>NC_090720.1:1217500-1826250 GCF_040954835.1 Lepisosteus oculatus | reverse complement strand
AATAATCTTAATAATTTAATAATAATAACGTTAGTAAAAATCAAGTGATAATGAGTAAGAGAGAACCGTTACTGAACTTTGCTCAGCTGTTTTTTTCTCGACTTGGAGGGCGTCCGTGTTGCCTGTGCTTCTATATTCTTACGAAATACGAATTGAAGATGCACACTGATCTTGTGTAAAACGTCATAACCTTTCTCATGCTCATACTTCCGGTTCCCACACGGAAAGAATGAGGAAATGGCTTCAATCAGACATCGACACGCGTGGGTGGGCGAACGCAGGGTGAGGAGCTGTGCTTCCCTCGCCGACGGGCTCAAATGCTGCAGACGCAAGCCTAATGCTCTTTTATCCTGGTAGTGTAAATTCTCACAGAATTACCATCTAATTATTTCTGCTGAAAAGATACCGTTCCATTTCCAATGGTGTGACACAGTGCGATTCTGACTCTGTATGCAAATCCCTCTGGATGGCTCCAAGCTTTTATGCAGCCTGAGTGAAGTTTGAATGCAACGCCGACAATCAGAATCAAATTTTATGGCACATTTCATCCTGACTAGGAATCGCAGGTGTCAAGAGTGCCAATACACGATTCTGACGGCATTCAACAATATGATATTGCTGACCTCTGCCCTTTCTATACCTGAATATAGACAGAGGTATTCCAACTCAACTGCGTCAAGAAGGATATTTATAATGTAGAGCAGGACGTGCCAGGAGATGCATGAGCTGTTTCATGTGCTAAAGAGGGCACACAGGAGACTCCTGCTTTTCAAACTGTCCACCACTGAAGTGATTCTCTTCAAGGACAGAACGTGCCGAATATATAAAATACGAGGAAGACAGCTTCCCTTTGATGTATGCAAAACTACTGTAGCTGAAACAACATAAAACATTTATCTGCATGTGAATGTCGCAGTAAGCCACAGATCTTCATACGTTCTCGGCAGTCCCGAGGGGCCATTCCTTCCCAGGCCCTCCAGAGGTGTACAGAAAGGGGATAGGATTCCGGAGTCGGGACCTGTTTTACCTTCTTTCCAGCTGCATTCGGGTTTTCACCATCCAGATTGGGTTCATCAGGGAGTTCGTGATGAAAGCTGCAACAAGGAGGAGGGGAAAAAAAAACAAGAGCTTAATACTGTACTTCTCCAAAACATCATCCTCCAGCCTGCTCTCCACATCCCACTGGACCCCAGGAAACAGAGCCATTCGCCCCCTCCCCCGTCTAGTTTGTAGTCATCTGATCCAAGGATCTCCTCCAGCCATCTTCTTGAAGGAAGCCGCAGTACGGGTTTCAACAACTTGGCTGGGCAGCTTGTTCCAGACTCCCACAACCCTCTGCGTAAAGAAGCGTCTCCCGTTCTCGGTTTTAATGCACTTCCACAGAGCTTGCACATGAGATCTCTGGTCTGTTTCACTGTTCCCTTCTGTAGAAGTCCGCTCGGTTTTTACGAAGTCAGTGCCTTCGAGGATCTTGAATATTTGTACGAGGGCCCCTGACAGCTGTCTCTGCTGCAGATTAAAGAGGTTCAGTTCCTTCACCCCGTCCGTGCAGGATGGCCTCTTAAACCCCAGAACGCACCTGGTTTCTCTTTACTAGCCTGACTCCTTAGCGGTGTCTTTTTTTAGCGATTTGTTTTCAGCAGCAACATCTTCCTTCACATAAGAAGGAACACCCTGGTATTTTACCTGTCGGACGGGGTGGGGAAAAAATGTTTTGAAAAAGCCAGAGAATCACTGCAGTTGTTTTTCTGAACGGACTGTTCCAAACCTCAAAGAGCACTTTTTTTTTCTTTTTAAGCAGACGGCGTTCCTCTAAACAAAGCAGGTGGTGGAACTTGTATTTGGCAAACCTATAAAAGCAGAGGCACTGTCTGGCGTGCGCGATCAGTCACGCAGTGGTGCAGGGTGTATAATTAGCGCACATGATCTCTGCAAGCGAGAGGCAAATTCCTCAACCGCCGTGGAAAGCCCAGCTGATGCCAGCAGTTGTGTTTCATAACAAGAGCACTTCAGCCAGATCGCAGGGGTTCTGTTTCCTCCACACCGGCCCAGGAACAGCACATCAAACACAGAGATGCGAGGAAGCAGAGATCCCCCCCACCCACCCCCCAAAGGAAGATGCGTTTTAATTTGCTGAAACGATCCCACCTCATTTCACCCACGATCCCGAGAAGAGGAAAAAGACTCACCCGCGAAACCCGCAGAGCACATGTGCACGACGCCACTGTTCGGCACGAATACAGTGTTGAACTTCTCCTTGGATTTGGAGTAGGCAGCAAAGTAGATCGCTCTGGGTGGGAGGACACAACGAGAGAGAAAGAGAGAGAGTTGGGATGAGGAACAAACAGAGGAACGATATGGGGGGGACGATACAGGCAGAACCCCCCCACCCCATCTAAAGGGGGCTCCACTGAGTCTCAGTGTTTGTTTTGGCTGACTAAGGGAGAGCAGAAGGTTATCAGCCTGAGCAGAATACGTTTCTAATTTACTCATGTCTAAAGCTAAACATCTACAGGTCAATGGCAGAGGCATAATTCACAATCGTGAATCGTGATTATACAAATCCAGATGAAAACTGCAAATGTATAATGGGTGTGTACATGGCACTTTTTAGTCTTGTGCTCTTTTAGCAATGATTGATACCCTCCGTTTTGTTCCACACTGATCTCTTTGAACAGGTTCTGGAACAGCCTGCACTGGCAGAGCTGAAAAGGCCTGAGTAAGCACCCAGCTCCTCCTTTATTGTACTGCTGCTTCATGAATGGCTGCCTTGCTTCTGCATACCAAAAGCACCGGGACAGCCGGCCTGGCAGCCAGCACAATAATCTCTCTGCACTCTCATCCCCAAATCCTGCCTTGAACACCCCTGACAGGGGGAAACAGTATGTTTCACTTCCACGTTTCGAGCAGTGGCCAGGGGTGCGCTACCTGAAAAGTTACAGGTTCAAATCCCAGGTTTGGCATTGCTTTTGTACCCTAGATTAAGGAACCTTACCTGAATTCGTGCAATAAAATACCCAGCTGTGTAAATGGGTGCAAATGTTACATTGCTCCAGATAAAATCATCAGCCAAATAATATTTAGTAATCAAGCCCTCTGACAGCTGCATTTTCCCTCCTGCAATATACGATTACCCTGTTGTTACCTCACTTGAGCGCCGAAAGCAGTTATTGAAACTGGCCGTTACGTCACGTACAGCCATGCAGAAAAGAGCATGTTCCCCCAGGCTAGGGGGTTAATTACTCCAAGTGTCATTGTTTTCCTGCCCAACACTCATTGTGTAAAGAGCCCAGCAAGGGGGACGTGTTATAATGTAACAAGGGACAGGAAGAAAAACAGCTCTGCCCAATAAGAAAGCGTTTTGCTCTCTTCCCCCTCCTTTCTGAGAAGCTTAGGCCTCCGTGACCTTGATGACCTGACAGGCTCAGTGCTGTTTGTACCGAGAATCAAGGGTGAAAGAGTACAGGAAGTACAATCACACGCTCTGTCTCATCACGTCAGGACAGAAAGCCTCTGTAACTCCCATGTGGCACCAACTGGCCGCTGTCTTACTCAACAGGCAGCACTGTTTACAACCTCCTGTCTCTCCGGGCAACTTATTAACCAAGGCATCAAAAACATTTTGACCATGCAGAGCGGTTTCCCAATAGCGTGGCGTGTGTTGCGCACCGTCAAAACAACGGTAACACAAACAATCACAGCCAAGAACTCTCCTCGAGATCAACGCCCACAGTGAAAAATCACCACGCTCTCACGCCAACCCAGAACACACCCATTCAAGCCCGTTCCTACCTGGAAGGGGCTACGCCAACAAGATTGGGCCCCAGGCCCCTGAAGAGTGACCTCGGGCCTTCTTTCTCCAAAATGGACCTGGAAAAAAAGAACATACCATTTGGAGCAATGAAAACGGTTCTCCCACTCCACTACACAAGAGGCAATTTGCATTGTTCCTTGCAGTGCTTTTCCTTTGTTATGCATCAGCCGATTTTGTAAGCTCATAGTTCATCCTATACATAGTTCTGTATTCTGTAGCAAAAAAGTACCCTTTTAGTTTTATTTGTGTGTAGTGATTACTCAACCAGACTTGATTCGTAAATGTGACTGATCAGCTGCCACAGCACTTCATACGGCAGCTCATGTATCGTTTCATCAAGATGTTACATTTGTAACATCTGAAGACTGATAAATGACATGTTTTCAACACCATCAAGTATTGAAATACATTTTGCACACGCGTATGAGCTGTTTATTTTTTCCTATGGAGTTTGTAATAATAGGTATTTGAGTTAAGGACATCAGATAAGTTATAATCAGAAACTTGTGGGCTTACATCCCAGGTGGAATGGTACGTTTGTACCCTTCAGCAAGACTCAATTTTATTACTAATTTCTTTATTCCGTTTAGCCCGATTCCATAGCAACACTAAAAAGCTCAAGGCACTTTCGGTGATCATTTACTCCCAAAGCGCCTTATTGCTAGTGCAAGTCAATTCACCTCTGCCTATTCTGGCAAGCACATCTCTGTGCTATCTGGGCGCAGGTGAGAAAACAATTAACAAGCATCTGTGGGAGAGATAAGGTGCGACACACAAGTATGCAATCAATCGAAAAGAAATCGAACACACAACCATCCTATACTGGAGCGACCACAGGTCTCTAGGAAACGGCAGCAGCCAGGATAAAAATCGGAGACCACCATATTAGAAGATTGTGCGAGAGCTCTTTTAAGCCATTCCCTTAGCGTTTGGTCAACTTTGAACTTTTCTGAGGAGAGACAACATGGGTAGCAAGCACTATAGTACCAACAGGACTAGATACCGGATTGTGCAATAAAACAGAAGCGTGGATTTTTGATGAACCGCTGTATGGCACACAGGGAAACGAAGGGCTCCGTGCCACAAAAAGAATGACTTTTCAAGGGATGAGCAGGCTAGCTACTTAACGATTCACCAGCTTTTTAGTTCCCAGCAATTACCACTATTATTAGAAAAATTCCTAAAAAAAAACACACGCAAGTGTTAAAAGAAAACAATATTCTTTTTTAGCGTATTTAACACAAGTCCTACAACAGATTCACCAACTGCATACACTTCGAATTTTGCCTATTTGCTGTTTTGAGATAATGGCCCTCAACAAGAGAGTCAGACTATTCATTTCTGGCTACAGTCAGCGTCAGCAGACGACAGAGACGCAGCCCTGTGCTGCCCTGGGTGTAATTTACGCTCTAGCTCTGGAGGTTTCCAAGGCCCTCGGTGCTGGTAATGAAAAGGTCTCGCTCGGTTTCAATTTCAAGCTTCTGAGAGTCAGCTAAGGAAAAAAAAAAACGCCGGTCCCTGGCAGTCACGCGGCAGAGATACAGTAGCACGGCTGAGAAGCAGACCAGGGCTGCCAGGCCAGAGATCTCTACCCATAAAGAGGAAGCCTGCCCAGACAGACAGCAGCGATTAAGAGCTGGGCGGCGCAAAAAGAGGGGAGCTGCCTCTTGGCAACACAGCAACTGGAACACAACGGCAAATGCGGGGCCACAATTCTCAGCGCAGGGGGCGCAGAATGGTTTAACGAGATCTGCAAAAGGCAGTCATGGGGCGCTTAAAATTTAACTTTGTACTTACCTAGAAAGATTTAATTTTCAGACTCAACGACCAGAAAACAGGACTCGGCACTAGTTTTTAAGCTAGAAAATGACCTTTACTTTTCCCTTACTTTTTTTCTAGTTTTTCTTTCTGCAGAACCTACAGTCATTTAAAACCTCTTTTCTAACTTTCTAACTGATAGAAAATTATAGCTTCAAAGAGAGGAAGGGGTCCAAGGCTCTATAGGAGTTAATACAAACTGAAAGGACTTCAGTCCAGGTGGGACGTCATCTCAGATTTTAATTTCCTGAAGGCTGCTCATCAGGAGGCTTTTACTGCACGTAAGCGCAAGCCAAGTCCCAGAGCAGACGTCACACGGGAGGCAGCGTTCCCCTCCGTGGTCCGATCTTCCTTGGAACTGCACTTGGAACGGCCAGCTCAGAGATGCCCAAAATAGGTCACCCTCGCCCGCGCACAGCAAGCACTGTCTCTCTGCACGTTGCAGGAGGACTTCCACACCAGCTGCGTCCAGCGAAGGCTGGTACAATCCTTTGTGTCTGCAGACCCCTTTGCACCAGGTAATGGTGATGCATGAGCCTACTTGGGTTAAGAATCGCTGGTGAAAAGACATAACAGAGCTGATCTGCTGGATGAGGCCTTGACCACAGCTTAGAACGAGTCTGAGCCTTTTCGAGATGCAGCGCCGACTTTCTGTTCCTTTAATACGCCGGGAAGCAAGGTTAGCAAATAACCCGGTGCTGACGAGACGCCGTTACCTCAACACTTGGAAGAGACCCGGGGCCACAGGCGAAGGCCGGATCATGCCCGTGCCGTTCAGGGTGC
This sequence comes from Lepisosteus oculatus, assembly GCF_040954835.1. Classification (NCBI taxonomy): domain Eukaryota; kingdom Metazoa; phylum Chordata; class Actinopteri; order Semionotiformes; family Lepisosteidae; genus Lepisosteus; species Lepisosteus oculatus. The sequence continues at coordinate 1,819,835 of NC_090720.1, read as the reverse complement.
CCAGCTGGACCTGGAAGATGGGGCGCAGCGACAGGCCGGAGGACTGCAGCCGGGTCTTGATGACCTCCAGGGGGCACGTCATGATAGCGCCCACTGTCCCACCGCACCTGCGCACAGGAAAACACCCACAGATTGAGGGCGTGTTCCTCCTGCAGGACGCTAACCAGACCTCCGGAACCTCAACACTTGAACACCTTTCCTTTCCCCCATCCCTCCCTGCACACATTCCACAGGATAAACTGCTACTGTGTGGACCAGGATTTTCCAACTCTTTGCGGGACTCTTTTTTCCAGTAATTCCTCTGTCGACCTGGCAATAAGAAAGTCATAGTAAACGAATTTCATGCCAATTACCTCCCAGCTGCTCCTGCAGGAGCCTTTTTTTTTTACAAACCATATCACTTCAAAAACCTGTTTTAATGTAGATTTAAGTCAAAATCTATAGCATACAAAAGCAAATGTCTTCATCTGTTTCCAAATCCAGGAGTAAGGAGTTATTTTCCATTTTTTAGCCTTCATTTTTGTCTTAATTTGAATTTCATTTACATTAAGTGCACCCTACAGTTCTATGTAGAGACAGGCTCTTAATCCCCCCTGAATAAAAGCAGCTAAAATCCCACTCCGGATTCCTGCTGATTCCTAGGCTGAAGGTTAGCACACCTTCAGTGCGAGCTCACTCTGATGCATGAGAGTGTGTGGGCATTCCAACGCGGATTTGTTTTTCCCAGAAACTGATTCTGACACTGTAAATGTGAAAATAAATGAAAATCCTCCAATCACAACAAAGCAATAATTAGCAAAATCGGGTTCAAAGATTAACCTCAATGCATAGCAGGGAAGGTTTCTGTAGCGCAGTGCTTGTTTCTTTCCTGGTTTATCTTTGAACTGTGGAAGGAATGACAAATGTTATCAATGGAAAAAGGTTAAAAACTTCTGTTCCAGGAAAAAAAACAACAACACTTTTTGTTCAGATGTTATCAGCTTGTCAGTGAACATAAGAATGGTTACAAACAACAGGCCTGTCTGAAAGAGCTCAGGTTGTTGAATGTGTTATTTTGTTTAAACTCCCATAACCCTTTGCATAAAGATATGCCTCCCGTAGTCAGATTTAAACCAATGCTTTTGTTTTCCTGTGAGAAAATGGCAGAAGTCACACTAGACATTTAGAACTTAGGTTATCTTGTTATCCAGTCAGCCGCCACTGTCCTTCCAAAGACCTACAATGAAAAGAAGCTGCAATCTTTGGAGAGAAGCTTTTCATACCTTAATATCTTGCAAGCAGTTAAATCCTTAAACACAGGCAAAATGCCTGCCAGGGGACCGAGTTAATTTTACACTTCTACAGACGCAGCGTGCACTCACTTGTGAAACTCTCGCAGTTTGAGCAATCTGTTCAAATCAAGGGACATGACTCTTTCACACCCCTTTCTGTCAGCTGAACCGTATTCCTGGAGCCCGTTTCCACTGCGAGTTTCTTTAGTGAAGCTCAGCTTTGTTTCACCCCCCAGTTGTTTAAATCATCAAGAACGAATGGAGTGACCAGCAGCAGTAAGAGGGGAGCCCTAATGCACAGCACAGGCAGGTCAGAAGTGCTGGGCTTCACAACAGGACCATCATCTGGGATGTCAGACGCTTCAAGGGCTGGTTAAGTAAAAAGGTGTTTTAACGTTTACTCTAGTTGTTCTGCAAAAGCATTAGATATTGAAAGAAGCTCCTTATCCTACTGTCCTCGATGCCTCATGGCAAAGACAGCATTATTACAGTGAGTATGGAGAGAAAGAGTTACACAGCACAAGCCTTTAGGCTTAATCTCCACTTTGCTTCTTTGTTTCTCAGTGACCGATGTTATCCTCCCCCCAAAAGTTAACTTTAAAAGCCCGCACACTTCATCACAGGGATTAAAGTTCACATTTAAGGTTGTTTTTTTTTTTAAAAAAAGTGTTTACGGACAATCCTCTCAAAACCCGCGTCTGTTTGTCTAGCTGCTCTGAGGTTCACTTAGAACAAACAGAAAGTTGCACCTGACGCAGGCCGGATCACAGGGCGTTACACCTGCAGAGAGGGGCTTGCGTGAACCGACTGGAACGCACCGGGCGAAACAAACCAATAAATTATAATTCCTCACATTTATATAGCGCTTTTCTGGACACTCCACTCAAAGCGCTTTACAGGTAATGGGGACTCCTCTCCTCCACCCCCAATGTGCAGCCCCACCTGGATGATGTGACGGCAAACATAGTGCGCCAGAATGCTCCCCACACATCAGCTATCAGTGGGGAGGAGAGCAGAGTGATGGAGCCAATTCATAGATGGGGATTATTAGGAGGCCGATTGGAAATTTAGCCAAGACACCGGGGTTACACCCCTACTCTTTTCGAGAAACGCCCTGGGATTTTTAATGACCACAGAGAGTCAGGACCTCGGTTTTACTTCTCAGCCGAAGGACGGCGCCTGTTTACAGTATAGTGTCCCCGTCACTATACTGGGGCATTAGGACCCACATGGACCGCAGGGTGAGCGCCCCCTGCTGGCCCCACTAACACCTCTTCCAGCAGCAGCCTTAGTTTTTCCCAGGAGTCTCCCATCCAGGTACTGGCCAGGCTCACACCTGCTGATCTTCAGTGGGCTGCCAGCTGTGAGTTGCAAAGTGATATGGCTGCTGGCAAAAAAATAAAGACTACACCCACAGCGAAGCACAGCCTGGCCAAGGACGTTCATTCCAGGGGGCAAAGAGAGGAAATCTCTTAATAGTACTAAAGTATTTATCATTTTATTATCTTTTTTTCATTAATTAAACTCATGTCCAGTTTGGACAGTCTAGCCTTTCATTATTACACTATGATTTTTTATCTGTAGTGTTTGTTACATTGGCTTGTTAAATATTTACCCGTTTGAGAACATCAACACTGCAGTTTCCTGCGAGCAACTCCCCATGCAAGACAAAGTTTAACCCCTAAAAGTACCTTAAAAACAGGTAAAAAAAAAGACTAATCATAGAAAACCAAGGCCTCCTACAGCAACGCCGTTTTGTCACTGGCTGTAACAGCACGAAAGCGTGGGACAGGCAAAAAGGAAAATTTTCCACATTAAGAAACGATGAAGACTATTTTAGTTTGTACTTCATGAGGGGTAGAACTTATTCCTTCAATTATTCCGGGCTCCCGGAGGAAAAGAAAGAGTGAAAAACATAACAGTCTTACAGGCATCCAACAAGCGTGTCAACCTTATCCTTCATCAGAAACTAGCCTCTGCATAACCTGCAAGAGAGGCGGTACGACTGACTGCTGATCTCCTGATCCGGACGGGAGGAGGTGTGCCGCCTTTCGATTTGCTGGTTGAACCACCGCAAAAAAAAAAAGGCAGCAGCCGGCTTCCCAGCTGCCGGGGCCGAGGCGCTGTCTCCCAGTATCAGCGCGGTTAATGATTGGCTTCTGCAGGGAGAGACCACCGGCAGCCAGGCCCGCGTCACACCAGACGGCACTTCGTCGATTTTTAATTTTTGGCTACGACCTGTCGTGTGCGTTTGACTCCTAGAACCTGTGTTCGCTTGGCTGATCAATTGCGTCGATGGAAAAGGACAAGGAGGGGGACCAGCGGGTGCACCCCCGAAGACAGCCCGGGGATCATCAAAGGGGCCACGCCATGCATTGATGGCTGCAGGACACCTGCACAGGCTATAATCTAAGCGCCTGGCAGTTCATTTCATGCTAGATGTTGCCAGCTCCCCCGTTACCTGAGAACTGGGGCTCCGAGTACGTGCAGACTGGAGTACGTGTTTCACACGAAGCGATCAGCACCTTTTAAAGACGTGCATCCCTGCCATGTCCTGTTTGTTAAATTTAGTATGCCCTCCCTGAACTACCGGGTCCCCGATCTTGTGACCAAACCCGGCGCTTTTAATAAATAGGTTAATAAAGGTTGCAGGGGAGGGGAAAGAACAGGAGGCTTATTTAAAAACGAAATCGAAATTCCGAAAATAAACTATAGAAAAGAAAAAAACAGCAATGCATGAGTTCTCCATCGGCACTGTGCCCACTGAAGTCATTTGGATGAAGTCTTTTCCCCATATGTAAACAGCTATGTAAATGCAATTAATTAATTCAGTGATCGCGTCGCGTACAGACTGCTCACAATGTAGAACTGCAAAACTTGAATATCGGGGTCGAGTAGTCCTCTATCCAGTTTTAGCACGCAGAATCGTGCCTTTCCATGCTATACCTTTAAATACCGTGCGAGCTTGTTTGAAGGCATAATATGAATTAATTTTCAGTAAAAACAAAAAGACTTCCAGCACAAACAACATGAAACCAAACCGAAGAGCATTCGAGCCTTCGTATACGTGTCCTTAACAACCCGAAGAAACAACATCTTTCACCTTTCAGCAGATCTGTTCATGAAACGCATTCAGGAGGTTGCATAACGCTAAACCAGGCGTCTATAAGCAATAGCTCAGAGGCCTGAACCACTCTGGACTCTGTGCAATACTTTCAACAGTTGGACTACATCATTTAAAGACCGCTGCTGTGGGACAGCTGTTAAATTTGCCTGAAACCTCTTGTTTTCTAATCTAACTCGCATCATTTGAAGAGAAGACACCATACCGTCCCTCCTGATAAAATACTACACCACGCTGCATTCACGTGCCAATCTCCCGCTCCACACTACAGCTGAAATTTAAGATATAAACATTCTGTTCAAAGTAACTTAAAACATCCAACACGTCGGTCCCAAACAACCCTTCGAGACTTCATCTGTCTGAAAACATCTTAACCCGCCGCCTCTCTCACAGAAATGCACCGCACAAAGTTCCGCCAACCCGGTACAGACGCACTCAAATGTCATTTTCAGTTTTACAAGGTTAAACAATTCCAATATGTCAGAGCCACAGGCAAGACGTGCCTCGTCGCCTTTAAAACCTCACGGCCAAGTCCACACGAATGCGCTGTGCTGAAAGGTTTCATAAATACTCGGATCGCAGCTCTGTGCCGTTGTTTATTTAAAAAAAAACTTTAATTGCTCAGACGGCCACCGCGACACCCCTGAGTTCACCAAGAACAGGAGACCAACGTCAGATACAATTTCATCATCTTTCGCGTTCAGCTAAGAATCGTGAGAAATGAACAAAAGAACTCACCCTCCAGCAAACAGATGCAAAAACGTATCTTTCTGGGCCATCGTCAGGGTGTCATCGTCGGCTGCTGACTTTCGTTCGAGGGGATTTATTGTTTGAATTACCCCCGATAGGAAATGTGCGACAGCCCCCCAACGCTAGCTCCCAGCCGGCTAATTCTCGCTCGGAGCTTCGCAGTGCGCAAAATCCGTACAGGAAGCTGATGACGTCAGGGAGGCGGGTCGGGGGTGTTGTCCCTGACGTCACGCTTGCGTGTGGGGGATAAAAACAGCTGACGGGAGGAGACTCGGGCTTCATCTGCGTGACTCCCTATTTCTGGCCACAGCGTTCTTCTTGTGTGGTAACATGCACAATTAAAATTTGGATGGAAAGGAGTACCCTTTCTTTCATTCTATTCCATTTTTTTTTGCTGTTCGCTATGAACACGTGTATTAAGTTGTTCAAGTAGGCACCTGCGCCAGCATGCGTGGGCTGCAAAGGAACAAGTACAGGTTTATCCCCCTGCTGAAAAAGGTTCTCACCCGAAGAAGGCACCACAGCCGAAACGTTGTGTTTCTTTTCTTCTATTTTTAGCAGGGAGTAAGACTTTACTTGTGCCTGTACATAAAGTTTACGCAAACATGAAGTGGACCGTCGTGCATTTAAATACTGTTCATGAATACATACAAAATGGTCTGGAGGCATGTTCGATATGTTCAGCTATGATAAATAAATCGCAGGTTCAATATTCCCATCCCTACTTATTTATGATTATTGAGAATGAGAATGATACATGAGAATGAGGAATGAGGAAAGCCACTTCCCGCAGCCAGGAACGTTATCTGAGCTGCCCCAGGAGCTACAGCACATTGCACTATACACACATGTGGTGCTGTGTTGCAGTTTTAAGCAGCAGTGTGGTAGTTAGTCAAATGCAGGTTTCTGAACAAACCAATGATCGTTCCTGGATATATCTTCATGCTATCTTCATAGATATGAATGCTATCTGCATAGATATGAATATCTATGCAATATCTGCATAGAGTTTGCATGTTGTCCCATGTTTATGGGCACACTTACCCAACCACTTTTTTTGAGAAGTGGTTCTCTCCCTAATTGGCTAACTATACTGGGGTATTAGGACCCACTGCTGGCCCCCAGTGGGCTGCCAGAGTTGCAGAGTGATATGGCTGCTGGCTGATGTGATGCGACGGCAGCCATAGCTGCACCAGAACACTCCCCCCACCCCAGCTCTCAGTGGGGAGGAGAGCAGAGTGATGAAGCCAGTTCAGAGACGGGGGTTATTAGGAGGCCAATGGCCACTTTTTTTGAGAAGTGGTTCTCTCCCTAATTGGCTTCTTCCATATTATTATTAGGACCTACATGGACCACAGGGTGAGTACTGACCAGCCTCACTCTTGCTTAGCTTCAGTGGGCTGCCAGTTGTGAGTTGCAGAGTGATATAGCTGCACCAGAACACTCACCCCACACCAGCTATCAGTGGCAGAGCAGAGAGAGAGCAGAGTTATATAGCCAATTCATAGAGGGGGATTATTAGGAGGCCATGATTGATATGGGCCAATGGGAAATTTGGCCAGGACGGCGGGGTTACACCCCTACTCTTTTCGAGAAACGCCCTGGGATTTTTAACAACCACAGAGAGTCAGGACCTCGGTTTTACGTCTCAGCCGAATGACGGCGCCTGTTTACAGTATAGTGTCCCTGTCAAGTACCCACATGGGCCGCAGGGTGAGCGCCCCCTGCTGGCCCCACTAACACCTCTTCCAGCAGCAACCTTAGTTTTTCCCAGGAGGTCTCCCATCCAGGTACTGGCCAGGCTCACACCTGCTGAGCTCCAGTGGGCTGCCAGTTGTGAGTTGCAGAGTGATATGGCTGCTGGTGACGTGGAGACAATCACATGGAGAGTCAGCAATAGAGCAATTTTCTTGAGATGCAGCTCCTTTATCTTTGGAAAAAGCTGAAAATCTCGGGAGCTATTTCAACCCCCTAAACCTTCGGACTGGACTCTGGTGCCCCTAAGCAACATTATACTACAGCCGACAGCAGTCTATTTACATCGATTTTCAAAACAGAACAACGTTCTCATTTGCGCAAAACTGGAAACAAGGACAACAAAAAAGTAAACGTCGTTTAAAGAATTCGTACATATAGCAAAACTATATGTACAGTAATACCAGGGATTTGGTCTTGGGATCACACCCATATTCCCAAATTCAAACGTATTCTGCGGAAAACCCGTCTGTGCCTTCAAACGCTTAAGGCAGTCTAGTTCCAGCAGTGACAACCTCTAGTGGACCTGGGCAGTTCTACTGTATGCGAAATATTTTGGCTGTCAGGCTTTGGGTGGTCCCAATGGTTTAAATGAGCATTAACACTAGATGGCGCTCTTGCACTTCTAAAAAGAGTACACTGTGCCTACACTCCGGTAATAGCCGAGCCGCAATCTACCGGAGGATGGAGCTCAAAGACTATCGCGGAAGGGAGTCGAAACTCGAGCCAAGAATCAAATATTCTTCCCTCGACTTTAACACTCGTTCTTAAGGAGCATCTTGTTTCGCTAACGCGTGTATCCCCGGCGAGAGCGCCCGAAACAAAAGTCATTAGCAGACATCCGCAAGTTTTCCAAAACTTTCCTCCTGCTCTCCTGAGCACAATTGCAATTCTCATTCTAGTCGCCTGTATAGAGAATCCTAGCAAATAGCGCGGGCCTTTCCGAAAGAATTTAAAAACCTGGAAACATGTCAATGATAATAACGTGCTGCCGGGTGAACAGATATCAACATTTCCTCTCACCACGGGAGTAAAAATCTCACGGTACTGTACTGCAAAGCCAAAAAAAAAGGTTATCCTGCACACACGGCAGGGGGTGATGCTGGCGTGCGGTGTCCGTTTCTCTCCTGGTTTTTTTTTTGAGCTGGGGAAGGAGGGACAGAGAAACGACGGGGATGAGAGAGGGCAAAGGAGGAGAGACAAAAACGCAGCTTGGAGCGGGAAGCTGCAAGGAAGCACCTCAAGGTTAATTACACCCTGAAAAGCAGGAAAGAAGGAGCGGAGTTTCGTCAGACGCGCTTTCGTCAGTTGTGTCTCTTTTCCTTTAAAATTAACTTTTTTTAGATGTAATTATTAGTTAAATCTAACGGGTTTTTTTTTGCTACAGAACATGATGTTACGCTTCGGATCAGACCGCCCCCCTACCCTCGGGTCGCGAACCCAGGCCTCCCGGTGTCACTCAACAGTGACCCAACCTGGGGAGCTAAAGTGAGATCTCCCTACCGGCCACCGGCTGTGGTCCTGCTATTACAGGGAAGGGCGGTGACGTCACCGCTCTGGTAAGCTGGCTTTCACACTCAATGGTGGCCGTGAGCGTTACAATAAGAACGGTTACAAACGAGAGAAAGCCACCGGCTCGTCGAGCAAATACGGCATTTAATCGCTAATTAACAGTCTATGAGGATCTCATCCAGCTTCTGATCAAGCTACAACTACATGGGAGGGTAGCGCCCTGTTCCGGACACCCACAACTCTTTGGCTACAGAAGCGCCGCCATTGTGGTCAAAAGAGATTTTATTTTGGGGCTTTAGCTGTGCCACAAGCTAAATCTGGCGTTGGAGCGCCACGACAGAAAGACGCGAAGGGTCTCGGTGCCAAGGGGGCGGTCACTGTCCGGTCTCCTGGGAGTCTCCACTGGGACCAGTTGGTGGGAGGTGTCGCGCTCCCAGTGACAAGCAGCGCTATACCGCGGTCGAGATCATAATGAGGATACTATCCTGAAGAGAGAAAACACACTGTAGAAGCATCTGGAATTAACCATGAAAAAACTGGCTGTCGGCGAGTGTTCGTGTCATTTCTTTAACCCGAGAGCCCGTCTCTCGGTGGAGCAGTAGGTGTGACCTACACCGTGCGCAAGGCCTGCTCTGCAATTCCTTTATAAATTACCCTGCCTTGACAATCCCAAGGGACTCCTTTCTTCTCCTTTTGGAGAAGGGCGTGTAGTTCAGTGAGACGAAAACAGCAAACGCAAACAACAGTTTTTTTTAAATCCCTGTATCACACTGACGCTTTTAATTAAGACCCCGAAACACACAGATAATCGAGATGAGTTCAGTAAGAGGTCTGACAATACCAGCTTCACAGAGCCAGTTGAGAAGCTCACCTGCCCTCTGGTCCCAGTCTAATTGAAAGCACATGGAAGGACTGGTTCGACTGGGGACTCACATTTTGTATGATTTTGGAGAAAGTTCAGGAATGCAGTCCATGGCCAGACATTTTTATAAATTGCAGGTTTTTAAAGGCATTTTTACGCGCACTACCAAGTTTTCAGAGATTGTGTTGGGCATGTTTTTATTGATTGTTAAGCTTTTAAAACCACCTGTTTGCGTTTAAATAATAATTACTCTGGCCATTTAAAATACCCTGCAGACGTGCCCTGCTGAAGCGAAAGGTCTGTCGTAGTTATTCCACGGGTTTATGATGTGCGCAGTTACATGTTTTCCAGGTTTCTCTCCTCTCACAATTTAATTTTTAATATATTTTTTTAAGATTTCAGGCATGCAGAATTATTGGAGGAGGACATACAGTATATGATTTCATTTCAGAGAAACATATAGTCACCCATTATCAGAAAGCTGCTAATTCCAACCCAGATCCCTGTCCTGAAAAAACACCAGTCCATCACAGGGCATGAGCACAGGTGCAGTTTAGAGACGCCAGTAAACCAAGCTATCATGTCTTCAGTAGGTGGGAGGAAAACATTGCATCACCCAGAAAGCTGCATAATGTGGAACATGCAGCTCCATACTGAAGACTTCCCAGAGCAGAACTGAACCCGGACTCTAAAGCTGGGAATCAGTGGTGTTTGCAGCCCTGCAGAACAAAGATCAAAGTCATTCGCTGACACAGAGAGAGCTCACCTGGCAATTGTAGGCTATCTGTTCTAATTGTATTTTCCTGTTGCACCTGTCAATAAATACTATACAGCAATAAAAAAAGGAACAAATAAAAAATATTTTCATTACAGTGCTTCTGTCACAAAAGTGCAGTTCTTTTGTCAGGGCATCTTGTAGAAAATGGAAAAATACAAGTCCAAATGAACTTAATATTAGCCTTCTAAAAAGTCTATAGCATCCACATTCATTTAATATAAAATGCAATTTTGCATTTGGTAGAATTGTTCTGTTCTGGCAGTGGTTATGGTCAAGGTTAGCATTTGTTAAAGTAAAAGGTTAAAGGCTAGAGATTAGAGGTTAGGTTTAGAGTGTCTGGTCCTTACATTTCAAGACACAGCGTTACCTGTTTACATTATGGATCTATGCTTAAGATGTAATGGCTTGGCGCTGTGTCAGCCCTTCCAGGGATAGAGGCATAGGCAGATCATTTATTAAACACTCCCCTGATCGGGGCAAGCAAGACATGAAGTAATAACCTTTCCTGCACTGACTGCAGTCTAGGAGGAAACAGGCCAGGATCTGTGAGGTCTTTAAGTGAGCCCTGAACAGCAAGACTGTCACCTTCTGATGAGATTTTAACAGTCAGGAATGTGAGAAAGGAATGGATTGTAGCAAATGAGGTGAAACGGGAGTCAATGTTTGGAGAATAAATATTATGACTGATGGGAGATTAATACACTTGAACTCTTTATACTAAGTACTGTGCTACATTCAGGCATTTCATTGTCATATACCATATGTGGTTCTGTCATTTGGGACAAGTTATCCCTGTTCTCTGCTATTATTATTAGCTTTGTAATTGGTTTACAGAGAATGACTCAGTAAATTGCAAATTGAAACTAATTGAAACAGTTTCAACTGTTTGCTATGCTACCGTTAAAGTGCTTTTTTCTTTGTAAATTGTCAGTAAAATAAAAACCATCTTGGTGCTTAGATTTCAGCAAGAAGAACCCGGTTTTGGGAAAGCTGCTCAATACAGACCTGGTGCTGCTATGTGTGTGGAGTTTGCATGTTCCCCCATGTAATCTTCGGTGTCCTCTGGGTGCTCCAGTTTCCTCCCACAGTCCAAAGACATGGCTCTGGAGTGAGTGTGTGTGTGTGTGTGTGTGTGTGTGTGTGTGTGTGTGTTTGTGTGTGTCTCCCTGAATTGGAAGAAGCAGTTCGACAATGGAGGGATGGTTGATCACACGCATACGACACAGCGGTGTTGTTAACAAAAGTACCTCAACTGTATCTTATTCCTTAACAGCAATAAGCAACATACTGTCTGCTGAGCAAGTCCAGTAAAATGTCTTCACTTTTTTTCAAATGCATTTTCAACACAGTGGAAGGAAGGGTCAGTGTTGTGGATGGTCCACAGCTATAGTGTCAGGAAGATGGGGCTCAGCCCAGTCATAGTCTGCCTGGCAAACAAATATTGTATCATCTGCGTTACATAAATCTGCTCTTAATGCTGCTATTTGTTCTTTCTGTGTTGCAGTTTCCAGCACGCCCACTCCCTGAGAAAAGTAAAAGGCAGCAGCTGGAAGGTTCTGAAATTCCCTGTACCTGTGGCATTTGCAGAGTGTGGAACATGTTTTTTCAAGATGTAGAAACAGAATCCAAATGACTAATAACCTTGTCTCATTCTCGGGCCAGGTGAGCTAATAACGAATTCATCAAGTAGTGCATGTTGTACTGAGAGGGGGGCCCTGTTTCAGTGGGGCTGTTTTATTCTGACACATATCAGCTCCATAAGCCTCTAACTTACAGGTGGAAAAAAAAGAAAGGAAAATTAACGGTGCTTTGGAAACGGTTTGTGTTTTCATTCTTTATAAATCCCCTGCTTGGGCAGTGCACTTTCAGCCATGGAGATGATAAATCTGATCTGACACACAGACAAATTCTCAACATTATCTGATTGATTTACAGCACCTAATAATCGTTCAAATTACTCACCCACTCCACACTGTTTCCCATCTGATTTCTTGTTGCTCATTAATCCCAGTGCAAATCCCTTAGTTTTCACCAGAAGAGGTGTTTCTGAATCTGAGCTACTGTACTGGTTCTTTTTGCCATCATATTCTTGGAAAGAGAGAAATGCTAGACTTGGTTAAGAAATGCTCTTTTATTTTCCAGCTTGAGTGGATTTAATTCAGATTTTAATTATTTAATTTTAATGGATATGTTTAACAAACGGGGAGGTGATAATGACCTTTCAGATGCAAAAACAAATTCACAGGGATTACACACTTAATTGCCAGGGTCACACTGTTGAGTCTCTAGTTAGACCCTCAATATTATGCCAAGAGAAGCTAATAAAGTTATCACTTTAGAAACCTCCAAAAAATATCCGCTTTTGAAAACTCTGTTACTGCTTCCATTACATTGTAAGAGCCTTAGAGTTTCTGTACTTAAAAAAAAAATATATAAAAACACAAATTCCCTTGGAAATTAAGGTGACACATAATAAGAGTAACTGCGAGTCTAAAGTATGTCTCTATAATTTACTTGAAATAAGAAATCCTCTTTTCTCAGTCAACCTGCTTTTCACTATATTGAATGAGAAGGTTGGAAGTTTAGAAAAGGTGTCCAGTTAAAAAAGATGATTTTCTAGGTCACAGAGTTAAAAATCAAATCTACATGAAAATGCAGGGCAGAAATTGAGTATGACTCAGCCTCCTTCACCGTGATGGGATTTTCAGAGAGGGCGTTAATAATTCAAAGCAGGTTGATGTCAGTCTTGTGCTTTAGATTGGAAAGCATGGTGATTCAATGCCCATGGAGAACTTTGTCAAAGATGCTCAAAATATTCAGTGCAACAGGAACACAAATCAAGTTGATCACCATAGCGAGGTGGATTGGAATACCCAGAATACTACAAAGATGCCATTTGCACCCATTTTAGAATTTCTTCACTGCGCTGATAATGTACAACAAATGAAAGGCTCACTTAGACGAAAGTCCAGTGAAACCAGCTCGGCTGGTGTCTGCCCTGATTCTGCCTCACTCAGGAAAGGGAGGGAAGGTCAGTCCTGAAGTATAGCGTACAGCCTCTTCTCAGAACACTTCGGTACTTCCAGAAAACATGGTTTGCAGGGCTTGAGGTCCTCTGTTCAATGTATATCTGCTTTGTTCAGAACCTTTCTAATACTTTTGCAACCAGTGAAGGACGCAGGGTGCAGAACAGCTGCCGAGGGTCATGTGCCAAGCTGTTACTCTGTAACTTAGAACATTAGGCAATGGGGTAAAAAAGGCATATATCACCTTTTATTAAGTCAGTTCCCTATTCTGGCAGCTTTTGCAAATCCTGCTGTTTGCCTTAGCCAAGATCCCAGAGCTCAGAGACATTGTGCAACACCTTTGAGGCTGAAAAGCCCTGCGTCCGCATGAATGTTAGCGAGACTACCAGGAACTATTAATGTTCCTGCTGCCAGCCAAGAGTCGCCAACTGTGTGAACAGAAACACCGCCTCCCTGGACAAGACCCCATGCTGTCTTATATGTCTCGGCTGTCTTGACACCACCAGTCCCACACTCACATCATGAGGTTCTCCATTACAGAAAGAGCTGTCTGTAGCAAAAACCTCTCACCGCCTGGCTTGTAAAGCGCCCTCTTCTCATTTTGTGGTTTATTAAAAGCAAAAGAAAAAATGATTGTTTTGAGATCTTTGGCTTAGACCAGGGGACTCCAGCCCTGCTCCTGGAGAGCCCAGGTTCAGCGGGTTTTATAAGTTACAATTAAAACAGAAACAGCTTGGAACAGCTTAGTGGTGACCAATAGCAAGCGATTTGTTCAACGTTATATATATAATATATATACTTATATATTTTTATATAGAAACTTTAGAAATCAAATTGGAGCAGAAACCTGAATGTACTTCTGCCCTCAAGGACATAAGAGTCCTTAATGGAGCAAATTACTTGCTCAAGTAATCTATAAGTGTTTCTGTCCTTTAGTTTCAGGGTTGGGGACCCCTGACAAGGACCACAGCTAACAGCAAGGTATACTGCTCAATCCGATAAATCCTGCTCAGTCTGGATGTTTCATTTTTCATGGTGCTCGTTAGTCATATTGTCAGTTTTGATAAGGCTGACCCAAACAGATCACCACACAACCTGTTCTGCTCCTCGTGCTTGAGCTAACCCCCAAAAACCCCACTAACTGCAATTCATTGCTGCTCTCGAACGATCCCCAATTCCCATAAACCCTAATCAGAAAGAACGGTACCCCTGTTCTTTTCCTCTCTGCAAAAGACCAGCTCAAGATCTCCCTGGATCTGAGGTCTATATGGGCCACAAGGTGATAGATGGTGTTGGGGGAGAAATCACTTTTAAAAAGTACTCCTCTACAATTACCAGATACTGGTATGAGGAATCACTTAATCACTTTGAAATTAACAAGTTGAGTGGAAATCATTTTAAAAAGTAGGTTTTTATAGAGGTCTGTGTAGTGTTTGTACAGAACTGCTGTTCTTCATAGATTACAGATTTTATCACCAATTTACAGATACTTAAAAGTAATCTCTTACATGACTATCTTGCACCTATTATTCATAATTGATAGGTATTTTCTCTAACACTGATCATTAATTTTCTATATCTCATTCTCAGACTTGGGCCCTGGAGACACCCCAGTCCAGTAAATTTTAAAAACTCTCCCAAATGAACTTTTTTTTTTAAAGGTTATTGATCAGTGAGGAAAGTAAGTAATATTTATCTATAAAACCTACATTTGACCTAAATGACCAGCAGCTTCAGAACTGAAGAAAAATATGAAACTGATCTAATTAGGTCTGAACTAATTGAACCCTTCTCTCCACAGATATGAAGTGACCTGAAGCCCTTGAAGAGCAGGGGTAGGGTTCCCCGACATGGATATTTAGTTCTAAAGTGTGGCTCCAGGAGTGTCTATTCTGTGCCTTAGCCCCTCTAGGCATGGTAATCTCATCTCACCTTGCAATGCAAAGGTTTCATCGGGAACTTGCCAATTCAATCTCAACTGCGCGCCTTTCCTGTTCCCTCCTCTGTTTCTTCACCTGACTCTGCTTATTCATGCTGTCCTGAAGAAAGCAATCATTCTTCGTGACGTGTCTTCCAGTAAGCCCAATCCCTCTGTGTGAAAAGAGCCAAGAGTGAAATCGTGGGGAAACATGGCAAATTTCTGTATTTGTTTTGGCAAGAACTTCTTTCCTTGCAGAGGCCCTAATGAGCTTGATCCCCATCATGTTTCTTCTCCCATTGAGTGGTATTAACTCGTCCCGCCTAACAGCTTCCTTCTTAATCTAATCACATAGGGGATTAATGATTTAACATCAGATATTGCTAGTGCGTCTTGCTTTTCACAAAACAGGAGGACAGCGACAGAGATAGAGAAAAGAATTTCAGTTTTTTTATCTCAACCTCTTTCTTTTTATCTCCACCAAATGCAGGTGTTTTTCTGTGTAGAGATAAGGTTCTTTGTAGATGTCCAGAGCAGTTTACTGCTGTTGAAGAAAAGGCACGTATTGGGATTTTCAATGCTATTGAACCGACAAAGACTTCTGCCAATCTCACGATAATATTCTCTATCTCATGCCTGGCTGTGACTGTTTTCCACCTGATAACTGTAAGAAAAAGGCTGGGTAAATCAATTTATTTGAAAGATGTAGAAGCTAAACTTTCAGCCTCATGTTTAATGAGGTTTCATGATAATTCAGAGTAGATATCGTAGCTAAAATCAGCTAAACCTCAGCTTCTGATCCTTTTTATTCTTTGCCTGAGGTTCAGAGCTGTCGATAATTCTCACTCACGCTTAAATGATCAATTTTCCTGTATCCTTAAGGTGGTACGTTTAAAAAAGAAACTACATGCTTCTTCTTCATACTTATTTTCCACTACACTGAGATGTGTGGAGCATGTAACAGAGCAAGATGTTTTTGAGAAAGGCATTTCAGCCTGAGAACACGAAAGATAGTATCTTGAAATAACGGACAAATGAGTCATTTTTCCAAAAGGAGCCAAAAATGTTTCAACGCGCCCAGATGAGGACAGGCCCACACGGTGACCGACAGTGTCCTCGATGCACTGTCTGGACGGGGCTTGACCCAGAGTCTTCGAGCTGAGGCACATGGACAGCTGCTCTGTCCGGAGCAGCCCCTTGCATGCCTTGTGGTGGAGCACATAAGGACAGCAAACAAAAAGCCATTTCACGTACAGTAACATGCTGGTCTGATAGCTAGCAGCTTAGAGACCTTAAAATCTCATCCTGCCGACTCCCTGGAAGATCCCAGAAAGGGAGCCGGCATCCACAGCGTGGCTTGGCTGGTTCCCTGTTGCGTTACGCCGGGGACCCGGGTCCGCGCCCCAGGTGTTGCGGGACAGAACGGGTGGCGGAGGGCACGGGCCCACGCGGAACCGCGACGGTCACGTTGGCAGCCTGTTGCAGGCTCTCGGTATTGAGAGCTCCAGCCCTGGAAGGTCTAGCTACAGATAACACTTGAGTCGTGGCACCAGTTACATCGGGGTCCCCCAGCCTCTGTCTGGAGCCGACTCCCTGGATCAGCCCTTTGGACAAAAAGAGATTTCTTATTGGCAGGTGGTGCTCTTGTACTGAAGCAGTAACTCTCTTTTCCAGTCCGGTCTGACCTCAACTTCAGGGGACAGGAATATTGGCAGGGAGCCAGAACCTGGATCCCTGAAGTCATACTGACCAGGCTAAGTGGCCAGAGCCGCAGACACAAAGAAAAACAGGACTCCAGAGGCCATTGTCACTGATGCCCTGGTTGTGGAGAGTCATAGTTCTGCAGGTTTCTTAAGCCCCTTTAAGACATGTTACCTTGCAATGGTTAGGCTATGAGGAGGTCCAGTTCTGTGGCTCAGAACAAAACTGGAGGAAACTGTGACTGTGCAGCAAACACACAAGGAGTAAGTTGGGTAAAGAGCCAACCCATTAAGAAACGTTTTTTAACACCTAGTAAGCAGTGCCACCTGGTGGACAAACGTCATTCTGCTGCTAGGGATTAGTTCACTGAAAAGATCTATCAATTTCCATCTCAAAATTCCAATTAACCCTTTTCATTAATTATTCCACATACATGGGGGAGATCCAACCAATACAAAATGGATAAAATATAGAGCTCAGACAGCAGTGATTGCATTTTTTGTGATGTCTTTTTATTCATTTTTTTTCTTCACACTTTCAGTCATGTCTTCTGTTTGCTTTTCTGACTCCTTCTGATATGATATGAAGGTATTTTCTGGTTCTTGCTGCTTGCGGCTGGTATTGAAAACTATGCACTCTCCTTTTTTAAGCAGCCCAAAGGCTTGTTGGGCCAAATAAATTGAGGATTTGTCAGACCCCCTGTCAGTTTTGTTGGCAATGGTGTCCTGGCTCCTCCTCTCAGTCCCAATCCACTGAGGAGCTGGTAGAGCACAGATCTACATTTGGGCACTCAGTAATTGGACAGCAAGGGAGCAGGACTCTGCTCAGCCTGTAGCCTCTTTGCAGTCTTGCTCGAAAGGCAGAACAGCTCTGTTCCCAGTGGAGCTTGTCCGGTTACATCTGTGCTCACCGGGGTCACATTCCTGTCCTGAGCATTTACATCTGACGGGTGTTTTTGTACATGAAAATGATGTGGATCAGGTCATGTAAAATGTTAGCGATATCAGGTTTTACTTGTTCTCTTGGAGAGCTGTAACAAAACCCTTTTTCCATGCCTGGACGACTAGAAAGAAACCAGATTGGGTTTTGAATTAAGATCGCAACTTCCTAAAAACTGTTCCTCAGAGCCTTGTCAACACTCGAGCAGTGTCAGCCCCTCAAGCTGCAGCAACAGTGAGCCAGCTTTTCCGCAGGATCTGCGTTCTTTCTTGCCAGGACAGTTTCTCCTTGGGGATTAACTTCCTTTCCTCAAGATAGAAACTGCCATGGATTTAGATTTTACAGGAAACTCCCTCTCCATCTCCATCTATCTGCACACCTTTACTGGGTTTATCTACAGGAGTTTAGCAGGATGACTTCAATTTTTCATCCAAAAGCAAACTGACCTCTTCATTAGAGCAACCATGCTGTGCTCAGTAATGCAAAGTCTCAGGCATCACAGATATCCAGTAAGGTGGCCTGAGGACAGTTTTGCCAGCGCAGTACAGTATGTGTAAAGTCGAAGCAGGTAGTTCATGAGTGTTTAACAGTGATCTAATCTTATTAGCAGCAGGCGAGGACGTTCAGCCTCATGCCTGCCCAGGAAGAGCAAGAAGCACAAACCGGAGAGACAGATGCAAATCCCTCAGAAAACAGAAGAAGGGACAGGAGGCTGGATTCTACTCAACATGCTCCACTAAGGGGCATTCTTTAAAATATGGATTTCACAGAGGAACTGAAATGAGTCTTATGGTGGGCACATGTTCTGTACATTCCCTTTTTGACCGGTTCGATCATATTTTAAGCATGGTGGGCATGTGCAGACCGGGAGAGAGGTCTCTGCTATTGTTTGCAGTGTAAACAACAGCTGAGAAAGATACTGAACTGCAGCAATTCAGCCAAGAAGCATAATAGAAGCAACTGGGAGAATAATAAAGAATTGTATTTCAAGCCAGATAATATGTACATTCCCTTTCAGACCAGTTCGATCATATTTTATGCATGGTTCAAAACTCCCCTTTGAGCACAGGAAAACCCCACTGAATAATTTAATTACCTTTTTGGACAAATTAAGACCGATTGCAAATACATGTTTCTTCTGGTGCAGAGCAGTCATTTATTCGATTAGCAGAAATTTGTCTTCAGGGTACAGAGAATGCTTAATTTACCATAAGCATTACCATTAGAAAAAAAATGATGAATTGGGCTCTCACAGATTCTGTTCTCCAGCTCTCTTCCTTTGCTTTTTCTCTGCCTCACCAGGCCAGAAAACCTCTCCTCATGCTTCTGATGTTTGTGCCGAGAGTTGGCCCGTGCTTGAAAAAACAAGGCTTTCGTTTTCACACACGAAAATAAATAATATGTTGAAAACAAAAACAAATCCATGTATCTGATACAAAGAAAATGGAAGGCAGGAAAAGGATTGGAAATTATTGCTGTTGAAACTTTTGATCCTCTTTTTCTTGTCTAATAACCATCAACTGTCAGAAGCAACTGTCAACCTCTGAAGACTTCATCTTGGCCAAGGGACCAGAGAAACTAGCTTTGAAGAGACAGGTGTGGTGCTGCAGGATTCACTGCGAAGGACGGACTCTGTTTGTTGTTTTTTGAGTCAAGAATGAACTGGGAAATTGGACAAGGAAAAACTGCACTTGCACATGCTCTCTTAAATAACTTTTTTAAAAACTGTTTTGGTTAAAAAAAACACTAGAGCCTTTAGTTAGAGCATCATATCGAAAATTAAAAATACAAAAAAAATGCCAGGTTTCCCAAACAGAAATTCGGCAATAAGCTCATGTTTGTTCAATTTGTCTAAAAGAACTTCTACAACATTGAACACATCAAGACAAGCGTCACCATCAGAGCTCACCTGTGCCATCCTTGTGTGCATGAAAACTCCCAATCCCAGGTTTGGAAGAGGTGGAATGAGAATAATCTGAAAGAGAAATAAGGCATCAGGCATCACATCACGAGCTCAGCTGAAAGCCTGTAAGTGAGAGCAACACCTTCTGGAAACTGTTTTTTTTAATCAGAGCAACAAATAAAGAGATTGTGCCTCACGACTGTCAGCCGCCTGTTAGAGGAATATCAAAACACCTCAGTGATGCAATGATCTCCCACAGAATTTGTCTTTGCAGACTTAATAAAAAAACACGTGTGTGCATATAAGATAGTGTTGTTTTCTGTTAAGCTTATGTCATTCTCAATAGTCTATTAAAGGGCTGAGCCCTGCTTTGTTCCTCAGGCTAAGATCATGTTGTTTAATTAAATGCTTAAGGCTCAAACATCAGAGTTTCTGTCATTGACACAGAGCTGCATGGCGGCAGCCAAATACCACCAAAGAGGCAAACCCGCCCCAAAGATTAATCTTCCAGTGGGGGACATAGCCACGGGTGGGCCTCATGTCAGTGCAGCCAGGCTCAGCTGGCATGGAATCTGTTACTGTGGGTAACATCCACAGGGACATAGATAGACTGGACTTTTCCCTGGCCAGGAGGGCTGGCCTTTTGGCCTAGTTGAATTCATCATCCTAGGGTGACTGAGTCCACGCAGGGGCAGTTCTCTGCGCTGCCTTCTGCCGGAGAGTTTTTGTGGGGTAGATTTACATGGCCTGCCATGTCAGATCGAGGCATGAGCATCCAGTCCTCTTCTGCACTGTGACACAAAAAATACCACCTGCTTATAATCCAGTCACTTACTTAGACAGGTAGACAGGATTATTTCCTTACCGCCCAGGAAGTCAGCCAAAAGAACAAAATTTACAGTGATCTTGAAAGTAATTGTGACCGACAGGGGATCTTAAAACCGCCAAGAACAATATTTGGCAGTCTTACAAGATAAATATCAATGTCCAGCTCCTTATTAAACCAGTGTTATTCTTATATCCGGTTTAATACAAAACAATTTTAAAATGTCATAAAATAGCCGAACGTTTCTCGCTCAAAGCCTTCATGTTCAAACAAATGGTTTGTAACTATTTGGACTTGGCTAAGTGTTCACATATTTTATGAAAAATTAATAAACTGTCAAAAAATCAAATATGCTGTAAAATATGGCCGTGTATATTGTTATACAGTTACAGTGTAGTCAGCATATTTATCCATTATTAGATACTCGTTCAAGGGAAGCTAGTGAATAGAAATGTAACTACAGTAGAAGCTACAATCCTATAAACAGTCTTTTTACATGCAATGTGACTTCAAAGGCATGACACTGGGTTAAGATTTCAACTGAAGAGCAACAGTAACTAAAACAGATTAGCGATTGTTTCATATGAATTAAACAGGCATTGGAACTGAGGGGAAAACAGCAATATATATAATGACTTCCTTAGTGACACTACGGAACTGTTTTAACTGCCACAGTATGTAATTACAATGTACAGGAACACATCAGCCTGCAGCATTAGGCTTACGTCTGTTTTCAGAAATGATTTGTGTGCATATACATAGTGCTCAGCTATATACAGAGTAAAATATGTGTTTTTGCTAATATCTTTTCATCCATCTTCTAACCACCTTAACCAATTCAGGGTCACCGAGCCTATCCCAACAAGCAGTGGGTGCCAGAGAGGGTACACCCATTGCTTGTTGGGATGGGTGTAGGACATGCACGGGACACACCCAGACACACACACACAAGGGCCAATTGCTCCAGAAGTCGATTAACCTACTGTCACGCCCAGTACACCTAGAGGGTGCTCTGCTTCTCTCCTGGTTCTAGTTCCCTGTGATGATTCATGTCTTTCTGGTGCGTCTTGTTGTGGAGCCTATTTACTGCCTGCTTCTGCTCTGCTCCTCGCTCAGCATTGAGGTTCGGATGTCCTGAGACCCGCCTCGCACCAGGTCACTCCTGTCCATGGCCTGAGGGCATAGGTTTCTATACGGCATTTCCTGAACAGCTGAGCCCGGGCTAACCCCCGTCTCTCAGCTATGCATAGGGTCTATTTTCACTCTCCTGCCATTCCACGGTTCGTCCTCTCCGACATCCATGACACCTACCCTACTAACATGTCTCTGGACTGTGGGAGGAAACCAGAGCACCCGGAGGAAACCCCCACGAATATGGGGAGAACATGCAAACTCCACACAGACAGCACCCCAGGAACCCAGGGGCACAGCACTGCAAAGAAGCAACGCTAACTACTGCTCCACTGTTTTTTCTAATATATTTTTACTATTATATTAATAATAACAGTCGCATATACAAATCTATTAGCATTATTTGGGAGCCAGTGCACACAAAGTCTTTCCAGGATTTAATTTTCTGTGAGGTTTATTAAAGTGCATTCCACAGTTATGTGGGTAATCGGAGTGATCCCCCCCATACAACTGCAGACTTTCAGATCTGTTACACAGCCTACCTCCTAACTGGAGATGATCCTGCCTCTCAGCTGCCAGCTGCTGTTTCTTCCACTGCTGTGTGTTCATCTGTGAAGCAGGAATTTCCAGCTGAATCCAGGGGAATTGGAAATGGACATTCACCACTGTGTTAATTCACACCATGCAAGCCCTCATTTCAGCTGCTGATACATGCATGACTCACTCTTCATTAACCCCCACGTATCATTTCTTTACCAAAAAAAATAATTGCTCATAAATATGAAAAGGAGATGTTAAATCTCTCTAAAGCAAAAAAAAAAATCATTTACAGGCTTTCCATTTTTACAGAAAATGCTGTAAAACACTTCAAATAATGAAACAAATCATTCCTGGTTCTCCCTGTATGCTTGAATTTATGGATGTTATGGATTATTAATGGCAAATGTTTAGGAAAACCCAACCTCATCCAGAATTGTTATCCTGTTTTGGATTGTTGCAGATCCCCGGTCTGTTTTCACTCATATCATCATTCTGGAGCCTAATAAACAGAAAGAGCTAAGGATCAGTTTCGAGATACCTAAAGGAACTTTCAAGTTCTAATTACAAGTCCAGAGCCCTGTCTGTCATGCCACATATACATAAATAAACAAAGAGGCATTAAAAAGGCAACAAAAACCTACGTTGCATTTTTCCTGTCTCTTAGTATGCATATATTATCAAAAATTAAACATCTCTTACGACAGACCACATCTGAATCATGATGGTCAGTTCAGCACGTTACGGACTCTTGTGCATATCCAGCAACAAAAACTTCACTTAATATTTTCCTGTGAAAGGGGAATGCCTAGACTCCGTACACATTGTCCAGAAGAGGAAAGACCCAGCTGCCTAGCAGAGAACAAGAAAGAACCAGCTTCACGTGCCGCTGACAGGCCTCCAGGAGTCTGGCACAGGCAGGAGGATTAGATCATGATAAGAGAGCTCCGTGATGCAGCTGGCATGGCCACACACAGCACCACGATACTCCGAATCCCGTAGGCTAGTTCTGCCGAGACCAGTCCATGCTTCTATTCTCTCCCTTCTATTTCTATTCTTCTTACTTTATTTACTTTACCATAGTAAATATGCATGTAGGGCAGCGCAGTGAAACAGCAGTTAGAACAGCTGCCTCACTTCTCTTAGGTCCTATGGTACAGTAGGTCTGATTCTTGCTTGGGCACCTTCTCTGTGGAGCCTGCATGTCCTGACTTTTCCCAGGAGCTTTAATAATTTCTATCTTCCTATCTACCTGTCTCACTGTGTGTGTTGTACCCTAGAGTGGGCTGGCAAATACAGTTGAGAGCACCTTCCCATGGACAGCAGCAGTACACACGCTGGGCTCAGGTGGATCACCCCAGGTGTCCTGTAAATGGCGGCTGGCATGCATGGAAGGACATGGTGTGGTGTTCATTGTCAACTTCAGGAACACTGTTTAATCCGCACACTGTCCAGGATAAACACACAGAGCACCACAGAGCTCCGTCATGACAGTCAGCTTTCCCTGTCTCCAACACATGGCTGGTGCAATTGGCTGAACAGCTGTAGGGGTGTTCCTGACAGGATCGAGTCATGGCCTGACAGGCTTTCGTGTTCATGAGATGAACATCACAGACTGTGTTTTTTCTAACAGCATCTGCGTATGGTTTCCAGGGAAGCTCTCTGATCCAAGAACAAACAACTCATGGAGGCTTTTTCGAGAATACTTTAGGCAAATTTCAGATGCATGTTAAACCATTCGTGAATACACATTTCTCAGACACATGTTTTGTTATGTTATACAATATCATTCACCCACTGTGGCTTGTTTTTCAGATATTAACTGTTACACATTTTCATTAGAGACTGTACATGTTTGTTTTGCTTCTTACATTAAAACAACTCTGGGTTGTTGTTTTTTTTCCAAAGGCTTCTCTGCAGCGTAAGAATATCATGTAGACTTTGGAAAAAAAATAACTGCTGCTAAATACAAAAAACATGCCTCTTAACATCGTATCTGAAGTATGCAGACTACACTCCTTGCCAAAGACTGAGAGACTGACCTGTTACAGGAAAATCCATCATATTTTTATAACAGCTGAGGTCTCTTTGAAATAAATGAGCCCTTCATTATTGAGGAAAGAATAGAGGTTCGAGGCAAACATGGTATCTCGTTAGTTTTGTAGACATTTTGTAATCTTATTCAAACCAATTTTACATTTTAAGTAAGGCTAACAGTGTTCCAGTGAGCTATGCATAGCATAAATGAAAAAGGTTTATACTTCATTTTTATTGAAATATCTGGCCACCAAAGTAAGGAGCAGTATAATAATAATGCTATTTGTTATAAATAATTTGTTCAACAGCAGATGTGGTAAGTAGTTGTAGGACATTATTGTAATATATGATGTGATATACAATTTATGATCATGCAAGCAAACACCGGTAGTTGAAATACATCTAAGATGTATTACTGAGGTGTCAAGAAGACAGATTTCAGTATTTCATGGTATAGGCTGCAGTTAAGTTGGATCTTAATGCCTGGTGTTAAGAATCTTGCCGGCTAACGCATCAATAACTTCAAACGACACTTTTAAAAGGACATTATCTCCTGCATGCAACAAATCACTTTCAGGAACTGACCTCGTGTTTTATGGGGATACCCCTATTTTAAGAAAAGATAATAGGCAATGAAGACGTGATGAAATGTGGCGGAGATTACATGGATTAAGAAGACCCTTTTTAGAGGAAGAATTCAGACGTGAAAGATGTGTTCTAATCAATAAACTGTGGAAAGAAAATACTTGAAACATCATACATCTCTCATAAGTGACATGAAGCGTACAAAAATAGATGGACATAAAATTATTTTAGCGGGCCAACATCCCATTCCTAGAGGTAGAGCTGAAAAAGCTGAAACTTGTGTTTTACGGACCAGAACCATGCAACATTTTTTTTGCACACTTTTCACTTACTATTTTTTTGCAGATACAGTGCAATTATGATAATATTCTACAGAAATTATAGCCATTTTGTGCCATATAATAGCCATATTAACTCATAGTCAATCTCAATACATATTTTCTAGTAGAACAAGTAGCCTTTTAGCTCCAAGGAAAAAAGTGTTAATGATGAGCACGTCTTGACAATAAGATTAGTCAACCAGGTTTAATGGACAAATGTGATGGATTAACTACTACTGCACATAGTGGCAGCTCAGGTATAATTTCACTGAGTTGATAAATTTACTGTAAAATGAATGTGAATCAAAGAGTGTTAAATGACAAGCAGAGATTCTTCTCTCTCAAACTCTATTCTTATAATAGTGGAGTTTATAAAGGTGATGAAAGTAGGACACACTAGCAGGGGCTCCTGGGTAACTCTTGCCCAGCACTGTCTACACTAGCTGGCGCTTTTAATAAATATGAAACAGTGATTGAACTGAATAATAATTGAATGAAGATCTAAATTATTTTGCAATCGTGATAGATTGATAGATTTTTTAAATTTCTGCAAAAAGGTCCAGCTTTCTCCACAATCCCATTCCTCTGCTGTAGAAGCAGAACACGTGGAGTACTGGGCTAGAAAAGTGAGTGAATGCTTTACTTAAATACTTAAATAAACGTAGCAGGATCACAGATATATTACAGGTTCTTCATTTACCTTTTAGCTTTCAAACCTTTTAATAAGCTATACCTCACATGAGAATGAATGAGGACCTTTTTGCTTGTATGCTTGTAAGGCCACAGCCACATTTGTTGTAGAACAATCTTTCACGGCCTTAGCAGGAATGTCCTAACAGTGAGGAAGTGAAAGGAGGGGATGGGAAACTGAGCTGAGCAGATCACTGCGTTTCAATTCACAGCTCAGGTTGCTCCGCATCAGGCATGTGTTAAAACAATCAGCGCTGGAAATCTCAGCAACGTTCCCACGAACAAAGATCTCAAAGCTCCTTCGTGTTATTTCACAAAATATGGAAGCCATGAATAAAATTCCTTCACAAATTCAGGACATTCCACATTTTTTTTTCTCAGTTTCTTTTGTCTGCTGCTTCTTTTACAAAAAAAAAATGTTCTTCAGTAATCCTAAAAGCCTTCCCTTGTGGATTCAAAGATTTACAGATGTTGGATATCAATTTCCATTTCTTAGCAGCACTATTTACCTCTTTATCCTACAGATTCACCTTTCAGTTCTGAAATGTGGGCTAAGTACAGTATCTACAGTAGGTATCAGTCCCACAGTATGTGCAAACAGAATTCTGTGATAATCATGCAAGTGGTCTTTAATAAAGAGAGAAACTTTAATAAAGCACATGTTTAATAGATGTGCTTGTAGTGCAATTAAAATGTAACTAAACATAAGAATGTAATTCCATAGACACAATGTAGTAAACTAAGAAGGCAATTCTCCAAATGTATAGGCATAAAAAGAGTGCATGGGAATCTCCAGACACAAGCTTACTATTTGGGTGTCTGTAACTTGATGGAAGCATGGTAAAAATAGAAAAAACAGTGATGTATGTAATGTTGCAAAATATGGTTTACCCCCAAACCCTAACCTGAACAAAAAGAACCTTAGTCCACTGAACTCAAATGTTTTTACTTCCATGCAAAACATTTCCTCCAGTTCAGCCTATCACAGCTGGCCTGTGTAGTGTATAATAACATTTACCCAAGCCTTTGAATCACACCTGTTTGCAAGACTTAAGATTCAGCACCTGTGGTGTGTGACGAGGGCATCTGGCTCTGGCTCCGGCATGCTCCTGCTTTCATTGGATTCTCAGGGCTTCCAGGAAAAGGGATTTTCCATCTTAGACTGGGCATCTGGGGTGGGGGTGTTATCTCACAAGGAAAGGACGCCAAAGGCATTCTGAACTGTTCTGTTGCTCCATGAATTTTCCACTGTTCTGTATTTCACTTAAAAAGAAAATGCCGTTGTGTGAATGCTCACACCACATTTTGGCACATCATCAGAGAGTCTCTTTAGAAGCAATCTCCTTAAAGGGCCTTCGTTTTGTGCCTCTGCTAGTTTTATGAAAGATGTAAATTGAAAACGTCGTAGTCTGAAGGCAGGCTGATAATGGTTCCTCACAAGGACCTAAATGGAAGCCATTAGGAGAGAAAAAGTTGGCAAAAACAACGTTTGACTAACAACGCTCAAGGAAGGCCAAGAGGCTTTGTTCACTGGTGCCAAGCTTGAGACATTAGCCATTAACGTTCGCTTCATCCAGTCCTTCCTTATTAAAAATAGACCATTAATGTGTAGTCTTTAGGGTATTCAATCCCCTAGAACAAACCAGACAGTAGAAAAGCAAAAGTGTGCCAGAATCTGAGTAGTAGCCGTTTTTGCATATGCGAGAGACTGACACATTTTTTTGATAGTGAAAATTTTCCATACATGGGACTAAAAACTCCCAGCAAAAAAGCTGAAACCATTTTTTAAAAAAAAAGCCCTGCGAGACTGTAATAAAGAACATGTATAAATATTGGGCCTACTCAGTCACCTTTTCTATTTACCATGTCATTAATCCAATTCCAATCTATACTTACAATACTACCTCACTTATACATGGAATATTTTTATACTTTGTGATTTAATACTTCTTGTAATATTGCCCTGCTAATCCTTCAACCCCACCCAAAAAACAAAAGCCTCATGAGAAGCAAAACGTATTTGACTCAAATTGAAAGCCGTTTAAAAAAAAAAGTCTTGTGAATCTAATTTGTTTATTGGAGTTTCTCCTCATGCAATAGAATCAGAAGCCTTTTTTTAATTGTTTCTTCATAAAGGTTGTGGAGGGTTTGGTAGCATCAGCACCAAGATGTCATCACTTCTTACTCTCATAGCTCTTGCTGTTAAACTGTCTTATTGGGCGAAATTCCTGCAGCTCTAAAATTTGATATTTAAAATGGTACGAGTTCAGTTTTTGTGAACAAAAATCCCGGAGCAGGGTGCCAGGTTACAGCATGTTTAGCATGGCCGCCCTAAATGTTTAACTAAAGATTTCATGCATTCACTAAATTACTTCGGAATGTAGTGTTGTTGTTTTTTTAAATGAAAGTGTTGCACGTTTTAAGACTGGTTAAAAAAAAAAGGGATAAAATACATTGCAATTCAGTAACACGTGCCAGAACGAAGAGAAAGAGGTGGGACTGCATTGCAAGAGGAACCGCTCAATATGCTCTGAAAGTGCAAGAACAAACGGTTCGTGTTTGACGCCAGAGAACTTCCTCCGCGCGGCTTTTATTTGGATGCTGCCGAGACTGCGCCTGACACCACCGGTGGCATGCTCAGACTGATCGAGCTCCGGGCCCAGCCACACAACGAGAAGCCAAACAGCTTTCTTTATGTCTGGGGGTATTAGGGGATTATCCTCTTCTCTCATTTCCCTGTAAATAAATGAATGTTTTTTTCGAGAACTATCTTGAAGATGTGCTCCTGCTCGTTCCCAGCAGCTCTTCTGAACAACACAGGGAAAAACGCGTTCCTGTTCCTGCCAGCCTGCCCAGCTATTTCTATACAAAGCCGGGAGAAGCACAGTCTGGCTGTCACATCTGGACTGTTTATTTAACGGATTAACGTCTGCCACACTGTATTGCTGGAGGCGTCATCTTTTCCAGCCTTGGCACGTTGTCATTTGCAGTGCCTGTGGGTGCTAAGATGTTATTCGTCTGCTTGGTACAGTACTCATGCTTAGCCAGGGATTTCAGCTCCGTTCCTGGGGGCAAACAGATCTCTCTGCTGGTTGCAAAGACACCCTTACACCCGTCAGGGGCAAGAGGACTCAAGTGTCAGTTCTGACGTTCGGGGGTGTAGGGGGCAAACACTTTGTTACAGCTGTCTGACTTGTCTTAACCGATTTCCCTCTTGCCGAACCCAGCGGCTCATTGATCTTTTTCCCTTCAAGCGTCAATAGGTGAGACTACTCCCAATCCAACCCGTCTTGTCCGTGCACCAATCCCTGGTTTGCACAACTGAACTGAATTTCCGAAATGCCAACTCTTGACTGTTGACTGCCCACAGGTCTCATAATGATATGGCCTAGATTGCTCCTAATAGCATCGCAAACTTAGCCTTGACCTTTAAGAAGACTTTAGCTATGAATGGAAAAGCATAAAACACATCACATGATAATGAGAACGGCATCAATGCTGACGTTCCAAATTCAACACACCTGTTGAAAATCCTCATTATGACCTCAAAGAGCAGACAACCTTCATGGTGCAATAACCGACCTAACGAATGATGCTGCAGAATTAGTCTTGGCCTGTAACTAGGCCTTGCAATGTTTTTTTGTACACTTTGTGTGGTCATGTGATCTTTATATAACCGCACAAAACCAGATTCCACATGTAGACATCCATAATAATTTAAAAGACCATGAATTAAACACCATAAAGCATCAATTTTTCACTTCACAGTACTTACATGGTATGGAACAAAATCTACTTTGGCTTAATAAAAAGCTGTGTACATATAAATAGATTTTTTTCTCTGTTGACTAGACATAGTTTTCAACCTCTTACCACAAGGATCTTCCTGTATACAGTACATGTCCTGCCCTGCTTTTAATTTAGATTTGTGCTTAACTGGCACTATAAGCCATACACAGAAGTGGAAAGCAAACAGCTGTCTGCTGTACTATGGGTTTGACAAATGCTGATCCACCTTCTGCTCTTTTCCGTCCTCTGGGCTGCAGTTAATCGCTTTTTTGTCCTTCACATTGCTGTGCCCAGCTTAGCTCTCTCCTGCTTCTGCACGACCAAAGACAAGAAAATGCTAGGAAGGACCAGACCTGACGTGGTGCAACTCAGTCACTGAGTGGGCTGCTCTGCAAGTGAGATATTCCATTTTGGAATTCTAGGTCCTCCCTGTTCTGGTTGTGAAATGGAGCATAAATCCTGATTTGGCACAGCAGCTGGGCTTAAATCCTGGCACCTGGAAGGATAAACTGAAGGAGCTGCATGGCGTCATTTTTGTGGCCTGCCAGGGCCTGCAGCTACACTGCAGTTACTGGTTCCTACAGCTGGCAGTCTTCTTTGATAGTCTGGCACATCACATTCGGCATTAGTTTTAGAGGTCTTGTACTTTATAACCTTGTTTACTGCAGTAGAGTGCAGTGGAATTGAAAAAGTGCCTTAGGATTGAGTGCTTGGTTTTGCAAGTCTCTAATTACGCGCACACGCCAGGCGATGACGGGCACTCCTTGTTGGGCAATGCAAATGTCAGCTCTCAGAGGGAGCACAGAGGGAGGCCAAGAGGGACTGTGGTGTACAGTAAATGAACCATCCCAGCCCTCAGCTGAAGAGGACATGAACAGCAAACAGCCATGTTAGATATTTTAGGCACTTTCTGAAATACTAAAACAAAAAACATGACATACATTTGCTTGAAAAAAACAGTTTTTAACCCTTTGCTATAGAGCATTGTTGACTCAACATAGTGGAGAATTCTTCCAAACATCCACAGTTAAGAATACTTTTCCATGAAGTTCATTTGTTTGCAAGTTGCGTCTTATAATAATGTTATAAAAAAATGTGCAGATGGCAGCACAGCTGACTGTTTCTGTACAGTACTATTGTATATTACTTTCCATCTTTAATCTCAGCTTGAAGAACACACAGGTCCCACCAGAGGAGAGATTCCATCCCTGTGCTTGTGATTTATAGAGATACAAAGGCGCTGTGGCATCTCAGCAATTGCTTTTCCACCAGACACTGACGCAAGAGTCTTGACACCTAATTGTGCGCTCATGTCAGCGAGCCGACAACTTCTCACTCTGCCGGCGGACCAGTCGAGGAAGCCAGCCTGCCTTCCTCAGCTGCTCCTTCCGGTGCACGGACCTCCCCATCCCACCCGAGCTGACATCACCACATCTGCTCTTGAAATCAGGGACCAGGGGCGAGGGCGAGGAGAGCCGTCAGGCCCGTCATCCACAAACAGCTCCGAATTCTCTTATCTGCCATCTTTAAAAACAAGTACTAACAGGCTGATTGGTGCAGCTCGCCACATTGCTCGACGCCCTGGTGGGTTTTTCAAGTTTCATCCGACCTGAGGTTTTAATGACTTGAGCAAAACTAATCTTTTTACTCAGTTCTGACCCAAGGGCTGGTGATTTAAAGACTTACAGCACGAGCCCTGCATAACTACAGTCCTCCGGGATCTGCAAGGTGCTGCCTTGAGCCTCTCCATACTTAACCGGCGTGGACTTTTAAGTGATGAGCAAGGGTACTGTTACCACTGCCCAAACTCACCAGTCTCTTAACCAGCTCTTTCATGGTCAGCTCGGTATTTGTAAATCAAAAGTTAGCAGTGGCACACAAAGCTTATTCTCCAGCACAGCCCTAATCCTCAAACATGTTTGCTTGGATTGTCCAAGTGCCCGTACTTAGATGCCAGGGGTTTTATGGCCAAGACACAGAAGAATGCCACTAAACTAGCATGCAATGTGATGGAGTGGGAATCGGAAAAACAAAACTGAGAATTATGGGGAGTTACAGATTTTGCAGATACAAAACATTCCAGAGAGACCAGAGTCGTTAGAGAACTATGATCATAAGATTTTATGGATGAATAAAATCTCACTTTTATTATATGTATGATTAAAGAAAGCAATTCGAACTATACTTGCAGATCATTAAGATAATACTAGGATACTAAGAAAAAAATAAAACATTTGTAATTTAATTAGTTATGTTTCATTGAACAACAGCCGTAATGAACACTAAGCAAACATATTGTATAATAATGTATTATAACAGACCCTTACTCTACTAAGGTGGTCCCTAGGGTTTGCACACATTACTCAAATAGGGGCTTTTCAGGCCAGAACCCACTAACAATGAAAAGATGTCAAAAAAAATATGCACACTCTTTTATACCAACTGAAGTGCCAGGCATTGAAAGGGGTTGTCACAGCCTCTAGTGGCAGGTCAGCGGCAATTACAGACCTCTCTACAGCTGGCCTGGCATAGGTATATTTACTGTTGATTTTCACTTGGCCTCAAATAGAGTTCCTCATAAAAGATTAATATACAAATTGCATGTGGTAGACATTGAAAGTTATGTGTGCATCTGGATCTTTTCAGTCTTGAACAAATGAGACTCTGAGGGAACCCAGTTCAAGTATTCAAAATTCTCCAAGACAGCCCAATGGACTTCTTCGCAATCAAGACTGAAACATGAACCAGATGACACAGGTGGGAACTAAGGGGAAAGTCAACACTGAGAACAAGATGCACAGCTCTTTCTTTACCCTCAGATGTTGTGGGTATGTGCAACGAGCTGCCCTGCAATGTTGTTGAAGCCAGTGCCCCGGCTGCCTTCAGGAAACAGCTGGGCGAGATCCTTGGATAAGCTTGGATAAGCTACTAGCCACCGAATGAGCTAATGGGCTGGACGGCCTCCTCTCTTTTGCTGCATCCTTTCTTATGTTCACGATTGTCTCATCCTTCGGACAGGAATAATTGTGATGACACCACAGAATCGGACCTGCAGCCCCATTTATCTGACATCCTAAACCCATTGGGTCAGGCGTCCACTCTCTTTAGGTGCAGAATTCAGAATTCTGACTTGTGCTAATGCTGGGTCATGTTTCTCCACAGGTTGCATCATGCTTTACGATACGTCCATATGCTGTCCCATGCTTTTATCCTCTGCTTTTCTCCAACTGACTTTTACACTGGCACTCCACAGTATATATTTTAAAGGATTCCTGCACAGTGCAGATGTTGCACAAGCAGAAGTGGGGTTTAGCACAACAAGCAAGGAGCAGGTTGATGGAGTGATTATGTCAGCATTTTTGTATGCTTTCAATGCGGTTTAACTTTCCTCCTTTTAAACTAAGTGCTCAATTACAAAAGAACCCAACAAATTGCTCATGGAACAAGTGGAATGGTATCCATTTTCATTCATTTTTCAGTTCACTTGCAATAGTTCCTAATAGTTTCCAAATGTAATAATTCCCACATGAAACCCTCAGTGTATTTGTTTGTTTCAGAATGTATCTATGATCCTTTCATGTGTACCACTGGTAACCTTGGTGACGGACTCCGTCTTGTTAATAGAGAGGAGCCACAGCTAGTTTCAGAACAGGATATCAGCACCTGCTTGTAAAACACAACACATTTCACAGCATTGTGTAATTTCCTCCAATGTCGGTCACTGGTGCATGCCATAATCCTGCTCAGCCAAAGCCAAGCTGAGAACATCAAGCACCAGAAGCTACCAGCTACAGTGTTGCTCGTGCTAAGCTGTGAGTGTGAGAAATTCCCTTTTTATTCCAAAGGAGCTGCTACCAACTCCTGACAGTCCTATTTTTTTAAGGGTACAAGAGGAGCCTCTAAGACTCTCTCCCTGCCTGCTGCGGGAGGCAGGAGAAAGGGGGTCCGCTTAGCTTTTATACTTCAGAGCAAGGACCGTGCAGCCCTAAGGTTCTCCAAGCAGCAGGTGTACATGAGCAGTGAGCAGTGATCTGGAAATCACGTTAACCTCATTAAGCAACTAGTTGATCTGGTTTAAGTCCTAACCATCAACAAGACCAGAAACTAGAAGACAGTCTGGCTGCTTCAGCAGGAGTGGGCAAGCATCATCAGTTCAGATAACACACCCTACTCAACCCGAGCTCCTTGCAGTTAGCTCCATTTACTCCAATACGTTAACGCAACCACCATATTAATTTTTATATAGATCCTGTTCATTAGCAATTACGCAATTAAGGAATTAAGGCATTACCTGGAACAAAGGTGCAACACTGAGATAGACTGGTGTCCCATCCAGGGTGCATCCCACCTTGTGCCCAGTGCTTGCAGGGATAGGACGAGCCTTTATTGGATAAAGCAATCAGAAAATGAATGGATGGACAGATTTACAATGGAGTGAAAAGGAGGGGCTGCAAGAGGAGTAGAGCCGTGCTCCTTATTAACATGTGCCTAACCTTTAAAGACTAGAAACAGGTGTAGCACCTCTCTAATCTGCATGAGATTCAGATCCCAGTCTGCACCATTCACTCCACACCACTTCACTACGTGCGGTGTGAGTGAACAGGGCTGTTTAGAATGAGAAATCAAAAATTCGTTTTGTGAGCATACCACATGGGATTGCAAATGCTTTTCAAGTAAAGTTGAATCCTAGCCATCTGTAATTCTCTGTTAAAAACTGTATTGAAACATTACTCATTTTTTTGTCAAAATGAAGTAGTGAGTGCACCAGAACTAAAAAAAGTGCATTTTGCACACCACACCTTATCTTATGAGATAATTATTATGTGACAGCATGAATCTACGGTGCAATTAGTGTGGAAGCCCATGGATTCAAACTATACACAAGCGCATATATTTGAAACCATGAAGTTTTACTTGGCACTCGTGTACCTATGCATGCTGCGCTTAAAGAGAAATGTATAGGCTATTGTGGGCCTCTGTAATTACATGACAGCAATGCAAAGCACAAACTGGATAGGACTGGTTTTGAAACTGATCTGTTCCCCTCGTTTTTCTCCTTGGTGGATGCAGACAGAGATACAAGAAAAGAAGTTCAACTGCGTAGCGAGGTGACGACAAACTAGCTGTAATTTTTAATGTCGGAAGTTAAAGTTCCACTAAGTTTCATGATGGAGTGAAACCTGCCTTCCCGAAGTTCAAAGTAAGAGCTTCTTTCTAAGCAAAAAGGAAGTAAATAAGAGATTAGTAAATATAAATCTATTCATTTAAACTGAAGGCTGGGCAGGTGATATGTTCCATCAGAATGTCAGTATTTCATTTCATGGAAAGCTATTCAGCTGGGGGTGGTTTCAGTGAATGGCCTCTGCAGTGAGTCTATCTGATCTCATCTTAGTGCTATTTTTTCCACCCAGGCTTGTTCTCTATATATTTAATCGGCAGTGGTTCTTTCACTGTCCGATCAACATCTGGAAAAAATTGGGTGTTTTATTTTATTTATCCCAGACGAGAGAAGAAAATGAAAAATCATGGGCGAAGCTGTATGTTAAAATATTGGAAAAAGTTTTTTGGTCAGAATGCATTGCTGAGGCAGTAGTGGTTTTCACATATAAAATTCTGCGCTATTTTGTATACATTTTTACCCCAGGTGGAATTTCTTTAGGCCTACAAACCGTGGTAAAATGAGAAATACATGTTTCACAGCGATAAAGAAGATTTCTCTGGAACATGTGACCTGAGTTTCAAGTCGGCTTCACAGCCACAAACCATGAATTGCTTTAAGCAGTAGATGGGATCCTTCTGCATGAGCCATAAGACGGACAACTGCTTTTAAGTAAAGATTTAAGCCCCTGTAAGCACCACATCTCCTTCAAATGGGCAGAGATAAAAGAGAACTGCAGGAGGGAAATAAAAATGCTTTCTATTTATTTTGCTTAATTCTTTGGAAAATACGTGCAAGGAATCAATTAACCCATTACAAGACGCTTTTTTGAGGATCTATGTTTATAACTTGAACATATGCCAGTAGTATTTTCATTTCTCATTGCTGATCCCATGATATGCATTCTGTGGAGCTTGCATAGTTGCTTCGTTAGAAATAAATACTTGATAGTAGTTCAGGTGGGGGGCTGCGTCAGCATGCGTAGGCTGCAAAGGAACAAGTAATAGGTTTATTCCATGCTGAAAAAAAGAAGAAAGAGAACACAACGTTTCGGCTGTGGAGCCTTCTTCAGGGGTCGACATATGGACCTTAGCAAAATGGCGGCCAAAAAGAATCAGCTGACCGGTAAATGGAAAGGGTCTACCCTGAGAAACAATGAGACACAGCTGATTCTTTTTGGCCGCCATTTTGCTAAGGTCCACATCTAGACTTTTCAGTGTTTCGTTCCAGAAATACCGGTTATAGATGACCCTTCCCCGGGTCCTCTTACAACGCCCACACTGGACAAGATACTAAGCTGAGCAAAAAGGCGAAATATCCCAAGATAGACTCAAAAGCAACAAAACTCCGAGTAATTGAACCACAGCATGGAACAGAAACAAAAGCAATTTAAGTGGGGCAGAAGGGCCCGGGATTAAAACGGTACCAAGCCATGTGTGGAATGTGAGTCAGGCCGTGGTGAGCATGCCTGTCAGAGTCACGGCTCTGCCTTGGCTGTGGATCCAAGGATGAATATTTCAGGAGTGCTGCCAACGCCAGGAGCTGTCTGAAAAGAGACAAAATAGTGACAAAAATGTAGACAGCGCAGGCAGTGGAGATGAAGAGAGCAGTTAGGCAAGGCATACAGTTCCAGTACATTTCTTCAATGATGGAAAGTCACTGTAACACTCCACTGTGCGTCTGGAAGATAGGCACCCATACTCAGAGCTCCTGACCACAGTGTTGTTACTGTATGGTGTGATTTTTCTGTATTTCTAAGATACAAAACCATGAAAATGCTTATAAATAAGATTTGTATTACAATAATTATTATCTACTTTGACACAACTTGATAGGGAAATTAATTTTATACAGAAATTAACTTTATTCCCAGTAAATTAAAGCTCAAACTATCAGTTTCAACATATCTGATAATTGGTATTCACTTTACCAATATATTGAATTGTTTTCTACAGAGTATCAACAACAATCAATCCTATTAAATCTGATTATTTTTTTATGCAGGATTTTTTTATACAACGTAACCAAATAATCTAT
This sequence comes from Lepisosteus oculatus, assembly GCF_040954835.1. Lineage (NCBI taxonomy): Eukaryota > Metazoa > Chordata > Actinopteri > Semionotiformes > Lepisosteidae > Lepisosteus > Lepisosteus oculatus. The sequence continues at coordinate 1,783,186 of NC_090720.1, read as the reverse complement.
CTTGTTAATGCGCATATAAATTGAACTTTTGTTTCCTTTCCTGATTTTGTTAAATTGTATTTTTTGGCCCAATGTCAAGGACCAAGCTTCCTAATTTGGTGGTGCAGTAGCGCTGTGGCTCAGGAACTGTGCCTGTAGCTGGAACGTTGTTGGTTTGTATTCTGTGGTCAGTAGAGGAATCCTACTCCAGTGGGCCCCTGAGCAAGGCCCTTAACCCCAACTGCTTCAGGGGCGCCGTATAAATGGCTGACAATGTGCTCTGACCCCCAGCTTCTCTCCCTCTCTGTGTGTCTCATGGAGAGCAAGTTGGGGTATGTGAAAAGTCAAATTCCTAATACAAGAAATCGTATATGACCAATAAAGTTATTGAAAAAGATAATTTTGTTCTCAATTAATTTAAGAAATAATAAGTAAAAACAACAAAAAGAAATACATTTAAGGTCAGAAGAGGATGAACAGTAGAAATGAATTTCAAAACACAATTTCACTTGTCCAAATATGGAATGTAGTATTTTCCAATTCAACTTTTCATGTTTTAAAGTTGTTCCAGGAAACACACATCTACCATCAATTCCTAATAAACTGTGTCAGATGTACATTTTATATTGTGCGTGTAATTATGACAGAATAAAGGAACTACAGCAGAGAGCTACATTTATTTATGCCTATTTTGGTGAAGCATTGAACGGTGTTGGAAATAGCTCTGTGTAAAAAACTAGAAACTGCACTATATACTCCTGTGCAGAACAGGAGAAGAATGTGTAAAATAAAATAAAAACTATGTCAAGAATGCAATGGAATGGAAAACCAAGAAGGAAAGATACCAGCTTATCCCTATAAGAAATTTATGTACTATTCGACTTACATTTTCCAGTCATTTGAAGAAAAAACTATCCCCCTAAGCCAGATATGATTAATTTCTGTAACAATGTATTATGTGACAAACTCCCGACAGGATGTTAAAATGAAGATTTAACAGGCTTTGCTGGAAGGTTGCTTAGGGATAGCCAGATACACACACACACTCCAGATGTTCTGAGCCTCTTTCACGCCAACCTGCACCAGCTCTGCTGTGAAATACTCATCTGGGTACCGCGGGGAAGACCTGCCGTGTTGGTAAAGAAAACATACAAATGTGCGAAACAGTGGGTTAAGCTTACATTGTTTACTCAAAAAAATTAGCCAAACTGTATTTAGCAAAGAATGCCCCAATAGGGATTTTTCTCCCCTTTTCAAAGCAGCTGCATGTACCATTAAAATAGATTTGATTTAATGACCGATGTGCACTATGATTTTAAAAATCTGGCAGTTCTTTAGGAGGATCACATGCAGATACACTCTTGCCTGCTAATGCAGTGGATAAGAGGAAGGCAGATTACAGTTGTTTTGCTACATCAGCAAATGTTACATAGCACAATAATATTAAAAGTAGGGAAATAGGGGATGCCTTAACAGCGCTTCTTTGGCGATGAGCCTGGTACGGAAAGAGACATCAATTCTTGGAACCTGGAAAGCATTGAATTCTCTTGTGCTGTGGAGGCCTGGCCCTTTGGTGTAGGGGAGTTCTCTTCTGTCTGGGGAGAGATGCTGAGTGACTCTGACGCTGGAATAGCACATTTGGTTTCCAAGGATTAAGATAAGAGCTTGTTATGTGTGCCAGATTCCCTTGTGGAGGGTGATTTAGCTGCACAGGACAGTATCAGTGCAGTTTCGTTTGTTGTGCTATGGTCATTCTTGAGATCTTGATCCCAGATCTTGGAGGTTTGCATTTCTTTCTCTGTTACCTCATCCTGTGACACCTGACCCTCTTGCATTTACCCTGATTCTGTTTCATGAAACGTTTTTTTGTTTAGAAGACATGTTCTTAGTGATGTCCACTGCTGTTCTGCAATGCAGGCCTATGGTGCCCAATGAGCGGTGAGGCTGTCTACTCACCCAATGCAAAATCTGCAGAATATCAACAACAAAATAAAGGCATTGGTCTCTTCTGTTTATGTTTTTCTGTTAGAGTCTTCATGCAAACTTTGGCAGCTGTTCCTGTAACAGGCTTAGTGCCACTGAGCCCTGTTACATTATTATTTGGAATAGGGATCTCAATGTAACAGATGAAGCAATTTCCTGGAATACTGTTTGGGGTGACATAAATTTGGCTTCTGAAAACCCTAATCGTTCAACGATCCACTTACATTTTCTTGACCCCTCACAGACATTGTCCTATGAGGCGTGTCTAGTTGTCAGTAGCATAAAGCCTGTGCTTGTGGGAGCTGTAGGCACCTTTCTACACATTTCGGAAGAGTTCAATGATGACTTCAGCCCTGGGATCTCACAGCAGGGGTGAGGGACCTGGTGGGCGGGTTTGTCCACAGGCGAGGTGTTGGGAACTCCCAGATTCCCTCCTCTGCCGTGCTGGACCCTGAAGTGTCTGAAAATGATTTAAGGTGGCTCCCTGTTGCTCAGATTCATGGTGCTGGGAGTGACTGGACCTGGAGTGCACAGTATCAATCCAACACTGTCCCATTTTACTCTAGGGGTCCTGCTGGTGGGAACGCATACGTGGGTACCTGTCAGCAAAGAGGATTTGGGAAGGTGTTGAAATATGGTATGGATTTGTTCTTAACTGTATTTTTATATCCACAAAAAGGTCAGATGAACAGAAACTTAAAAAACACAAGTCCAATTCCATGCAACTATTTACAACTATTTATTAAGGTGTGGGAGAGTTGATTTACAGTGGTTTCAAAATCTGTGAATAGCACCTGGATTTAAACTGTTACTGATTGAATACTCTGCAGTTTAAAACACGTTTTACATCTGACAGAAGATGTGAATAAGGAGATTTCTTCCCGACTACTGAAACTGCTTTATGGTTGTTTGACAGTCTCCAGACAAATGGGTGAGACGTGCTGCAAAAGTGCTTCAGTGTGTAGTGTCAGTGGCCTCCCGTAAGTGGAATCGCTTTAGGAACAGAGAACAGGAGCCATATCTTTACACAAAGGGTGGTGGGAATCTGGAACAAGGTCATGCCACGGTCATGGTCATGTCATGTCATGTTGTTGAAGCTAGTAACTTGGCTTCTCTCAAAAAAGGGCTGGATGAGATTCTGGGCTCTATTAGCTACTAGATGGGCTTAATGACCATCCTCTTATTTGCCAACTAATTTTCTTATAAAAAATTATTCTTGCACTGCAGTCACTCACTGTACTGATCCACTGCTGCTTTGTGGGCACATTTTTCCTCTACGTGCTTTTAAGTACACGGTGTTACAAAGCCCCCACCCCCCGCTATGTAAAAGAATGTGTCAGCCTCCGTTTTTCTGCGGGAGATGTGGTTGCGTCTTGTTTTTTGAATCCCCTCAGCTGTGGAAAATTATCGATGCGGCCGGGCTGGCCAAGAGCCTGCTGTGCTGGAAGTGAGTGATAGCTCCCTACGCCCTCATTTGTCATGGACACCGATGGAACTATCACCAGCCTGTTTTTTTTCACGTTGACTTACAGAACAATTCATCACATCCCGAAAACAACAGCAGAGGAGCCCTGACAGTGGCATCGGGTTGCAGATACAGTACCTGGGACACCAGTCATGTGATGCTGCAGAGGCCTGGCTGCAGGGTCTTGGTGAACTGCTTGATCTCTAGCTTGGCTTGAGTTTGGACAAGTCATGCCCTTCTCTCTGATTTTTTATGCTCTATTGTAGTGATGTTGAGAGTCATAATATTCCCTTTTCAAAGAAACAGAAAGACAAAATACAGAGGGGGGCATATAGAAAATAAAAATAACAATTAAATAACTTTTTTTGTTCAAGTTCTATTTGTCTGCTATATCTTTCTTCCTATCACACATTATAGAGTCTCTCCCATTTTCACCAACTTCTTACAAACATGTAGTGTTGAATCTGTGTGTAATTACACATAAGGTTGACAGCAGGGCTGCAGAAAGATGGGATTGAAGAATTACACGTACTACATAAGTTTCTTCTTTCTCTTTTTTCACTCAAAAGGATCACTTTAAGATTTACATGAAATCTTGACGTAAAAGCTAACCAGTTCCAGCAACTGGTACAAGACACCTAATGCTTCATCGCCATGGGAAACAGTGTCTCACTGAAGCCATAAGGCCTTGTGTGACGTGTCACTTACTCTGATTAATCACTTTGGAAAGTGGTGGCTAGCCGAAGGTGGCAGGACTGGACTCCACTATGAATCGTGGGCTGGAAGCAGGAGGAGATCGCAGGGACAAACAGTCAGCTGAAAGCACACGCAATTCTTTCTTTCACAGCCAGGGAACTAAAAGAAGACTTTCCAGACTCTCACACGTTTCCTAGTAAGTAGTAAGTGACTGACTTTCTTTTTTCCTGCAGCAACGTGCACATCTCGATACAGAGCCTGCAGTCTCAGGAGGCTAACCCAGGAAGGGTGTTTAGTAGATATGACCAGATTGGAAGCTGTAATAGACACTCGGCAGATAAAGAGGCATTGCACAATTCGCTGGCTTGAAATGGCCTAGATTTTACGGCCGGCTCAGAGAACTATTTCCCCAGCACTATTCATCACATCAGTAGGAAACTGACATTACTCTCAACTACGTTAGAAACCATTCACAGCTTCTGTTGGTGACCTGTTGTTGATCGGTGACTCATTCTTTGGATATTTCCTCTCTCTTCACCCTGATAACTCCACATAACACCATCCTTCTACACAGGAGGGAACAATGTCTTTAGCTAATACTCTCCCGGGTTCTCTTTAACAGAAAGAGGTGCAGGCAGGCTGGACATCACGTCTTCGAAAGCACCTGTCAGCTCTCAGTATTGCACAAACTTCCCTGTGGTCAGCAGGTTGTCCGTTTGTGTTGAATAAAATGGTGCAGATCTTTTCCAGAAGGGAAAACCAAGCAGGGAGCAGGTATCCTATCAGATATGTTCTACAGTAGCTGTGATAAAGTAAGAATGAAACAGAAACACAGACTGAAGTCAGCAAAGGTGACTCAAACTCAGGACTCTACCCAGGACACCAGTGGTCAGTTAAGTGTTAATTTTTCGCTCTGAACTTCGTGTTGACAACAAACACCGGCAGAAGAGAATGCTCTGGAATGCCTACTTCACCACAAGTGTTTTTTTTTTAAGAGTCTGGAAAAAGAGGAAAGTTTGCCAGAAACAACATTTCTTTCTATGCACAGAGGTTGTCTGGCTCTTGGATTACCTTTACAGAAACAAATTGTAAACTGAATTAAAACCTTCTGGTACCCTTAATGCAGAGCTGGGAAAGGCTGAGAGTGATGTATCATGCTATATATGTAGTATGTACTCTGGATATATCATATTTGGAATAGAGGTGTACTTACACACATTACATATGCTCTGGAGAATTCAGATAGATTAAAATATAAAAGCAAAAATACTCTTCATACAAGAAAACAGTTATAGCAAAGTGTGGGATCATGTGTGAATTGGAGTACAGCTGTCAACTCTAGTATTTCCTTATTGCCTTCTAAAATGAACTTATCCTACAGCATTAAAGAAACTACTTACCATCCATCCATCTCTGTACTCCTGTATTCATTTATATGGCTAAGTGACTAAATTACTTTCTTGCTGCTCTATTGAAGTCATTCTTCATTGCTCAGCTGTTTTCAAACTTCACTTAGACTGCAGAGACTTTACTGTCTGCTCAAGCTGTACCTAATTCTCGAAAATGCTGTTCGCATTACAGGATCTGATAATGCTGAACCTAGATCTCTTAATCTCATCCATATATTTACTGACTAATGCAATTTTGAGAATTTGCCTGATGGTGGCAATGGGCATAGCTTTTGGACATACAGGACATCCAGCAAACTCAGCTATGCGTGTCCACGAGTGTGTGTGTTCTTAGTTCCCACTGTATTTTTAAAGTGTTCAAAAATGGTATTTAAAGTCTGGCCTTCCATCGTCCCACCCTGTAATGAACTCAGACCAGCTCCTGCCATTTTTGACTGGAAAGTGCTCACTTTCCTGCACAATTTAGTCCCAAGTCTGACATATCAGTTCTTCTTCTGCAACATGCACAGCACTCAGGGCCATGTTCTGATGCCTTAATACAGATTGTGGTCAGATCTGTCAGCCACCTAACCTTGCCTCTCCGAAGGAGAGAGTGTGGTGGGAGATTGTGAAATTAACGGACCCAGGAGATGAAAGATAAGCAAACAAGATGGTTTTCTTTAAAAACTCAGAGCACAGCTTGTCTCTTTGTCCAGATCTGCCAGCTCCCTCTTCTATTCCTCGAACTGAATGTTGCAGCTGCTTATTAAGAAACACAGTTCACCAGGGGTCGCAGAGGCAATCCAAAAGTGTCTCTCTGTCGAAACAGTTTTGAGTCAATAGCCTTCTTTTTCACAAACCGAACTGTAGGTTCGGCTTTCGGCTACACATATAAATACAGAGGTGTTCTAAAGGGACTCCTAATCTAAGCAATTGGGTTTTAGGGCATCCATAGCCCAGGTTCAGAACCTGGTGGGTTTGAGGAAGAGGAGCTCAGACTAACCCCACAAGCCTGTGACAGCATGGGCTGTGCTCTGTTCCATTAATACCCTGGTAAATGTTTCAGGCCTGACTTTCTCCCTAGCAACGTCTCTCCAAACAGTTCTTTAGCTGTTATAAGGGATAGCTGTAAATCTAATCCCAGCTTCCTTTCCTTCAGGCCAAGCTGGGAGATTGAATTAAGATGTTTACTGTATGGCCTATTAAACATTTCACAGAGGGAGGTTCGACGCACATCTCGGCTTGATCACTTTCTCCTTCAGCCCTTGGCTTCCAGCGTGCTGCACATGAAGAAGGCACAACAGTCAGGCCTCAGCCCTGCCCCCTGCTTAGCTCAGAAAGAACAGGGCTTGAAAACAAATGTTCTCACTCGTTTGCAAATTAAGCATCTTTAAGATGGCTTACATATTCCAGGAAAATATTTTAATGAGTGTAGAATACGCCCCAAATACTCAAGCACCTGGGAGTCACTCAGCCATAATCCAGTCATTAATTACTCGGAGGAAACGCTGGTAATTTTTATGCCTGTGTTGCAAAGCTATGTTATGTTCTTACACAGAGCTTTCCATTTAAAAGTCCTCTTTCTCCCAGTCTCTGTAAGACAGAAATCCAGCAGCATTGCTCCTGTGCCCCATTTATTTTTCTCAGAATGTGTTTTTTATGGGAAATGTACTGACTGGATACAGGTATAGATATGTCAGACTCTTCCTTCACAAACCTGAATATCATTAAAATGCTTTTTCAGGACATTTGTTGTGACCATGTATTCTTTTGCCAAACCTAAGAATTTCTTCATTTGTAAAAAGATAACTTTGGTCTAAATTTGATTACATTAAAACACTTTGAAATAGAAAAATGTTATTCTAAGCAACGAAATGTCTGTCCCCGACATGTCTGTTTACTGATATTACCTTTTGACTGGATAAAGACTGTAACCTTTGATAGCTCACAGATTTCCTAATTGAAAGCCTTTTTCTGGAAGAATCCCACTCCTTTGCTGAGTGGTAACAAACGTGCCTTGTTTTATTTTTAGATCACACTTTAATTTAGGGGTTGTAAAAAATAAGAAGCATCCACTTCATCTTGACCATCATCATAATCATCACCATTGTAAATCTCTTTAGTTTGTATTACTCCTTAAACGGATGGATCATCTGCTTTGCAGTAAAATAAGACAAAATGTTATTTAGAGAACATATATTGAAGCAATAAAATATAAGTATTAATTGAGTGATATAATAGCTCTGATAATGTGATATGGGAAATGTGATGATAGCTAACCTTAGCTTTAGTTTAATTGCACTGCATGTTAGTAACAAAACTCTAATACTGAACCACACACCTAACCCTCACTCTAAGGTTAGGGGTAATAGAGCAATTATACAGTAACTGTTTATAACAACATTGATAACGTTGCTTGTTTAGAGACAGTTATAATGAAGGCATTAACTGATTTTTTCCCCTCCAGCAGGTGAACACAGAGCCTGCTGGTGGTTATGGTCACGATTGCGCAGCTGAGCGGGTTGGGTTTGTGGTTTGAAATCTGTGCTTGTGCACTTTTGGTATGAGCAAGCGCATAGACAGTATGTCAAAGACTGCATCGTGCAAAAACATGACTTACAGCCCCTGAGCTCAACGTCCAGATGGCCCCACGGCTCACTCACTGCTCATTAGAGAAGAGCTGTAGAACTGCAGTTGCCTCGAGCATCATTACTATCAGCTGTATAAAAACATTGTGTGGGATCTCAAAGTGTGTGCTTCACTGTGGTAATTAGTTTCACAGACACCTTTTTTTTTAACTTGCAGTGTTTTTAGCCCTGCTGAGAGAGCACCGAGGAGGGACTTATTAAAGTGAAATAAGACCGTTCAGTTTTTCATTAAAATTTACAGTGCAGGCATCACCAGGCCTTTATCATTGCATGATGTGAAGCCAAGGAAAAAAAATAAAACAATAATTAAAAACGGTATCTGAGCTATACAACGTACAGTGAGAGTAAAACAAATACCGATCTCATCACAGCGCATTTAAAATGCATTTAAAAGCTCAAAGTCAACTGCTTCTTCTTGCATATTAGTAAGGTTGTTTTGCCAATGCTACCAAATTCGAAGCAACATTTCTTAAGGTCTTAAGCAATCTGTACTGCAGCTCGTTTCTTGTATGTCTTCAATTCAGACAGCACAGCTGCTCTCCTACTACCTGTTGCAAGTGCAGGTGTCACGATCGTCATCCCTCCTCTTAAGGGGGCTCCAACCCTTTCGTATTTTACTTTATTACGTGCACCTACCCCCTGTTCGTCGGTCATTATTTAAGCCTGGAGATCCCGCTATTCCTGGCTCAGCATTGGGAGATTGACGCCCGGAAGCCCGCCTACCAGCGGGTCCAGGAGAGACCAAACAGCATCGGCTTCACAACGGCGTCCTGACCGTTGGTGTCTCCTTTCACTCAAAAGAAATAATAGACGAGCTATTTGCCACAGTTTTCACTCCTATGGAGTTCAGGTTTCGTATTATCTTTCCTGAGAGCCAGCACACCTTCACCTAAAACAGCAAAGATGCCGGAGACACTATTATTCTTTTAATATATTAGTCAGAGTTCTGAATAGCATGCTGATTGCATGTGCTCTCAATAAAATACACCAATCAATAGAGTCATCGGGTGCAATATTAAATCAAGTTAATAAACGAGTCCCATATTTATTTGAACTCAAAAGCTCACAAGGATTGTCTACACATTTCTCCTAGTGCCAGCAGGGCTTAATTGGATGTGGACAGAATTAATTTTTTTGGCCCAAAGGCGATTATGTCTTATCCTTAATACAAAATATCCTCCACAGGTGTTGTACATTCCCTAGTGACGCAGGAGTATTTTAGCCAGTTCCTTTCTCTCAATTCAATTCAAAAAAGAATTCACACACCTCCCACTGCCTCATCCCTTGAACGAGCTTAGCAGTGGGCGACCTTTCTATAATAACATAATTTATCCTTGAGACTGAGAAGAACGACCGAGCAACATCAATGGAATTCAAAGGTGGCACCGCATTAGAATTTTGATTGCTTTTGCAGATTGCCTCCAGTAAGGTAATTCTGCCAACTGCAGAGAACAATGCACGGCTGAATAAAGACAGATGAGGTCCTACATGGATACGAGGCTCCAACATTATATTGTCTGCGTACTCCAGTTCGTCACCATTACTGGAAAGAATTTAGCACTCTTGACACAGGGCTCTTCTGGTGTGCCAGGTCTTTCTGAGGCAGTCTGAGGCCCAGTTCATTTCCATTAAAGCACCAGGCACTAAGAAGAGAAGTGCAGAATGATGACAGGGGCATCTTTCTTTATCCGTCTGTACTCAATCCAACCTATTAGAGCCGAGGGGAAAACCCATGAAGCAAATGCACCTTTAATTTGCAATTCAAATAAAAAAACTGTAAATTCATAGGAAGAGAAATTCCCATATATTCCATAGTATAGGACCATTTTCCCCAACTTGGTGCCCCTTGTTTTTCATATCAACTGAGCTCTTAAAGGGGAACTGCAGTGCTATTTTTATATTTGAGGGTTAGAAAGAATCAGCATTGATGAGTGGATTTCAAACCACAATAAAAGTAAAATGTATCACAGTAACCTGTAAAACCTCTGTACTTGCATTAGTCATTACAGTGACTAGTGAGCAGGAAGGGCAGCATCATGTCCTTGAAAATCTAAACCTGAAAGTGAAAATGGTTTATTCCTCCCTTAACAATAATAAAAAAATACCAGGGGCTTGTCTTCACAACTTGCCAGTTGTTCATAATGGAAGGCCAGTGATGTCGGTCAATCTGTTCCACTGTTTGCTTTAAAACAGGGTGTGGTTTCTGTTAATCTGGAATTGATATAGCAATGACTCATCAGCTGTACCCACCATTTCTATTCTTAGAAAGAAAGACATAAGTCTTATTGATTGATTGGTTACCACATACTGCAGCTCTCTTAGTACTGTACTGTATACTGTATGTTCCCTCTTTTTGCACTTAAAGATACATTGCTTTAATAACATATCTTTGCATAGTCCAAATAACACTCTGCTGTTCTCCCCAGAAAATGTAACAAATGTTGAATGTGCTTATCAGCATCAGCCTGATGCCTGTTTATTCATTAGCTCCAAATGTAATTATGTGATTATCAAGGAGACGTCTTTGCAGATTTTAAGCACATCCTGCATCTTGCGATTAAAATTACTGCCTAAGCTTAAGACAAAAAAAGACATTTGGCTTTTTTTTTTCTGAGACTGGAGTAACGCGTGGGTGTCAAATTGCATAGCTAGTGGTATGGTTTCAGTCGCAGGGGACCAGGCTGTCCCAGCACGGAAACTGTGAGATTCAGAAGTGGATTGGTTGGGTCTTTGGCTTCACACAAGGACTTTGGTGCTGTAAGCAGCAGGAGCAGAAAAAATGCGTGCCAAGACACACAAGTCAAATAGATATTCATTGCAAAGCACAAACCTATTTGTCGCTAGCCAGCCCCAGAAGAAAAGGCCAAGTGTGCGTATGGGAGATCAGGGTAACCTTGTTAAAACAGAGAAGGCTGGACGCAGTAGACAGTGTGGAGCAGTAGTTAGAGTTGTGGATGTGCACCTGGACAGCTGTGGGTTCAATCCCCTGGTGAGACAGTGCTGTTGTACCCTTTGGAAAATTACCTCACCTAAATTAGATAAAAGCATCAGTCGCATAAATAACTGGACTAAAACCACAAACACACAAGCTGGGTGAATCTGTCTGCTGCCCATTTGGTTGTACCTTATGAAGCTTACTGCACAGCTGTCCAGTGCTTTATGGATTTATCACGCTGTATCACACCTCTCTACCTTCTGACATGTGACTGTGCTTTCTGCTGTTTTTACCCAGGTGCATCGCCGTGAGCGTGAGAGCTCTGAGACGGACTATGCATGATGTAGCCAGCAGACCTTAACATGCTACTGCCCCAGCAGGAACAGAGCAAACAACAGAAGGCTCTTTAAGGGGTAAAAAGTATGCAGAGGCCAAATTCCTTACTTGACAACAAACATTCCCTTTGCTTCTTCAGTTAAGGAAATGTAAGTGCTTAAATGTTAAAGAAAAAATCTTACTGTACAGAACTTTCTTCTAACAAAGTTCTTCTAGTTCCCAGGAACAGCTGTTGTTCGATGTACTGTATATGTACTATGCAACTTCTTGTTTTTGCAGATTAGGAACTTAATTCTCAGGTCCACTCAGGGACAAGGCTGGTAACTGCCTTCAAAGCTCTGAAGTGCCAAGGGTGGGCAGAACAGATTATGTTATTACTACAGGTGAACCAGCCATGGGGGATCTTAGTAAGAAATAACCTGTAGCTGATGCTGAAATCTCTATTGTAGAAATGTGAGAGTGGTTTCCCAGCTATTCTAGAGGGGGATTGAAAGACTTAACAGAATTACACCTCTGCAGTTGTTCTTCACTAGTATGCATCTGTAGATTTTATTCTAGCAATAAAATGAAATTTAATGTACAATAAATCTGGATTTCTGTGAACTGTGCCAAAACAAGGACATAGCCTAGCTTTCATAATTACCCTCGATTGCCTGTGACCTTCATTTATGGTTTTGCTAATTAACATCTATTCATTTTAGCCCAAGTAAAATTCTGGCATGGTGACAGAATTTTGGCTCTTGTCTGTTTTTAATTTCTCCCCAGGGATGAACTACTACTCTATGTGTCTTATTTCTTTTATAGAGCAGCATAATAGAAGAGGAAACTCTTTCCCTGATCCCACATGCAAGGTCAGTTAGTTCTTTTAGTGCAGTATTGTGGCTCTGGGGCCACTTCCTTTCCGTCTGCAGTTGAATTTGGAAAGGAAAATCATGTTAAGGCTGTCATCTGTCAAGGAACAATTTAAATAAGTGCATTGAGGGAAATTGAATTTAACGCTACGAAGGAAGTCTTTTTCCAGTAGGAAAAAAAGCTGCTTACTCACTCAAACAAAAAGTCTTTCACAAACTACACTGACAAACGTGAGGGATCCTTTTGGTGTATTGCTGTAGCTAAAAAAACATGTATCTGGAAGGACTAGGCAAGGGTTAATGCAAGTGAGGTGCATATACATCTGTAACCATTTGTCAGATGGCTGACACATTTGTTGGAAAACTTTAATTATTGTTTCCTTTACTGTGTAGTTCAGTTTCCAAAACTGTACTTCTGGGGCTGTCAATCCTGAACACCAGATGTGGTCATCAAGCAAAGCCAATTCAATTTGCACCCATAAAGCCACTTTAGCACATACCATACACTCTCAATTCATAGCACTTGTAAACACGAGCTTTATTGCAAAGGAATACTTATTTTCCGCTTCTGCCTTTTCAGATGTGACTTCTCTTCGAACTGAGACTAGAAGGGAAGTGTTTGTGTGCTGTGTGTTGTTTTCTGGAGCTGCACTCTTGGTTGTTGTTAGGGTAGCTGGAGGTGAGGACCAGAAGTGCCTAACCAGTCCCCCCAGTAAGGTGACCTGGAACTGCACTGGAAGTGCCATTTGTTCATATGAGATAAACATACTGTACTAAACTGTACTGTACTTTCTCCTGCTCCCTGAAGCTCTATAAAAATGTTCCACTGGGGAACCAGAAAGAGAGCATTTTTGTGCAATGTGTACTGTTTGACATAACTAACAATCTTAAAAATTTACAGTATCTGCTGTAAGCAAGAAAATCCGGTATCCAGGTTTTGTAAAATCTGAAGAATTCTGTTTTTTCAAATAAAATTGCTCCCCCTTTGTTGTTAACTGCAGTAAAAAAAAAAACTCCTTGATTGACGCTAATTCAATTAAAACCAATATGATACACGGCACAGGACTGTGTTTATTTTACTACTCTTAACTGCTGCACAATTTGGCAGTTTAAGGCGGTAAATATTGGATTTCCTGTGCTCTCATAAGCAAGTGATCAGCTGTCCTGTCAGCACCAGACATTAATATTAAACAGTCAAACAGCAAACTCCACTTCTGTTGAGCTGCTCTTCAATGCACAAGCTCAACTGTTTGCTTGAGGAGAAGTACTCTGAAATGAACAGACATCCCTTCATCAGAAAGTTTGGACAAGGACAGCTTTCACTTTTCATTAAGTGTGGGACACTGGGTTTTTTTAGAGTGTCAGCTTGGGTATTTGTGTTGTCTGTACTCATTTCATTCTGCATGTGGGACGACAGTGGCACGATCATCTGGCCATGTTGATCTCATCAGGTCTCGCACATTCAGCCGATCTGAGTCAGATCAGTACCAGGATGGCAGACCTGCAATGTAAACCACGCTGCTTCTGAACCAGTAGGTGGAGCTCTTTCCTTCAACCACAGCTGACAAACCAATCCCTCCCCCACTCCTTGGGTGGTGACCCAGAACTTTTGCTGTCGGAGGTGTTAGCCCTTCGTATGAAATGACAAATCAAAGTCCTGATGTTTTGCTCATGAATCCCATCATACTTTGTAAATGCAAATGTGTTGTTAACTATTGTATGTTGGCAGACCTTCCCTCTGAGTTTGCTCAATCTACCCCCCCATAAAGTTTCCCTTAGATTCAATTGGTGAAGCAGTTTCTCACTTCTTTGTCTCATCTGATGTGCAGTGGAGCTGTCACAATTGCAACTGTCCTTTTGTCAGTTTGTTGGCATAATTAAGAGAAAAGAATGGTCATAGGGTTGAGTTCTATGTTCCAGATACTGCTAGGGTGAGCCTGGTTCAGGTCACATGCTGACTTCCCCATGTGGCACTGTTCACCTGATAGGCCTGAGGTGCCCTGGTAAATAACTGGAAAGTAGTGACTTCTGTGACCTACTGAGCATGTGCAGACTTGCTGTGATGTCAGGGAGAGATGTGCTGCTCCTCCAACTGGCATTAGCTCTCTTGCAAGACATAGTGGAGCCAGCAAAGCGTCAGATGACAGAATGAGGGAGCTCTTAAAGAGAAGCCGAGTCTTAAAGAAGAAACAGGTGGAGACAGCAGTTTAGTCTCTGGGAACTGATCAACTCGACAGCGAAACACTGTGAAAGACTGATTATTTTGTTTTTTAATGAAGTCATCATTTCCTATACTTTTTTGGCACAGACACTCAATTTCTGCAGTCTTCTTTGGATCCCAGTGCCTTGAAAAACATAAGTGCAGACATTCTGATGAATGAAAATCACTGTGCTTGTGTTTCAGATGAAGCTCAACTATGTTAACAGCCAAACTGAAATCATTTGTGCTTCTCCAAAGTGTGTGACCTCCAAACTGCCTCACTGTTCTTTTCTATCACTGGAAACAATATGTCTTACACAAGTGTTGCCTCTAACATTTCATTAAAAAAAAGAAGTATTTTGTTCCCCTTTCTATGCATTGGAACCGGTGTCTCATTTGGAATATTTATAAACACACTGTAAATATTTTAATTCCATTTCTGAAATGCAGTGGTGTGGACATGTGCTAAAGTATTCAAATTTGGGTTTTGGCCCAAAGATCCCTTTAAAAATATCTTGGTTTGTTTCACTATGGCTTGACCACCTAGACTGTGTTTATTGATAGTAATGGTTCTGCATGCAGACCTCCACAGGCAGCTTCACTTTCAAAGGGAAGCTCAGGAGGACCTTGTTTTGGTGCATCTGTTTTTAGACCTGGCCACAACCTTGCAGTGTGTCTCTTGGAAAAGGGCTGCAGTTCTCTGGGTAAATGCGACCACAAACTAACTGTACAGAGCCAAAATGAAGGAGCTATCCATTTTTTTCCACATCCAGGACCTTCACGAGCTATAAGGATAGTAACAAAAGATAACTCATCTGAGACTAGACAAATACAGTGGTATGTTTCTCCATACACAGATACGTCTACAGAGTATTATGTACTGTAATATTGTTCCTCTGACGCAAGAGTGGATATTCACTACTAATTGCCTCTTTGTCTAGTCACAACACTACGGTCTATAAAAAGAAGGGTTTCTAAACACTGTAGTGAAAACGTCTTAAATACCATAAAAAATTTCAATATACTGCATATATTGTAATTTACGTGTCATTATTAATACAGTTTAGCTTTGCAGGGACGAGACCAAGCTTGTCAGTTAGCCCCTTTAATTCACATTGATCAGAATTTTGCAATCTTGAAAGAGAATCTTGAAAAAACATTCGGAGGCCAATATGAGGTGTCATAGAAGCCCGTGCATTACAATTACCGATCAAATCTAACAGACTCGTAGTTAATTCTTACTCACCGATAAAACTGATCAACTAACTGATCAGCCAGATGGGCTGAAAGGGCTCCTATCATTTCTCACCTGTATGTTGTAACATCATTCACTGTTCATCAAAGACTGCTTTTTGAAGAAGTACAGCTCTGTCAGGGATGAACTGATAGGCTAGAACAAAATGCCTAAACTGTCAGACTGCCATGACGTGGTAGTTTATATGCTTCTAAACAAACTTATAAGGCATCTCATGAGCCCCCCGAGATTCCATAAATGTTTTACACACTACTGTATGCATGTTGCTCGGAAAGCAGAATAATCTGCATGCTTATTTTTGTTTATTGGTGTGACTCCAGGATTCAGAGCAATTCCACACTTCATAACCAAACTTGTGTGGTTTGTCAGTGACTAATGTTGCTGGGACTACACTGTTTACCAATATACATACAGGGCGTCGCACACAAGGAAAAATCCTAAAAATTATAAGATGGCGACGGCAACACAGAGGAAGCCTATTTCTCTTTTTTCAAATTCCTAAGAGGGAAAGGATTGTAAAAAAGTGTAGGTCTCATCAGGGATGAATTCTCATTAGTGAGAGGCATTGAAGTTTGCAAAAGGCAGCCATTAAAATAGTGTGTGCCTGCTGTCTGTGGAAATGTGCTGTGTGAGGTGGGAGACAGTTATTTCCAATCTGATCAGGGAAATGGGAATCATTCTCCCGAGGAAAAAGACTTTGCTTTATTCCAAAAGGTGAAAATTAAACTAAATAAAAGTTATCCTTTAAAAATTCTCAGGCTAAATTGGGGCCAAGAGCATATGAAATGGGGGTGACTGTTGAAAGCCCAGGAGACGGAGGCATCAGATATTAGTCTGTCCACCCAAAATCAGCTTTCTTGAAAAGGCTGAATCTCAGTCACACTGAATGTAGCTGCTTTTTCCTGTACAGCAGACCAACTGTTTCTGTATCCCCTGTTCTGGTTTGTAGAACAATAATAATGGTCAGTTTTCTGAGCTGAGCAGCCTACCATTTGTATAATCAAACCTGCATAGATCACTGCCTTTTAAATTTCACTGTCCTGCTAACACTCCTGCATTTTCTAGCTTTGCTTTGGGAAAATTTGGGATTTTAAAAAGTTAGATCGGTTAAACTGGTGTCTTACTAAATTGTCCTTGTGTCTCCTTCAGGGTGTAAAATAACATAAAATACGGTGACCTGTCAAGTGAGTTTAAAGAAAGGTTATTATTGGACAAGATGTCATACAACAGAAATATTGTGCAATATAATTACAGGAGCCAGAGAGCAGGCATTGTAAACAGATTCTGTTAATGATTGCCCTTTTATGGCCTGGCTTTCCTCCCATTACTACAATTATAAGATAAGCCAGAGAAAGAAGACAGCAGCAATAATGACTTAATATATCTTCCTGCATGGCAGGTCTGAAAAAGAGAGACCAGCTGTCCGGGTTTGTGTCATATATTAGAATCTACACTTCAGCTCTGTTGCTGCACCAAACAATGACTCCAGTTTCGACACCTGGGTGTATCCCTGGCACGAGCAATGCCCCCTGTGACAGGTGTGGGTCACATACAGAGCCACAGGGCACTGGGCTGAACACACTGGACAGGCCAACAGAGGCTGAGGATAGCAGCTCAGCTCTCACGCACATCCCCACTGACTCAGCAGCTCTGCGCAAGATTAATCCCTCCAGCTGGGCTGAAAGGGCACTTTCTGTGTTACAGTAATTCGCTGCTGTTCGACACCACTATACTGTGTGTTTGTCTTGGAAATTGTCACTGAGAAAAGGGTGCTTTTTATTTACTGTACTATTGCGTGTTCAATATAAAAATATCCTTGGACTCAGTTTGAGAAAGGTTAAGCCCTTTGACAGGTTTCACAGAGTATTTACAGTAGGTGTCAGAGGGTGAGTGCATATACAGTATCATTTGCAATTCAACAAAATTCAACAAAAAGGGGGCGAATACTTTTACCTCTCACTGTAGATGTGCCTGAGATAGATACTTATCCAACCATGACAGAAACCAACCAATTTATCAATCAATCAATGCAAAATTAGGTCTATTAGGTTTAATGACAGATTCAACAGCAAAAACCTTTCATTAAAACTCATTAAAACTGCACACCAAACACAATTGATCTATGTTGTTTTGCCCAGGACAGACAAAGGACAAAAGACAGCTGGATTCCCAACACTACATCTTATAGAGAACTATATTTCTTAGAACCCATGAACCACGTGGTATATGATCTTAACCACAAGCATGTGTCATCCCCAAATGACAATGCCTCGCTCAAGAGATGAAGTGTCCTGCCATTCAAAAATGTGCTGGACTCCTGTAGGTTCACTTTGCTCTCTATAGCTCAGCCATATCGCTGCAACAGAGGCGACGAGCTCAAGCACATCTGCAAACACTCATAAAAGCTGCACAGGTCCTGGAACATGTAAAACAAAATGCTTAGTATTTAACCTTTTGGTCCAGTTTCAGCTCCAACAATGAGAGAAGTAACACAGAGAACAGAACTGCAGAAATTCTTGATACCAGACCGCATGCCAGAAAACATTTTGCAGACTCTGCTTTTATTATTTACAGTATCACTGTATTTTTCACAGTTTCTCTCCCTGTTGCTGCAAACTTGATCCTGTCCCCATGAATTACACAAACACATCGCAGGCATTATCCATAGCATTAGCTTATCATTATAGATGAGAGCGCGGGCTTCCTCTTCTTGGAAGTGCTCAGCGTAAAGGGGCTCTGGTCGTGAATTGATGGTGTCACGCTCCTTCCTCGGCTGTCTCTCGCTCTAAAAATAACACTGTAATGCACTGAGAGGGCAGTGTTAGAGAGGGCAATCCGGCCCTGGAGGACCAGTGCAGCCTTTAATTCACATTAGGACAGCATTAACAGGAAACAAGTGCCCCTTCTTGGAAGGTGGGGATGTATTGATTTCTGAGAGTGTGTTTTGCCAGGCACGCCGGGCCTGGTTTTGGAGGATGGAGCTTGATCGCTGTTGTTCACTAACATGAGTTTGACTGAAAGGTAAAGGTCCTGGATTCTTGCAGACCCAGAGAATCACGACAGGGTCCAGTTAGTGGTTATGCCTCCCCTGCTGTCAGTTATCTCACACAGATAAGTTCATTATAATGCACCCAGCTGAACCGACCTGCTGCTTTTGTATCAGGTTACTGTCATGACATTCGTCACTGGATGAACAAAGGGCTCTAAAGAACCCTCACCCACCGCAGAGCGGACACTGATTCATTTTCCCGGGACGAGATTTGTAAAGGGACGTCTGGCAGACAGGTTTATGTCCTTAATTAAAATCGGCACCGGCGCAAGTAACAATCAGAGTCCACAGGCGGGCTTCAAAACAACAGCAAGGCTGTCGGCCGCGTTTGCCCTTGAAAATAAACCACAGAAGTGCGTGCAAGCGCTGAGCACACTGCCCTGGGTTTCAGAGAGCGAAACATCACAGGCTCATCTGGGAGCATGGGCAGGACGTGAGACACCAGTGGATATGCCAAGCTGAAAACTGGGACCGCACTCACCCATTTAAAATCTCACACCAGTGCCCAGTGTAATTCCATTCCAATGCACCCTGCAGCGTTCATGTTCTGTGCATCACAGAGCTCCCTGCATGACCGCAGACAAAGCTGGCACAAGGTTTGCACAGGCAGGCCAGGGAAGAAACCAGCATCTGATAAACCTGCAGAGGCATTATCTGAACTTAAACACACTTGGCGTCTCATCTCTAGCTGATTTGTGCCTTGCCAACTGAAACGGTAGCTGTGCTCCCAGCCTCTGTCCTCTGTTCTCAGAAATGTGCCAGGCATCCTGGCGTTCCTCTGCAGCAGCTCCTCACAGGTTAATCAAGCTGTAATAAAGATTTGATGTTGTAGCTAAATGTCCGTCCCAGCGTGATGCCTGGACCGCAAACCTTCTCATAACAGAGCTAATTTCCCTGAAGCTGTCACTCTTAAAGAGCTGGCAATGGGCTCTGGCACAGCAGCAGGCTCGCTAATTGAGAAATAACATGGGAAGAAGGGGTCTGGGAAAATAAACAGCAGCTAGCAGCCCATTCCTGGGATATTCCTTCACAAAGGAAAAGCTACATGCTGCACACAGTGCCCAAGGCAAAGGGGAGTCTTTTTTTTATTTTTTCAGGGGTTAATTTTGTTGCTAAATTACAGCATGCAGTAAATGCTATGAAAATGTCAGAAAAACACCATGTTGTGGTGTCTGGATGGGGCTTGTGATGTCTAGCCAAGAGGAGAACTGCGAACCACCAAGAGCTGTGAATAATTTCTCGACAGGAAGCAGCCCTGTTGACATCAGTCGGAGCGGCAGCGCTGCCTGGATTTCAGCAGAAGGAAGTTGCGGTTTCAAGAGCTGTGAGGGTGAAAAGCACACGAAAGAAAACCGGCCTGCCCTCCTGTTGCCGTGACCTGCAGGGCCCGCCCCTGGCTCCCGAGAGCCCTGGCCGTCCCCTCACTGCCAAACCCCCAGGCACCCCCTCTCCGACGCCAGCTACGGTCAAGTAACAGCCCTCTGCCGAAGCCTGCTTCCCTCTTCAAGCACCTCCCAGAGCACCCATCTCCGGCACCTGTGACATCTTCTGCACACCAGGCGTTCCCTTTGGGAATATGTCCTTTACTGCACTCATTCCTTCAGGTTTTCTAAACTATGATTCCACTGCGCTTTCCTCATGGCGGATCACAATGAAGCTCTGTAACACTGCAGAGAAACCCTCTAACACCCCACTTCTTACCATCAGATTCCCTGGCAGCGAGATTTGTTCACTGTTATTTGAGTCTGTTTTCCTTCCTAGGTTTCTAAAAAAATACACCCATAAGAAGTACACCACATCCACACACAGCAGGCATTCATCACAGGAAGGACCCCAAATGCCAAAAGTATGGATTGTTCAATACTGCACAGATACAGGATAGTATCGTACATGGCTTGTTATTTAAAAAATGAAATGAGAAACAACACAGTCCAGGTGATAAATTCAAATTTAGCACAAGGAAGCAATTATAATTCAATGCTGCTCCTTAGCTTGCTGTTTAAGCAGAAATCAAACCATGGCAGGATTTGAAATGCAGAGAAACTGGGGATCTAACAAGCGTACAAAGCAAGGTAAACATTTTTTTCCTCGCAGGTCAATTTTCCCTATCTCATCTAGGCCAGTGTACCTCAGCAGGCTTGATTTATCAACGAGGGCAGCAGCTTGGAGCTCAGCCGGCCGTGTTGATGTTCGGCACATTAGCAAAGCGGAATGAATCCCCTCCAAACGCAAGTCACACCGCGCACGACGATTTCTCCGCGTAAGAATGAATCGGACCGTTGATTAGCGTCTGCATATCTGCGAATTAGCAGGAATTGATATCTAATTTTACCCTCTGGTCACAGGTTGCTTGCAGTTCTCAATGAGTCACGGCTGCGGCAGATTGCCAGCACTATGTTTCTCCAGCGCCCCAGTTTCCTCAACTCGGAGAAGTCAAAGCCAAGAGCACAACCAAGCGCGGAAAGAGGTAAGCAGTCGGCGCCTTTTCCTTACAAAGTTTATCGTGGTAGTGTACGTGTGTGCTAATTTCACCATTTTCTCATGATCTCGCCATGCTTTCAACATGCCCTGCAGTATGCATGTTTACTGTGCAACAGGCGCAGACACTCAGACACTTTAAGATATCATGACTTCAGCTTGGCGCGTCATAAAAGCACGGTTGAATTGGGATCGTAACGCATCGCTGCATAACATCTTTTTACTTTTGACATGGTCACATGACACTTCGAATCCCCGGCCCGGGGGAGTGTCATAAAGCGCATTAGTATTGGCCCAACTGAAACTGCCGCTGACCTGTGCAGAACTCTGGTCATGCTCCATAAAAAAAGGGGACTGCGTGGATTTCTGTGAGGGGTGTTTTCGTTTAAACGAGCTCCGCAGTCAAAGTCCACTTTCTGGCGGCTTTCAGGAATGCGGTTGGAAGTTTTCTGTATAAATCACATTTTACCAAGTCTAATAAGTCTTAGTCTCGTATGCAGACGCCTCTTTAACTACCACAGGCACAAAGGGGGGAGCCAGCTTTCTGCGCTCTCCGGGGATTTGGGAATCGGAAGCCCAAAGCCGTCAGTCCATCCTGCCCTTTTGTTCGTTAGCAGCTAATTGATCCTGCAGTCCTGCAGAATCATTTATCCTGACCCATGGATTGATCCATGGTACATGGGACTAGTAGCATGCTTAGGTTCTGAAAGACATGCTTGTAGGAGAGTGCATCCTTCAGCCCAGTTCTTTGGCGTGACTCAGTGATCAGTTGAAACTTGCGCAGACAGTCCGTTTGGGGGACTGGGTCTTTCTTAGCAGATGAAAGCGTTTGGCCTTCAGGGCATCAGCGCCCCAGTGACCTCGGGCTGGGCTGGTGTGGGCACAGACAGCGTCACCTAACAGACGTCCAGAGCGCTGAAGGAGAGGAGCTGCAGCCCCGTGAGCTGCCGGGTGAATGCTCCATCGCTCCCATATGGATCTGCAGAGCTGCCCACACCTGAGCAGAGCTGGGCCTGAAAACGGAGTGGGCGGCTGGCGTTCACTTCACTGCCTGCCCCCTGCCCCCTGCCCCCTGCCCCCTCCCTGCAGCTCGACACGGCAGACCTGAAGGGCTCATACAGCAAGAGAGCTTTTAACATCGCCTGCAGCCTCACGGCCAGGGCTGGGACCCTGCCCCTCCCCTGCTCTTGCTTCAGCTGCGCGTTTCAGTATTTTGAATTCTGGAGACGGGGAGTAATTACAGTCATCTGTCTAGCTACAGTAACTATAACATATTGACTTGTTAATTAAACAGGACGTTTTAACCAACAGCGTTCCATTCACGAGTCCCCCTTCTCTTCCTCTTTGAAGTGGGTTTGGCAGCAATTTGTTGCGATTCCAGTCTTTTCTCATGCCGGAGTGCAGCGGCTTTCAATTGGAACTCTCCAGAGCATTTGTGTCTTTGCCTGGGTGGTATTCTGGCAGTGCCCACTGCCTGGTGCATGTGGGCGGGTGGTGACTCAGACATTCGTGTCCAGCGAAGAGGCAAAATAAGGCGTGTGGTGCGTTATCAGTTTACCGCCCCGCTCAGCCTCTGTAACTCGGGCTCCACTCGTGAACATGAATGCACTGCATTGCTTGTAAAGAGGTCATACGAGTCGGCGGCAGATTATTTAAGTTAGGGCGGAAAAAAAAACTACAGCTGTTCAAAATTTTTTGAGGGGGAATTGCAGTGAATGAAAATAGCGATGTCTGCAAAGAGGGCCCGGCGTCCAGAGGGAGAGCTTAAAACGTCTCTGCTTCTTTTTTTCAGTGTTAGGGCTGCGGGGGGGCGTAAAAGAAATGACCACTGAAAATATCCGAAACCCACATCGATGATGTTGTCAAAATACTTTCTAGTTCAGGTGGGGAGGTGCATCAGCATGCATGGGCTGCAAAGGAACAGGTAATAGGTTTATTCCATGCTGAAAAAAAGAAGAAAAAGAACATTTTGTTGTGTAAACAAAATACTTTCTGTGTGGCTCTCTTTACAGGGGGAACAGATGGAGCACACTGCAGCCCTGGACAGGGCCACAGCACTCAGCGTGGGCAGCTTTTACTCAGCCGGTGGAAAGGGTGAGGAGGGGAGAGGTGAGGATTATGTGACGTGTTCCCCCCACACCTACTTATTTTAAAGGGTCACCCCCGAACCCCCCCCCCCCCAACCCCTCACATTATGATTCCAGAAATGCTCTGAGGGAAGAGGGCTACTGTAAAATTCGTAATTGTTTCCAGTAAACTCTATGTCACCTCTCGATTTTATGCGGCTCACACTTTTGTTGGCAGGCACCCCTTACAGCCAACCCCCCCCTCCCCCAAAACAAGGGGGTTCCCCTTCGTTCCCTCTTGACCCAGCAGGACCACCTCAGCTCTGACCTGAAGGTGGCGTTTCTGTCCTGTCATTTGAGAGCCGAAGGTGGCTTTGTGGTGTAGGAGGATGTCTGCTTGATGTGCACTAGGGACTGCGATCTCGCACATCTGCACAATGATTCTGCAGGAAAGGGACAGAAAGCCCACCACTGCAGAGGCCCCTGGAGTGCTCCTTTCGGTAACTGCATGAGCTGTTTTTATTTTGTGTGGTGAGCTCGTGAAGTGATACGGATGCCGTCATGCGCAAAGTCTGCGGACAGAGCTGTCAGCTCTCAAGCAGCACAGCCACATCCGATCACCTGAGCACAGTGCTCTGCAGAACAAAAGGGGAGCCAGGAACACCAGAGCTGACCTTCTGAAAGGACTGATAAGACTGTGTGTGTCTTAAACCTAAAGGATTGCAGCAGGCACACTGGGGATTGAATTGCGATTCATGAAGTCACAGCTGCAATACGAATGTTATTTACCGTGAAAAACAGCTAAAAAAGCTTAAAATATTTTCTGATTATTCATAAAATATCCTAACATATTTCAGATGGATCAGCAGTTAGCTGCTAAGTTGAAAAAGTGTTTCACACTGTGAATGCTTTGTGAATAGTGGGGCTCTTTGCCAGTCTACACATTTAGCTTTTCCCAATTACCATAAGTCCACAGACAAGGCAGTCCTGTTGATAGTCTTGTGTAACTTAAAACAGGTGTTTGGATTTCCAGGCTGTTTGCTGCTAGGAAACAAAGTACAACACAGGTGCCTTTTTTTGTAACTGCTCCGTTATGTAAAATAAAACGAAATCAATTACATGTATATGCTGTTTCACCGAGAGAAGGAATTCACCCAGAGATTTCAAAGAAGAGAATTGGAGTTCTCTTTGAGTTTTAAATTACCTGTAACTGAAAGACAGTGTTTGAATGAGCTCCCGAAGGGATTTCGGCTACAGAATGTGGGCAAATTCAGGCAGCAAAACACATCTGGCATACAGCTGGAGTTCACTCTTCTGCCTTCTAGAAGCTGCAGGCAGCTGGAAATGTCTGATTTTCCAAGATGCTCAAAATAATACTTTTTGTGTCCAGCACACTTAAAAAATAAAAACTTTCTTTTGTTATGAGACTAATTGATCTGAGATCTGATTTATTTTTGTCTTTGAACAGTGCTGGGTTTCTCATACACTCAGTAGGTGGTATAATAATAAATTCAATGTGTTTGGTTATCTTTCCAGAGACACAACCATTGAACAGCAGAAATGCACCAGTAATTAGATTAATCCCAAATCTGTGGCTGGAGAAACTACACAGGACAGAGATATGACATACACAGTCATGTCAAATAACGAAAAGAGCAGAATTGCTTAGCATGTTAATATCTAGTGCAACCCCAAACAGTATGCCCGTTGATAAGAAACATTAACTTGCACGAAATTCGTAGAAAGGCAGTGCAGCCAGACAGCATTAGTCACAATAAAAACCACAAATGGGGCATCAGTATTCACAGACATTACAATTTCAAGTCATAAAACATAATCTCATTACAAGACTGGGTGAAAAACTGCGCAGCCTATATTAGACCTGGGTGTCGACAGACAAAGCTATTTTAATACCAGTGCACACAGCTTTGGCGATCTGTACTGACCTTTTATTGCACGCAGATGTCTAGAATCTTTCCCTCCAAACAGAGTTGTAGGTAATAACCTGGGATTGGGCAGCCTTATCCCCATACCCACACAACAGCTCTGTTTCACACTGCTGATCTGAAGATAACGTCCTACAGAACCCTCTCTCTTTTCGTTTGCTTTGCTTCTGAGCTGATACCCGACTTTGCGAAACCGCTAGGTTGGCTGTTCTATTAGGGAAAAAAAAGGGACAAATTTCGGCCCATCGAGTCCATCTGTTTGTTAGGCTCTGATTGATCCCAGGTTCTCATCCAGCCGCCTCCTGAAAGAAGCCAGTGTAGCTTCAGCAGCTTGTTTAGGACTCCCAGCACCCCTTTCGGAAGTAGTGCCTCCTGTTCTCGGTCTTTAAACGCACTTTCACCCAGTTTGCACTGGTGTCCCCTTGTTGGCGTTTCTGCGTCGGCTTTGTCAGTGGCCTCGAGGGTCGGCCCTGTGGAAATGCACACGGGCTTGCCGGGAGTTACTCGGGATTTGTGTAACGAAGGGGCACTCTTCTTGTTTATCCCAGCGGGATCATCAGTTGTGTTTGAAAAGGTTTGTTTGTTTGATGAGGTTTTTCCAGGGGGAAATCCATGTGCTCGTTAGCTTGCATTGTGCACACTTGTAAAAGCATGGGTATGTTGTACAGTCCATTCTCGATTTCCATTAGTACTTTATGGTGTGCACTTACACATTTTTAATTTATTATTAATTATTATTAATTTGCAGCATAACAGAGATAATATGTGCGTATACAGAGATATCAAGTGCCATCACTGATGCTGGAGTGCTATGTAACAACATGAAAGAGTGTTATTGCTAAAATATCCTACTGCACTTTAAAAAGGATGGAGTGTCAGTAGCTGCTAAGGGAATTATGATATCTCCAATATTAAAAAGCTATTTGATTCCCCCCCATCTGAGACATTAACTGTTGTCTAGTGACAGCAATTTAAAGTGAATGGTTACAACTATAGCATGTTGTAGCTCAAGACTGGGGTGGTACCCAGGGACTAGAGAATTGCTAACATAGTGCCCATCCATGTGAACTCAGGTAACTACAGACCAGTGAGTCTGATTGTTATTACTTGTCAGGTTATGCAAACTATTAGAACTAAATCAGATCACCAGTACGGAAATCACATATCGGGGAACAGTATTAGAATGATATTAAAAAAGTAGATAATTCCTAGCTAACCTATTAGACTTCATAGAACTATTGCTTATTGAACAATAATGAGCACCCACAGAGCATGTGGTGTATTTAAAGTTTCAGAACATGATTCTGATCACGTTTTTCTTATTTCATAGTTTGGACCTAGAATTGGTTATTAAATAGAAAACAGTGGGTATGGAAAAGGGGTCAATGCTCAAATCGGGGTGATGTAATTAGTGGAGTACCACAGGGATCTGTACTCGGACCACTGCACTTCTTAATTTATGTGAATGATTCTAGATTCTGATATAGTTAGTAAATTAGTCAAATTTGCAGATTTGTCATCCTTCTCCTCTGTCAGTAAAGCATGAACAACATGTTGTGACCATGCAGTAGCCATTTGCGATCACTTTCTCTGGCAAACACAAAAGAGGTTCCTTTTTGTAATAGCAAGGATCAGGTCTTGTCTGCAGAGAGCAGGCGGATCTGGCTGAGATAACCGAATGGACCATGTCCTAAGCATCATGATGAAGAAATACGGCAGAGGAAGATGATGGTGATAAAGAAGTTAGATGCATCTTGTGAAACACAAGAGACATCCAACTATCTTTTGTTAATTGTCTTTTATTAAAAAATCACATTTCAGTCATTCATAACATTTTATCTGCCTAATCCAATCACTAATATTGCCTTTAAATGTTTCTTTTAATTAAATGAAATAGTTATGACAAAAAATTAACCTAAATGGTTTTAAGAAGACATTTTATCTTCATTTGAAAATATCAATTGTGTTAATTTGCAGTGCACAACATCAGAATTTTCTTTCATTCAAGATCATGGCAATCATGTGACTGCTCAAATCTTCTGATTCATGTTGTCATGGTTACAGTGTTCATGTTGTTAAGACCCCATAAAAAAAACTTTTAATGACAGAAGAACGAGTTCATTTGCAGTTTTTGATATTCATAAAACACAGACACACGCTCAGTGGTAAACCAGTTTGGCACAGATCGACCCTGGATTCGTTTCCAAGAGGGAAATTAAAAAATGAAAAAGGTAACTTCACAGTCATCACCTAACAAAGAAAACATCCTGAATAGTCATCTGGCTCTCCAAAATACAAGATGAAGTGTCTGGCTGTGGTGGCAGCAGGTTTGTAAAGGTAATTGGTTCCTCTTGTTTTGCGGCAGCTTTGTTGGTCTCTTCTGGTTGTTCCCACCTTTACGAGTCTGTGTGAGAAGCCCAGAGGCCAATGGCTGCACTGACCCCTGACCGCCTGACCGCCTCGCTCCTGCAGCTCGTCAGAGCTCTCAGCGTGCTGCAGGAACCCCAGACGCAGGGAGGAGTCCGGTCTAGACAGACAGGTTTACCACACTGCGCTCCAGACGGATGATTATTGCTTCTCAATCTGCAGCTGCTGAGCTCTGCTGGTCATGGTGATCCTACAGAACCAGGAGGAAGGAGTTTGTTTCCAGGACCAGATGCTTTGGGTTTTGAACTAGACTGCTTTAGAGCCAGTAGTGAAAAACGTCCATGTGTATAATTTACAGGAAAGGAACAAGCAGAGGTTCATTCTTTCCAACAAACAGAGCCCATCACAGAGCAGGCATGCACATACTCAATACGCACGGGGAGGACTGGAAAGAGGAAAGGTGGGAAGACTCTGCAGCTGAAATGTTGCTTTTCTTTTTTCTACTTCTCAGTGTGAAATTAACCCTTACTTATTCCTTTGTAGCCAACGCATGTTGACGAAGCTCCCCGTTCGAATTTCTATAACTTGCAGTACTGGACTGCACTCAAGCCCATGAATTAAATTACAGCTTCTCCAGAACAGTGCTGGCAGGGTTCTCACCAGGGCAAGAAAGTCAGAGCATGTCACCCTGTCCTACCACAGCCCCCTCAGCTCCCCATCTCACCAGCGAGTGGATTTTAAAGCACTGCTCCCGGGCTTGAAGGCTCTAAAAGGCAAAGGTCCATCCTACCTCACCGACCTTCTTCCTTATCCAACTTCACCCTGTTCTGTCAGACCAGGTCAGTTCAGTCTGCTGCAGGTCCCCAGAACCAAACAGCGTTCGCCATGCTTCTCTGTCTCTGCTCCTCACTTGTGGAACAGCCTCCCTGCTTGTCATCTCAGACAAGCAGAGACCTTTCAAAGATCTTAAACCCCTTCTTCTCTACTGGCAAGCCTATCAACTTCCAGTACAATAAACTGATTTCCTATCATTTTCCTTCTTAGTTCTTGTTAAGTACTTGACTCCTCTGGTAGCTTTTTCTTTAATGTGAAGCGTTATGAGATTCTCCCTAAATAAATGTTCTATAAATAATAAATGTATATTTTTCATATTAGATTTGCTATGCAAGTACACAATAAGTAACTAACAAGTGTAAAGCAAGATATGATTAACGTCCATCTAACCATCTTTCCATTGTTGAAAGGCTGCTTATTCCTGGTGATGAGCACAGCAACATACTGTAGCGTATAACATCTGACATAGAATGCGTCCTGAAGAATCATCTCCAAAATAAAAATATTGCAGTATGGGTCCATGACAGGGCAGGCATGCACATGCAAAAATAAACATGGGAAAATGTAGGATCACCAATAGACTTACCACGTCTTCATGAGGCCCCCACAGAAACTCCACATGAACGCTCAGACTCCACACAGAAAGGATTCCCACTCTAAAAATCAAAGAGGGGAACCATGGGACAGCAGTGCTAACCACCTCTCCACCTTATTGCCCTGTAATTAAACAATCAAATACCAATTATTGATATTATTACCTAACAATACAAAAAAATAAAATTACAGCAAGACTGGTGCCTGTAGCAGGTGAAGCCAAGTCTACTGCTGTGGAAATCGTGTGGTTGACGCTGATAACCTGGTTTCTTTCAGGAAATACAGCAGCTGCATTAGCTCTAGATAATTAAGTAATTGACAATTAGGCCTCCTCTCACTTGGAACCTTTAAGTTCTTAAGCCATGCAGTGCTGATGGCAAGCCATCCATTTCCTTTATGGAAAGAGGCGACACTAACTTCCACAGACATTGTTTGACAGGATTCTTGGATTAAGACAAAACAAGCATTTCTAACCTTCCACACTGTCCACAGTATATCATAGATATATATGGAATCTTGCAGAATCTCATGCCAAAGCCTTTATACAGTAAATAAAATGTAGTATATTTAAGTCCTCGCAGGCTTTTATCACCACATCTACTGCAGTTTCTACAGCCAGGACAAATTAAAGTGACTGAGATGCCTGTATAATATTCATGTAGTAATTAATAATAAAGTCATATTTAAAGGGACGTGAACAGGTTCCTAATCTCTGCATTCCTTCTGTGAAAAACATATATACATATCTGGAAGGCAGCCCTGCGATATATTTATGAGAGTGGCAAACATTTTAAAGTCTAATGCAATCCTTAAAATAATTAAAAAGTGCTGGTACGCTAAAAAAAACAAACTGTATTTTTGGAATTACCTTTCAAAAGTGTAACCTGTTAAACAAATGTGTGGCTGCCTACTGCTTGATGAAACATGTAGTCTAGACATGGGAGCTGTTCTTGATAATTTTACCAAACACAGCCAGGCTCTCTTTTATAAATGACGGGGTTTTCAGACAGTCTTCCTCTGAGCTAAAGTTGCCAGTAATAAATTCTAAGGTGAACTTTTCTTTTACCCATTCCTGTTCTCATGTTCTCAGTATAAACTGTAGGTCATTTCAATCTGGTTGAATGTACACCAGGGAAACTGATACCAAGGTCTGTCAGCACCTTGTGCTCTTTGTCAGATTGTTTTTGTTATTTGAAAAATAATTACATTTTGTATTTTGCACTCCCCAAATCAAAACAGAAGAACACTATTTTGGACATGCATGAGTGTTTTTGTCAAGCCTCATCAGGTGCAAATACTTAAAATAAATCAACACCAGCACTCTTTTTTAACAATGATGTGAAAATATTTTACATGTAATATTCATTATTCGGCATGTGCACAGATAAAGGGTCAGGGGTTCCCTGTAGGGCTTAAGTGTAAAGGAAGACTACAGAATAGTTCCAACATTTCCCTAAATGTGCAGTTGTATAGCCACACTATCAGTGGGAATTTCATATAAAGGTGAAGTTTCTATGTGTAGCAATCAGCACAGTTGCATCAATAATGCTCTAATAATCTGTTCATACAAAGGAACCGTAGCAAATATTGACATAATCCCATTTTCAATTAGGCCAGCTCTTCTTCGAACCGATTCTGTTCGGTCCCAGGTGAAGTTCTGTTGTCTACAGAAGAGCTTTGAGGAAGTACTGAGCAGTGGATAGCTCGGCCTGGATGGTCTTCACAGAACTTGCCAAGATGCCAGCTTGAGCCAGACTCTGCCAGGATTCCTACACTGCTGGCTTACTAAACATTACACACTGGCAACTGAACATCTGGCCCAGGGCTCCTGGGGAGAAGGCAATGCTGGCAGGAGCATGAAAGTTCTGTGTTGTCTTAGGGATGGAGGTGGGGGGGGTGCAATGAGTTAATGCATCACCTTTTAACATCTGAGTCACAAGCACAAAACACGCAGACAGAAATGACTGCAGCCTTCTGGTAAAAAGGTTTGATACACGATGCCAAATAAACCCTCTAAGTCACTCATATCTAGGAGCGGCAGGTCTGTGGTATTTCAAGGGAAAACCAAAATACACACAAGTGTACGCACATCTTCAAGGGCACTGAAAGGACAGATGACAGAAATGCAGGTCTCGATTTGTTTTAAGTTCAAGCCAGAGCATAAAAAAGATCGTCAGAAGGGCAAAAGATCAGTTACAGGGAGGTAGCTTTCAGTGCGGTAACTTGATATTCTGCATACACAGCAATGAATAGATAGGCTGTTCGAACACGCAGTTGAGCTTTAATATGTGAAAGCTTTCAAAAACTCCTTTGTGCGAAGGATTCAGGGCCCTGTATCGGTATACACCTGAAAAAGTTTAAACTGGAAATTTGTTCAATTAACTCCATAGAACAAAACATCAGGCTGAAAAAACACCTTTTATTCAATCCTAATCTACTGGAACAAAGGCAAGAAAACATCATTCCATGCCTCAGGGAACAGCAGGCTTCATTAAGAAAGATTTCTTAAATAACCTCCCTTTTAAACAACAGGATTACCAGTCATCATTCCTGAAACCTAAAAAAAACAGCTGTCAGACTCACACCTCCCACTGAGATGAAATCTCTTAGTGTTACAAAAAATCAAGACAGGCAAAAACGCTGTGTGTTTGACCTTATTTTAGCCTGGTGTCTTCCACTTCATTGCCTGCTTAACGCTGTTGGACAATTCACAGAGGAAACTGGAGGTCATTCCTGGAAATTTACTGCAGCCTCAATTTCTCTCGGAGGAGAATTATAAATAACAGCGAGACGACAGACAACAATGTGATTATGTATTAAAAGAAGAGGAGCCTCCCTGTTGCCTTTGTGGAAATATATATTATGAGGATGTTCTGGAGCAGTACCGCAGAATCCTCAGGTGAAGCATTGAAGGAAATGAGAGAGGACTGAGCAGGCATGATTCGGATCCCCAGGAGGTTACAACTTCAGCTAAGACACTGAATGTTTGAAGAGAACAGAAAAAGACACACCTGCCAGTACATCACCCATGTCAAGTCTTCCCCTGGTGCCACTGTGCTTGGTGAAATGGCTATTAGACCTGCCAGAGAGCTCCAAGGGCCTGCAAGAGAGTAAAGGCTCGACACAACACAGGACTGTGAACGACTGTAACTCTGATTTACCATGGCGTAGGAGGTTCAGGCTCAGACAGCAGCAGAAACGCAGAGGTCCGTAACGAGTCCAGACCAACACAGCCCAAATCTAACGAACAGTAGGCAATGGCTGAAAACCTTGATACTCACCAGTTCTCTGCCCAGCTCAAGTGTGCATCTGCTGGAGGTGTGTCCTGGGACAGGAGCAGCAGCTGGGTGTAGGTGCAGCACACAGGAACGTGTCTACATTCCCGTGCCAGTCAATCAGTCAATCACCAGCCACAGCAGCTCCAGACCGCAGTCCGGAAGGGTCTGCCCGGTCTGCCCTGTGCAGTTTAAGAGATGTTGCACCCTCCCACACCATGTCCTGCCATGCTCCTGTAAGGACATCCAAAGCTGGAGAGTCTCAAACTCACCATTTTCATCAGCACTGCAGCAGCGAGCGAGTTGGACTTTGCTGCCTTAAACATCGGCTATTCCAGGTGGGCGAAACGTGCACGGAGTTCCGAAGGAATTCGAGCATCGGTACTTGTGAGCGCCGAGGTATCCAAGAGTAGGTGGGGGAGGGCGGTGGGGCTTTCGTGAAATCGAACCTATTTATCAGGTCGAGACGCTCTTGACAGAATAAGGCCGGTGTTTAGACTGGAGCAGTGATTTACCACCAGGACTTGAAATATCAGAGTGCTTAACAGGTGAAGATAATTAATCAAATTTAAGGATTATATGAGGAAATTCCTGGGGAGGAATAGAAGGAATGTGTTAAAATAAACAGTTGTAACTCCAAGGCATCTACTGAAGTGCAGTAGCTGATGTGGATTCCTCTCTGACACGGTTGTACTGAGTTGCCCATTGTACTGTACCAAGCAATTGGACCAAGGTTTTATGATGCATGGTAATCAACAGTATGATAGCAGCAATACAATAATGCAAAGAAAACAAGAGCCCTTCCTTTTATCGGCAGCGAGATGTTCACAAGGTGGCTACATCTGCTACTGCATCTGGAAACTGCACAGCACACAGGACATAGAAATAGCATGGTGGTAAATTGTGTTGAGGTGTATAACACCACTAAAAGGGTCTTCTCTCTGACATCTCTTACATTTACTGTGCATTACTTCATCTGCTACTCTGAAGGAATGTGAGCGTTCCACACCTGTCAGTCTGTGGGGGGTGGAAGCTGTGCTCGAGGGCCGTTGGTCTGCGAGACCCCGATGGCAGTTGAGGTGCTCACTGTAAAACGCTCAGCCAGTCAGCTGCAAACAAAAACACTCGCTTCCTGTTTTGCACAGGCCCAACGTCAAGACTCTGCAGTGCTCTGCCAGGGGACGCTGCTTTCTCAGAGACGGGAAGTGGATTTCTCCTGGAAGCTGCCTGTGTTCAGCGGCTGCAGACGAACTGCAAACGGAGATGATAACTTGTGGGACCTGATGTCCTAACCTCTGCCATTCTGTTCTAATCTCCACGGAAAAAACACTTTAACAGCTCATCTTCTTGCAGCCTGAAGAACACCTGGATGAGAAATGGCGATGCTGCCCAGAAGCTAACATGAGGTTTCTTATGAAACAAGGAGGAGATGCATCAAAGAGTCATTTATCAGGCTATCTGGGCAAGAGAACATCACCTGCTTTCTGAGAGATAAATAGCCACTTACGTCAAAGAGATTGAAAACAGATTGCTACTGGGACAGGAGGGTCTACTCTAATAAATGTGTTTTGTCTGTTTCGCAGAACATTTGAAATTATTAGGGAGAGTCTTGCAGATAAACAAGGAGACATGCCTTTATCATCAGAGTATTAGAATTTCTCAAAGCCACTATCTCTGTGTGGCCACTGGGAGTGTTGAGTGGCACTAATAGGAACTACACCAGCTGACAGGTCTTATCTGTCTGTTTGGCGAGTGGCTCCGTCTGCACTTTATACCTTAATCAGCAGAGAGGGGCTTGACTGTATTGGACAATTTTCAACCAGAATCTAAAGGGATGTTTTTCAAACTAATAAATCTCAAAGGCAGGTACAGTACCAGTCTTCACCTTATAGGGAATTCCACACGTTCATGAGCAATGAACCTGCAAAAACGACAAAATCCACAAATCAACACATTGTGTGTGAGAGAAATGGGCCCTGTATTAGACAGACTGTAATCCAGGGTTCATTCCATCCTTCTGGAGTAGGTTCAGGGGTGCAGACCAACCAACTTCTTGAGTGAAGAAATTGAAAAAGACAAGAAGGCACACCACTTATTCTCACTGTGAAAATCATCGAAGTTGAAAAGGTTTTAAACAACCTGATTTTTACAGTCCAGCAATTTATCTGTGACTTACAAAACCAGCAAGCTGCATATCTGTCCACGCGCAGCGTGCTTCTGACAGAGGGGGAAACTAACAACAAACAGAAAAGGTTTTACATTTCGTTAAATAACAGAACAAATAAGTTGGTTTTATCCCCCTGCCAAACACAATAAGGAATCTGCTCAGCCCTGGGCTGCAGCATTAAGAGCCGAAGGGCTTGCTCCCTGCCAGAATGGCAGAGTTTACAAGTGGAAAACACCCATCAGAAGGTTAGATCAGTGCAGTGCACAAAGAGCGCTTTGAGCGCAGTGTCAGCGTGCCAGGCGTGCCAGGTGATCTGTCACCATTTCCAAGAACAAAGGGAAACACTTCAGCATTCCTGACAATAAATTCCTGTGTGTGTGTGTGTTTGTTTAAGAACCCTCTTGGGTCTGTATTTATAGAGAGACAGAAAGCCAGTGACAGACTGAAAGGGAATAGAGACCCATTCGCGTTGTTTCCACATATGAAGTTCCTCAACAGTTAAAATTAGGAGCATTTATTATTTTCACTCAGTTCTGCCTCATTACCCATTAAATTAGACTCTGGGCTACCGGAGAGAGAGAGTGTGGTGTCTGCTGCTAGTGTAAATGCCAAGCCTGTCAGGGATTTCTGGTGTGAGATTCAGGGCAAAACTTTTAAGAGGCATCTGCCTGTAGCTTGCCAGGAAAAAGAAAAAAAAACAAAGATTAAAGAAAAACAAAGTCAACCTTGAAGATCAACATAAAAGTGATTCCAGAAGAAAGGGGTCAGTGTTTGGAAAGGACTCAAAATTATGTGAAGAACAAAGTGAAACTAGGACTCACACACACACAGCTGTTCGACTGTGCATGCTGCGTCAGGAAACTTGGTCTCGTGTCTCAGTCACGTCATCGGTGTGCCCCAGCCGTCGGAGGGCGAGCTGCTGCCCTTGAGCCACACGGAGGGGTGGAGGAAGAGCAGGGTGACGGGACTCAATCCGTGACCGTGAGCGGACGTGCGTCTGTTCTCTCGCTCGCTGGAGCGTCACAGCCCATGAGAAATGATATCACCTCTTCAGTTAAGGGGGAGCTTTAAGGAATCTAGACTGTTCAAGCCCAGGGTGGAGTTTAGCCAGCAGTATGCCTGTGAACCATTTACAGGGGTCCGGAAACCCAAAGCAGTCAAGACCTTGCTTTAACATGCAAAGGGCCCGTCAATGTACTGTACACATGATGATAGATGAGCATTTTCCCCCTCAGAATAAAAAATGCTTTCCTTGCTAGACAGAGGATTTAATGGGGGTGCACAAAGAATAGAATACTGTAGTTTCATTTCATGCACACTCTAAATCAGAGCAGACACTGATTCATTAAAGATCTTTGGAGTTATTTTTCAATAAAGAGAATGTGGTTATTTCTTTAGCTGTAATGAATGTGTCTGAAGAAAGACTTGAAAACACTTTTTTATCAGCACAATGGCACAAGCAAGGATTTAATGAATTAGGAAGCAGTAACTGTTTTGTAAAAATCTTTACAACAGTTGGCACATTTCCTAAGGGGACACAAACAGAACAGCCTACAAACAAACATGGTAACTGATTGAGTTACCTTCAAAGTTTAATTTTGTTCCTGGTATAAAAGCATTTTGTTTGGTCTTGAAAATGTTCAACAAACAGGTTGCGATTTCACAGGATTAAGTCTGCCGACAAAGGCAAAATAAATGAATAAATAAGATTTATTCCCAAAGCACCTCCAGCTCCTCATGATCAAAGTCAGAGAAAGCCTATTGTGTGGTCTAAAAACTAATCCCCTTTTGTATGAAAATAAGAACTCAAATAATAAATAATGTGGAATTTAAAAGACTTTTGTCCCCAGTATAAGGCAGAGACAGCTTTGATCACTTACAAGTTTAATCTAGAAAGCAATATACAACTGATTTGGAAAGAAAGAATCAGGTTTTCCATGTTGCATATACTGAGCTCTTTATAATACATTCAGGATTGCATTGATCCTTTTCTGTTCTGTTACTTCTCACTTGATATGTCACTAGTTATTTCTACACCGAGCCATATGCCTTCATGTCAAATGTTTAAAATGTGAGTAATGTTTAAAAGTGCTCAATGTTTTCAGAAGGTTTCTTTTGTGGTGTTTAGACCAAAAGAACTTTGGCAGATTTACAGGGGTGAGAAGAGTTTTCAGCCCTTACTGGTTATCCAGCATCTCTTCAATCCCTTTGCTGAATGCCTGCAATGACCTGGCACGACAGACCACTGTCATCCACACGCACCATCAGTTTCTCATGTAGTCAGAGATCATCACTTCTTCTCAGTCAAAATTTTGAAACAAGCTTCAATAAAGCACTGAAATATGAAGTCTCATGTACCTCTCTAAGGAGGCAAAGGCTGGAAGAAGCTTATAGAGACCATAAGGATTGTTTTTTTCATCTTCAATTCCAGCTGGTTCTGGTCAAAGACAAGGGAGCCAAACTCATTCAGACTTCGCAGCTATACTGAAAGAGATAAACCATTTAATTAGCGAAAAGAGTTGATGATCACCAAGATGGTGGCCAGTCCAATGTATTTCTAAAATCTTTTCTTTGGGAACCATTAAATTCATACATTTACATCCATTGAAACTTGATATATTTAATCACTAACCAAAGTTGACTCATATTAGCAGCTTTCCATTATTTCCAAAAGAGTAAAGTTTGTAGAGTATACCATTTCGAAATGCATGACTACAAAAACAACAGCTTTTGCTTGCTGAAACACAATGGAATTAAAATATTGATGCACAGTCTTTCATTCTTTCATTTACAAATGAAATGAAAATAAGACTGAGAAATGCAGGGTGGAGTAAAGATTTAAATTCAAAGCACAGCTGTATCCTTGGATGAGGCTATGATTACATTCATCCAACACACAAGTTAACATCTTAAAAACAAGACAGTGAGTCCTTTTTGCTCTTAAAACCCAAGTTATCCTGCAGTGCCAAGTGGACATTCAATCACATTTAATTCAGCAGAAGCTGGGTATTTAATATGATGGAGAAAACTCCCCTATTAATGACAGGTGTCTAGTCTCACTATAAGAGATCTAAAGGCATCTGAATTTCTCTTTGCCAGTTTCTCTAAATTATCATCTCTGCAGAATTGCAATTAGAACCAAAAGGAAATGGCATATAAACATGTGACCTATCCAGCTGTCAGGTGGAACGATGAGCTTTAAAGTCATTGTAATTCGTAAAAAATAATAATAAATAAATAATTATATAATAAAAACCTTTGCAATAAATCCTGCTCCTAGGCCAGAAAGATTGCAGAAAAATACATGAATTTCAACAATTCATCTGTCAATGAAACATTGCACTTCCTTCATTTAAATTGTTTCAACAATTTATCTCAGCACCTTTCCCTAAAAGGGTCATAGCATCGGTATTGTGGCACAGAACATAACTTCCCTGTGTTTGGAACACTAAGCATTCCAGAAACCTTGTTCACAAAGGGAATCATTTCCTTCTTCGTAATGACTGTCGCGTGAGGCATCAGCACATACCAAGCTGTAGAGAACAGATTTCTCAATGCAGTGTTTTGTGCAGACTGCAGCTGGAGATGATGTTCTCCTTTTTATTATCCTTTGAATGTATTATAAAAGCGCAGTGAAAATGTGAAGCAGCCTTGGAGATAAAGGGGAATGCTTGTGCAAGTTGTCACTTTAATGCCATGCAAGCACTAAAATGGATCCAAGGTCTGTTCGGCATCAGTGCATTTCCTGTTCAGACAAAATAATTATTGACATCTGCAGTATCTATAAAGATCCCTGTGCATTTTCATTATTAAATATATAGACATTTAATATCTAAAATCTGTTTTTGCATTGGGAGTATACACCACACTACTCAGATGTTGCTTTAATAGCTGCTGGATTAGTTCAAGAAACAGCTGGATTAGACCCTCAGGTCAATTACTAGCAACCAAGAAAGATAAGCCCAGTGGACTGCTTGTTTGCAACCTTTGTCATGTTTCTCTAGCCCTCCATTGTTTGTTGGTTGTCATGTTCCTTTTTACTTTGTATTTTGCCAGAACAGGATCCTGAAATGTATTATGCTGAACCTCCCTCTCATTTTAGCCGTTCTGTTTTTTCCAATGGCTAAACCCTAGACAAATGACGCCTGTCTCTACAAGAGCAATGCAATAACGTTAAAGGGAGACAGACTCTGAAACCAAGCTATTCAGTGTCTCAGTGTCCTGTCTTGGGTTCCCTTTTGTTTTTAGAACTGTTTAATCTCAACAGGCTGTACAGCCGTAAAACAGAACTTTCAAGCTATTTCATGTCTTCAAATGGTAATACCAAATGTCTAGACAGAGGCAGACACATCCACATTGTCATAAATAACTACAGACATTTTTCTCAGTTTTAGCCAAATACAAATATGCTGGAGAGCTGAAAGATGTACTTGTTTCTGCTAACAACCACAACCAATGAAAATGTGGGTTGCAAATCCTTTAAGAGGTTAAAACTTTTTTAAAAAAAGAAATAAGGAATGCATGCCTCCGTGATGCATTCATTAAGCAGTATGAATTATTCACAGAGCTCTAAGCACCTGCCTTTGGGGGTAGTGCATTGTAATCCTTCCTCTAATCTGCTATATTATCTGTTTGCGTACTAAGACTTTCTAGCCTTGTGCTGAATTCTAGTCTTTTTGTTGTACTGAGCTACCACACATCACTTACCTTCTGGGGTAAAGGGTGTCACTATGGAAAGAGGGAATCAATGAAACAAATGTGAATTTCCATGTTCATTCTTTCTGTGGTACCTGCATGATTTCAAATGCACAGTTCATACAATGAAGCTTTTGATACATTTGCGGGAAGCCTGAATATCCGAATATCTGGTTTTATCATTTGGCCTGATAGCCATGATCATCACCCAGCTGAGTAATTGATCTAAGGGTCTCACCAGTAAATGTGTGTGGCTCACCCCTTTCCACAGACAAAATGCAGATGTGTTTCTTAGTCAGCTCAGGGGAGACTCCACTACCCTGAAGATGCCCCTAAAAGCTGCCTGGGTTCACCTCCTGCCATGATTACCGCGGCAAAGCGATGCATCCACCATTCCTACAGATGTCCACTAGTGGTGGCAGTGGAACACCTTGGCCAACAGCATTTGGCTTGGGTCTGCATGAAACTAAGGTGGCAGCTTCCATTTTCCTGCATATTTCTTCTTCTTTGCGATTACCCTGCTGCCTGTAAACACTTGAGACGTGACGCATTAGCCAGGTGTGCTGTTGCCTTCAGAGAGGCACCAGAGGCAAGTCTCACCAAGTCTCTTTTGCGGTATCTTTCATCAGCCCCACCTTTTCCGCAGCACAGTGGAGAACAGTGCAGAAAAGAGCTGTCAACTCTCCCGTGCGATCTTCTGACATCCCTCTTGCTGTGCCACTGTCCAATACTGTGCACATAAAGGGCCTCTCCTATTAATCTCATTGCACATTTTTATCTAAGATTTTCTTAAGGCAGCGTACTTATACCGATAAATAAAATGGCCGTTAGGGCTTGTTAATTGCTGCCACCTGGATGTTCCAGACAAGCTGTAACCCTGTTGTATACACGTGTCTCTGAGCACCCAGTCTGACCCCATTCTGAGAATTACAGTAGACCCAGGAGCTGCAGGGAGCCAATTGGGCAGCACAACACCTCCTTCAGTCCTTCATTATTCCCTTTCAGGGATACATGGGCAACTTACTGTGCAGGGTTTGCAGGCAGACCGTGCACATAGCCAGCACCAAACAACTGGACCGTTCTGTCTGCGGCAGGGTTAATTGCTCACAGAGCCCCAGTCCAATCTGTTCCCACTTCTTTCTGTGCATTTTTTAAACGTTTCTTTCCCTTTGGGACCTGGCTACCAAAGCTCATTGTCACTAACCCATGAGAAAGAAACGCGAAACAGAGACAATAAATCCACAGCCAACAGTCATGAAGAAACTTGCCTCTTTTTTTTTCTTTTGTCCGGCCACTTGTTTCCAGGTTTCTCAATGCTGCAAGTGCTTAATTACTGCAGCTCCAACCGTGTTCCTGTTTCACCTCTTAAAATGTTCAGCTGGTAGTGATTGTTTTTGTGTCTGGTTTCGTCCATCAAAACCTCTATCTGCTGCTAAAAACAGCTCCAGCTGGAATCCACAGAGTCTAAACCAGACATTGTTTTCTGTGATTATGTTCAGAATAGCGTGCATTTCTGCCTTTACTTCTGAAGCGCTGAAAATAACATCAGGAAAGGTTTCATAAAAACTGTGCATCTGTAACATGTCCCAGACAGCAGCTTTTCCCTCTCCTATTTCTCCAACCTGTGGGATACAATAAGTTTCTGGAACATTTCAAGGTCAATCTTTCTTTCCGAAGTAATTTGCATGTGAAATTATCATGCAGAGGACCTAAATAGCTACTGTACAATATTATTACACCAGCTCCGCTGAGTTTTTCCTGTCTGGGAATTTGTTCTTTAAAGTTCTAGAGAATGATCCTACATGATCCTAATTCCTTTTGAATGGCATTCTAGTAAGAGGAATGCCCACTGTAGAGATGAACCAATTGTCAATCAGCCTACCAATTTATAAAGTGCCTTTTCATGTTGTGCACAAGCCCAAAACATTACAAAGCAGGCTAGAAGA
This sequence comes from Lepisosteus oculatus, assembly GCF_040954835.1. NCBI lineage: Eukaryota > Metazoa > Chordata > Actinopteri > Semionotiformes > Lepisosteidae > Lepisosteus > Lepisosteus oculatus. The sequence goes on along the minus strand of NC_090720.1, from coordinate 1,742,033 downwards.
GATCAAAATAAGAATGTTGCACAAGTGAAACTTTGGCACAACTATTCACATTTCTGTCAAATAAAAATAAGCCAATTCCATCAGAAGCCATTCAGACAAGTTAAAAGGATTTACCCAAAAAGAAATCAAGATTTGTGTCTGGAAACATCCCATTTCTGTGTTATTTTTAGGAATTCCTACTTGAAAATTCTGAGAATATGAGACATTAACAATTGAATGAATTGCTTGCTTGTACAATGTTGAATTACAGTAGGAAACATTTGATCATAAAAACCACAAAATCCAGTACAATTACTGCAGGATTACCGTCATGGAAAACCACATGCGTTTTCCAGTACCCAGTAGAGTGGAGAGCACTTGTCTATATACAATGTCATTCAGCTGAAATTCAGCTCCAGGTCAATAAAAAGGTCTTCACAATTTACTTCTTACCATATACTCATTTAATTGCTAAGGTACAAAACTGAATTGTTGAGGGCAATTTCTGAAAATGACAGGCCTGGTCGGTGCCTCAGTACTAACTTGCAGAGATGTGTGGGGAGTCAAGTGACAAACGCAGGTAAACAGGATTCCTGCATTATTTAATTTTTCATAAATGTCAACAAGGATAAACATGAGTTCTGATCAAGCAGAATATACTGCAGTCCTACTCACTTGTGTGACTTGAGGGAAGATCCATATGAAAGTGGTGCACACCCCATGAAGCTGCCCTTACAGACCTTGGCTCAGACCAATACGCAGGGCTGATGCAAGCTCAACATTAACGTCTTCCTCCATGGCAGATTTGCAGGGCTGATTTGGCATGGACACGCCGTGCCTGGGAGTCATGCGGCAGGTCTCGTTCCAGCAAGACTGTACCAGCATCTTCACCACACCAGGTTTTTCAGGATTGATCCAACCCTAGGGCACCATGGGACTGGCCTTATGGGATTGTGGGATGGTGGGATTGCTGCTCTCTTGGGCGATGGAAGTGTTTCGATACCTGGTGGCGTCCAAAATGGTTTATTTCGTAGATGGTTGTTTTTGTTTTGCTTCATGTTGATTAACCAGCATCCCTCCTCCTCCTCCCCCTCACAATCCAGTAATTCAGGAATGCAGTTCAGAACAGGCTCACGTTCTTGTGTTTCCTCTGGTTACCCTGCTAACCCGCAGTGTTGTAATACTGAAATACTGAAATCCCCAGCCCTGAGGTTTCCGGTACAAACAGCACCTTCATTTGAAAACACTTGTGTTGCCTTTAAAACAAACACATTCAGAAGGTCACAGTTCGTCATCCCTGGTCCATCGTGAGGCGGGACAGAAGGGTGAATCAGCCCAACAGCGCGACTTACTGTACGTGCTGCACTAAGTGGTGAAGCGACGGCATTCTTCCTGCCAAAGGTGTGGAGCCAAATTGATTTTCGCATGCGTTTCTCTTTAACAGGCAACTTCCATATCTGATCCTGTTCTGAATCGTCAAAGAACAGGGCCATGAGGTCGCCCTAGAATGAAATGATGTGCTGTCTGGATTTCTTAAGACAGGCTAGAGCTTCAGCCAGATGTGGACCCCTGACCCATTCTCACACCTGGTGACGGAGAAGCACAGTACCTGATGGTTTTCATGGCTCTCGACTGAACAATTTACTGAATTCTGGCATGAAGTAGCACTGAGTTCAAGCCTTTAGTCAATGACGGGTTTGAGATCACTGAGAACACTGTGGTTCTCTGGGACAAGGAGGGAGGGGCACAGCTGTAGACAGGCCTTCTGCTCTTCTTTGGCAAAGAATCAAAACAAGTGTCTTCGGATCACCTTGACATGTCAGCCTAAAAACTAAACAAGGGCACAGACGCCACCCCTTCAAAGAGTCCTCCGTCACGGTTTGATAATTGTTACTGACAAAACCTTGCCTGCCACTGATAAAAGTGTGGAAGGGAGATTAATGAAGAGCAGGTCCTTGATCCACTCAGACTCCACTTCGCACGTTTACCAGACAATCAACAAGAAGCCCCGCGGGTCAGTATCGACTCTGTCTAAAATCGTGTCGGTATTAAGACTGTCACCACACGAGCAAAAAGCAGGAGCTAATGATTTAGGGCAAGGGTGTCCAACTCCAGTGCTCAACAGCCTCCAGGAGGTTAGATAAGTTACCATTAAATCACTAATTTCTAAAGACTGTAACAAGGACTAATTGAATTTCAATCAATTAAGCCGGCACTTAGTTTGCTGCAGTAAGTTGGAGATCATTCTCCAGAGCAGGAGGGCAGAGCTTCTTTAACTGAGAAATGTATTCAACTGATAAAAAACGTCCTCACAGAATCACATCACAGAAAGAGGTGATTGAAGGGGACCTATGGGACGAACTGGATTGGAGCTCTCTGGGACCAGGGTTCGAGATCTTTGTGATAGGCAAACTTTCTACTGCACTTTTTGCTGTCTATGAGTTTTTGACAATGGAAAGTCTTATATGAGACATTGTTGAAACTATAGAATGAAGTCTGAGCCTGGGGTCCCCAAACACCTGCTTTGAATAATGATAATAGTCACAATTATCAACTCAGTTTGTACAAAGGCCAATGGTGCATATGGATTTTCCGGGGTCACATCAATGCACCTGAGAGCTTGAGCTGTTAGGAAGTGACTGGAAATTCAGGAAATCTTAGGACAGACTTCAGAATTTATACCCTAAAGTGTCTAATACATTGAAAAAAATCAAGTCTCTTATTGCATTAATTGCACCAATTGAATTTACACCACGTGCAAATCTGCCTTTGAAATACAGCTGAAGCAGTTTAGAACCCAAGTCCACTAAGCTGCAGCTTACAAGCGGCACTGCTAAATCAGAAGAGCTGGCTTGCTTAGCGAGACTTCCCAAAGCATTCATTAGCAAGTCTCCCAACGGAGCTGCATGAGGAAAAGCATAATTAAAATAAAATGCCATAGAGGAGTAGACTGTTCGCAAATGAAAATGCAAAAGCAGGAATTTTTCTATTTCTACTTCCTCTGCAACGTTGGCAGTTCAATTTGACTATGAGGGAATTGTTTTCTTCATACAGGTTTACAGAACTGTAAGCTCTGTATTGTAGCAATTAAATTCTTCCTGTGTCCAGACCCGAGCAGTGTTCTGTGGGAGCCAAGCCTGACAGTCGTGTTGCAGCAGGTGACTCCAGCCGATATCTGCTCCCACTCCTGTAGACCAGCGTACACAACAAGTCGCGAGTGCAGAGAAATGTTACTGCTCAGTGTGCCAAACGGGACGCCGACTGAGGAAACCGACACCAGAGGGAATAAGCTCAAACTCACATGGTCTGAAAAAGAACACAAATTAGCAACAAACAGCATCCTGCAATCGCTCCACTATTGATTGCACATGGAGCTGGGACTGAGCCGGGCTTGCTAGCCAGCCGGCTCCCGGTAATCATTCCTCTACTTTCAAAAAATGTAATTAGCTCCTCAGGCAGCCACATCTCCGCTTCGCTCCCTGTGCAAACTGCTGCTTTACAGGGGTGATAAAGATGACACAGCTGTTTGAGATTTTATTTCACTGGCTCTGACAGAGGAAAGCTGTCAAAATACAGAGGCCAATCTCTGAGGATGTTCAGTGGAACATTTCTTGGCTTCATGATTGACACCAATAAAAATAAAAAAAAGAGACCAACTCTGTCAAAACGTAAACTTTAAAGAAAAGAAGAAATGTGCTTGGGTGCCATTGAATGGTAATTCTGGCTAGAGCCTTGCCTATCCACAGTTCCTCATTTTCTTCTTGTGCCTTTTCGGTATTTCTCTCCCTCTCTCCTGGATGCTGAAGAGCCACCCAGTGTAATGCAGCTTTGACAGGGCTCTGTTGAAGCAGATTCTTTGCTAGGAGTGTTGAGTGGAAAAAGATCAGGGCATTTTCTTTGCTTCGATCTGACATCCTTCAGAAATTCGACATCAGTGCGAGTGTGGTCATGACAGCTGGAACCCAGCTCCACAGCTGCGTGTGAAGTCAACATCCTCGCGCAGACGTGTTGGAAAATATAATGGCATTACCTCTACTGCTTTCGATTCTTTCCGAAAAAGTACGCAACGTATGCTTCAACACCCTGCGTCAGAGCCAGACAGCAGGCCCTCCAAACGATATTCTCCGACAGTCTGTTAATTAGTCCACAGTCACTCTGGTCTCTTGACAAGCAGGGGAAGAAGCCCTAAGCCCATCTCCACACGCGTGTGACTGCAGAGCTGACCGAGACCTTCCGCCCCCAGTCACAGAACCTCCGAGAGAGAAAGAGGATTTTTGTTTTTGCTAAAAGTTGCTTGCAGCCAACCAACCCAGATCCAAGAGCCCCCAGTCCAGAGATTTACATTCAGGCTCAGAACTAAATCTCTCCGAGGGAAAATCCATTTAGCCATTAGTCAAGCCAGCTGCTGGCGAGGAAAATAGTCACAGAGTACAGTGCATGTGAGACGGAAGGGTGTTTATCACACTGCAGACTTGAGAGATTTAAGACTCTCACAGCGGGGATGTGGATGCATGTTTTTAGGACTTCCTTAAAAAAAATCCTCATGGATGTTTGTAATGGTTTAAGTTTTAGTCCAGAGGATGGATAATCACCGAGGTTTTTCAAGGCACAGGAAAGCACATACAGTACATGCAAAAGGAAACACAGCATAAGTGTGAAAAAACTGCAAGGGAACTGCAGGACATGTATATTGAACAACTGTCACAGGGGAACTAGAGGAAAGAACCAGGTGCAACACAGTGAAGTGGCTTCCTGGAAGACAGCCTACAAGCCAAGCCCAGTAGACACACCGCAGGACAGGGGACTGAACCAGGCACAGAGGAAACCCACAACCCCATGGCTGAAGCCACGGGAGAGCTGGGCGTCCAGACTCACCCAGATGGCACCGCCGTCCCCCCTCACCCCCCCCTCCTGGAGAAACGGGACGTCCATTGGATCAAATTGATGTCCCAGCTTTCACGCTTCTAAGTGGAAAACCCAGCCGGAAGTGTGCACCTCAGCAGACTCTGCTGGCCTGATCAGTCACCCACTGAGGGCCGCATGCTGCTTACCTGTAGAAACCCACCACGAGACCAAGGAAGCAAGGAAGATTGCTTCTGCAGCTGTAGGTTGCCAGTACTCACTTAGTGCAGCTCCTGTGATGCAGCAAACACTAGGAGGCAGATATTTAGGCAAAGAACTGTGACATTTTTTGAAGGTCACAAAAATAACCGTACAAGAGGCCTCCTATACATGCATTTAAGAAGAATTAGTATTCAGTACAACCAATTACTTTAGTAGCTTCTGTCTTGTAAAACGAATGTTTTTCACACGTTCCTAAAGATGATTAAGACCTCTTCCAGAACTGGATTTCAAAAGCAGATTGTCCCATAAATCTCACACATTGTTTAACACGTACTACGGGCGACGATCCTTTCAGCTGCGCTACAAACCTCACGGAAATGTGAGGCTGGTTTTGGAATAGCATCAGACAGCACCCGAACCGCATGCCTTTCATGATAATCCCCCAGAACTCCCTACATGAAGCAGGTACCAGATACATACACGCGTGGAATCACATCGCCTTCCCTGTTGTGACAGGAGAAAATCTGGGTTTCACTTTTCAAGGGGCGCTTTGGCAGTTTCGAAATTTTAATTACGTACAGCACACTGTCACTGTTTCAAGTAGCAATTCACAGGGCCACTTTAAACAATGACCTGACGCCAGTACGTGAAACCTAAGTGAATTCACGTTGTTGTCACAGTGTACTGAGAGAATAATTCTCTTCTTCATCTTTTTTTCTAGACAGTCGGCTGCATTGACGGATTACCCATCCTGGTGTGGACATACTCACAGGAGGACATACTCACCTCCGAGTGGAAGAGGTTGCCTGTAAAGTTTACTGGATATTCCAGTTATATTCTCACACTCGGAAAAGGACAAGAACACCTGCAGGTATAGCTGTAATCGGCGTACTGCCTGCCCATGTCAGAAACTGTCCCAGCAGCCCGGTGGAGCAGGGCAGGTGAGCTTCGTAACGGACAGGGTGTGAGCCCCGCAGAGGAGGCTGCTGGCCCGGGAACAGCTCGGGTTTCTGGCTGGAGCAGACCTATGAGGACCGCTCAGGCTGTTGGACAGCATTCCGACAAAAATCCTGGAAACCACTTCAAACAGCCTCCCCTCCGAAACGGGCCTGTGCAGAGAGCAGAGGATATGACTGCATCGCCGCTCTAAATGAAAACATGTGGCTCTTTTCCGAGATGGAAGCAAGACTTTTTATTCTTGGCGGGGTTTTTTTTTTGTTGTTGAGAAATGTCAGGTTTCCTATAACTCTGACTGCTGTTTTTTTTCTGTTGTTCTTTACATGAAAATCCACAAAAACCACAAAGAGGAATTTGGTTTTTTTTAGGCATGCATTTGCCAAATAAAAATATTTATAAAAGCAGGTGTAGTATATGCACTTTTTGAAAATATTAAACAATAGTGTTACTGCTCATACAGTACATCTTATAATGGTGGGATGAGCAGAAGCATTTTTGCTACAGGCCAAAACTGGCTTTTGCAAACACGATTAGGAACATAGGATCATTATTTGGCAATTCAGCCACCGTATCTCAACCTTCCAAAGAAAATAAATGTCCTGGCTTTTTAAAAGCTCATACAGTGAAACATACAATACTCTTCAAGAAGGCTTGGTGAGCCTTCCAAGGCTTTTGGAAGCGAGTGGAGGCAGAATAAGACATCTACACACAATGAAGTCCTTAACTTCTATCACTCAAGACACAATTTCATTTAAGGCACCTTTATTGAATCTATATACTGTACATGCACTTTGTGACAGTATGTAAAAAAAGCTTTTCAGACAGAAAATTGTAATATGCCTTGGAAAATCAATTAGAGTAAAAAAAAAGCTTTTTCTACATAAAAATAATTTAATTATGATTTGATTATATTGTATGATGTTTTAAATACTGTGTATCTAGAAATATAATAAACATATTGAACTACTGAATATTAATCTTATGCAAATACCAAAATACTGAAAGCATTTTTCATAGGTTTTCAGAAACCTGAGGTATAAACATTTAGCAACATCCACACAGGTTGTAAAACAAAAACTCCAAAACAGTGAAGATTTCACACTGAAAGATATCTGATCAGCCACAACTGCAATCAAGACATCTTAAATCTTTGGATGTTCTGTTTACATTTATTTTTTTTCAAGATGGTGTTAAAAAGAAAGAAAACAAGCTTGTTTGCCAGGTTTAGTCATCACATGATTTGTTTCTGGGTGTCACGAGTTATTTTGGACAGCTCGCAGTGTCATTTGGCAGTGAAACTCAACTTTTGTTCACATTGATCGTGCATTCGTAAAAGGTTTTCTTTCTTCAGATCTCTTTAAGCAAATCGAAATTGTATTTTATGCACCAAACCTAAAACTTTCTTAAATGTACAGTAAGTGCAGACCATATAGCCCTAGCAAGCTATAGAAACTAACCACTGAATCATAGCACAGAGGTCACGCACTGTATGAGAACGGCAATAGTTTTTGCTTGCAGCTAATTGATACAAGGACTGTGTATTCTCACTTTTGCTCACACCTGGTTACATTTTCATACAAAGTGTTTCTTAAGAAAAGCAGAGCATTTGCTTTGACAGCACGGCTGGTCAGCTTGACCCACGACGCTGTAAGTAAGAAGTGCTTCCTGTTCTCAGTTATAAATGCACCTCCACACAGTTTGGGCTTAGGTTTGATGGCCGGTCTTCTCAGAGCTACTTTCTCATAACTGTCAAAAACAGAAAAAATAAATCAGTGCCATGTTTTAATACACCCCTGCATCCGCCTCACCAGAGGGGCACCCCCCTGGAATTCACTTTCAGAAGACACCTACATAAGGATGAGACGGACAGATTAGTAGCACCAAACCAGCACTACGGATCCAAGCAGTAAAAGCCTCCATATAAAGTTCAGAATAGGTGACCTGGGGTGGCAGGAGATGAAATAATGAGATGTGATAATTCTCATAGAGCAATTTGTTTTGTTCTATGCAGAAGAGAAGGCTGCCAGACAGAAGCACTTACTGGCAAACAGACAGGTATCTTGTTGTTGCAGATGAGACTCCTGTATCACGGCAACACGTTTCCTTCCCAAGGGAAGATCTGCTAGCCCACTGGGCCGGACAGCTCAGGCCACGTTCGTTCCAGAAGTTTAATCATTACCACCAGAGACTGAATCCCAAATCAAGGAGCAATTATGTCTTGGATGAAGAAAGAATACAGAGCAGCTATCAAGTACGAATGGAGAGAGAATAACATGACGTTGTCCACAGAAGCACAGAGGGGTATCAGGCAACAGAAGCGGGCGGAGAGGTAACAATCTTTGTTTTATGGCTCAGGCTGATTCTGAAGCAATGTGAAGTCGAGCTTTAATAGCAGAGTGCAAACTCAATTTACCTGTAGAAATCATCCTGCTGGCTGCATGCTAACACTGCTGTCGTGGTTAAGGGAGACCTCCCCTCCACATCAGAGCCGACCCAGAACACCCTCATTAGAACAAACAGCATCCAGGTAAGACCCACCTGCAGCTCATTGGAGAGGCAATTTGCAAGATTTCACTCTACCAGCAAACCTATCATTAGAAAACTCAGCGTGGGTGGTTCGCTGTAATCTCTCCCTGGCAGGTCTGGCAAGGACGTTTTCATGTTACTGTGTTTTTGTTTAAAACAAAAACAATGTTCTCAATAACTGACTCGAATAGACTGTTTTACTGTTTTTTTAACAGCTTCAAAACCTTTTTTTTCCCACCATTTACTCAATTTTAGCTTCCAGATGTCTCCACCAACGTAGTGGAATAGAAAAAAAGCTCCTGTTTGTAATCCATGTTATTAATTACTGTAATTAGTGAAGTATTTTAAAAAAATTGGTTAGCACCTCATGCTGTAACAATTATTCTTTACTAGCAAGCATGTGTTCTCTGGTTTATACAATCGCAATATTCTCAGTGCGTCATGATCATTAGGCCTACTGTAAAACTGTATTCAGACACTCATCAGCTGTTCAACACAGAACAGAGAAGAAATAAAACTCACATTGCTCGTCTTACAACATGCCAGTCACATTCCTCCACAGAAGGATATGTTCATTTAATAGGGGATTTAGCAAATTCAAGTGTTGACGTCACCTCATACTGCAGTCTGTATCATCACTGCTTAGGGGCTCCTGCTGCTCTTCAAATAGGCAAATTTGTAAATGAATCTACCACTAAGCTTTTCACACGGCGAACGGCAGGCAAGACATGCCGATCTGCTCACCGTCCTTCGAACACTCCGATGCATCGGCCTTGCGATTCCCTCTCACAAGTGCAACGTAACCAGACGAGATCCTGGAGTTAATAAAACCCTCAGCTGCTTTCAGCCATGAAATGACCCATCGCCACTCCTGCCCTTTGTTACAGTTGTACACAATGGAGCTCAACCATCTTCTCAGCTGCATTTTAGCTGGGAATGTGTTCTCGTTCCATTTTCCCAACTCTCTGAAGATCCTCTGCAGTTCTGAGTCCCCGTGTTGCATCACAGCTGCATAACTCCTGAACGTTAAACTGCATCACCATTCACTCACAAGAACGCAAGAGCTGTGTAGCAAGCAAACTTTAAAACTGCACAAAACAAACTTGTGGCGGGGAACAGCCCAGCTTTGAAACAGGGGAAAAAAAAAAAAGAGATCCTGGCTCTTGTGAGCATGGAATGGTGGGGACTGTGCAGCTGGTGCAAGACAGAATCTGTGCACTTCGGAATTCAGCCCTAGAAAGAGCAACCAGATGCATCCCCAGAACATTTAACACTTAAATTCTTGAACAGAAAGACTACGAGGAGACACGATTTACACATGGAAAATCCTCTAAGGCACTGACAACCCAGTTCCAACCGTGAAACACCAGCCAGAGGCCACAAGTGGAAAGTACACGGAAGGGCATTTAAAAGTGAGAACAGGAGGCACTTTACCCAGAGGGCTGTGGGAGGGGGGAACAAGCGGCTGAGTCATGCTGCTGAAGCCAATAACCTGACTGCTTTCAAGAAACAGCTGGAAGGGATCCTGGAATCAAATACCTAACGACAAACAAACAGGTTAGAGAGGCAAAATCACCTCCTTGCTTGTAACCTGTACTGTATGTTCACATGAGAACTAGAAGTAAACTATTTTACTATGCATCAGCCAAGTATATTTGACTTCCCATGAAAAAGAGGATTCCTTCGTTATGTCGAATGCATAACGAACCTACCCCAGCCCAGGAATTTCCAGAGTCGCATCAGCTTGTTCTTCCTAACTGTGGTTCTCTGTATTTTCAGAGCATGTGCCTTAGAAGCGGAGAACTGGCCAGAACTAAATCCACTAAGCATGGATCCTGTGAAGCAGGATGACTGAAGAATACCTCCCATCTTTTACAGGCGAAGAATTGGTCCTCTGAAATAGGAACACATGCTGCTGACTCTTGGTCTTCACGAGATCAGCCTCATCTTCAAAACCAAGTGCTCCTGATTTTACAGGCCTCTTCAGCTGAAAATCACCTACAGCTGCACTCCTTTCACTAATAACTGGCCCAGTGTAGTAACTGAAAGCTGGGTTAGAAAGACAACTGCTCCCTGCTGTTCTTCAGCTACAGGGAAATAGACTTTTGAGCTATACAAACAGCAGATCCATGAACATTGCTTCATTTAAAAATATGTAGTACCAGAACTGCTACACCAGAGAATGGAAAATAACATTAGGGGATAAGTAAAATAAGACCTTTCAGGCTTAAATTTGTTTTTTCTGTAACCCAGACAGCAGAAGGACATTACGCAAACGATAGCGTTTAACCTCAGTTCCAACCAATGTCAAGTGCAATTTTTACACGGTTCAGGTACAAAGCTACAACAGCTTCCCATACGTAGGGAAAGCTTTTTCCAATTTTATTTCTAAAGAGATTAACTCGGTAATTTGCGCTTTTCGACATCTATAAACAGTCTCAGAGGGCGGAAAAAAACTATTCCAGACACCCAAACACAGTTCTCTTCCAGCTATGCAGTGTATTTGTAACGGATGATCTCATATAAACTCGAGTGTGCTGTTAGTTCACCATGGCAACAAGGCCATGTGTTGGCAAACCATTCAGGGAATTGTAACAAACCCTTTAAGTCATGCAAGGAATTACTTAAAAATATTTGCATGTCATCTATCAGCGTCATAGCTTTTTAACTGCAGACAGATTCCTTTCTAAGCACCAGAAAACCATGTTTGAATAACTATTCCTTTGAACTCCTCGATAAATGCAGGAACAAGATAAGGAAAATGTGCCAATATTGAAGATTTAAGTCTCATTGCAAAAATACTACACCGATTTTAAGTTTCCTACTTCAAATACGGATATTAACATGAAGCCACATTTCCAGATATCCCAGGCGTGCTTTAGGACCGATGTCCTCGGTCCAGGTCCAAATAAGCCACCACGGACCTAACTCAGGTTAAGACCGGACCGAAAACCCCATAGACACAGACACCGATTCCTGGTGGTCTAATTTATCCACTGCACTTCTCGCCAGGATACAAGGTGTTTATATAACCATAACCTCATAGAAGAAGGCCATTAGCAAAACACGTGCATCCGAGTGTTTTATCCAAGCTGAACACTCTGGAGAACAAAAACCAGCAGACACCAGGCCCTACAGGCAGAGCCCAGGAGCCCCGATCCACAGGGTTGTCAAATTCCCACCAGGAAGGCACAGGTGTAAGGGGGACTCCTGGATCACCAGTGCAGGCCTCACACTGCGCCAATCCAGCCCGTCTCGTCTTCAACCACCGATGTTGGACGTTCCTTCCACGCCCTGCCTCCACGTGCAGCACTGGCCGCTTGAAAAAAATAAATAAAGTTGGCTTAACCGTCGCCGGCCGAAGGACTTTGAAATTATATTTCTGTTCACAGCCGTGATGTTTATACAGACCCATCTTGTTCCTCTCCCTGCGCACCGGCTTTTGGACGAGCTTTGAAAAAGCAGGAAGCCATTTATCTTGCAGAGAGATGGCCAGCTTCCATTCACAATACAAGATAGTTTTCAAGCATCTGCTACAGAAAAAAAAAAAATAGCAACGCCACAAACCTGTGGACGCATAGACCGCCGAGCAGAAAGAAATGCATCATGTTGTACTTGGTTACAGAGTCTAGATTAGCTGCAAACTACATTACAGTACGTAGAAAATACACAGCCATTCCCAGACGGGGATCTGACGACACCTCCCAGTCCGCTCCGCCTGCGGAGGCTCTCGAACACCATGACCTCTTGAGCCCACGGCAGGAGACACTTGAGAAACAGGAAGCAGAAAACCCCTCAGTTTCCTGTTGCCGTCAGCACGCCAAGGCAAAGACCGCACGAAGGAGGAAGCTCAGCCCGTTCCCTCATCTGTCCGTCTCGGTCACGTCCTCTGACCTTGACAGTCCAGGAGCCACAGGCTGTTAACTGCAGGCCAGGCCCTTCAGGCAATACTGCTGAAGATCGGCGAGTAGCTGGTGTTCTTATAGACTCAGGGGCTCTCTGCTTGCTTGTCCTTTTTAAAGGGCAAGGCATCATTGACATGGCAGCAAAACCTCCACATGGTTCATCTGGAACATGCCGAGAGGGAGGAGGAGGACGACGACGACGACGACTCAAAGCCACACACCTGAATTAAGGCAGCAGCCTTACTGCATCACCCAGTTGGCTAGCTGGTACCCCTCCCTCCTTTAGGAAGAACACCTCTCCCTTCTGAAGGAGTGAGCCTCTAAAACTAGACTTGAAACCATTTTAGGACGCTGTCCAGCTTTGCAACTTCCAGAAGAGACTGAGCAGCTGGAACACAAAGCTTGGAATCTGACGAGATGCAAAGCAGCTAAAGAGTCTTCCATGGGATTGCATGAGGTTCCCAGACAGCCAGGTACGTCGTCAGAGGGGAAGCGCTCTGCTGCCAAGCCCCAAGCACGCAGGGAAGAAACTTTCACTGCAAACCTGAAGCACTGAGATCCACCTCCAGAGACGAGCAGGCAAGAGCTTGTTAATTTATAATAAACTTTATTAGGTAGTTACGAACATTATCTACAGCATTGAATACAAAGGAAAGTTTAGACTGTGCAGGCCTAAAAAGAAAAGGGGTACTAAACTGAACAAGGTTGGGGGGTTAAGCAGCACTGTGCACATGCTTAGCAAAATAAATGCCAAATAAGGACAAGTTGCACTTCTTTAAAAAAAAATCAAAAGAAAAAAATGAACATGTGATTAAAGCACTGGTTGTCTCTTGTTCCCCTGGAAAGCCATCATTTAAAAAGGTCTGCACAGAGTGATTCATAAAATGTTCTTGCACGCCACTTAAAAATACTAATCGTTTAATCTTGAACAGAGAATAAGATGAAACGGTGAACAAGGCACCCTACAGCAGATACACCACCTGTACAGTTTAAAATACGTTCCTACCACCCATTTTCCTCCCTCTCCCCTGCCCAGAGTCCATCAACCCAGACCCAGTCCTCCACAACAAATACAGGCACAAACGAGGAAGATCCTACCTCCTGGGCACCTGACCTGAAATTTAGCACAAGTAACAATTGGGGGAGGTAAAAAAAAACAGAAAGCAAGATTTCCTGATGGATATGCAATATGTGTAAATCATGGTAGGTATTTGATAAAACTGGATTTTTTTACAAACATGTCTACACAAGCATAAGAGGCACTTGAAATATTGCAGAGAATGCTTTGTCTGCACTGAATAATGGGGTTTGTTTGTGGTCACTTGGCTACAGTTCTCACAGTGTGGTCCTTATTAAGGTCCATGCAATTGCTCTGTGGGTGACCAAATTAGTTTTCTGGAACAGAAACTCCGCTGCTTCCTGTGTAGAACAGCATAGACATCTGAACCACAGCAATCAAAGATTTGTCCTGGCTGGTCTAACTAGCCAACCGTGAGAGGTCTGTTAAATGAAGCTTTATCTGATATCCCCCAGAAAAAAAAGAACACTGCATGACACTTTCAAAATTGGTAACGAGCAATTACATAAACCTACACTTATACATTTAAAAAATATGAATATCCTGCATAGTTAAAAGTCAAAAGCATAATAAAATGACATCTTGTAGTTAGTTGAGACCCGTTAACCCATTCAGAATGCAATAAAATTGGCTAAAAACAGTGCTTAGTACACAAGTCACAAACTCATGGCAATCGAGAGAGATTAACCACAAACTAACAGTGATCAACACATCCATCAAGAAATCCAACAACTGTCTCCAGAGCCCAGAAGTCAAGGAAAAACTTATAAAATTTCGCATTTTAAAAAGGCAGGAGGAGGAGAGACATCCAGGGAGCCAATCCTCCGCGCTTCTCGGGAGCACGACGGGAATATTACCAAAGCCATCGGAACGTTCTATATATAGAGGGGTCCACATCCGGGAACAGAGGCCTTGAACACTTCCAGTATAAGAACGAGACCAAGTCCGAGACCGAGGAATAAAAAAACACCAACATTAAAAGGCCAGGTGGAGACCCCTGTGAGCACGGCGGGGGCGTGGCGATGGGTGGAGGACCCCCGGAGGACAGCGGGGGGCCGCCGCGGCGCACCGGCCGTCATTGGTAGAGCAGGTAGTTCTTCAGGGCAGCCGGGAGCGGGAGCCCATGGATCTCGCTCAGACGCTCCTTCCCCAAGGCCACCCGGACGGATCGCCGGCACAGGTCCATGAGCGGCATCGGCTCCGCTGCGGGGGAGGAGAGAAGAGGGGAGAGAGCCGTCACCCTCCGAGGGAGGAGAGAGAGACACACGAGCAGCCCGGGGCCGGAGCGGAGCTCCTTCCAGGAACCGGGGACACGAACCCGACGCTGCGGCCGAATGCTTTCTGCTTGAGCACTGGACATTTCAAAGCCACGTCTCCCTAGGGAATCATCCCGTCACCCTCCGTGAAGCGAGCAAACCAGCTCAATAAAGGGTTTCAAACGGGCAGTAGGGCGAAGACGGAATGAAAGAGGTCAAAAGGTGACTCTGGGAACCCCAGTTTGTGAGCGAGGCGAGTCACGAGCCACCGCGGGGCTTTAATCCTCCTGTTCAGCCTTCTGGTTTCTACCATCCAGAACCGCTGCCTGTCCCCTGTTCTGCCCGACTCACCCTCTCCCAGCAGGCTACGGGAACCGTACTGGGCTGCGGCTCTTCGCCAGAACCCCACGGTCATTTTAACCGGCACTCATCCGACGCGAAGCCGACAGGATACTCCTCTCGCCCGCCAGCCCACTTCGGGGGAAACGGCCCGGCTGCCCAACACCGCGGCCCTCCCGAGACATTCCAGCACAGCCCCGGGCTGGACCGCACCCCCGAGGGAGGTCAAGGACGGGCCTTGCTTCACCAGGGCAGAACCCGATCAGAACCCCACTGGCAACCCCCTCAACGCAGAGGAACCATTACCCAGACTGAACACGATGCAGACGGCAGGAAAGGGCGACCTCTGAACCTAAGCCTTCAGTAATGCCCTCAGCTGCCAAGAATCTTAAGGGCTTGTATGAGGTCACACGACTGTGACCATCGCTGCCGAGGAACAGGCAGCGCGTCAAACTTGTACTCATGGGCTTCATGTCAGAACAAAAGCTACATTTGAAGCTTTACCCCCTCCCCAAAGCATTTTCAGATCTCTTAACATAACTGCCTGCATCCAGTTCTCACAGGAGAGAGAGAGGGGAAAAAAAAAAAAAACAGACCTCTGTTTTGGCCAAACTCTGATGTCATCAAGCTGAATAATTCACAGACTGAATGTTTTCTTAGCCACAGCAGGGAAGGTTTCCCTGAAAAATGGTAACACCTGCATCCTGACTGTTCTGTAGCATTAATGTAACATCACTAACCCAGAACTTGCATTTCCTGAACTTTGTTGGTTTTGTTAGACAACCCCCCCCAGCCACAGTCTAATTTCAGAATTATGTCATTTCACAGTCTACCATCTGCGTGCTAAAACAACCCCATTAGACACTTTCATCTCGGCAACTAGACAGCGTCAAATAACAGGAGATTACTCGATAAACTGTTCTGGCTGCCGAATACATTGAAACGCTCCAGGACCACACTGTCCCATGTCGATTTAGCCTCTCCCCCGTCTTCCACGAGGAAACGTCCTGGGAGCACGGTCCTGCTACACAACACAAGCTAGCCGGGTCCCCATTAACATGTCCTGAGGCTCGTTTTATTCAGATTGACAGATCAGCTCCGCTAGAAAAGGCAGGCCAAGTACTACGATCCCGGGTTCGATTCTCAGTCACGCCCCTAGCCGACCGATTCCCCAAGCACAAGTGGAGACTGTTATTGTTGCAAACATGCTTGTCCATTGCTTCCCCGAGACAGAGGTGCAGAAGACTGTGGTCCTGGGAAGGACCTGATCTCATCAC
This sequence comes from Lepisosteus oculatus, assembly GCF_040954835.1. NCBI lineage: Eukaryota > Metazoa > Chordata > Actinopteri > Semionotiformes > Lepisosteidae > Lepisosteus > Lepisosteus oculatus. The sequence continues at coordinate 1,725,652 of NC_090720.1, read as the reverse complement.
AGCTGTATTCTAAAGGCCTTCAGAGCAGACAAGGGCAGGCTACCACAGCCACAGGCTCACCCACTTTGCTTAAGACCATGAAGCACCTGCGTATTACAGGGGATTCTCGGGTCCTACCATCGGCTGAGAGAGTGCAGTTTAAATACATAGAGGATTTGCATGAGGGCAGTTTGCCTGGGCAGCCATAGACTACAAGCATACTGCAGATTCAACAGCCCCCCAGCAATGCTCGTGTTACTTGAAAAGGAGGGCTCATGATTCTAAAAGAAACTGATAAGAGGAAGAGATGCGAGCTTTGCGATTAGCACTAAACAAACGTACAACCATCTGCATTCGTAAAAGGGGTAGTCATTGTAAACGGTGGGAATGGACTGTGGTTTGTCAGGTCTACATCACCATGCATCACAGAATTAAGTACCATAAAGATTCTTACATTCACTCAAAAACATTTTGTAAGCTCAATTATTCTAAAAATATTATAAGGCAGCGTCTCCACATTCTTCCAAAATTGTGGAATTTAAAAAGATGCCAGCGCTTGCCTGGTTTATATTATGGGCAACACTTAGATGCCACGGCCCTTGTGAAATTCACCTACAGCAGCTGAACGATTCTGTTTCGCAATTTAAAAACCGTTGGCTGATGTAACAGGTTTAGCAAGCGGAAAGGTGGGGTAATATTAAACGGGTTTAATCTACTTATTACACTGCACAATCACTTAAAAATTGCCCAAAAGCAAGACAATTGCACAAGAGGCGCGCCAAGCGTCAGACGCAGCAGGATTGCGCAGGCCTGAGCTCGACTGCTGCACGAGGACAGCAGCTCATCAAGAGCAGCCTCATCGATCATCTTCAGCAAACTGGCCCTCTGACCCACACCTGCAGCTCTGGCCTTGAACGCTGTGTGCACAGCAAACTAAGTGATGTCACAAGCTCTATCTAATCAGTGGAAGACCCGTGCTTAACACAACACTGCCCACGTCACTTAACCTGCATGTGAACTGGTGACCACCAGCGATGACCTGCCAGCTGGTCTTGCAGTGGGAGAAAATGCAGATTTTCCTCGGGGGTCTCAAAACCAGTATATCAAGATGCACTCCAAACCTATTTTACAACCAGATTTTCAATAACTTTGTGATAAAGTAAAATAAACTTTATTTGTGATGGCAACTCAGTGCAAAACACAAAGTTGCTGCAGATGGGCAATTTTCAAGTCTTGAAACGTTTTCCACTTTCGGGTAGCTACTTCAGCCCTCTATTGGCAAAACCTTTTTAGAAGAACTCGGTGATACAGGCGACCTTACAGGACTAGAAGCTGTACTGTTCCCCCGAGAGGATTCCAAGCAGGAAAGCAAAAAAGAAACCGTTTTCCAGGCTCGCAGCAGAACAAAGACCTCTACGTGTGCCTGTCCAGTTTGCACACCAATACAGCTCCCAGCTCTGGAGACTGCAATGCGTCACCTTCCTGTGAAGAAGCAGTTCCCTCAGCAGAGCCGCAAGAGTTCTTACAACCTACAGAAGGAAAAGCAACCGGAACACAAGCTCTGCGGACAGAGCTGGCTGTCAAAGCAGTGCAAACACACGCACACACCTGGCTTCGCGGAAAACACAGAACATGGAAGGGAGCTGGAATTCGGAAAACATCTGTGGCATCTCGAAAGCAATTCCTCAAGGCTTTACAGGCGGCAGAGGGGAAGGGGTACTTACGATCAAGCCCGTTTAGGTATCGGATTTTAATTTCACAGTGTCCCCAGACTGCGCTTACTACAGGATACAGTTTCTTGCCCTTCAGTCCCCTAAAAGCAACTCCCAAGTACTGCCCGTCCACAATGAAGCTCAGGGTGCCCTCGTCCATGTCCAAGACCACCAGGAAGGAATCGGGCACAATAAAGGTCTCGTCGGGCTCCAGGAAAGCTGGGTATGTTTTACTAGGCTGGTTCTTGCCGTCGTGGTAGAGTTTATTCCTCCCGAGGTCCCAGCCCCAGGACTCGCCGTTATTCCCCACGAGGGCCATGTAGCCCACGGAGTGCAGGGGGGCGTCGCCCGTCGCCACGCCGACCACCGCGTGGGTGCCCCGCTGCCGCATGGCCCAGCTGATCTCCCACACGTGGAGCCCGCGGGTGTAGCCCACTTTCCCCCGGATGGCGTCGGTGCTCTGGGCCACGGGGTGCCGGTGGAACACCAGCTTGTTGTCCTCCTTGACGAAGATGTTGAGGGAGCGGTCGTCGTTGTTCCAGGAGTGCTGCACCTGCACGTCGGGCAGCGCCTGCGGCATGTCCAGCAGCATGTCCAGCCGGGCCGGCTTGGCGTAGTCCAGCGCCTGCAGCTCCAGCTTCAGCGGCCGAAACGCCGGGTCCCTCATGTCCACCGTCTTGATCCCGCCGGGAACCTTCTGCCCCATGTTCGGGTTTTTTTTGGGTTAGTCCTCGTTCACGGGGGGGGATGGGGAAGGGAGGGGGGGGGGGGCAGGGGGTGTCCGCGGCACGTGCCCCCTCCTCCTCCGCCAATCAGCAGGCCTGCGCCCGGGAAGGAGACGCCTCTTGCTAGGAGACCGGGTCAGGGCTGGCGCCGATCAAGCCTGCAGAGATTGGAGAGGACAGAGAGGAGACACCCAGGTTAAATCAATCATTCACAAGCCCTGCCAACCTCACCCCCACCCCCCGCGCTTTCCAAGCAGGAGTTAAAGGGACAGAGACGGAGACAAACCAAAGAGGATTTGCACAAAGTTGCAGACCTCCCAATGGATAGACACACCTGCTGCACATGATCTCAGCCAGGCTTCAGGAAACAATGTTACCTCTGCAGTAACCTGTAGTGAACATTACCTAACGCAGTCAATACATCATTCATTAGAGTGGTAAACAGCTGGGGTCATTCAAGGGCATGGACAGAAAGTTTCACAACACCGCAATAAAATTCATGCCAAGGGGTGGGCGAGCCGGAGCCTATCCCAGCTATTGACAGGTGCAGAGTGGGATACACCTTGGACAGGAAGCCAGTGCACTGTAGGGCACATGCAGAGACACGTGCACACTCATACCAGGGCCAGATTTCCCCAAAGCCCATTAAGAGAACGTCTGTGGACTGGTGAAGGAAAACTGGAGCACCCTGAGGAAACTCACACAAAAACAGGGAGGGCATACAAACTCCACACAGGTAACAGCCCAGGAACTGAACCCAGAGCTGCTAACCACAAGCAGGTCGATGGCTCTAGTGCCCCACAAAAAGCTACCACCTCCAAAATCATGTCACCATCTAACTCGGTGGCTTTCAAGCCTAGACAGGAGACAAGGACCTTTTCTGCGCTCAGTGAAAACTGAAGTACATTTCCAACAACTTCTGCAAGCTGAGGACATTATGTCATTCAGCTGCTTCCTCCCCCATCTAAAAAACTCAGAACAAGTGAAAAACATGTGATGAACAAGTAGCAATAATGCAGTCCTCACAGCACTTTCTTTTCCTCCCTGTTACACTGAAGCAGCGAAAATGGCTTAAAAAGTTGGATTTTTTTTGTATTAAACCAAACCTCCATCTTTCTCAAAAACCACAGCAAACCCCATCCCCCCCAATAACTTTTCCCTCTTGTTTGCGATAAAGTACCTATAACTTTGGGTTGTAAAGCACACCCGCCCAGAAATCAGAACAATCGAGCTGGGAAAAAAAAAAGCTGTCTGTACGGCCATTTCCTTTTAGAAGCTTGTCTAGTCAGAAGATAACAGGAAAGGCAATATTAAAATGTCTGGCCTTTAAATACAGGCATGCAGCTGTGTGCTTTGAACAGAAGCCACAGCTGGCACGCTGGAAAGGCTCAGCGCAAGGTCCTGCGGGCATCGCGCCCTGCGGCCCAGCGTGGCCATGTGAACCCGGGCAGAGCAGGGCAGCACTCCCAGGAGCAGGAAAGAGTCGCTGCTTCAGTCGAGACTGTGCCCGTCCTGTGCTTTGCAGATTCCCCCCAAGATAGACGGAAGCGATCCCACATGGGCTGACCGAGCCCTGGTTGGCCTCTCCCGCAGCAGGGAGACACTGGTCAAGTTACCGAGCTCTGCAAGGTGACCGTCAAAGAGGCTACTGTCCCCTGGAGCCAGCTAGCCAAACGTCAGGGAAATTCACAAGGCATGAAATTTCCACCTGGCAAGTCCGACGTGACCACACTGGGCAAAGGCTCTGTGCACTGGAGCAAGTGCGATGCGGGCAGGCACCTTCAGGAAACCTGCAGCCCTCCAATTAAAAATAAACTGCATAAAAGCCTGCTTACTATAGAAAGACCACAGCGTCTGAGGTACTACGATCCGACACCCCATCTCGCAACCTTCGCTCTTCTACTTCTGGTCTCCTGTCTGTCCCCCAAGCCTGTCTACACCCTATGGGTGAGGGGGCCTACTCCTGTTACACACCAAAGGCTCTGGAACTCTCTCCCCAAGGATATCAGTCACCTTCTCTAAACTCCTTCAAATGCAGACTCTAAACCTTCTTCTTTAGACGGGCCTTTACTTAACTGGTTCTGCTCTTTACCCCTCTGCCCCTCCTACTTTACCTACTACCCCTACTTTACCCCCTCCTATTATATTCAGTACGCCCCACCCCATCTACCGTCTCATTGTGTATGTTGTCTTTGTCATTCTGTAAAGAGCTTTAAAAGGTGCGATAAACTAATCTTATATCAAACTTCAAATGCCAGAGAAGCTAAGAGTTTCAAGACAGCATAAATCATTTCCATCCCTCTGCTTCTGAAAAGACATGAATCTTAAACATTACATTCGTCACAGATATTCTAAATATTGAATAGCTATGCGTTTGGGGGCTTAATGTCTCGCCAGCTTTAAAAAAAAAACCCCAGCAGCGATGAGGATTAAACTCAAGAGCAAGAGGTCTCGCACCTCGGCTTCCCATCAACACCAGCTTGAAAGCAGGAGGTTTGAAATGTGCTCTCGCATGGCCTGGCACTGAACCAAAAAACCCATCTCTCCTTCCCACCTCAAAGCCATTAACACTGTAAGGAGCTACTAATCAGCAACTGTTCACCAGCCAGACAACCACACATTCCTCCAACCTGAACTCACCACTCTGCAACAGCAGTCCTGCAAGAAGCCAAGCTGCTCTGCATGGGTCTCTTCAAAACCTTCAGAGCTAGCGAGCGACAAACCGGCTCTCGGGCAAAATACAATAGCCCTCTATGATATAGAAGGGCGTTGTATTGTAGAACCTCTAACAGTAGGTTAACATCTCATTTTGACCAAATATTAGGTATCGAAACCAGATGGTGCGGACTCTGCTTTGGCTTGCAGTTCCAAGACAGGACCTTATTTTAAATGAGACAGGCTATTTCCAATCAGCCGAGAGGCTTCAACGTACCGTTATGCATTTCCCCACTCCAAAAAAAGACTCGGCTTCACTTTAAGTAAGGCATCATCAGAACCACAATGCAGATTTAATTTTTTTTCCCCGCAAGGTTCAGCAATGAAAGATGGGAGGGAAAAAATGGTTATAAGAAAAAGTGGGCAGGTCTGATCATACAAACGTGCCGTATCTTTAAATAAACAAACGTCACAATGGCAATGCTAAAAGGGACAAAATCACTCTTGTCCATTTTAAAACCAGTTTAGACTCCAACATCTGGGTTACATATGTTCCTACAGAAGGGTTCTGTAAACCAAGGCAGAACAGGTGTGGAACACACCACTGTAGTCCTAGCACAGACTGTCTCCAGCCAGCTTTCGTAAAGGGACTTTTGCATCAGAAAAAAGCAAAGTATAGACATGCTGGTATGGGGTTGGGGCATCCTTATGTTAAGCAGTGCGGCATCAAAATTGCAGCCATCAATTCAAATCTGTACTGGTGGTTCTCCCCTTGTCTGCTTTGTGATGCTTCTGGATTCTGTCAATAGACGCATGAGCACATCACCTACATGAATCTCATGGTCCACCGCATCCTGCAAAAAGGGATCAAAATGGATCTGTGAGCAGTGGACTGAAAAGGAAACATGGTATTAACTTGTACCCCCAAAAACAGACATATTAATCTGGAAAATGGGGAAAGCCACAACATTGCTAAAAGATTAACTTTGGCACAGATGACGTCCGAAGTCAAGACTCAGATCTTTGTGGTGAGCCATGAAGCAAAGCAACTGAAAAACAATTTGCATAAACCAAAATTGGAGAAGTTAAGATAAATTGGTGCATAAACGTATCACACAGAAAAGCATTGTTAAACAGTGAAGTCCAGAAAGTGATCATTGCTGAATTTGTATATTCTAATGAGTAGAACTGCAATATTGCACTTCTGCCCTTCCACAAGGAACTTCCAAGAGGCCTATACACAAACCAAAAGTACTTCTGAGTTTATTTAATAAAATACTAGTAAGCTGTAGTAAACTACCAGATAGTTAAATGTGGAGAACAAGCTTTATCTGGTGTCCACGTACATCGAAAGTATCAAAAGCTGCCAGTTTATACATATCTAAACAACTGTACGCACCTGCAGAAATGCAGTCATCACTCCAGGTAGAAAAGGAAAGACGGCTTGTCTTGATCCTGTACAAACCCAGGACTAAGCAAGGCCACTGAAGAAGCCTGGAGAACAGGCCTCTTCCCCAGCTCTAGAACATTCACATCGGATACAGTCATCTACTGCGATAGAAATAAGATCAAAGGGGAGTCATCGCTGAAGCGAAGGAAATTAAATGAATAGCTGGGTTAGCAGGCACAGTGGTCTGTAGTTAATACCTTCCTGCTCCTTTCTGCTGCTTTCCCACTTTGACAGCTGTTTGCACAGCAGTAATGAAAACTTTGGGGAGGGGTTGGGGAGAGGAAAAACCACACTTAGCTCACCCACTGGCTAGACAGGTTAAACTGCGCTATTCCACTCAGGTAAGCTGCCTGGCCAGACTTCACCGAGCGCCGTTAGGATGAGATTGTGCAAGACGCACACAATCCCAGCGATTTCAGACACAAGGGCCACAGACCAACCGCAGGCCTGCCGTCACCCGAAAGGCTCAGCTGGAGGTCTGGCACGGACTAATCAGCTCTGACAGGACAACCCGCAATGAAACGTTGGGGTGCAAGCTGTTAACGCATCCAACAGCTGCTAAAACGAATACACAATTCCTCCTCTTTCATGTGGGATGTTGGGTCCTGCCACCGGGATACCCCACACCACCTTCCAGCTTGGTGCTGCCCCTGCCACTTGCTCCAGAGCTGTGGATAGGGTCCCCTTTCTGATGGCTGGAAATGAGGTAAGCCCAACTTCTACGTTTAACAAAAAAAAATTCCCACTATTTAAAATGGAAATAACATGTGCCAAAAATGTTACAGATGTAACACTTAAACTTTTGCAAGTCAATACATTATCCCCCCCGAAGTGAAACTTTCGGCCTTGAATTGTGGAGACCTTCCATCCAAATCGGTAAATAAATACCTTTTGTAAACTAAGAAATTACAAAAAGAGAAAGCAAATAAAAGCAACTTAAATTGCTGTCAAATTAACTAAAACTTTCCCACCATGGATGATTCTCCGATGAACAGGAGAGCGGTGGAGAGGCACAGTCTGGAAGGCATTACTCCCAGAAGCAGTCACTTCCCTCCATTCAAATCTGTCCTCACGAAACACTGGCTTGCTGGTAACAGATCACACTCCACTCTGGGCTGCTACACACCAAGCAAGCTTATTTAAACACAAGTAAGGGCACCCAACTGCATTGCACATTCCAATGGGCTAGTTCAGGTGCCAGTGAAATCAAACCAGTCCATTGAATTCTGGAGCCAATCCTGGTCAAGATATGGTGCTCTACACCTGCAACCTAAATTAGCATCTTGCATCCAAGTCTCTGCAGAATAGCTTTAAAACCTTACAATCCGACATGGAGGTCAGAACTGAAAAGACCACACAGAGGCCGTCCCAAGGCCAGGAGAGGGCTCTTTGCACGCGCCCTTGCAGATAGCCGTCCTCCACAACATCAAGCACAACCTGGGATCGAACCTTGTGCTACTGCTCTACAACCACGAACTCGAGCAGCACCGTCAACCTGCTCAGGCTCTTCACACCCTGCGTTTTGCATTGGGAGCACTCAGCTTTCACTTGCGCACTAGAAGAAATTGTTTACCATATCTGCTTAAACCAAACCAGATGTACAATCTAAATTTATTTGGAAAAACAGCATTCGGCAGCAAGTGCTCACCACCAGACGTGCGAGGAGGAGAGGGCTGCCTGCCCAACACAGCATGTTCCACACAGGCAGCGATTCGGGGCACAACAGGAGAGCCATACTGCAAGTCAGGAAGCAGCCATTACCCTAACACACTTCCTACACCCACCCCCCCCACCCAAACATTTGGCAAAGCCGGCTGGTTCTTAAAGTTGCCAGGACAGAATTTCCCTCATCAGACCACAGAGCTGGGGACAACAATACTTCTTGGAAAGCCAAGAGTAGGGAGAAGGAAAAAAGAAAAAAAAAAAGTCATCCCACTTGAGCTCGAGGTCACTGGCTGATTCACCCCTGCTTTCGTGGAAACAGCTGGCAGGAGCCTAGACAGCGTGGGGAGGCAGGAAACTCGTCTCTCAGTCCTAACCTATACCCTTCTGATGATTCTTCTGAATAAAATGTAGTTGCGCAGTTACACAACCAGTCATTCATAGAATACGTTTGTTTGTTTTTTTATTAAGGTGGCAAGAGGGGGGAAAAAAAAGGATGTTTCCACAAATTCGCCATCTCCCATGCGGAGCCGCTTTTAATTCATCACAGGAATGTAGCATGTGCTGCCGCCCGCGAGGAAACAAGAGCAGATGTTTTCTTTCGGATGTTTCAGCAAGTCGAGCGACATGACCTGGCGCAGACAGAAGCGCTCAGTCGGGATTGTCGTCGCGGCTGGAGAGACCACAGGGACAGCCCGCGCAGAAAGGGAACAGCCAGAGCACGACCGTTTCGGAGCCAGCCCTCGTAAACGCGACAGGCGAATGATTTCCACTTCTCACCACAGATTGCCCTCAGCCTGGACGCCGCCTCCGCCGCAGGGCGAGCAAGCGAGCCCCCTGCCTCCGTGTCCAGCCTACCGAGCGCCGACGGCCTTGCTGCTTTCCCAGAGGAGTCCGAACGCCTGCCCCAGCTTCCCCCGGTAGGAAATTTCACAACCCGTCCTGCAATTCCCCGGTGATTCACGCAGCACATGACCTGGGGAAGGTCAGGCAAGTTGCAAAGGGAGGAGCTCTAATCTTTTAAGGAAAAACCTGGGCCTTGGGAAAAAAAAAAAAAGCTAATTGCCAAAGTAAATGCAGCTTGTGTGTGTAGCTGCCCTTTGATCAGAGAGCTACACCACAACACTGGAAACAGGCATGGCTGAGGAAAACAAAACAAAACGTCTGGAAGTGTAAGTTACCCCACAAATAAAAACGGATGGGATTCCCATTGCCGAGATCTTGCTCACTGGTCCACACAACAGAGCCGTAAAAAAAACAGCCAAACAGGTAGAAAGTACCGGATTATGGGGTGAAGAGGAACCTGAAGATGGGGGTTGGGAAGAGTTCATATTGTATAAATTTTGAGAAGGGGGCAAACGATCTTGCACAAGTAGGGGGTAAATATGGCAAGCTCTAAAACCCCTGTGAATCATTTTTGTACGTCTCCAGTTTATCAGAAAAGCACACACGCATTGCTCTTTAACAGGACAGGAAGACCAACCAGGCTTTACGCCTTTATACATGGAGTAAAAATCCTACCAGGTTGAGCACAATAGCCATCAGTCTTTGACCCCTTTTTTAAAAAAAAAAACAAAAAAAAACAGACTTGTGTGATGTGCACCTGATGATGCACAACCCTGCAGAAGCCCAGCAGCTTCACAGTGACCTCATCCTGCACCAGCACGCTGTACCCCAGAGCTCACACCACAACCCCCACCCACCCATCCACCGCTTGCAGTCTAAAGGGTGGCACATTCTGAGCATCGCACAAAAAAAAAAAAATGTTTCTCTAAAAAGGTGATGAGGTCACTTCAAATGGTTTCCAGGTCTGGCAGGAATTTTAAGTAACAAAAAAAAAGCTTCTCCTCTTCCATCACTTAAAAGGGCAAGCCTAGGTAAATCACAGGCAAGCTCTAGGCTGTGCAGCAAAGTTAATTAAACCAAAGGAGACCCAAGAGCAGGCCTTGCCGCTGGAAAAAGAAACCCCAGCCTCTCCTGTAGCACCGCAGGGCAAGTGGAAAGCTGGACTGCGGTGGCTCATTTGCAAGAGCTGCAGAGAAAGCCCGTTACAGAATGTGAATCACAGACTTGTTTATGAACACCGGAGAGAAACTCATCCTAAAGAAATCAAGCCACTAGAAAGGAATACTGAGAAACACACACTTCTGTATTCAACCACAAAGTGTTTTAATCTGAATGACACAGTGACCCCATTTAATACGTAAGGATTCCAAATAATCTTAACCAAGTCTCTAAACCTCCGTGCCCATTAAGCTGCAGATGCATGGAGATCATTTAGCATTTGCAACTTTTGACACCAGTTTTGCCTAATTGACTGAACAGCAATTAATTTTGTACCTGACCTGAACAGGTCAATTTTTTTTTACCTATTACAAGACAGCTCAGTGACACAGCAACACATCGGGGTACTTCTGTTAAAGCGCTATTTAAAACAAGACACTTGAGAGGGATTTGCCAATTGAACTACATGGCTCAGGTAATGTAGGATTTGGAGTTTTAGATGTTAAACTCCCCCCAAGAAGGGTTGCAACTCACGGCATAGTTTGTAGCCTTTTTATAGCTGCATTCTACATTGGCCTGAAAATGACTACAGGAGCTCTTGCCAAACCAGTTCCACCAGAAGTCTCTCTCCCCCCCCCCGATTCCTGGGCAGAATGCGAACGCCTCTCGTCTCCCAGCAGGCTTCCCACCCACTTCATGGGTGAACCAGTCATATCAGTGCACCTATTACTCGCTTAAAAACAGGCAGGTGGCACAGGATGCTCTCCCACAAACCGCTTCCCCCAGCCAAGAGCAAGCTGGGGAAAAAGGAACGTCCTACTGTAGCCTCTGTACTGCACATCCGCAGGGGGCACTAGCAAGGCCGACAGCGCCCCCAGCAGCTCGGCAAAGCCACTGCGCCATCCGTAGTACACACGACAAGGCTTCAAACCACCAGCATCCCGGGCAACTCCACAACCCCATACAGAGGGGAACAGAGGTGCAGGGCTCTTCCAACCCCTCGTCTTGACACCTCAGGAAGAGCGTCCCCGTACTGGGAGCTCAGCGCCACCTGGCGGAGAGGCATGTCGCTCACTGACCGTAGCGCAAGGCTGCAGGACAGGGTTCACGGTGCCGCCAAGAGAGCACTGCCCGACTCGTCGTCTTACCATCCTCAGAGGCACCGACATGGCCCAGGCTCGAACCCGTGACCATAACCCTCCATGTTCTTGTGAGCGAGCCCCTTTACTGGCTGAGCCAAGCAGGAAGTTCCAACAAAACGGGACCAAGTATTATCTCACGGATAGAGATACTCTTTGGAGGATATCCCACATTAAGTAAGCACATTTAGACTGACAGGAGCAGATCAAAGACAGACTCAGCAAGAAGTGCTGCAGGCTCTCCAGTTTCAGATTTTAGCTCGGCAGTCCAGCACATTGCAGCAGATCGGCAGGCATCCTTGCAGCAGATAATCCTTTCGAAATAAACGGGGGATGATTTATCGGATGGCAGAGCTCCCAAGTAATTCATGTCAATGATTAAAGAACTAAGTCAGTAGAAAGCCTTATACAATTAAAAAAGGGGAACAGTTTTCTACAAAAAAATAAATAAAACCCTTTCTGAGCAAGTCTCAAGATCCCTCTATGGGTTAAGATCTACTGTGACAGGTCACTCATTCCAATCCTGAAACTCTTACAGTCAACAGCATCTTACTCAAGGCCAGCCAAGTGCTTCTGACCGGACAGCCAACAGCAGGTCTGAAGAGGCACTTGCTCCCTAATGAAACACACAACATGGCCTTCTGCAAACTTAATCTGGACATCACGGCGCAACCAAGCCCGTTAGCAGCTGTTCCACTTGTCTCTCTTCACGGACAGGCCCACAAGACAAACCTGTTTCCTCCATACCTGGAGGTTTCCATAGTTACCGCATCTACGTCATGACCTAAACACAACCGTTTCTTCTTCTTCTGCTTCTGGCCTGGAACGGCAAGCTGTCCTGTTCCAAGACCCCCGCTACGCAAACACCGCGCTAAAGAGGTCAGGAACTGCGCGCCGATCTCCCCCAGACCGAGGTGCCCAACGCCAGGCCCGCAGTGAAAACCACTACAGCCCGGGGCCCTCGGCAAGCCTGACACGCTGGCGGTGGGAGGCGTTTCAACCAACGGACCCCACACGGACACCACCTCCCTTTACGAGGGAGAGCGCCACCTGCCCGGCAGGGCTCTCCACTGCCGTCCAGCTGCCCTTTCTCCTTCCAAACCCTCACTGGGAACACCCGAAAGAACCTGGTGGCGCCTGGGAGGAAGACCACCCCCGAGATCTCTAGAGGATCTTTTCCCACTTGGTTGGCCGGGAAAGCCCACTATCACAGTCCGGAGAGGGCAGGAGGCCTGCTGGCCCATCCTTCTGTTCGGGCACGAGGAGCCAACCGATCCCACTCTCTCACCCTGGCTTCCTCCAGGAAACAGCTGGACGGCTTATGGCAGAGTGCCGCCGCTCTCAGCTCCACAACAAGACCACAGGCACAGCCTGGAGTGCCAGAGGAAACACCGGAGGACTGAACACCACACTGGGGCATCGCCGCCGTCTGGCGGCATCTCTCTTCCTTCCTCAACCCCGCCCCCCAAAAAAATCCCTTCTGTGGAGGATCGGGAATGGAGACCCGACAGCGCACAGCCCGGCACAGCTGTGGCCCGTGTCACCGCTCCAGGGGACTCCCAGTGTCTGCAGCACCAGCAGTGGGCAGCCAGCCCTGCCGCTCACCACACAATTACTGGAAGGCCACGGGAGGAAGAGAGGTGAGCAGGCCAGGCCTCCAAGAAGCCAGACGAGACAAAAAAAAAGAAAAAAAGACTGGAAACAGACGTGATGTTCTGACTCAAATCTAAAAATACACTGGCCAAGTTTCTAGACTGGCGATTCTTTCAGCATTTCCTCAACAGGATTAGAGATTAAATATTTCTCAGCATGTTTTATTATTTTCAGGGCTCATCGTGCACATGGCTGGCTTTTATTCCACTGACAAGCCATTAGCCTCCTGTCACCCAATAAAGGCTCTTTAACTCTCCAGCCCTGCACAGCCTCCTGAAGCTCAAAGCCAAGCGAATGAAACCTGAAAGACCTCTTTTCCCCATCTCAAGGTGGCCTGAAAACTAACATTTCTCAAAGCAGCAAGTACAGCTGCCAACCAGAAGAAGAAAAAAAAAAAACTCACCTAATATTTTCCGCGATTGAAAAGCCGATGTACGAGTGAACAGCTGTGCACGTAGGTCTGGGCAGCAAGTCCCCCAGTCTGAGATGCTATGCAAGACGAAGTGGGAGGAAGAAATTGGAACGCATCTGAGGAGCTATACTGAACTCCTGCAAGCTTGGAGGAAGAGCTACGGGAATGAACAATTAAGATATTTTGTGCAGATGCTGAGTCAGAGTGGCACTGCAGTGCACAAAGAAAATCGTTTTCAAAAGGTTAATAGCTGCAGGGCTAATAGAGCCAACAGCTCACAAGGGAAGGAACCAGAAACTCTGCTTTCGCAAATCAGGCAGACAACCCTGCCCTTCTACTGTAATAAGATCTGTGTATAGTAATTTAATCTGATGGCAGTGTACTCTGTTAAGAAGAAAACATTCAGGCCTGTAAAGTAGGCTTTCCTAGGGCACTCCGGCTCCAGAAAGATGCCTTTCCAGAAAGTCAACAACAGTGGACGTACACACCACCCCCTGCAAGAGGACCTCGAGAGCTTCGAGCACGGCGTACCACCACCCAGAACCCACTGGTACGCAGGACGGGGACAGTGGGGGGTTGGGACCGCAGGACCTGCTGGCTGGAGAGACCGCCCATCACAGAGCGGGACCAGAGATATGCATCCCGAGGTGCACAGCCAGATGCCGCAGCACACAGAGGCCTGTTCAACCAGAGGTTCTGCAGCACAAGTGGACATGCTGCTGGAAAACCCAGGAATAAAGAGGCCAGCAAATATTTCTTCATCTACAGTGTCTCCATGCCTGCAAACATGCAAGACCCATTCCACTACGTTCCTGGACATTTTCTTATTTAGGAAGATCTCCCTTTACTGTGGGCATGGCAGCTCTTCCTGGTGCCAGGATTACCCATTTTCAGCCTGCACAGTGTGTGTAATTCCAAAGGGCGTCATTTTAAAAGCTTCGGCTAGGATGTGCAGGGTCACACCATTGGCACCCAAATGATACATCTTTGTACTATTTACTGTTCCTGCCTCCTGACCCCGAGCACAGCCTTTACAAAAAAATGCATTGACCAAAAGCCAGAATACTAATCCAAGTGACCTCTTCTCACCTTTACAATATCAGCCTTTCCTTTACAAAGCTTTATTCTGATGCACGGGCGTCCCTGTACACACACTGCGCTCACCAGCGCAGCCACTGCTGCCAGCCTTACGAGACATATTCCACACCCCTGAGAAGAGGGTTAGGAGTTGGCGCTTTAAAAACTTGCCAGGAGGCCCTCGGACCAGTAAAGCTCTACGTGCTTTACGACCGCGGGTTCAAGCCTGGGTTGTGTCACTAGCCTCCTGACTGGGATTCCAACTTCTCACTTGCCTCCCAGCATCCCCTGCAGGCACGCTGTGCGATCAGGGAGGGACGAGCCCGTCTCGGCCCACCCCCACTTCCTCGTTCTCCTCGCGTGAGGCCACACGGCTCACACCCATGAACCGGAGACTCAAGTTTGGAAGGCACAGCAAGAGCTGCTGATCCTAAATTAATATACACCATGTCCTCATTTCTGTCCATCCTAACCCAAGAAACTAAATGGGCCAAACAGCCACTTCTGCTCCACACGCAGTCTGAATAGATCACTTGGAGATCCATAGATCAGGAGCAGCCGCTCCTTAGATCACAGCTGGCAAGTCTCCTCAAAATGAGAGCAATTAAGAACCGTTAGTAGACACTTCAAAGGGAAGAGGCTCTGTGGAAGTCTGTGTTCAAGGGAAGACGACCAGCAAACAAATGCTTAAGAAGGGTAACTAAAGAAAGGATGTAATTCAGCCCATCTTCTTCCTTTCAACACAAGAAGACCATACTGCATATAGGCCAGCCCAGCAGGCTTTCAAAAAAATTTAAAACTTGAGCAAAAATGGGACGGGAACCCAGAGGCGCGCAGTCCGCCTGTCCTTCAGACAGGCCTGTCTCCCCCCTGAGCCAGTGCTGCACAGGTAGGCACTACCTGCCCGCTGACCCAGGCCCGCTTGCTGCTATTTTAAGTCAAGCGACTACTCAAAAGCCCGGATCCTATAAATAGCTCCCTTCCCCAAAAGAGAAGCACACGCGTCACCCTCGTCAGCTTCACAACATGCTGCTCACACACCGTGACCGGGGAAAAAACAGCCTTCACGATTCATCCTGACTCAGCACGGCAAAGACACAAAACCGGTTCTCCTGTCCGAGACAGCCTGACGTCGATATTCGTCAACCCAGTTCCTAGGATTGCTGCTCATTTGCCATGAGGGCCAACAACACGTCTGAAAATGAAGGTGAAGCTCCACCGACACACCTTTGTGCTCGTAGTGCTGAACAGGATGTTCCATGTGCAAAAAGAACTGCGCTCTGTACACTGGGACGGACTGTACTCAAGAAGGCTAGGAAACTGATCAGATTAGCTTTACCCTAGGGCTGGGCGATACGGCCAAAAACATTATCACGATAAAAGTTTTCATATCAGTCGATATCGATAATTATCACGATAAATGTCAAATCATTATTTCTTTCAAGTTTAAAGGCAGATTTTTTCTCCTGAGTGAAAGTTGAAGAAACCAGACAGCTAATTGGTAAATTAAACAACTCTCTATTTTAAGAGCACAACGAACACTTTCCGAACAGCAGAAACATTAAAAAAAATCTGCAGGACTAAAATTTACAAAATAAATATCTTAATAGAAAAATACTGCAGTGTGATAAAACACACATAGAAGATGGCTCAGACAGACTGCAAAGTTTAAAGTGCTCTGTTGTATGTCCGATTGTAAAAAGCCAAAATATGTCCTTTTCTGTCGACGACGTCATCGTCCTTCGAGCTGGTCGTTGGCAGCACTACATTTGCTTCAGTGTCTCTCATTTCTCCACTCTAACTACAATCCTGTCAGCCACCACCGTGAGAGTAAACACCACCACGTTAGCTACCCGGTCTGCAACACGCACGCACACTCACGCAGTATTTTGTGCACATGCGCATATCATGCACAAAGCATAAACATGTATATCGAACATTTATCGAACTTTTGTTCAAATTATAAATCGAGGAAAATTATACCGCGATAATTATCATTATCGAATTATCGCCCAGCACTTTACCCCGTGGTTTTTATGCTTTTGGAATCTCCTCCAAGAATGCTGTACAAGTGAAAAAGACCTCTGGAACTAGCAGGATGAAATAATGGAAGATAATGCTGGTGCAACCAAATTACACCAATTCATAAAAAGCAGCATTGTCTTAGGTGCATTCGAGCAATAGTGACTCCTCCTGCATAAAGTAAGGAATTAGCTGACCACATCAATGGTTTCATTATGATGAATAAGTACAAAACGTCATGAATGGGCATCAAAACCTGAACACCCATCTGTTGAAGGTGAGGGAGGCAGCTCTCCAAGAGCACAGAAGCCCAACGTTTTGCAATGCACTTCAACTCTACAACACACTCTTAAATTAGATCGGCCAAAATCCCCCCCCCTGCCTACTCAACACCAGGGCAGTGGAATCCCCTTCTTCCTCAATACGGAGGTCTTATTTCTACTGTCGAGCATGAAGACAAAACCTGCATCTAATGTCAGTCCTGTCGTGAGACTTCGCCGAATGCAGGCAAATCAGGGGCCTCTTATTGTCACAGTTACAGACAAACCTAATACTCCCAGCACGCACTCCACAACTATCACAAGAGGGACATTGAGCAGTTGCTTTTCCATCAGAGACCTGTACTACAGCCTGAAGACCTTTCAATCATCTTTTAAGGACAGTGAAGCCGATTAAGAGAGATTTTTAAAAACATCTTTGCAGGACATTAAGCATTGTTGCTAACAGATTAGGCATCTGAAAGCTGTGGAGCCAACAACAACAAAAAAAAGATTTAAGCAATTTGTTAAAGCAATGCTGGGCTACAATTGTGTATATCCAAGCACGTGTTCCCCCCCACCCCCCCTCCAATCCTGTCTTCCACCTGTATCAGATCTCCTCTGTTTGGACCTGGGAATAGTCTTGATTGCTGCAGCCTGATTAACTACACAAACAGCAATTTCAACCATCCAGCTGTAGAAACACAACACAGCGATCTTCAGACCAAAATCAGTTTTGGGATTCCAAAACGAGTTGTTTCCTTGCCAGTATGTGCTCCGACATGCAGTCTTCAATTTCTTAGAAAGGGATACAAAAGTGACTTTCAAAAGGTTTAGGTAAAGCAAACGAACACAAAAACTCGCCCCCAAAAAAAAAAGTTTGGGGGAGAACGAGCTTTGATCTCGGTCAAGCTTTATTCAGCATAAGCAAACAACTGCACTTCTGAAGCACAACATCAATAAACTGGTACAAAAGACTCATGTAGGTGAACAGCTGGCACGTTTCCTGAAGCTCCGGAACACAAGTGTTTCAGATCAGCGAGCCCGAGAGTAGGACATTCCCTCCGCAGGTTAGCCGGCAGCACTCCGCCACACGAGTGGGGGAATTTCAGTCTAGACGTCCCGACTTTCAGTCGGATACAATAGTTTTAGAAGCCCCCCCCCCCGCCCCCAGAAGAAGCAGTCACTGAAAATTCAGAGAACTCACTTACACACACACACACGATGCTTTACTGTAAAAGCACAGCCTCCGTCTCGCTGAAGCGCACAGTCAGTTCAGCGCGGGCAATTCCCGTCCCTGATCCCGGCCAATTTTCCCCGACTCATACATTCCAAACCCAAGATTAACAGGCTTATGGACATCCACCTCTCTTCTGCGACCGGTTAATCACTCCCGCAGAGCCCTTCCTGGCTCACCGGTGCAGACCGCTCCAGGCACGGCCCCCCACTTCGGTTCCCAGCCCAAGTTGTGGACGAGGTGAGAGCTGGAGGGTGGGGGATATGGCTGCACCTTCTCCAACCGACACAAAGCCAGAGATCCGGACTGAAGTTTAGGGCGACCCGACCTCCAGCCTCCTCCAGGAAAGGCAGCACCACTGCAAAGAGCGCTCTCCGACACAAGAGCCCAGACTTTGGGGGCGGTGTTCCCCCCCTAACTCCCACACCTCCACTCCGGGGAACTCGCACCCCTACAACTCCCAAGTCACAAACCAGTCTGAAGGTCTTCCGGACTCTTGGGAGACACTCCAGGAACTACCCAGACCCCTACAGGTCCTTCTCAAAACCAAGATATTTGCACACAGATATTCCCCTGCCTAATTAAGCCAGAAGCCCTCCAAACACTACCATGACAAGAAACCCAGTGAAGGTTTGTGCCTCCCTCGTTTTATGCTCGGTACTGTGCTCGGCCTGTCTGCCATCAAGAAGGCGGCCAGGGCTCTGTCGAGCGGAAGGAAAGCGCCTCAAAACCTCACTCAGGTAAGAAGAGGCCGCCTTTCAATCCCTTGCTGAACGGCCCTAGCTGTTCCGTTTCACTCAGTACCGGAACCGGGCTTTCAGCAGAAAGCGAACGTGTTTATTTCTCTCAAGGATCCGAAGCCAGCACAAGGCACCCCGCTTTCCGATACCTGAGCTCCAGGAGCAGCGGAATAAGAGCATCAGTGATAAACAGCACAAAGCTCGGTTGAGAGAAACGGACGTGACCATGCGGACCTCCGGGAGCGCCTGACCACGGGCAACAGCTGGAACGATATTCAAAAGTTCGGGACTGGATACAGAATGGGCCATGAACCGACTGGTTCGCGGGTACTTAACATCCCCACTGTGTTCCTGTCGGAGGCATACATTGCGCGTTAAAATCACAAAAACTATCCTGGCTGTCCCATTACAAACGGGGGGGGAGAAAATGAACGGGCGTCTCACGGGTGATTTTTAGCTACAGACCGAACGGGTTTAGAAAACACCGGCAAAACGAGAGTGAAGAAGAAGTTCTTAGAAACGTTCACTAAGCAATTCAGGGGGAAGAAAAAAAAAATCACTTGAATGTAAATGGAGGTGGTGTGAGAAAAGCAGCGCCCTCTTGCGGAACTTGAGTTTCTACACAGTTTCTACACGGCTCCTGCACCAACTGGCTATTTTAAACTAGGAAGCATGTAAGAGGGCTAGGGCGACCTAGGTCCCCCTTTAAGAGCACAGCCCGAACCAAGCACAAGGGGCGACTTAAAGAGCCGTTAATCCAAATTAAATGCACCCTGTCATAATTAATCTCTTCCCAGTCCGCCGGGAACTGGTGAACTTGTACTGCGAGGTACATCAGCGTGCACCGTCACAAGGGCTACACAGGGATCTGATCACAGAACCGCTACTATCCAGCCCCGATTGAGGAAAATAAATGTTAAAAAAAAATCATCACTTAAGCCAAGTGATGGCTTAAGTGGCTTTCACAAGACAGGCGGTCCTGCTTCAAGTGACTGGGGCACAAGCCTTTTAAAACAAGAATACATGCAAAACCGTAGCACGGCACGCTAACAGCACGCACAACATACCCACTGGAAGACGAGTCTTCAGGAATTCGTTTAGATACAAAATCAAACGCGACGTTTAAGAAGGAAGCAGACGAGAAACCGCAGGATCATCGGCCGCAATCGCTCAGGTGTCAGAGACGAGCCTTTCCATTTATTTTGGCTACTGAGGCAACTAAGTTTTCGAGTTCTGCTGCTTTCTCGCCGTTCCCCCCCCTCTTAAGACGGCGTCCGGAATTTGCACAATTCAGCGACGAAAAAAAAAAGCGTAATTTGATACACCTATGTCAAACCGAAAGTAAGGCCAGTCTCAACGGCCGGGGGGGAGAAAAAGGAACGTTTTACCAAAATGAGTGCACACAAAACCGTGCAGAGCTCCCCCGATTGGGTGTCCTTGTAAAAGTTTGATTGCGAGACCTTAAAGCTCAGAAGGCGAGCAACAGTCCGGGCGTCTGCTGAGCAATGATGTACAGAGGGAAACAAAACCGATCCCCGACCTTAGCTACCTCAACCGGAGAGCTCACTGCAATTACGTCGCTTCCACCCCTAATGCCACTTAACGCCGTTTAGCTTAAATTATAAATCATACAGCACAACTAGATACGAGTCGCACTAAAAACATGAACACAGGAAGTCGAGACGCGCTATGGACTATTTACGTTTGGGTGCGCCTGTAGATTCTGTGAGATGCGGGGTTCGAGTTGATAAGCGTCCGGTTTTGTTTTTTGTTTTTTTTTTAAAGAAAAGGTTTTAGATTTGCTTTCGAAAACGCAACCGGTCGCCTCCGGCATCTGCACAGCGTCTCAAACCCGGAGCACCGAAGAAGAACACCGTTTTCCCCCGGAGAGAGAAAGAGAGAGACATTACTCGGCTCGTTGGCGAAACGGAGACATTTACGAGAGTTGTCTTCATTTAAAAGAGAGAAACAACAGCAGCAACACCACCACCACCAGCAGCAGCAGCAGCGATAACAACAGAAATGTGTACTTTACCTGCAGAGGGGAGAGGGGACGAGTAGAGGGGAAAAAAAAGAAGCGGGAGAAATTAAAACCGAAGCGGAAAAAAAAAGTGCATTCCCTTTCGTGGCTCCTGTGCTAGTCCATGATAATTCCTGCTTTTCTCTCTCTCTCTCCTCTCGCGTCTCTTCCTCTTTTTTTCTCTCCTCCTCCGGGCTGGAGCGCAATGATGGCTGCTGCTGCTGCGCGAGACGGGGAGAGAGAGCGAGCGAGCGACGCCGGGCTCGCGCGTCACGTGCTACAAATAGCCCCGGGCTGCAGAGCAGCGCCTCCCAGCCGCAGCGCCGCGTCCCATTGGGCGGCGAGCGGCCCCGGAGCGCGCCGTCAATTAAAGCGCACCCGCCGGCGCCGCACGCTGCAGCGACGGGAAAGCGGCCGTCGCCGTCGGTAGCGGCCAGCTGTCGCGTTTCGGACGGCAGGTGACGTTTCGATCGCTGGCGCTTCTAAAAGGCGGAGTTGCTCGGACGTTATCGATGCAAGGCAACTTAAAAGAGTGTCTAAACACCTTCCATGAATAATAATAGTAATATTTTTAATAATAATAGTAATATTGTTAATGATGATGATGATGATGATAATAATGGGTGGAGAGGTGGCTCTGTGGCTCAGGATCTGCGCCTGTGACCGGAAGGTTGCCGGTTCAAATCCCGCGGCCGGCAGAGGAATCCTACTCCGTTGGGCCCCTGATCAAGGCCCTTCACCCCAGCTGCTCCAGGGGTGCCGTACAATGGCTGACCCTGCGCTCTGACCCCCAGCTTCTCTCTCCCTGTCTGTGTCTCCATGGAGAAAAGCTGGGGTATGCGAAAAGACAAATTCCTAATGCAAGAAATTGTATAGGGCTAATAAAGAAACATTATTTTTATTATATTAATAGTAATAATAAAAGGGACGTGAGAAATATTCTGTCTCAAAGATATCTTTGATATCGTTTTTCCTGCTTTCGACGTGTTGCCGAGTTAAGAGCCGAGCGGTCAGTTCGCCCGGGGGAGTATCTGTCCTTGGGGGGGGGGGGGTGAGTCAGGTGACCGCCAGGCGGCACCGTAAGGCCTCGCTGCCTCCTTTCTAACCCCCGTCTGCAGGGACTGAGGTCCGACCTGCCCGGCCGTATGACGTATGACGTATGACCTGTATGACGTACACCACACACCTGCAGTCTCCGGCGTCATTTCCTCCGACAGACGAGGTGCGTTTGAAAACCGTCGTGTTTCATCATGTCTGCTTTCGTCTCAGTATTCCCCAGCAAAAGCTGGCGCGTCCTGCAAACCTTTAGCTGTTTGACAGTATTAAAAATAAAGAAAACTGGCACGCGTGCACTAAAATGTCGTTTTTTCCCCCCCGTGGATCAATCCAGCAACAGTACTGTGGGAATAAACACGATTAAACAAACAAGTATGACTCTACTCTGTATAATTAAGTATGAAGTAATGTGCATAAGGGATTAAACTAAACCTGTCAAGTATATAAAGATGCTTAAGATTAGCCGCCTAACAGCTTGAGAACTGGGAGTTCTGGACAGCGTGCGTGTCTCACACAGTCAGAGAGAGAGCGCTGGGGGACTTGGGGAGCAGATCTGTGTTCACGGGTCGGTTGTGAATTCGGCTCGGTTCACTTGCGGGTGCACGTGGGCCTCGTGGGCTCTCCGGTCTTGGGCAGCTGCCCCGATTCGAGAGCAGCCCTTGCTGTCCCTAGTCGTCTGCTCTCTCCAAGCAGCAGCTTACCAAGCGTCTTAACAGCAGCAGGGTCACCAGACGCCTCACCTCTCGCTGGGGCTGACTTTGGACATCCAGGCTCTGGAGTTGTTCTTTCTTGTTTCTTATAGAGTTGTTGCTAAGGTGGGTCTGAGCGAGTGTTGTTTGCATGCGTGTCACGCTTGTCCAGTGGAAATGCAGTGAAACTAGACGCGTGCTGCACGTTTTCTGCTTTTACAGAAAGACACCTGCTTTGAAAGGCTTCCTATTTTTTTAAATTCAGAATTTGAAATTTTCTCCATCTCCTTACTGTCTCCAGATAGATCCCAGCTAAGAGCCCAACACGCTGTTCCAGTGGAGTAAAAACTACATCTACTAATTGTTACATTGTGCGCCGCTACCAGATTTACACCCTTACCATTGTTCTCTTACAATACTGCATAAATAAAGAGCGTGTGAAAATCACCCTTCACACTGGCTGATGGGTGCAGTTTCTCTGCAGTCGTAGCTGTCCTAAATTTAAATGTGCTTGCGATCTTATTGCATGAACAAAGGCTTCTGTGCCCCCCCTTCTTGGTGAATCGTACACCACCAATGAAACAGAAGTGCGAGACGTTTTCCCAATCTCGCGCTCCGGGTTCTGAAGGACTTTACTGCTGGGAGAAATAAAAAATATCGTCGA
The DNA here is from genome assembly GCF_040954835.1 of Lepisosteus oculatus. Classification (NCBI taxonomy): domain Eukaryota; kingdom Metazoa; phylum Chordata; class Actinopteri; order Semionotiformes; family Lepisosteidae; genus Lepisosteus; species Lepisosteus oculatus. Next base: position 1,702,499 of record NC_090720.1, on the reverse strand, counting down.
ACAGAAGCAAAACACCGCAGGATGAGATCACAGGTTTGAGCATGTGAAAGCAGAAGTCGGTGCACATGTAAACCACAGCGCTGTACTGTATTTTTCTCCACTGTAGCAGACAGGAGATAATGGGAGCCCTGTTTTGTGTGGTGCTGTGTGTGAGAAAGGCCCAGAGATCACGAGACACACAGTAAGGGTGCCAGTTACAAGCTGATCCTGCAGTTCTAGTAAAGCAATCAAATAGACCACCAAAGCACATGGTCCGCCGTGAAGCGACTGCCTCTAATACGATGTTGTCAGATGTACTGAATCTTGTTATGCAGAAGCAAATAAAACCAATTCACGAGGTCTCGTCCAACGTAGCTGGGAGCAATGCAGCCTGGGCCCTCTGCTGCTCCCACTGATAACATAAACCCCCTGCTGTTGTCGGCTTCTCCGAGGCCAGCACATGACAGCTCCAAGACGATGTTGCCGTTTCAGAATATAGTCACTTAACGCTGAAGGGGCTGGATGAATAAAAGTCCCAATAAATACACTTTCTATAAATGCATCAGGATGATGAAAACACTCTCCGAGACAAAAGCAGTAGTGAGGTATTCATGTAAACTGGACTGCATGTTATTGTACATACTGGAAAGTGATGCATAGCTCAAAAGCTAAAGTCTGACGGAGCTGGGTCTTGTTGTGACTGAAGGACACCCTGCATTTTTCGGGGCTCCTTCCTTATATGTGGGTCACGGTTCAGGATTGTACACACGGAGAATATGTTGATGGACAATTGTGACATGACTGTTACAGAAGGTGAGAGGTCCTAGACAGCGAAACAACATGGTGCGTTACAATGGTATCTCATCTGTAGATGCAGTATATAGATTTCCATAGGTCCATCTGTATAAACAGATGTAGTGTAATAAAAATATGGTCAGAAAATAACCTTGCAATACCCGACATCATAATAGGTTTGGTGTACAGTCCAATTCTGCATTTTTCCTCAAAGTTCACTCAAAACCAGAGGTAGTAAGGAAGGAGATGGCCTTCTCCCTACATGGAGATAGATATTTGTTGTAATTAATAATATCTATGATGATATTGTCTGTATAATCTATATGTCTTTTTTTTTCTATGCATGTGGCTTTAAAAAGATGGAGGAAAAACTTAGAAAGAGCTCCATCTTTTGGCAGATAAGTGCACTGTGCACAGAGATTCTTAGGTCTATCTGAAAGATGCACAATTTCATTGTAGAATGAGGATCAGATGAAATATTGCAGATTTTGATAAAATACAGTAGCTCACGTTGAGATAAAACACACAGAACTGTTGTAAAAGAGCTGAATTCATTAACCTTAAGAACAAAACTAGTCATACTTGTTTTGTTCCTGGAAATTAATGACGCATCATAATTGATACAATCGCTCTTGCCCCTTCTGACCAGCATGACCAAGGACACCATCTCAATCCTAGAACAGACCTCTCTCACCGCTGCCTCTGCGTGTTCTGGCAATATCTCTGTCACCATAACTAATGAACTCGGAGGTGATGATCAGGTGGCGACGGCACGTGAGACCTTGTGTCCGTGTACCCTGTGACGGACTGGGGTCCCATTCCGGGTGGACCCTGCCTTCTGCCTGCTGCTGGCCGGGATCGGTTCTGGCTCCCCCACGACCCTGAATCGGAAGAAACGGTTAGAAAATGGACCGATGGATGGACAGGTGGCTGTAAAAAGGTCATTTGAAACAAATAGCGGAACAAAAGGACCGTGACAGTGTCTTTTTCTTGAAATCAAGCATTGTTCTATGTTCACTGAATTTATTTACTATGCCAGAGGTGAAAAATTACAAAACATAATGAGCTGCGATAAATGCTGCATACCTTGATGATCTCAGTAACATTTTTTACAGCCTTAGAAGCCTTAAAATGTCTTTTTTTATAAGAACAAGCTTGCAGCTCTGCCTGAGTGAGCCCCAGTGAAGACTCTTTTCAAGAAGCTCTTGCGTGAACAATTAGAAAGGACAGGTAATCTAATTCAAATATTTCATGTAAACTGGTCGTTTAGTCCTAATTAGTGAGTCTCAGTATCTCATTAGTTAATTCATTAGATAAATGATTAGTATCTAATTAGTCTTTTGTATCCAATTAGAAGTTATCAAAATTTTCATTGAAAAACTGCAGCAACGGTTACTAGGTAACTGATAATATATTCCGCAGCTACGAGTTTTGTCATTTCTACAGTATGTGCTCTGTGAATTTCTTAAAATCGAGGGGGACGTGTAATTTGTGTTTCATGAATTTTACATTGGTGTTAATTAGACACGAGAAACTTCATTTAGGAAATTATACAGGCAACCCGCAATTTATCTTTACTAATTTAGACGAGCAAATATTGTTTTAAAAAGGTTTAAACTGCGAACAACTGGAAATGTGAAATTAAAAATCTTACACCCGTATGTTTAGGAACTGCCCAGGATTTGACAAAGCCACCTCTAACAGTATTTTCACTTTTTTTAAAAAAAGTAAATCTTCGGCGCTTTTCTGCCGTCCTCAAGGGAGAACAAAAGCGACAGCATCTCATCTTGCCACAAAAGAGCTATAATAATTATTAATGACGGTTCCATATTTAAAATTAACTCAGCACAGACTGCAAGGCTGAGGTCTTGCTCAGAAACTCTGTTGTTGATCCAGGAAGTGGGACGCTCTCCATTCACTGGGATGAACAGATCCTCTCTTGGCAGCAGAAAATGCCGCTGACTGCTTTTAATAAATGCAACATCTGAATCTCGGAATTGGTCGTGTTCAGCTAATGAAAAAAACCTCACAACACCTTATTTTGTATTTTCCTCAGAGACCTTCAGTTTCCTAAATCTATTATTTTCTCACAAAAAACATTTTTTTCCTTACCCATTTTAAAATACCGGTTCATTTACTTTCTCTCCTAATGTATATCTAGGATTGCTAGATTTGTATTGTTAAAGTGTTTTACAATTACTTTCAGACCCATAGTGAGCAAACCTTCCTCCTAAATCAAAGCAGGTCTTTGAAAACCAGCCACAGTAAGTGCATAAGAATTTTGTTTCCTTTAAGCAGGAGAGGAGCAGGGGTCAGTGCAGGCTGGCCTGTCCACCCTCTGACAAAGACACTGCAGCACTGTGACAGAGGTGAGGAGATCCTTGAGTCTGCAGTGCTGCATTGCTACGAGATACCCAATCCTCTTCTGCGGAAACAGCCCTGCTTGAGAGTGGGGATGGAGGTGGGGGGTGGTAATGTGAACAACAGCTCCTCAGTCCCGGCACTGTGCAGAATCCAGAGCACGGCAACAGCACACCAACGATCTGGCAGTCAGAATTCCGATCTCTGGCGTGCTGCTGACAAACAGCTCAGGAGCATGAAATCATCCGCACCTGGAAAATCTAAGGATGTGGGCCATGGAATGAGAAAACAATGCAACAGTGTTTGGTGTTCAGGCTAGTCCAGAGTACTAGCAAATCAAATACCTACATGCTCACTCTCACACAGCGCAGAATCCACAACACAGAGAGTGACTAGCAGGCTTTTTTCCCTTTTGAGTTACCTGTCTACATGATTTATTGGAGTTGGGCACATCTCCTCATCTCATCAGGTTGAATGGCTCCGACTTGTTTTAGATTACATTCCTTCCTCAAAAAGCATAGATAAAACGAATGTCTTCAAGTGCCACACATGGCCAGAAAAATCCAATTCTTCATTAACATGCATTTTTTTTTCCAAGAAACCTTGGGCGTTTTTTCTCATCACGTATGAGGGAAAAAATCACTACTCGTTAAGTGAGCCAGCACTGGCCATCACCAACAACCTCTTTCGTTTCGCGATGAGGAATAGAAAATGAAGGCATCCCTTTTTGGCAGAGACGTCTTATTTTCACCAAGTGAAGTTACAAGAAGAGGAGTGTGAAAAGAAAGATTAAGAAATGTTTTTTTTTTCCTATGAATGAGAATGCTTGTCTTTTTTACTGCAGAGAGCCCGGCCAGCTAATGAGAGGCAATTCTGTCACAGACGAGAGATTCACTCACAGCAGCAGGATGAACATGCGTTTGGCTACAGCTTGGAAACATTCCTACCTTCCGGGAAAAGTTCATCATCCTAACTGTGGGCACAACAGTTGAGTCAACAGATCTGCATCTTATAGTGGGTTATAATTTCACTTCAGCCTCCTGTCTATTAACCGAACAGATAACGAGAAACATTTGTTGTACGTACAGTATTTAGGCTTTGTTAAATTAGCATCTATAAAGATCGGTAAAAAAAAACAGAGGCCCAAGCTTGAGAGTATCATCTCTTTAGTCTCTACACACTACAGGCAAAATGTGGTCACAGTCAAAACTTAACCATGTGGTTTTTGTTTTATGCAATAGAACAAAATGGAATTTTATACAGAGCCATTCATACTGAGATATCCCACTTATCCAGAAATACTGACAGCACCCATTGCTGCCATAGGTGCTTTTACCAGGTACAATCAAGTACATTCAACTTCTGAGTAAAAAAACATCATCGTCTCATCAATTTCTAAAACTACTTGTCCGAATCAGGGCCACGACAACGACCGACAAGGCAGGATACACTCTGGACGGCCCGCCAGTCCATCGCAGGGCACACACACACTCACACCAGGGCCGATTTTCTCTGAAGCCAGTTAACCCACCGGGATGTCTTTGGGACTCTGAGGGGAAACCCATGCAAACACAGGGAACATATCAACTCCACACAGACAGCACCACGAGGTCCTGAACTAGGGGCCCCGGCGCTACACGACAGCAACACTCAGCTCTGCGCTTCCATGCTGCCCTGAATAAAAAAAAATGTCTATCTGAAAAGACATTATAGACATTACTTTAAAGTTATCAAAATGTGACAATAGCGGTGGGGAGGGGGGGGGGATAGTCCTGGAAGGCTCTGTATGCACTGCAGAGCACATCAGCCCGGCAAGGGACGGCTGGAAAGCTCCACTCCGTGGTGAACACTTTGCCAACAAAGAGCCGGCCGAGATCCTTTGCGAGAAAAAGCACTTGCTCACGCAGCTCTGAAATATCAGACTCCTTCTTGTGGTTTTTCACACCCTGGGGTGGAGCTTCCTGCATGCAATGAAGTTATTTAAAAAAAAAAAAAGAGAGAGAGAGAGACAAAGAGACACTTACGAATTCTTGCTCAAGCTCCATAATTTCAAAAGCAGCGTCTGCTCCACACCACCTCACGCATTACTCAGGATCTTGTGGTCACTCAGACGCTTCGGCACCCTGGATTCTGCAGTGGAAAAGCGTCGGACTGGCATGCGGTTGGGCCGTTGTTGAGGTGAGTCACCTGGGACTGCAGCACCTATCGCTGCAGACTGGGTGACATCATTACCCAACACAAAGTTCCTCCACTTCCTGGCACCACGACCTCGTCTGCTAAAAGCGCAGCTGCAGCAGGTGGCCAACAGCAAGAAGAGCTATAAAAATGAGCTCAAAATGAAGGGCCTTGACACTGAGACACTGACTCACTTCTGAGAAAAGAAGACTGTCAAACCCTGAAGGGCAACAGCAGAGCCCAGTGCTTTCAGGACCACGAGCGAACCTTAGGTACTTAACTACTAGTGGACGTAGTGTGCATTCGCCAAGAACAAGAGGCACTGGAGAAGACCCTTGGATCAATTAGCTACTAACAATCCAACAAGCGGAAATAGCCAAATACTTCCTCTCACCTGCAGCCTTTCCACTGTTTTTACATGTAGACCTACCTGACACTTGCTGTGTAAGTCACAAAACCAGTGCCTAGAGGGTTCTTGGTTCTCCTCAACAGAAATCCAGCATCAAATACTGGGACTGTGAGTAACGATTGGCAGACGTGTAGGAGTCTCGATTCCATCCCTGCCAGCAATTTCAGATGTGTTATACACAATTGCAAATCTGAACACTTAATTGAATTTGGCCTTATTTTGCACATAGAGCCTGATGTACAGTATTATACAAAAGAATGACAAGATTACTGTACACTGCAAAATTAAAAGTACAAATCATGGTCATGAGGGCATTACATTTTTTAATAAAAAAGGTCAGCTGTGTGCTTGGACCTGAGTTCAGACTTCACCGATTTAGGAGCAGAAGTTCAGAAAGGCCTTCAGGGTTTTGGTCTGTTTATGCTGTGGGAGTCCTGCGCCTCTTAGAATGGCCACAGCAAGCTTTAATCCAGCCCAGGGCACTTAACCTCACACCTTTCCCAAACCTTTCACTGCCATAAAACGTGGGAACTGCTGCTAGATTCAACAAAATACTCAAGTAAAAAAAACCTTTTGTGTTCCCTTCACCTTTCCCTGGAGCTCACAGAGCTGCTGAACATTAGAAGAGGAAACTTGTCTTAAAATATTGAGAACATCTCACCAACACTTAACAGTCGAACTCCAGAGTACTACATCCAGTAGGTTTCAGATGGCCCCTAGACATGGGGCAGACGTGCAACAGTGACGCTGTACGATCCAATATTTGTCTGCTCTGCTAGTTTGCACAGACGTTTTCAACATGGCTTGGCGTTCTTGCACAAAGCAGCCCGCCAGAACACATGATGTCCCACCGGTTTGAAAAAAGCACAGGTTGTTTTCAAAAATGTCAAGCCACTTAACAGTTACAGTATTCCACCAGCTGCCACGGCTGAACTTTAAAAGTCAAATGGGTAGTGAAACAAGATGACTGTGGCCACCCAGGTGTAAATTCCCTTTTCTAGGGTTCCTGTCCAAAAAACAAAATGACTTTTTATTTAAAAAAAAAAAAGATTTGATTCAATACTAACATTCACCACAACCAACTGCCCCCCTTTTCTGTCAAGAGTGAGAAAGTAACAATATTGAAATGATCAAATGAGATCTGACAGTCAGAAGTCCCCAGTCTGTTCTCCACCACAAGTTCAGCAGTTCTGAAATGAGACCAAGAGGACTGACATCACCAGTGACTTCACTGATGGGAAAAAGACTATCAATGAAAATGCTGCATAAAAGCAGCCAAAAAGAGCAAGAATTTCATTAGTTTAATAATGAATAGTATGAGATAGAAAACAGCATCAAAAAAGAGATGGAAAATAGCAGATACAGTATATGAGCATTAAGGCAATGTGTTACTGTGCCTGGAGGATTCACATGAACAGTCCCCTCAGAAATGAGAGGAGTCACAGGGTCACCTTCTGTGACTCTACCTGTACAGCCCCCAGCGGTATCTGGGACGCTTCTTTGACTGCAATTTAACCTGAATGATCCAATGCAAGACCTTGAAGTCCAGCATTTCTCTTCGGTGCCTGTACTGAATATCCTTCTGGTCTGTAATGAGACGCCCAGGCGGCGATACAGGCAACATTATCAAAGGACAAGACAACTAAATTTTTTTAAACTTAGAATTTATTCTAAGCATTGAAAATACTTTTGTACAAATGTGCAGAAGGTAAGCTCTTTTGATCCTTCAAGACATTCCAGTGTGTTCAGTTCAGTGCCTTAAAAATTAAAAATAAACTGAAAAAAAAAATCAATTTCTTGTTCCTTGGTTGCTTGTTGTGTCCTTAAAAATATACAACAGGAAATCGAACAGGGACAGACGACCAAAAGAAGCAAACCAGTGTTAAAGACACGACAACAGTGCAAGAGAATCTGTTGATTTTAAACTTCATGATATAAAAAACAACTTCCAAACATCCATGCAAAAACAGAGATTTGTTGCAGCTTTGAATTTGCATATTAAGGTGGAAAACATCAAATCTATTTGACTATACAGGACTCTGCCTTTGCTACCTAGGAACTGGTCACTTTAACTGAGAGGTAGTTAAGACTCTCCATCCTATTTTAACCCCTGAGAGGGAAATACATTCAGAGGGTTTGAAGAGCATGGAGGGATTATTTCTCTTGGATCTATTAAAGGCACTTAGATGACATTAGCAGCGGTCCTGAAAATGGGCTCTTCTGTACCAGTGTACAGATCACACTAGAAAAAAAAGTCAGAAAATGCAGAGGCGCCCAATTTTTGTCTTCAGTTCTGCAAAGCCCAGTGCCTGCTGAAGAGGCCTGAACCTGCACCCGATTGGTTGTCAGTTCTGGTCCCTGAGGAACCCCTGTGTGTGCTCCTGTTTGTCCCAGCTGGGCCCTTCATCACCAGGGCTAACTGCACCCTTAACTAACTGACCTGCTTGCTGTTCTGGGCTGTTCTCCTCCTTTCATGTCCCGTAAAGTGATTCTCAGTCCTTCTCCTGGAAAGGTATCCTCTCTCTATTTTGATGCTCCAGCTGCATTCCTAATCACAGGTTAATTTATTCAAATTTTCTCTCCAAAAACTGATTTTAAGTTTAAAGAAGCTAGAGGAGGTTTCTAATTGGAATGAATTCTATGCTAATTACCTAGTCATTGCCAATTAGCTTCAGGACTGCCCTCATTCAGGTGTGCGAGCTGAAATGCAACCAGCTGAAGGGAAAAACACTGACTCACTGTGTCTGACACAGTGCCATCCTCCCCAGAGACTTAATTAGCAAGTTGAGGTGAGACTACATATATTTCTGTACGCTTAAGTTGTTGGAAATAATCATTTAAAGAAGTGCTTTAACTGTGGCATTGCGAAACCAAGGACTAAGTGCAGAAATAAGCCTAAACCAGCAGGCAGATCAGTCCCAGACACCACTTAGCACTGGTGATGAAGGCCCAGTTGAGGATTTCAAGCCCTCTTGAAACAGAAACAAAAGAAAGAAGATGATCCGTTGGGATCTGGCAGTGACTGCTGTAGATTTCTCAAATCTTTACTCACAAAGGGATCAGCAGAGAAACTGTCATTTTGGTCCTTCTTCATGGCCCCTGAACTTAATTCACATTCAGAAATTGGTGTAAACCGGTCTTGAAAGAGAAGTGCTATTTAAAAGTTGACGCTGGTAGAAGCAGGAACTGCAATTACAGTGAACCATATTCAAGCCCTTTTGAAAATCTGCTGAATTTTTCATCAACCCACTTTTCATGATTAAAAGAAAATCAGTAGACATTGATACAAACCAACAGGAAGTTTCATCGCGCTTTGTAGAAAATGATTTGCCCCGACTAAATTTAAAGTCCCATAAATCTGCATTTTCTATTTAAAAATACAGACATCCAATTAGCCCAGGAATTAAAATATGCAATTAAGAACTGAAGAACGATAACCAGAAGATGCTGCAGTCGTGCAGGATTGGAGCCCTGCGCCACTGATAAGGGCTCTTGCAATACATTTCCTTCATAAGACAAGTTCATGCACACTGACGAGGGCTGAGCTGGAACTGCCTGCCTTCGTCGGTGAGGCTTTCTGAGGTTGTGAGGCTCACGCTTGGGGTGGAAGGAAGAGAGCATGGCACACCTGGCACGCACCCATCACCCCAGCAGTGCTTCGTAGTCGATGTACCACACCAGTCTGCCTTTGACAGGCTTGACACCCGTGATCGGCCACCTCCTTGGGTCGTCCTTCACCCTGCTCAGCTGGGTTATCATCTCGTGCTTCCCCTTGCCCATCGCCAGCACGCCTATGGCCCTGGCTCTGTTGATGGCGGAGAAGGTCAGGCTCATCCGCTGGTGGGGCTTGACCGGGCTCTCCGTCAAGGCCACCAGCTTGTCCTTCAGGGCCTCGGCCTTGGTGTCCTTGAAGAGCGAGGCCGTGTGGCCGTCGTAGCCGACGCCCAGCAGGACGTAATCGAAGCTGGAGTCGTTGACAAACCGGGCGATCTCCTTCTCGTAGGCCTGCGGGCCGCCGTCCTCCTCCACGCACAGCCGCTGGTTCAGGTGGACCGGCATGGGGTGGATGTTGAAGTAGGGCATGCGGACGTGCTGCAGCAGGTGGTCGTGCACCGTCCTGAAGTTGGAGCCCTGCTCCCAGAGGGGCACGCAGCGCTCGTCCACCATCCAGACGTGCGTGCGCTCCCAGGGGAAGGCGTAGTGATGCAGCGCCAGCCTCTGGAACAAGGCCAGGGGGCTGGACCCCCCCGAGAGGGCTAGGTGGAACTGCCCTCTCCGTCTCACGGCCCTCTCTGCCGCCCCCTGCAGGTCGGAGGCCAGCCGGTGGATGAGCTCCTCCGCCCAGGCCGAAACCATGTCCCAGGTCCTGTACTTGCCCTGAGTGACCTGGAAGCTCTGGGCCGTCGAGCCCCCGGGACTCTGGGAGATCAGCACCACGGCCTCGTTTGTGAACGAAACCTCGCGCCCCTGGAGCTTGAAATCCAGGAGGTTTTTATTGTCCTCCCCTCCAGGGTAGAGCCTGGGAAACTCCTGCGCCAGACTGTGCAGAAGCGGGGTCCAGAACTGCCAGGAGGCCAGCAGGTTCTCCGTGCTGATGAAACTGTCCTTCTTGGCGTGAAAGATGTGCGAGATCAGCACTGCGTAGGCCTCCTTCTGCACCCGGGGGGTCTGCACATAGTACTGCGACAGGGGCAAGCCGAACAGGCTGATGTCCTTGTGCTCCGTGACCTCCTGCCAGCTGTCCTCCGGCAGCACGGGCTTGAACAGGTTCTTGCTCACCAAAATGGCCGGGTTCTGCAGGCTGCCGTGACCGAAGTAAAACACGATCTGCCGGGGCTGGCAGTGGACGTCGCCGACGTTCTGAACGCAGAAGACTCGGTTCTTGAAGAGGACCCGGGCGTAACCAACTCTTTCGTCCAGCAGCTTCCCCGACGTCAGTATGAAAGGGACGCCGTCGAACTGGGAATTACCGATGTGCACCGCCACACCTGAAAGGGCAGCAAACACGAGTTTGTTTTTGTGGAGGAATTTGCATCGCAGAAATCGCTTTGGTCCCCCCTACCCCACCCCCAGCGTGGTCCTGTCCACCAGGTCTTGTAGATGACACCAATCAGTAGACGAGGGAGGGAAGAGAAAGGCTGAGGATTGCCATAACTCCGAAAAACAGCACACGAACAGGCCAGCTGCACAGAAAGCAGAGGAAGGTATCGGCTTTCAAGCTGGCACTGAAGACTTCAGACGGCAACAGAATCGCGTCAGGGTGCCTAAGCTCTTCCCTTGTACTGACCCATAAAGACGTCTAATGCAATCATGACTCTCGGTGTTGCTATAGGCCAGGTCCTATTACAAGCTCGGGTTTAAAAGGGGCCACGGCCGGAGGGGGAGACTGACTCCGACGGAGAAAGGGGGAGAGGGCCACCACTCTGATGCAGCTCGTTTCCGTAAGGCAGTGTATTTGGGCTGGCTAATACTGAAAGCAGCCTTTGTGCACGGCGAAGCAGGGCTCCAGACAGGCACCCGCCGGCATGCCCACACAGAAACCAGACTGCTGGGTTTGAGAATGAAGTGCAAGACAGAACATGCAAGTGGTGAGCAGTCCTTTTTTTTTTTTTTTTTGGTGCTCCGAGAAACTGCACGATAAGCTTCCGAAAAAGAAAATAAGGCCGTGATCAAAACAATTTGTCACTGAAACCTATCACCCACTGAAGCATTAGGCTGCTGCACGTAATCTGAGCCTCTCTGGCACCGGACAGGACACTACATGGGGTCTGTGTCAGCCTGGCAGACTCAGGGATTGTGACTCATACTGGTTTGGACCAAGTTCCCATGTGATCTCTGAAGCTGTTCTCGTACAGAGTGTTTTTCAGTGGAAAAAAAGGCACAGAAACAAGACCTGGTTTTACATATTTACATCTTCAAAAAGTACTTTATATATATATATTTCAGATTCATTTCTCGCTAGGGAGTTAAACTGTGGGGGCAGGCTGGCTTCCAGAAAGACTGTGAAAACAGTGAGTCACTCAAGTCATCCCTCACTCTGCCTTTTTTTAACACCCAGCAAGGACTTTCCAATCTGTATTATTTTTTAAATAAAATTATTAATTCCTGCATTGAAAAAACAAAATCACTGTGACGAGGGCCGGTCAATGTCTGCAGGTTTTCAAGGTCTCTTCAAAGCAGCAGAACCTGAAGAGCTGGGAAAAGCGATGAAACTGGTCCACTTTAGCCAGTCGTCATCTGATTTAGCTCATCAAATGCTGAGCTGGAATGAAAATCTGCAGAGGAACCATCCCTTCAGGCCCACAACTGGATAGCCCTGCTTTAAACCTCAGAAAAGAGCAGTATGGGCCTCGAAAGAAGCCTTTGCTCAGCCCCTACCGGCGAAAGTGGGCATGGCGCTGACGAAGTCTTTGGTTTTGTTCAGCTCCTCGCGGACCTCGGCGCTGTACGCCTGGTACTGCCCAATCACGGCGCTCCCCCTGTCCAGAGGCAGCAGCGAGCTGAAGACCCTCAGCTTGTTCCTCAGGATCTCTCCCGAGCTGCTCAGGTTGACGGGAATCTCCGTGGTCAGGAGGGTGAGGACCTCGGTCAGGTGGTTCTGGATGACGTCGCGAATGACGCCGTACTGGTTGTAGAACTCCGTGCGCCCTGGGCCGAGGCAGGAAGAAAGATGGATGATGAGCGCAGCATGGTCACTCTCACACAACAGTCTTGGAGGCCATGGCTTTTCTTAATCTGCAGCTGGTACTTATTTTAAAATCAACAGGCACAGAAAGCACGCAGTGGATGACTCCATCCACGCAGCAATTCTGCTGCCTGAACAGAACTCCTGTGCTGTCAGAGATTATGCAAAGTAACTAGAGTGTTGCATCTACTGCAGCTCTAATGAAACACAGCATGTGAGACATTATGCTGCCCTCTAGTGGCTGGTAGAAAGTGTTGCAGGGTCTGCAGATCTTGCCTGCATTCTTGCTGATTTAAAAAAAAAATTATTACAAACAGCTTCCTATGATTACTTGTAGATGAAAAATAAAATTAAAGCTAGCAGAAGCTTAAGAAGGTGCTTTTGATTTTCACTATGCTATTATTCAGTATTTAATTTCATTCTGTAATACAAGCACAGACTCACTCACTCACAGTATCTTGTATTCTTCAGTTATCAAAGCTCCACCTTCATGAGTTCTGATTTGATCTAAGTTTCAGATGCAGGAACTTTGAATGAAATAAGCGTGCTCACATCGTTTCAGGGTAATATAGTATATTTCGCTTTGTCGGCTACAAAGGCAAATCCAGAATGAAATGACTTGAGCATAAGATCGGACTAAATCGGACTTTAGCACAACTCCCGTATCCTTCCGTCTCCTGGCATCTGGGCTTTTCCTCCCCGGTGCAGCTGGACAACTCATGGGGGGAAACTGGAGAATGGCACAGCCAGGGCCAGTACGACCCCCGGCCGCTCCCCCAGTAAGAGCCCCCCATTGGGCACCTTTCACATCCAGGGTCTCCTTCAGCACGATCTCCACCCTCTCCACGTGGTGCCTGTTCCAGATCGGGCTCAAGAGCTTCCGGTTCTGCATCCTGAACGGCAGGATCTGCGCGACTACCTTCAGAACGAGGAACGAGTTGCAAACGGGAAGAAAGGATACGTATTAGTCGTTGGCAAATGCATCTAAAAAAATCTTCGCTGCGAATTACACGGGGGGGACAGGCCTATCAAAGTACCAAAGAAGTCTCAAAACCATGCCTTGTGCAGCCTGCCCGGAGGACATTTCAGCAGTTATGCCTTTCAGACCCTAAAATTACTTCTGAAGTGTTGCTAATAAATGTGGATGGGGGCTAGGCTCCAAAGATCTCACCACTTGTGTCCAGAGCCTCTAGCATTTACTACGGTCGATTTGCACAAAAACATTGCCCTGTACCACATTTTTCCCCACACTTATGTACATCCTGCCTTTGCAGACATCCCCAGGCTCCTCCCATGATTCCCCCGTGTTCTTTCGCTCTGCTGCCCTCGACTGCGCTCGCCCCCCCGCCCGGGCCTGGTGCAATCAGGGCCCGGAGCAGCGCTCGGATGCGGTACCTGCTTCCCCAGGTAGTGGTCGATCCTGTAGGTCTCCTCCTCCTTCAGGAACTTCTCCAGCTGCGAGGAGAGCAGGCTGGCGCTGTCGGAGTCGTGGCCGAAGGGCTTCTCCAGCACCACCCGGAGCCAGGCCCCCGCGGGGGGCCGGCAGCTGCCGTTGATCTTGCCGGCGATGTCGGCGTAGGCGAAGGCGGGGACGGACAGGTAGAACAGCCGGCCGGCCTCCCTCGGGCCCTCCGGCTGCAGGCCCTGCCCGATCTCGGCGTGCAGCCCCGCGTAGTCCTGCTCGCTCTTCAGCTGCCGGTAGCGGGCCAGCTTCAGGAACTGGTCCCTCAGCGCGGCGCACCTCTCGGGCGACACCAGGGCGGGACACGCCAGGCCCCTGAGGATCGCAAACAGGGCCGGGCTGCCCTTCTCCGGGTCCGACAGGGCAGCGCCGTAGAAGGAGAAGCTGTGGCCGCCGCCCACCTCATCCGCGTACAGCTGGAAGAAGCCCTGCCACAGGTACTTCCTGGCCAGGTCTCCCGTGGCCCCCACGACCACAACCGAGACGTGGCCCCTGTCCTCCCTGCCTCCGTCCACCTCCTTCGCCCAGCCCCTTCCCGGGCGCGTGCCGCCCACGAGCAGCAGAGCCCACAGCGCCGGCCACATCATCGCCTCTCACAGGGGGGGGGGACCTGGGAACAGCGGGGCGACGGGTCAGAGGAGGGGGGGGTGAAGCCGGTAACAGCGTCACGCCACCTTCGGTTCGCCCAGCGAGAGCGGCTGGGAATCTGCAGGCAGCCGATTGGGCAAACCGGCAGGCCGTCGGAGCAGACGGCACCCGCGGGCAACAGGTGGGCACACGAGAGCGATGGGGATTCGCGAAAAGGCCCTGGCAGTGTTCACAGACGACTGCGGCACAGGAAGGGTTTTCTTGTTTTCACCCCGAAAGCGGTCCCCGCGCAGCACGGACGGTACCGCGCTCTGGGGAACGCCAGCGTGGATCCAGGGCGAGGAGGACAGCTCCAGGAACTGTGGGAAGGACGAGCCCAGCCCAGCCCAGCCCAGCCCGGAGGCAGGAGCATTAGTGCTGGCTCCATAAATATCACAGCCAGGCACCGATTACAGATCACAAATAAAGATGTATGCGCAATCCGAAAAAAATTAATTAGACAGAGTTAATCATCACATTTTTTTTCCAGACAGGCCAAATGGCCTTCTCTGGTCTGCAGCCAATTCTTATCTCTAACACGAGACTCCGGAGGGGGGGTGACTGGGTGGGGGTTTGCTGCACAGTGATAAAGGGAAAAATCCCGAGATGGAGCAACATGTAGCAGAATTTGCAATGTTAAGACCACACACAGTAGCAACCCCTAAGTCCTAACTTTCTGTTACATCTCTGAAAAATTGTAGACCTTTCACCACTTTATGCAAAAACAATGCTACCTTGCTCATATCATCACTGGAGGCGCAACAGGTTCAAGGGTAGAGTTTATCCACCACCATGCAACTGGCACAGACCCAGTCTTGTTTCCTGGATACACAAACTGAAGGAATTTAGCAGGACTGCAACAAAGGGTAAAATCAAACCCATATTCAGTAGTGTGTGCTCAACCTTTGATATTTCACCTCTGCATAACTGACCACTGACATCACTGCAACTACTAGTCTCCAAGTAATCCAGATGAATTAGATAAAACACTTCCATTTAGTTTAAAATACATTATAGTGGACATCGCTCATGTTGTAGTTCCGTATTCACAAACCCCAATCAAAAGGGTGAACTCAAGCATTTCGAAATGTTTTCTGTTAACAGGAGGCAATTTGTCACAGGACAAATCTGCTAAAATTGGAAATAGCTCTTGCAGTCCTGGTTAGCAACCTAACCTTCAGACCTCTACAGCTTTGATGACAGCATTCAGGAAATAAACCGCAACAAACTAGAGCAAATCACAAGCAGCGGAAATAATAGTCATAATTATACTTGTAATCCTCAAAAGATGTACTGTTTATTTGTCCATGAACTGAGAAATGCATGTCATGTTCAGTCTTCTAATGTGAAAATCTGAAGATACGCATCTTTTTTTATGCCTGTCTAAAGCTCTAAAGCAGCTGTTTTAGGGGGAAAGAATTACAAAACAGTCTATTATTGAACAGCTAACAGACTGTGAAACTCTGCAAATGTAATGTGTTATATAAGTCAAAATTCAGGTGGCATTAAATTTTGTCCCTCTCCTATTTGATATTAGATAATTTATCCAAGTATGTCATCCAACTTTTTCTTGAAAGAAGTCAGGATATCGATTTCAACAAATGCCTAGGTAGCCTCTTCTATACTCCCAGAACCCTTTGCTTTTGGTCAAAATATTTGGTATATTTCCATGTAAACTGGGTATACGCAGAATCAGAATTACTCATTTCTTTTCTGTTCAGTACCGGCGCAGTTCTGAATTCTCAATTGTTTTAGGACCCAGCTCTCCGTCAGGGAGTCCTGGACCCACCTGGGGAGACACTAAGATGGGCAGATGTGCCCCACTCACGCCTACAGAGCCATTCGTCATGTGGCGCTCTGCCAGCGCCGCAGCTCCTGACGGGACAGTTATTGCAACATAATTTACACAGTGACCCCTGCGTCCTGAGTGGCAATGCTGTGTTGCACAAAGGATGGACACAGTCCGGCATGAAGGACAACAGTGCCACTACAGTCAAAGCAGCAGGGGTCAATCTTTGCATACAGTATATATACAGCACACCATCCATCAACAGAGAGCCACTCTGACACTCCTGACAGGGGCGTAGAAATCT
Organism: Lepisosteus oculatus; assembly: GCF_040954835.1. Classification (NCBI taxonomy): domain Eukaryota; kingdom Metazoa; phylum Chordata; class Actinopteri; order Semionotiformes; family Lepisosteidae; genus Lepisosteus; species Lepisosteus oculatus. Next base: position 1,685,913 of record NC_090720.1, on the reverse strand, counting down.
GGAGCCGAGCCTAGAAGCAGGGCTGTGCACAAGCAAGGGACCCACACACAGGGTCCATTCAGAGAGGCTAACAAGCCAGTCAGCACCAGCCCCTGAGCACGAAGCGACATGCTGAAAGATGGCTGGCTTGAAGGGGAGCGGATCAGAGGGTCAGAGTTCACCCACACTTCCTCATTCTCCCGTGTCCGGTTGCAGGGTTTGTAGCAGAGAGGTGAGGCCTAAAAAACACACTGACGATTCACAATGGGTGGGTAGAACAAGCATAATTGGTGATTCTACTTTTAAAAAAATGTAACTGGAACTCTGCAATTCCCAACAAGAGCAAAAGATCATAAATCATAAGTGATTAAAAGGTCTACACCTAGGTAGAACTTTGTATCACCATTCAAAAATGCTTCTGACATATTCAGAGCACTGTGAAAGAATGCAGGCACCAATACCAATTTCAAAACATAATTCAACATTAAGAGCCCTGATAAAAAGGCCCTGGAGCTTTAAAAAAGGCCCACCAACTACATCAAACTATGACAGCTTCACACTAACAATTAATTCAAATCTGAATGGGGATGAAATAACGAAGGCCACACAATCACTAAATAATTGTGTCTACTTACAGAAAGCAAAGGAAGACAGCAAACAGCAGCAGATCTTGAACGCCTGTGAGCTCCACAGAGCTGCAGAGCCCTTCACAGCTTGGACAAATCCTCCTTTATCTGGGCACTGAGCACAGCAGCATTCAGAGTGCAGCTCTGCCGACAGCGTGTGTATGGACAGCCACCAAGAACAGTGCACTCGTTCACTGAAATTACTGTTATCTGTGTAATTTAACTGTTTAAGAGCGTGAAATGTGATAATCTCCCCTGGGACACTGGCTGTCTGTTGTCACCCACAGGAGTAAAAGCTGTATCAGACTCCAGCATCGAAAACCTGAGCCAAAATTTCCATCTCGCAGGCGACGGTTCAAACTGGCAACGTTAAACAGAGAAGGGTTACAAACGAGGAGGCTTTTAGCTGGTTTGATTGTTAGTTGCTACAGTACTTCATCTAAGGAACTTATCCAGCCGTTTCTTGAAGGAATCCAACTTCAACCACATTGCTCCATACTCCCACAACTTTTTTTTTTGCGTCAAGACGATCCACCTGTGGTCGGTTTTAAATGCAATTGCACAGGGTTGCCAGTCCACAGCTGCAGACTGCTCATCCCTCGGGAAGCCCCAGAAGAGAGAGAGAGAGGGTTGCAGCCTGTTCCGATCCCGCTGTGCTGAACTTGTAAATTATTAACGTCATCAAATATTTATACTAAGAGATAAAAAGCGCATCGCAAAAATCAATTTGCAAAGAAACAAAAAAAACAGGCTCGGTGAAGGCTTGTGCAATCTGCCCCCTCAGAACCGTATTGGGACAAATTGAAAGTTTTCACTCGTCTTTTCTCGAGCTCATTTTTTTTAACTGCAGCATTTTATGGTTTTTAAATTTTAACGTTTATGACTATAAAACAGGTGCTAGAAATTATACACTGGACTATGGACTCGAAATATTCAAGTGTGTGTGCTCGGATACAGTATAAATATCGGAGTAGGATTAAAGCACTAAAATATTCAGATTAATTTAATTCAATACAGTAGCGTTTATCAATTTTCCAAAAATGTCTGTAATGTGTGTTTACAACGTAACATTAAAAGTATATTAATGTCTAGACCAGTTATATAAATCTATTCTACTTTTTAATAGTCTAAGAAAATGTTTAAGGTAAAAATGTAAACGATTAAAAAACTAAATGTATGTTATACTAAAAGTTACCGCTGATAGGAAGAAAGTTTACTGAATGTGTAGCTCAGTATAACCTTTTGTAACTGCTTACTGATTAACCATCATTTCTGCAAGACTACAAATACGTAATATCGGAAGACATCCACTATATCTACACGTAAAAGCACATGCAAAACCTGTCCATTCTTATCAACACGCAGAATTGTGTGAACCAACTCCATCGAACAACATTAAAACGCACCGGACAAAAAAAAAACGTTTAATGCACACCTTCCATAACTCGTAGTGCAGTTTCCTAAATAAGTACAAGACATTTATGGTCGCCTGACAGGCAATGGTCACAAACGCAATACCTTAAAATTACGCACCTTCCTCCTTTGAGCGCAGCGTCTGCGACCTCTGCTTTGCACGCACAAGCACACGATTTACCTGTCTACAGGCTGAGTGCAAAGACCCCAGACTTAACAGACAGCGAAATTGTACAACACACCTACACGCCTCACCTCTCTAGCTGCAACGTTGCCCGAAGTGACATGCACGGCTCCGAGCTGGGAGCGCTTGCTTCCGTGTGCGGACACACGTGACCCGCACATCCGGAGATAAATCTCTAGGTTCACGCACGGCCCCGGCTCACCTCAGGCCAAGGTTTCGGTGCCGGACGAGTGCGGAAAGAGGACAAGTGTTCCTCTGTTTCAGAATTCAAGTACTAACAAAGTATTCCGGACACGATGCGCTGGGGTGGGGTGGGGAGAAAAAAACATATTTGCTTAAAAACCCGAAAGGGGAAGAATAATGCTGGCGATGTCGAGAAACAAAAAAACTCCAGCTCTCCTCTAGGTCGTAATTTCCTACCTGGTCAGAACTAAGACCGCTATCTTTGTTTAATATAATAGAATCTGAGAATATCTCCTAGAGAGAGGGAAATAAGTACCGTTTTACCGTATGCACCGTTCATAATAATCAGGCGTTTTGGAAAAGATAGCCTTAGTACTTCCTTGTTGAGTAAAAGCCATTCGCGCTTTCTAACCAGCAGACAGGTGGGAATTTGGGGTTCTGCCTTTTACAGGACAGTATGTAACACAAATAAAGGTTTAAAACATTGCGTCCCAAAGTTGTAGGATTGGCCTGTTCCTGGCAGCGCCTCTCAGTTTCGGTGGTGCATAAGGCAAGGGGAGAGACCACAGTTCTGCAGCCCAAAACGTGTTCTACCATCGATTGATCAATGATAACCGGGTAGAGCCACAGCGTCTGCAGGCTCTCATTCCACCTGCACCGGACCAGTGAGATACCTCATCCAGGTGCGGAGGTGCTGGAGATGCGATCACACCTCCAGGAAGCAGCCCTCCAGAAGTCCTCCCCATTATAGAGAAGAAGCTCCCCAAACACTGGTTAAAAAAAGATGGGACATTTCTTTTAAAGATTATTGATGTTGAAGTACTTTTGTTTGCTCTTGAAGTACTGTATGAGAAGATGGGCAGGGCTTGTCCTCTGTCATGAAGAATGTGTGTGTGGTATCAACACTTTTACATCTTGATAAACAAGTTAAACATGATCTCGAATTCTTCGTGCGATCCGGTACAGTACCTCTCCTGTTAAAGACATGTTTAACTGAGCAGCTGTCTGGGCAGGCATCCATATGAAGACTCTCTCCATCTACATGTGGGTCCTTGCTCAATCCTTCTGATTTTAGAAAGCTTTGATCTATGTGTTGGGTATCTAAAGCTTTATGACTATGTTTACATCAGTTGTATTGTCAGTTGTATTGTACAACCAGCCTATTCATTTAATGGCAAACGTTAAAGTTTAGTTTATTGAACAGGGGAAATTTCTTCTTTATAAATTTGGAATCCCAATTAAATCCTCTTTACCTTTTGAGTTTTTTAAATTATTTTACTGACTTTGTTCTGAGACCGACATTAACAACAAAATATGTATGATAAACTTTTGTCTCTCCTTCCAAAATTATGAGTCTGTCTCCCAACAGAATGAATGAAAAAGTTATTTAAAACAAGAGTAACATCCTTGACAAAAATTCCATGAACTTTCAATCTCATTTCCCTTTTCTTAGATAACTTGCCAAGCTGTTTCCATACCAGTTAGCTATTTCCTTTAACTTTGTTAATTATATCAATGAAAAACTTTGTTTTGGCCTTCCTTAATTCATTAACTACTGTTACATAAACCATTGACAATCTGTTTATCTTGTAGTAAGCTAGGCTTCAATGCAGTTTCTAGGGCACATTCCTGTTTTTTTTTACCAAATTCCACTACTGCTCATTGAATCAGGGTCAAATCTTTTATTTGTAATTATTCCTAAACTGTTGATAAAGTATTAAGAAATGAAAATGTCACCATATACAGTATGGATAATATAGTTTTCAGCATGGCTTCCTTAACTTGCCCTTTTGAAAACAAGGATTTTAATAGCATGCTTTCCTGGAACAAAAGTGTAGTTGAAAGATTTAAACATGTTAATTGCAGTAGTATTCTCTTCTGCAACATGGCCATAGACTGGGAAGCCCATCGCATGTATCTGTTTTATAAGAGCAGTGAAGACTGTCTTCATGTGTCCAGTCCTTCGATACTCAGGTAAGGTGAAAGCCATTCTCATTTCACACAGCTCATCAGAGAAACTCCAGGAGACTGGATTCCCACTGTCGTCCAGGATACAGGCACTGGGGAGGTGCTGGATACAGCTCCTCACATGGCTGAGAGTGAGATCACTTCCGCTGTAGGCAAAGGGCTTCACCACCAGCTCAGCATGGGAAACCTGCAGGCTTGAGATCTTCAGTGTAGGGTCACTCCTGTAAGTAATACACAAGCACATGAATTGAAAAGCCTTAAAACATTATCTTGACATGTACAAAGATGACCTAAATAGTTAAATAGTTCAAAAGACTTCATTCTCTGTGTAATTAGTCTTGCACTCACTCATTGTGTAGAATACTCCCTGGGTTGTGATGAACCATCTGGCTGTAGTCTTTGAATTCCTTCACATCCATTCCACTGCTGGTAGCAGCCTCTTTTATTAAGTCACAGTAAGTGTGTGGAATACCTTTTTAAAAGAAAGAGTGTACAGTGTTATCACTGCAAACATTGTAATGACAAAGAGATGCCACCTTCAAGCACAATTTCACAGTGTGTCTTGTCCTAGGACACATGTTACGCTCATCCTAGCTGTTCTCCAGCGCCTGGTGTCGCCTTTGCTCTGCCTTCACCACCACAGCGACAATGATGCAGTGCAGCTGGCTGTAGCGAGCGCCTGGACTGCAGCAGTGCTCTGAGGGTATTTAAACCTGTTCAGCCTCTCCTCGGCGATCTGGCGTTGACGAATACATCTCTCCTGAGCCTCCGGTCCAGCTTTCCGGAGGAGCCCTTCCTGCTCCTTGTTTCCAGTTTCCTCCAGCTCCAACTGGAAGCTTTTGCCCACAGCTGTGCTGCCCCAATCTTTCCAGTGGCTGAGAGGAGGCCGGGGGTCGAGTCTGAAGTGGGGACCTGACTCATCCAAATGCCTCGGCCGGCCTGGAAGATCGGGCACTTCCTCTCCGTGAAGCCCGCCATGGACGTGGCCTATGCGCTGAAGCGCCAGGGCGGAACTGGCTGCCTGACTGGACCGGACCCCGAAATAAACACATCTCCCCTGCACTGGCCTTCCTGCACTGCAGCCCTGCCGCCTGCCGGACCGGGAGCCTGGCCGCAGCAGTCTGCCCCTGGCCCGAAGAGAGCGACCCCCGGTGAGCCCTGCTCCGGGCTCCTGCTCGCAGGACTTTGCAGACAGTTTGTCCTCTGCCCGGTTCTGTGCCTGAGGACTGCTGCTCCTTCGCTCGGGTCTGTAACGCCTTCAGCTTCTCCCTGTTAACTGTTGTTCATGACAAAATATCAACAGAATTTGGGAAAATTATGAGAATTAGTCGTAACTAGTAATTTGAATAAATTACTAGTTGTCATTACAAATCTTAACAATACATTTAATATCAATTTCCCTATTTTTCAGTGCAATAAGGGGATATACAGGATTAAATACATAAGAATCTGAGCTGAACCTGACCGACCCTCAAAATTTTGACAGCTAAGTAAAAGAAACACAACAACCAATTATGTGAATCCTTTTCACAAAAACTTTAAACCAGCTATTTACTGGTCAACACTGTACCACTCCAGACAGGATGGTTTAATGAGGAGGGAGAATCAGAGACATGAAGCCTAGATGGTAATGCTCATGGTTAAAAATGGACATTCATAGCAATAGTTGTGGAAATACCATGAACTTCATTAAAAAGGCAAACATTTTCTTTTGCAAATGATTGTTCACATTGCTGGCAGTGGATTAAAGATCCTGAGAATGAGGAGCACCACAAATCATTTGCAAAAGAAAATGCTTGCCTTACAATATTAACAAGGCTCATGACGAACCATCTGCTCATGTGCGTCAGTGTTTAATATGTTACCAGACCCCCCTTAAAACATGGAGATTGGATCATTGTGTATGTGTAAAAGGTTTTAATGTCTGAAGTCTTTTAAAGTCTAAAGTCTGTGGAAGAACCGGACAGCACAATTACAGTCTGTTCATGAGACTTGTGTGAATGTGTGCGTGTGGTTGGTTTCAGTTCATTAATATACATTATGGATCATTATGATCACTTAATGAGCAACAGAACCTCTCACAATGGTGTCTTGTGTCCAGTCTATCACCCTGTCATCCATCAGCGTCGCCCGCAGATTCTCAAGATCCTTCGTGAACATCGTGCACAGATTAGGGAACTGAACTGGATGGCTTGTCAGGACCTGGGAAAAGATTAAATTAAAGCTGTAGAACATAAACAGTATACAGTACCACAGAACCTGAGAGGATTACCCCAGATCTGACCTCACCTTTTGAATCTCCACTGCTACACCTATGAACTGTTGCTGATCATACAGTATACCCTATGCTTTTCCACATCTTATGCTAACCTGCATGTGTTTGGGAAGCAGAACATGCAAACTCCACACAGACAGGAAACCTGGTATCAAACCCAGGACCAAGGAGGTGTAAAGGAATAGTTCAAATCACCATGTCACCACAGTAGACACTTCAGAGACTGACTGCATATCTACAATATATTATATCTTTATATAATCACAAATCTTTTTAAGGTGTCATATGTAATAAAAGCTGATATAAAAGTGTTTGGACTAAATATGCCTCCTATATTTCTATAATATATTTATATTTATATTATATAATTACAGAGACCTTTAAATGCTCCATACGTTTTTGTTTCATGGTACACTTACTGCACAGTTGCAAAACTCTATAAGATGCAAAATCTTGCAAAAAATAATGAAAACAGTTCTAAAAGGAGCACAATTCTCTGTTAGTTAGCTTATTTTTAGTCTTTGCTCTTTGCAGATTTTCAGATCTCTCTTGTCATCCTGTACCTTGTTTTGACGTCTACAGATGACAGTGTTGAAGTTTGGCCAAGAGTCCACACAGATCTCAAGGCTGCACCTGTTACTGTTCATGATGTGGAGGAGACCCCCATACACCTGAATAATACAGAGCACATCATCATGCAGCAGGTACAAGGTGTTCTCACACTGCTCATTCTGGAGCTACAGGAACACAACACAGACACAGTAATCCCTTCCATACACAGTAAGTGTGTTATTCTTATTAAAAACCATTGATTGATTTCTGAACTGAATCTCCAGATTGTGTTATCATTTTCCGGTGAAGAAAACACATTTATCTAAGACACCTAGATAGAAAGAAAGTTGAATTCCAATTTCTACATTACAATACAAAAAGCTTAATAAATTTATAACTTTGAACAAATGTGTTTTGGCACATTCATATTATAAAATGGCACAGGAACACAACACAGACACAGTAATCCTCTCCATACACAGTAATTGTGTTATCATTTACCTGTGAAGAAAACATATTTATCTAACACACCTAGATACATAGAATTAAAGATCAATTCAAATGTCTACATTACAATACAAAAAAGCTTTATAAATGTATAACTTTGAACTGGTTTTGGCACATTCACGTTATAAAACTGTAGATATCATTGTCTTAGCATGTTAATACAATAACCACAAAAACACATGTCCTCTTTAAATAATAAGAACTCATCAGAAGTGTTTAAAAGAGCATTACCATGATTGATTGAGGAATCTGTTTGAGAAGGATGTTTTTCAAGGTTGAAAGATCTTTAAATGATTTTAGAATGAACATCTCTATTGCTAACTGGACTGGAACTCTACAGTATGTCCTGAATCTCTGAGGTCCTCTCACTGCTCTGCCTTCTGCTCAGACCTGGTTTGGTAAGGGTCCCCTGCAACGTCACTCTGACCCGTCTGCTCTCACTGCCAATCTCTGTGCTCCTGGCACACCTGGGACCTCTGAAGTCCAGCCCCACTAGCGAGTCGGAGCCACAAGACTTTGTCTCCACCTGGAGGCCTCTGTGTCTGAATCTGGATTGTAGTAACAGGGGTGCTGAATGTACTCTAGTGTACAGCTGAAAAGTTCATATTAAAAACTTCTAAGAGGCTACTTCTTAAATAGATTATTTAATAAGTTTATTTTTTAATAAGATTATTTTGAAAAAGTGATCTACTTGGAGCTTTTCTTAAGATCCTTGAAATAACCATCTGAGCCTTCTAAGTTGAGGAAGTTTCCACTGCTGCTAATTCAGGGTCAATAAGTAAGGCGAGCAAATGAAGCTCCAAATGCAAGGTGACAAAGGTTAAATATAATACAGTGGCCCAGTCAGCACTTTAACTGAGACTAAACAGGGGTTAATGTGCACAGATTGGCCCACTCTTAAATATCAACACAAAGGGGTCTGTCACACCAGGGTAGTTACAGAAGCCAAAAGATTTAACCATTATGTCAATCTAGTTTATTGGTATTTAAGACATTTTTGTTGTGCTTCTTATTCAGTGTTAAAGTTTTATGGATATGGTTACATCAGATGTATTGTACAGCAAGCCTATTCTTTTAATTGGGAATTTTTTGAGGGACAGTAGATTCATTGCGGAACAAAAAACAGACAATACTCAGGAGCCTGAATGAAAAAGGTAAATATAAAAATATATATAAAAGCCTAAAATTAAAGAAATATATTGGTACTATATATTGGGGGATTGGAGAAATAAAAATGTAAATAAATAAGGCTGAGAAGTTAGTGTACTGTAATTTGAGGAACATGAATTCTTTTTATTCTCTGACACAGCTCTGGTGGAATAGTCATAAAATCAGAGTCAGAATGTGTACAAACAAAATTAATATTTATTAACAATCAAATAACTAAAGAACACAAAATGTTACTCTTCATACAAGACTATTTCAGAAACCGAAGTCCTGCAGACCCAGAAACACAAAATTCTAACCTTCTAATCTAAAGCACTAAGTAACTCCTTGACAGACCCAGGAACACGAAATTCTAATTCTGTAATCTGAAACATTGTGCAACACCTTGACAGATAAACAAGAGAAACATCCTGCATCTTATATGAAAGAAAACAACCCAAGACTAATACTCCCTTCTTACAACATTGCTGCCAATGGGACTCTGCTGTCCCATTCTAAACACGCATCACCAAATAAGGAGAGAAAAGTCTTTAGCCTGAGGATTCCACAATAAAAGAAATCAGCATTTCCTAAAAATATATAGGACACTGAGCTCTTTATAACAAGGTTCAGAGTACTGAGCCAGAATCTGGTCTCCCAGACTGAGCAGAACAAGGTCCTCTCGCCAGGCACAAGCTCAGAGGAAGAGGATGATGGTGTTTCTTCTTCTGTCCGTCTCTATAACTCTCTTCCTTCATCATCCTTCTGACTCCTCTCCCGTGTGGTTTTTCTTTGCCTTTTTATCCGATGTTCCTGCGTTTGAAACCTCAAATGATTCATCAAGAAATTAAATGTCTAGTGTAAACCAGATAATTCCTTATGATCATCAGTGTTTACCTGTTTCTCAGCCCACCACATGCCAGGCAAATAATTTAAATAAAACATCTTTTTCGTTTTTTTGTGATGCAAACTTTCCAAATGTGACCAATATGAATTTTATGACCTCATCAACTACAACAATAAAAATCAATAACCATTATGTAGCTTTGTCAAACTTAAATATTTACTATAGAGTACACACATCGTTAATAGCTTTAAGTTAAGCTTTAAAACAGGGTGAGCATATGGTAAGCCCTATACCTGCATATCCATATATCCATAAGAGGATAATATAGGGCTTCCTTAACTGGCCTTTTTGAATACAAGGATTTTTACAGCATACTTCCCAGGGACAAAAGTGCTGTTCAAAGATTTAAACATGTTAATTGCAGCAGTATTCCCTTCTGCAACATGGCCATAGATAGGTAAGCCCATCACATGCATCTGTTTTATAAGAGCAGTGAAGACTGTCTTCATGTGTCCAGTCCTTCGATACTCAGGTAAGGTGAAAACCCTTCTAATTTCGCACAGCTCATCAAAGAGACACCAGGAGACTGGATTCCCACTGTCGTCCAGGATACAGGCACTGGGGAGGTGCTGGATACAGCTCCTCACATGGCTGAGAGTGAGGTCACTTCCTCTGTTGGCAGTGTGCTTCACCAGCAGCTCAGCATGGGAAACCTGCAGGCTTGAGATCTTCAGTGTTGGGTCACTCCTGTAAGTTATAAGTAAGTAAATAAGAAAGAAAATTCATAGCTTTCTGCTAATGCCATTTTGTCATTACGTTTCTGCAGAAATAATAATTACTTTATTTGAAGATGTATTAAATGTGTTAACATATCCAAATACATCTGGCATTTATAACAAATAGTTTCAAACTTACATGTGACTTTTTGTAACAAACATTTTTGTAGTAAAGTCTTTATAATATACTTCAAGTAAAGCTAATGGTTTAAAAGGCCTTTAAATTGTATCTTAACATCTACAAAGATTACCTAAATAGTTAAACAAGAGTTCATTCTCTGTGTAACTAGTCTTGCACTCACTCATTGTGTTGAATACTCTCCGGATTGTGATTAACCATCAGTCTGTAGTCTTTGAATTCCTTCACATTCATTCCATTGCTGGTAGCAACCTCTTTTATTAAGTCGCAGTAAGTGTGTGGAATACCTTTTTAAAAGAAAGATTGTACAGTGTTATCACTGCAAACATTTTAATGGCAAAGAGATGCTATCTTTAAACAACAAACATTTAAAATCCATGTAATCATATGAAATATCCATGGAATTTGGGAAAATTACAAAAACTGCTATCATTACAATTCTTAAACACATTTAATATCAATTTCTATATTTATGTTTTATTGCCATATACATGTTTAAATACATATACAGTACATTTGTGCTTAATCTGACAAACCCTCCAAATTCTGACAGCTAAGTAAAAGAAACACAAAAACCTATAATGCAAATCCTTTTCACAAAAACTTTAAACCAGCTATTTACTGGTCAACACTGTACCACTCCAGAAAAGATGGATTAATGAGGAGAGGGAATCAAACCTCAGAGCCATGAAGCCTAGAAGGTAATGCTCATGGTTAAAAAATATAAAAGTGAAAAAAATGGACAACACAAAATGAATCTAGGTTTTAAAGTCTGATCAATGTTTTGTTTCTGAAGAAGGACTGGACAGTACAGTTGCCGTCTGTTCATGAGTCTTGTGTGAATGTGTGCGTGTGGTTGGTTTCAGTTCATTAATATACATTGTGGATCATTATGAACTCTTAATGAGATACAGAACCTCTCACAATGGTGTCTTGTGTCCAGTCTATCACCCTGTCATCCATCAGCATCGCCCGCAGATTCTCAAGATCCTTTGTGAACATCGTCCACAGATTAGGGAACTGAACTGGATGGCTTCTCAGGACCTGGGAAAAGAGACATCAGATTGAAAGCTGTCAAAATCACATTCAATTGTGGAGTTATGAAACCAAAGTAATCTTATGGGAAAATAAAGGTTGGCCAGTTTATTCAAGCCCTAAAAATGCAAAGTGTTCCATGGGATTGTTAATGACCAATTAGTCAGAAACCTGATTTAATGTGTCATCAGAAGGATGGTTCCTCCTACAGCACAGAGTCAGACTACTATAAAACGGGTTTGGCAATTCTGGTGCTGAAGAGAAGAGCACCACCTAGTGGTCAACACACCACTTACAGCAGCAAGTTGTTGCCAAAATGTTACTTAAAATGGATCAACTGGTTTCCCATTCAGACTGCACATCCTGTTGTGTGTGGAGTTTGCATCTGTCTCACTGTCTCGATCACGATTGGCTCTGATGCCTTTCGGCTCTGACATCAGGTTCTGGTGTGGATCTGTACAATATGGAACATTTTCCTGGAATAAAAAAACTGGAAGAGGCAAATTGAGTTTAACCTAACAATATTATTACACACTGCTGTTTTTTTGGGGAGGGTTTGTTTTTCTGCCACGATACATCAGGTAAGCACAAATGCACATAAACAGTTTTTTGAAATAGTAATTTTATTTTTCCAGTCACATTAATTTGTAATTTTCTGTGCAGAGCACTTGCCATGTGTGCATGATCCTTCTTTTCAATTTGCACATCAGGGGTGTCCAGCTCCAGCACTGTACTTCACATGTACCAGAAAACAAGTGATTTGAATTCTGATCCAACTAATTAGTTCAGTACTCCAAAATCAGGTCAGGGGAATGAAAGCCATTGGTTTCTAAACCTAACCTAACCCTGAGAGTTTTGGAGGAATGCAGAGACTCTGAAAAAAACCTACACAAACACATGGGGAACATGCAAACTCCACACAGACAGAAACCCTGGACATGGGATCATGGAGGTGTAGAGGAATAATTCAAATCATCAAGCTGCCTCAGTAGTCACTGAAGTGTTTTAATATATATATCTGTATTGTATCTATACAACACAAATTACTTTCAGGTGTTTCTACATAGTGTTAATACCTGCTTCATCTTCCTCTCTTTGTTTCTATGCACCAAGTCCATTGTTTTACATTCCTACATCAAAATAGCATTAAAGTGCTTTTTGCTTTGACTAAATTTGCATCTAATATTAATCAAACATTTCCCAAACTGGTTTATGTATCAGCACACGACTATTAAAAGCTCCATACTTGACTGTATTTCACAGTACACTTACTGTACTGTTACAAAACCTCCTAGCGGGAATAATGAAAACAGTTCTAGTTTGAGCTGAATTATTTATTTAGGTTATTTTTAGTCTTTGCACTTTGCAGATTTTCAGATCTCTCTATTAAACCCCACACATACATAAGAAGAGCATGCAAACTCCACACAGACAGGAATCAAGCCCAGGACCATGAAGGTGTAGAAGAAAAATTCAAATCATCATGCTACCTCATTATACTGCCACCTCACCTTTACTGCATATCTACTTTGACTAATTTTGCATCTGGCATTTTTCCTTCCCAAACTGGTTTATGGATCAGACTTTTAAAAACTTGTTTTTTACAGTAAGAAGACAGGTTTTTGCAAAAAGAAATCAATTCTCTGTTATTTAGGTTATTTGTAGTCTTTGCTCTTTGCAGATTTTCAGCTCTCTCTTGTCATCCTGTACCTTGTTTTGACGTCTACAGATGACAGTGTTGAAGTTTGGCCAAGAGTCCACACAGATCTCAAGGCTACACCTGTTACTGTTCATGATGTGGATGAGACCCCCATACACCTGAATAATACAGAGCACATCATCATGCAGCAGGTACAAGGTGTTCTCACACTGCTCATTCTGGAGCTACAGGAACACAACACAGACACAGTAATCCCTTCCATGGACAGTAAGTATATGAAAAAAGGTGTCTTAACTGTATTCCCAGATGTTGACATAATTTCCCTGTGGAGAACACCTGTTTATCTAAACAAACACCTTTCAACAATTATGAAATAAAATAAGATAAAATCTAATTGTAACTAATATACAATAAGACTACAAAAAGTTATCTAACTTTGTGACTTTTGTAACAAGTGTACATCCATGGCATTTTCATTCTATAAAACTGTCAATATTATTGCTAAAGCATGTTAATATAATAACCTCTCAAGCACTAAAATGCCATCTTTCATGATAAAAAATTCAGATCAGAAGCAATACCCATCAGAAGTGTAAATAAAATACGTTACCGTGATCGGTTGAGGAATCTGCTTGAGAAGGATGTTTTTCAAGGTTGAAAGATCTTTAAATTATTTTAGAATTAACATCTCTATTGCTAACTGGACTGGAACTCTACAGTATGTCCTGAATCTCTGAGGTCCTCTCACTGCTCTGCCTTCTGCTCAGACCTGGTTTGGTAAGGGTCCCCTGCAACGTCACTCTGACCCGTCTGCTCTCACTGCCAATCTCTGTGCATTTACCTCTTCTGGACAATTCGGGGAAGCAGTACAGGTATAAAATAAAATGTTAGGATATGGATTGAAAAGTAGGGCAGCAAGGTGCCTCAGTGGTGAGCATTGCTGCCTCACAGTACAGCGGCCCTGGGTTCAATTCCTGGGCTATTGTCTGTGTGGAGTTTGTATGTTCTCCCTGTATTCTTGTGGGTTTTGTCTGGCTGATTACCACTGTCTGAGGCAGACCGGCCCTGGATGAGGCCACTAGAGGCCACCTGAACGTGAATTAACATTCTGGTAAACGCAACATCTGTTTTATAGAATAATTGCTAAATTAACTGATGGAAATATGATTTTCTTATGATGTTGTAGGTATGTGCATATAAGTGTGTTTGTGCCTCTTTTCGGTCAGTAGCCAAGTGTGGTAAAACCCAAGATGTTGGTAGAGTCGAAGAAAACATTTTAGTTTAAATTCAGTTTTGCAAAGATGACAGTAGCAGCATAGGTAAAGTTGTATTATGTTTATTTTGAAGAAGTGATCTACTTGGAGGAATCTTTTTGCTTTTCTTAAGATCCTTCAAATCACCATCTGACCCTTCACACCCCCCAGTTTAGGAGTTGCCACCATGCGAAGACTCCTGAGCCTCAGCAGTGAGGAGACTGTCGCAGACGAGCAGCCTCGCTCGTCCCATGTCAGCCCACCAGTAAGGTAGAGAATTTCCACTGCTGCTAATTCAGGGTCAATATGTAGGCGAGCAAGTGAAGCTCCAAATGCAAGGTGACAAAGGTTAAATATAATACAGTGGCCCAGTCAGCACCTTAACTGAGACTAAACAGGGGTTAATGTGCACAGATTGGCCCACTCTTAAATATCAACACAAAGGGGTCTGTCACACCAGGGTAGTTACAGAAGCCAAAAGATTTAAGCATGTTCAATGCAGTAGCATTCTCTGCTAAAACATGGGCATAGACTGGGAAACCCATAACATGTATCTGTTTCATTAAAGCATTCAAGACTGCCTTCATGTGTCCAGCCTTTCGATATTTCGGGAAGGTGAAAGCCATTCTCATTTCACACAGCTCATCAGAGAAACTCCAGGAGACTGGATTCCCACTGTCGTCCAGGATACAGGCACTGGGGAGGTGCTGGATACAGCTCCTCACATGGCTGAGAGTGAGATCGTTTCCACTGTAGGCAAAGGGCTTCAACACCAGCTCAGCATGGGAAACCTGCAGGCTTGAGATTTTCAGTGTTGGGTCACTATTACAAGTAATAAGTAAGCAAAAAAAAGTTCATAACACAACACATTATATCACTGATATCAGTGTTTACCTGTTGCTCAGCCCACCACATAATTTAAATAAAACATATTTTTAGTTTTTTTGTGATGCAAACTTTCCAAATGAGACCAGCAACTGATATGAATTTTTTGACCTCATCAACTACAACAAAAAAAATCGATAACCATTATGTAGCTTTGTCAAAATTCTTTAAATATTTACTATAGAGTACACACATCATTACTAGCTGTAAATTAAGCTAAAAAAGAGTGAGCATCTTGTAAACCCTATACTGCATACTTCAAATGTGACATTTTCTGTAACACAATTATCTCACAAAAAACATCAACATAAGATATATAGGATATATATATATCCATACAGTATATCCATAAGAGGATAATATAGAGCTTCCTTAACTGGCCTTTTTGAATACAAGGATTTGTACAGCATACTTCCCAGGGATAAAAGTGCTGTTCAAAGATTTAAACATGTTAATTGCAGCAGTATTCCCTTCTGCAACATGGCCATAGACTGGGAAGCCCATCGCATGCATTTGTTTACTAAGAGCAAGCAAGACTGTCTTCATGTGTCCAGTCCTTCGATACTCAGGTAAGGTGAAACCCATTCTCATTTCACACAGCTCATCAGAGAGACACCAGGAGACTGGATTCCCACTGTCGTCCAGGATACAGGCACTGGGGAGGTGCTGGATACAGCTCCTCACATGGCTGAGAGTGAGGTCACTTCCTCTGTTGGCAGTGTGCTTCACCAGCAGCTCAGCATGGGAAACCTGCAGGCTTGAGATCTTCAGTGCTAGGTCACGCCTGTAAGTAACAGGCAAGAAAATTCATTATGTTTCTGCTAATGCCATTTTGTCATTAAATTTCTGCAGAAAATAATAATTAATTTATTTGAAGATGTATTCAATGCGTTAACATATCCACACACATGTGGCATCTAAAACAAATAGTTGCAAATTTACGTGTGACATTTTGTTACAAACAATTTTTGTAGTAAAGTCTTCATAATATACTGCAAGTAAAGCTAATGGTTTAGAAATATTAAATATTATCTTAACATGTACAAATATTACCTTAATAGTTAAACAAGACTTAATTCTCTGTGTAATTAATCTTGCACTCACTCTCCGGATTGTGATTAACCATCAGACTGTAGTCTTTGAATTCCTTCACATCCATTCCACTACTGGTAGCAACCTCTTTTATTAAGTCACAGTAAGTGTGTGGAATACCTTTTTTAAAGAAAGATTGTACAGTGTTATCACTGCAAACTTTTTAATGGCAAAGAGATGCTATCTTTAAACAACAAACATTTAAAATCCATGTAATCATATGAAATATCCATGGAATTTGGGAAAATTACAAAAACTGCTATCATTACAATTCTTAAACACATTTAATATCAATATCTTTATTTTTTATTGCTATATACTGTACGTGTTTAAATACATACTGTATACATTTGTGCTGAATCTGACTAAAACTCCAAATTCTGACAGTTAAGTAAAAGAAACACAAAAACCAATTATGCAAATCCTTTTCACAAAAACTTTAAAGAAGAAGAAAAATTCAAATCATCATGCCGACTTTGACTAATTTAGCATCTGGCATTTCTCCTTCCCAAACTGGTTTATGGATCAGACTTTTAAAAACTTGTTTTTTACAGTAAGAAGACAGGTTTTTGCAAAAAGAACTGAATTCTCTATTTAGATTATTTTTAGTCTTTGCACTTTGCAGATTTTCAGCTCTCTCTTGTCATCCTGTACCTTGTTTTGACGTCTACAGATGACAGTGTTGAAGTTTGGCCAAGAGTCCACACAGATCTCAAGGCTGCACCTGTTACTGTTCATGATGTGGAGGAGACCCCCATACACCTGAATAATACAGAGCACATCATCATGTAGCAGGTACAAGGTGTTCTCACACTGCTCCTTCTGGAGCTACAGGAACACAACACAGGCACAGTAAATTAAACTTAACACTTCCAAAGAAAATAAGGTAAAATCAAATTCATTATAACATTGTCTTAGAATGTTATGTCAATAACCACTCACGTATTAAAATGCCACTTTTCATAATAAAAAATTCAGATCAGAAGCAATACCCATCAGAAGTGTATATAAAATACGTTACCGTGATCGATTGAGGAATCTGCTTGAGAAGGATGTTTTTCAAGGTAG
The DNA here is from genome assembly GCF_040954835.1 of Lepisosteus oculatus. Lineage (NCBI taxonomy): Eukaryota > Metazoa > Chordata > Actinopteri > Semionotiformes > Lepisosteidae > Lepisosteus > Lepisosteus oculatus. Next base: position 1,668,325 of record NC_090720.1, on the reverse strand, counting down.
AAAGATCTTTAAATGATTTTAAAATAAACATCTCTATTGCTAACTGGCCTGGTACTATATGTCCTGAATCTCTGAGGTCCTCTCACTGATCTGCCTTCTGCTCAGACCCACTTTTGTAAGGGTTTCCTGCAATATCACGGATATATATACACGCTCTCACTGTCAGCCATGGTGAACCAGGAACAATTAAAAGTTCACACCCAGCAGCTAGAACTCCTTGCCCCCACCTGAGGGCTTCTGTGCCTGGATCTGGATTCTGATAACATGTGTGTGGAATTACATGCATCCAAAAACATCCTGGTAGGTTAGTTGGGTTCTGGGAAATTGGTCTGATGTGAGTGTATGAGTGACAGTGTCTGTCTGTTCCTTGCGATGGACTGACGTCCTGTCTTACACACGTTGCTGGCCAGGTCAGGCTCCAGCTTCTCTGTGATCCCGTACTGGATCAAGGGGCAAGGAAATAGGTGGGTGGATTGAGAACTGTAAAATTTACACCTGGGGATGTTTTGTTAAAATGTACAATGCACTAGTAAGAGCACATTTTGAATATTGAGTACAGTTTGGGGCACAACATTGAAAAGATATTGCTGATGTAGATTCAGTCCAGTGAAGAGCCACAAGTTACATTTTCAGACTTTAAAGGAATGTCCTGCACTGACTGAAAAAACTAGACATTTTTTGTATTTAAAACAACCAGATCTTTATCTTATGATAAAGATAAACCAGGCAAACCAGTCATCCAAGGTCAAAGCTCTTCAGAATCAACAGTAAAATGAAAACCAGAGGCCAGCAGCCATCTGCCCCTATAGCTCACAGCTGGCAGCCCACTAAAGTTCAGCGGGTGTGAACCTGGCCAGTACCTGGATGGGACCTCCTGGGAAAGCTAGGGTTGCTGCTGGAAGAGGTGTTAGTGGGGCCAGTAAGGGGTTCTCACCCTGTGGTGTGTGTGGGTCTTAATACCCCAGTATAGTAAAGGGGACACTAAACTGTATAAAGGCACCTACCTCTGGATGGACAGAGACATAAAACTGAGGTCCTGACTCTTTGTTGTCATTATAAATCGCTACACAATGGCCATCTTGCCATCACTGGTCACGGAGAATGCTCTTCGGTTGTAATGTACTGTACAGCTTGTACTCCCTTATCGCAAGAACGTTGTCTTGATTGTGGTGAACCATCAGATTGTGGTCTTGGAGTTCTGACATTTACTCCATTAATGGAGACAACTTCTTTTATCGGGTCACAGTATGATCTTGGGATATTTTAAGATTAGAGAAATTATTTTCTGCTATCATGGCATTTCTTAAGGACAAGGTGATGTCAACTTTAAATGTACACAACACTTACCTTTTTGTTCTTAGGAAATAACTGTGGAATTTCAGAAGTTACTAGAATGTTTCAGAATTATTTTTAACAAATTTATTAAATCTCTGATATTTATATTTTCCACTTTAATAAGAGAATATGCACCTGTGAACAGAAACAACATTGCACTGAAACAAAGGATTCTCCATGTACTTACAGGTAAGGAAAAGAAATGCTGAATAATACATTTACCTCCTGCTCCACAGAAGACAGACAGTTTTGCATGTCTGTCTATTGGTATTCAACATGTCCATGATTGGGTTGAGTGGAGACTGTACTAACTGGAGAAAACTAGGATAAACCTGTACAGAACATGCAAACTCCACACAGGCATCCAACTCTCTCAGTGTAAATGTTCACTTTCTTGGCTTAAATAAATTCAAACAAATATATGATGAAAAGATGTAAACAAGATGTGTTGCTTTGCCTTATGTAAAGCTACAGGGCAGGTACATACTGATCTTTGTTGTTGCTAGATGGTGCACATTTCTTGCAGTGGCTTAGTGTTACTGGGATTGAGAAGTGTCACAAATCTTCAGGTTTGAAAAGCTTTATTTTTCTTTTTTTTTTAAATTGGAAATAGTGTCCTTATTGTTTATTTGTAATGTTGACTGGCTACCCCTGACAGACTTTTGAATAATTTATTTTTTAAATGTAATTGTCTGAACAGAGCACTAATTATGTATATGTGTGTTGTCTGTCTTCCCAATTTGTAAATGAGGAATTTCCCAACTGCCCTGCTATGTGCTTTGTAACTGGCAACTAGAAAACAACAGGTCATTTCGATTTTTATCCAATTAATTTGTTTAATTCAGCAAATGGGGTCAGAGCAGTAAACATACTGATAGGTTAGTTGGGTTCTGTGAAATTGGTCTGATGTGAGTGTATGAGTGACAGTGTCTGTGTGTTCCCTGCGATGGACTGACCTCCTGTCTTACACATGTTCCTGGCCAGGTCAGGCTCCAGCTTTTCTGTGATCTCGTACTGGATCAAGGGGCAAGGAAATAGGTGGGTGGATTGAACTGTAAGATTTGCACCTGGGGATGTTTTGTTAAAATGTACAATGCACTAGTAACAGCACATTTTGAAGAACTCATTTTGAAAAACTAGACCTCTTTAGTCTTGAAGAAAAACATTGCGAAAAGAGTAAGGGTGTTTACCCTGGCATCCTGGCCTTTACCAGTCATGGCCTCCTAATAATCCCCATCTCATCTTCATCACTCTGCTCTCCTGGTCTGTGCGGAGTGTACTGGTGCACTCTGACTGCCGTCACATCAGTCTACACAGCGGGGGAGAACATACAAACTCCACACAGACAGCACCCCTTTTAACTTTTGTCGTCTTTGTCATGGATGGATTACCTGGCTATGGACTCTTGCCTACTCTGGATTTCCCTGTTTGGACTTGTTTGCCTTGGCCACGCCCCCCCCCCCCCCCCCCCCCGAGCACCAGTGCACCGTCGACACGCCCCCCTGTTCGTCTACCAGCCCTGTTCCTAGTCCTCTCTCCCCCATGTTTGTTGCACTCCCTTTCAGATTCTATCGTCTGCACAGGGTCCTGAAAAACGCTTTGTGACACTATCACCCTGTCATCCATCAGATACACCTGCAAATTCACACGATCCTTCGGGAACATCGTGAACAGATTAGGGAACTGAACTGGGTGGCTTTGTGGACCCTGGAAAGAGACATCAGATTGAAAACTGTCAAATGTGCATTCAGTTTAAGTTGTGAAAAGATTCTGTCCGTTTCTAACTCATTGATATTGCCACCACTGCAGCTCCAGCAGTCTCACAGTTTGTCAGTCCTTAACATCAGATACAACTCACTCCTTCTTTATAAGCTGCTTAACACCCCAGAGTTCTTGAAATACATGAGGGGATCCACTTTATCCCCCATTTAGAGTGACACACGCAGAAGTGAGGAGTTTGCTTTATTTATAGACATAGGACAGTGAGTGGAGCAAATCTGGCCCAACGGAAATGACCAAGTTGAGGAACATCAGACGTATTGAACAGTACAACCAACCTATTCTTTTAATGGGGAATTTTGTTAAGGGACAATGGATTCATTGTGTTACAAAAAGGAGACAATACTGAAGAGACTGTTTGAATAAAAAATATATAATAGCATAAAAGTAAAGAAATCTATTACTATACAGTATATAAAATATGAATATATATATAAACAAGCTAAAGGGGTTAGCCCTGTAATGATAAGCAATATGCGACACATTGACAGATGTACAAGAGAAATATCCTGCATCTTAAACAAAAGAATACAACCCAGGACTAATTCTCCCTTCCTGTAACATTGCTGCCAATATCAGCTGGGCATCTGCCTTCTCATTCTGAACATGCGAATAAGGAGATCAAGTCTTTAGTGTCTGGATTCCACAGTAAAAGAAATCAGCATTTCCTAAAATAAATAGGACAGTGATTTTCATTTATTAAAATAAAACAGAAGGGTTATTAGAGAAAACCTGTGATCGTCAATGTTTAGCTGTTTCTCAGCCCACTACATCGTAGGACAATAGCTTGAATTAAATCCATTTTTTTGTGAAATGCATTTTCCAAATGTGAGCAGCAAATGTTATACATTTTATGACCTATTCAACTACAACAATAAGAATCGATAACCATTATACAACTTTGTCAAATGTCTGTGAAAGCCATAGACTATACACATCATTAATAGCTGTTAATCAATCAGAATAGAAGACCATCTTGCTATACTGTATACAGCAAATGTGACCTTTTCTGTAGCACAATTACTTCACATGTGTTTAATTATGTTGATAAAGTATTAAGAAATGAAAACATCACCAGATATGGATAATATAGTTTTCAACATGGCTTCCTTAACTGACCCTTTTGAAAACAAGGATTTTAATAGCATGCTTTCCTGGAACAAAAGTGTAGTTGAAAGATTTAAACATGTTAATTGCAGCAGTATTCTCTTCTACAGCATGGCCATAGACTGGGAAGCCCATCGCATGTATCTGTTTTATAAGAGCAGTGAAGACTGTCTTCATGTGTCCAGTCCTTCGATACTCAGGTAAGGTGAAACCCATTCTTATTTCACACAGCTCATCAGAGAAACACCAGGAGACTGGATTCCCACTGTTGTCCAGGATACAGGCACTGGGGAGGTGCTGGATACAGCTCCTCACATGGCTGAGAGTGAGATCACTTCCACTGTAGGTAAAGGGCTTCACCACCAGCTCAGCATGGGAAACCTGCAGGCTTGAGATCTTCAGTGTAGGGTCACTCCTGTAAGTAACACACAAGTACATAAGAAAGACAATTCATTATGTCTCTGTTTGGACATTTTATCTTTGAATTTCTGCAGAAAAGAATAATGCATGTGTTTAGAGATGTATTAAACACATTAACATCTCCAAATATATGTGGTATATAATATTACTAGTTGTTACACTTTTTGGTAATCGTGAACACATTCCTCTTCCCTTATGTTACTCAAACACTTTTCCTCACTGAATGGTTCTGGAAATATTAAATGTCACAGAATAAGTATCATAAAAAATTAACTTTATAATGACTGCAAGAAAAGGTAATGAATTAAAAAGCCTGAAAACATTATCTTGTCATGTACAAAGATGACCTAAATAGTTAAAAAGACTTCATTCTCTGTGTAATTAGTCTTGCACTCACTCATTGTGTAGAATACTCTCTGGGTTGTGATGAACCATCTGGCTGTAGTCTTTGAATTCCTTCACATCCATTCCACTGCTGGTAGCAGCCTCTTTTATTAAGTCACAGTAAGTGTGTGGAATACCTTTTTAAAAGAAAGAGTGTACAGTGTTATCACTGCAAACATTGTAATGACAAACAGATGCCACCTTCAAGCACAATTTCACCATGTGTCTTGTCCTAGGACACATGTTACGCTCATCCTAGCTGTTCTCCAGCGCCTTTGCTCTGCCTGGTTCTGTGCTTGAGGTCTGCTGCTCCTTCGCTCGGGTCTGTAACACCTTCAGCTTCTCCCAGTTTACTGCTCTTCATGACAAAATATCAACGGAATTTGGGAAACTAAGTCACAACTAACAATTTGGATAAATTACTAATTGTCATTTAAATTCCTAACAATACATTTAATATCAATTACCCTATTTTTCAGTGCAATAACGGGATATACCAGATTAAATACATATGAATCTGAGCTGAACCTGACCGACCCTCCAAATTCTGACAGCTAAGTAAAAGAAACACAACAAAAAATTGTGCAAATCCTTATCACAAAAACTTTAAACCAGATATTTACTAGTCAACACTGTACCACTCCAGACAGGATGGATTAATGAGGAGGGGGAATCAAACCTCAGAGACATGAAGCCTAGAAGGTACTGTAATGCTCATGGTTAAAAATGGACATTCATAGCAATAGTTGTTGAAATACCATGAGCTTCATTAAAAAGGCAAACATTGTCTTTTGCAAATGATTGTTCACATTGCTGGCAGTGGATTAAAGATCCTGAGAATGAGGAGCACCACAAATCATTTGCAAAAGAAAATGCTTGCCTTACAATATTAACAAGGCTCATGACGAACCATCTGTTCATGTGCGTCAGTGTTTAATATGTTACCAGACCCCCCATAAAACATGGAGATCGGATCATTGTGTATGGTAAAAAGGTTTTAATGTCTGAAGTCTTTTAAAGTCTAAAGTCTGTGGAAGAACTGGACAGCACAATTACAGTCTGTTCATGAGTCTTGTGTGAATGTGTGCGTGTGGTTGGTTTCAGTTCATTAATATACATTGTGGATCATTATGATCACTTAATGAGCTACAGAACCTCTCACAATGGTGTCTTGTGTCCAGTCTATCACCCTGTCATCCATCAGCATCGCCCGCAGATTCTCAAGATCCTTCGTGAACATCGTGCACAGATTAGGGAACTGAACTGGATGGCTTGTCAGGACCTGGGAAAAGATTAAATTAAAGCTGTAGAACATGAACAGTATACAGTACCACAGAACCTGTGAGGATTACCCCAGATCTGACCTCACCTTTTGAATCTCCACTGCTACACCTATGAACTGTTGCTGATCATACAGTATACCCTATGCTTTTCCACATCTTATGCTAACCTGCATGTGTTTGGGAAGCAGAACATGCAAACTCCACACAGACAGGAAACTTGGTATCAATCCCAGGACCAAGGAGGTGTAAAGGAATAGTTCAAATCACCATATCACCACAGTAGACACTGAAGAGACTGACTGCATATCTACAGTAGAATTATATCTTTATATAATCACAAATCTTTTTCAAGTGTTTTTGCATTACTGTTTCTTTTATATTTAATCTTGCTTCTACACACCTACTTAATTGTTTTGCATTCTTATTTTATAAAAGCTGATATAAACGTGTTTGGACTAATTATGCCTCCTATATTTCTATAATATATTTATATTTATATTATATCAGCACCTTTAAATGCTCCATATGTTTTTGTTTTATGGTACACTTACTGCACAGTTGCAAAACTCTATAAGATGCAAAATCTTTCCAAAAATAATGAAAACAGTTCTAATAAGAGCACAATTCGTTTAGTCTTTGCTCTTTGCAGATTTTCAGGTCTCTCTTGTCATCCTGTACCTTGTTTTGACGTCTACAGATGACAGTGTTGAAGTTTGGCCAAGAGTCCACACAGATCTCAAGGCTGCACCTGTTACTGTTCATGATGTGGACGAGACCCCCATACACCTGAATAATACAGAGCACATCATCATGCAGCAGGTACAAGGTGTTCTCACACTGCTCATTCTGGAGCTACAGGAACACAACACAGACACAGTACCCCTTCCATGGACAGTAAGTGTTTTATTCTTATTAAAAACCACTGATTGATTTCTGAACAGAATCTCCAGATTGTGATATCATTCCGTTGAAGAAAACATGTTTATCTAAGACACCTAGATATGTAGAAAGAAAGTGCAATTCAAATTTCTACATTACAATACAAAAAGCTTTATAAATGTATAACTTTGAACAATTGTGTTTTGGTACATTCACATTATAAAACTGTAGATATTGTCTTAGCATGTTAGCACAATAACCACAAAAACACTAAAATGTCCTCTTTTAATAATAAGAACACATCAGAAGTGTTTATAAAGTACATTACCGTGATCGGTTGAGGAATCTGCTTGAGAAGGATGTTTTTCAAGGTTGAAAGATCTTTAAATGATTTTAGAACAAGCATATTTTGCTCCTGACTGGCCTGGTACTGTACTGTATGTCCTGAATCTCTGAGGTCCTCTCACTGCTCTGCCTTCTGCTCAGACCTGGTTTGGTAAGGGTCCCCTGCAACGTCACTCTGACCCGTCTGCTCTCACTGCCAATCTCTGTGCTCCTGCCACACCTGGGACCTCTGAAGTCCAGCCCCACTAGCGAGTCGGAGCCACAAGACTTTGTCTCCACCTGGAGGCCTCTGTGTCTGAATCTGGATCGTAGTAACAGGGGTGCTGACTGTACTCTAGTGTAGAGCTGAAACTTTCATATTAAAAACTGCTAAGAGGCTACTAATTAAATAGATTTTGGTGTTTCTTGGTGTTGATGTTTGTGTTCTTACATTTACCTCTTCTGGACAATGCGGGGAAGCAGTACAGGTATAAAATAAAATGTTAGGATATGGATTGAAAAGTAGGGCAGCAAGGTGCCTCAGTGGTGAGCATTGCTGCCTCACAGTACAGCGGCCCTGGGTTCAATTCCTGGGCTATTGTCTGTGTGGAGTTTGTATGTTCTCCCTGTATTCTTGTGGGTTTTGTCTGGCTGATTACCACTGTCTGAGGCAGACCGCCCCTGGATGAGGCCACTAGAGGCCACCTGAACGTTAATTAACATTCTGGTAAACGCAACATCTGTTTTATAGAATAATTGCTAAATTAACTGATGGAAATATGATTTTCTTATGATGTTGTAGGTATGTGCATATAAGTGTGTTTGTGCCTCTTTTCGGTCAGTAGCCAAGTGTGGTAAAACCCAAGATGTTGGTAGAGTCGAAGAAAACATTTTAGTTTAAATTCAGTTTTGCAAAGATGACAGTAGCAGCATAGGTAAAGTTGTATTATGTTTATTTTGAAGAAGTGATCTACTTGGAGAAATCTTTTTGCTTTTCTTAAGATCCTTCAAATAGCCATCTGAGCCTTCACACCCCCCCATTTTAGGAGTTGCCACCATGCGAAGACTCCTGAGCCTCAGCAGTGAGGAGACTGTCGCAGACGAGCAGCCTCGCTCGTCCCATGTCAGCCCGCCAGTAAGGTAGAGAATTTCCACCGCTGCTAATTCAGGGTCAATATGTAGGCGAGCAAGTGAAGCTCCAAATGCAAGGTGACAAAGGTTAAATATAATACAGTGGCCCAGTCAGCACCTTAACTGAGACTAAACAGGGGTTAATGTGCACAGATTGGCCCACTCTTAAATATCAACACAAAGGGGTCTGTCACACCAGGGTAGTTACAGAAGCCAAAAGATTTAAGCATGTTCAATGCAGTAGCATTCTCTGCTAAAACATGGGCATAGACTGGGAAACCCATAACATGTATCTGTTTCATTAAAGCATTCAAGACTGCCTTCATGTGTCCAGTCCTTCGATACTCAGGTAAGGTGAAAGCCATTCTAATTTCACACAGCTCATCAGAGAGACTCCAGGAGACTGGATTCCCACTGTCGTCCAGGATACAGGCACTGGGGAGGTGCTGGATACAGCTCCTCACATGGCTGAGAGTGAGATCACTTCCACTGTAGGCAAAGGGCTTCAACACCAGCTCAGCATGGGAAACCTGCAGGCTTGAGATCTTCAGTGCGGGGTCACTATAACAAGTAATAAGTAAGCAAAAAAAAGTACATAACACATTATATCACTGATTTTACATTATGCCTTTGCATTTCTGAAGAGAATAATAGTACAAACAAATTAGCACTTTGTTTGTACTATTACAACACTTTCTGTAGAAATCCAAAATACTTTTCCCTTTCCCCTACAGTATGTATCTCAAATTCATTACCTCAAGTTTCTCAAGTTTCAGAAAAAAGCTTAATTTTTCCTTTACACCTACAAAGGTTACCTTAATAATTAAACAAGACTTAATTCTGTATGTAATTAATCTTGCACTCACTCATTGTGTAGAATACTCTCCGGATTGTGATGAACCATCAGATTGCAGTTTATGAGTTCTTTCACATCCATTCCACTGCTGGTAGCAAATTCTTTTATTAAGTCACGGTAAGCACCTGGAACACCTTTTTCAAAGAAAGAGTGTACAGTGTTATCACTGCAAACATTCATGACATAGAGGTGCCACCTTTAAAATTCATGTTATCATAGGAAATGTCTATGTAATTGTGAAAAATGAGAAAAGCTGCTATCATTACAATCCTCAAAAACACATTTAGTATCAGTTTCTATATTTATTTTTTTTACTTCCATATTTGTTCAAATACATACAAATTTGTGCTGAAACTGACCGACCTTCCAAATTCTGACAGGTAAAAGAAAAAGAAAAACTAATTATGTGAATCCTTTTCACATGAACATTAAAACCAGCTATTTTCTGGTTGACACTATTCATGAAAAAGACAAAAAGCTTCTTGAGAAGGCAAACATTTTCATTTGCAAATGGTTGTGCACGTTCCTTGCAGTGGATTAGAGATTCTGTGCATGAGGAGTTCCACAAAACTTTTAATTAATGTGTCACCAGCTATTCATGTATGTTCAAAATGCAAACAGACCTTCTGGAAAAACATGGAAATGTCATCATGTTAAAGGTTTAAAAGTGCGATGAATGTTCTGTTTCTGTGGGAGGACTGGGCAATACAGTTGCAGTGCCAGGTGAGTCAGTTGAAGTCCATTTCAGTTCATTACTATACATTTTGGATTATTATGATCATTTTCTGAGATACAGAACCTCTCACAATGGTGTCTTGTGTCCAGTCTATCACCCTGTCATCCATCAGCATCGCCCGCAGATTCTCAAGATCCTTTGTGAACATCGTGCACAGATTAGGGAACTGAACTGGATGGCTTTTCAGGGCCTTGGAAAAAAGACATCAGTTTCAAAACTCAAATTCACATTCAATTTCTTACATAATTAAACTTGCTGTCTGTTTATAACACAGTGATCCAGGTACTCCCCAACTCCAAACTCCACCAGTCTCACCCTTCGTCAGTCCTGAACTGTCAGAGTTTCTCTGTGATCAGTAGGACATGAGTGTGGACACTTCTAGTTTGTGATCATCACAATGTCCAGTCAGATATATGTACAATCGTTTACAAGGAGGAGCAGCAGAAAGCAGGTGGCCCAAGTTTCTTGTTGAATCTTGTGTCTTCCAGATATTCCCAGCTTTATAGAAGTCTTGATTCACTACAGTCAATTTAAACCCTTGCATGTTTACAATGCTTTTCATCTGAAAGAATCCAGAAGCTCTTTATCCCCTATGAAGGTCATCACCTACATTAGTAGCACATGTAGATCATGGTGAAAATGAAGAATTACATCACCAAAGTAATGTTATGTGTTATAAATGGGACAGATTATGCAAATCTTACAAATACATAAAACAGTATACAAAGTGTTCCATGGGACCTTTAAAGACCAAGTTGTCAGAAACCTGATTTAATATTTCATCAGAAGGACAATGCCTCTTACAGCAGACTACTGTGGCACTGGTTTGGAAATTCTAGTGGTAAAGGGAAGAGCACCCCCTAATGGTCAGCAACACCACTTACTGCGACAACCTGGTCTCCCAGCCCAGTACTGACTGGTCACAGCCTTACATAGCATCTGAGATCTGATGAGATTAGGAAAGAAGGCAGTACCGCCTGTCAAAAGCATAGTATTTGAAAATATGCTGTATACTAATACAATGAGATTTTGCTAACATTGATATTTAATGAATTAAAGCTGTAGAACATATTCAATACACAGTCTGTATACAGGCTGTAGCTGTAATGACGCGGCGAGATGGAAAATAGCCGCGTGTGACTGAGAGCTGACAAGCACGTCTCGGGCAGAGGCGAGGGGCGGAGCGCCGCAACAAAGAGGTGGCAAAAAATGAAATAAAGGCACACAAAATAAACCCCACACTCAGGTCTGAAAGCGGTAGAGGCTACGAACAAGGGAAGCGCTTAAAGAACAAAGCAGGCGCAAAACACAGTGAGAAAGATAACGGGTGAAAAAACGACGAGGTAACAGGCGCACAGCAACTCAGCGAGGGAAGAGTTTAAAGGAAATGAAACTAATAATGAAATAATAAACTAATTTGAAGACTGCTGTGAAAGTCTGTCTGAGCTGTTCTAACAGCGCCGGGAGTTGTGCTGTCCAGCGCGGGCATGACAGTAGTTAGAGAGCAAGAGATCATCCGTGAGGATTACCCCAGATCTCACCTCACCTTTTGAATCAGCACTGCTACAACCATGAACTGGTGCTTATTGGACACTTCATGGTTTTCCCCACGTTGGACAGCACATCAAAGCACAGGTATCCATGAAAAACTGAAGAATTTCTGAAGAATTAGTTCAATTCAGCAATTGGGGTCAGAAGGATTAAACCCAGTGGTCTCTAAACCTAACCTGCATGCACTGAGAGGGAAAACAGGAGACCCTGATTAAACCCCACACATACATAAGCAGAGCACGCAAACTCCACACAGACAGGAATCAAACCCAGGACCATGAAGGTGTAGAAGAAAAATTCAAATCATCATGCCACCTCAGCAGACACTAAAGGGCTTTACTGCATATCTACTTTGATTAATTTTGCATCTGACATTTCTCCTTCCCAAACTGGTTTACGGATCAGACTTTTAAAAAATTGTTTACAATTTACAGTAAGAAGACAGGTTTTTGCAAAAAGAAATCAATTCTCTGTTATTTAGGTTATTTGTAGTCTTTGCTCTTTGCAGATTTTCAGCTCTCTCTTGTCATCCTGTACCTTGTTTTGACGTCTACAGATGACAGTGTTGAAGTTTGGCCAAGAGTCCACACAGATCTCAAGGCTGCACCTGTTACTGTTCATGATGTGGAGGAGACCCCCATACACCTGAATAATACAGAGCACATCATCATGTAGCAGGTACAAGGTGTTCTCACACTGCTCATTCTGGAGCTACAGGAACACAACACAGACACAGTAATCCCTTCCATACACAGTAAGTATATGAAAAAAGGTGTCTTAACTGCATTCCCAGATGTTGACATAATTTCCCTGTGGAGAACACCTGTTTATCTAAACAAACACCTTTCAACAATTATGAAATAAAATAAGATAAAATCAAATTGTAACTAAGATACAATAAGACTACAAAAAGTTATCTAACTTTGTAACTTTTGTAACAAGTGTACATCCATGGCATTTTCATTCTATAAAACTGTCAATATTATTGCTATAGCATGTTAATATAATAACCTCTCAAGCACTAAAATGCCACCTTTCATAATAAAAAATTCAGATCAGAAGCAATACCCATCAGAAGTGTAAATAAAATACGTTACCGTGATCGGTTGAGGAATCTGCTTGAGAAGGATGTTTTTCAAGGTTGAAAGATCTTTAAATGATTTTAGAATTAACATCTCTATTGCTAACTGGACTGGAACTCTACAGTATGTCCTGAATCTCTGAGGTCCTCTCACTGCTCTGCCTTCTGCTCAGACCTGGTTTGGTAAGGGTCCCCTGCAACGTCACTCTGACCCGTCTGCTCTCACTGCCAATCTCTGTGCTCCTGGCACACCTGGGACCTCTGAAGTCCAGCCCCACTAGCGAGTCGGAGCCACAAGACTTTGTCTCCACCTGAAGAGGATCTGGATTCCCTGCCTGGATCTGGATTCTGGTACGGCTTAATATTTAATGTTGAATAAGTAGCCTCTTAGACGTTTCTAAGAGGCTACTAATAAATAGGCGTTGGTGTTTGTGTTGACGCATATACCCCTTCTGGACAATGTATGGAAACAAAAACTGGTAAATATGTTAATATATGGATTAAAAAAGTATGGTAGTGCAGAGGTTAGCATTGCTGCCTCAAAGCCCCGGGGCCCCAGTTGTAATTTCTGGGGTGCTGTATGTGTGGAGTTTGCATGTTCTCCCTGTGTTTGTGGGTTTCCCCTCGGTGCTCCTCTTCCATCCCACAATCCAAAGACATGTTGGTAAGTTAAATACCTTTTTGGAAAATTGGCCCTGGTGTGAGTGTGTGTATTTGTATGTATTGTGTGTGCTCTGCGATGGACTGGTGTCCCATCCAGGGTGTATCCTGCCCAGCAGCTGTTGCTTGACACGACCCTCCATGATCCTGTGCTGGATAAAGTAGACTGATGGATGAAGTCTTAACTATTACAGTCATTTAATTTAAAATAATGTATTACAGCTTTTGAATGTAGTCTTAAAAGAAACATTTTAATCACAAAATAATTACAAATATTATTGACAAAGATGTCACCATTAAACAACAGACATTTAAAATGTATTTTATCATAGGAAATAAAATATTAAATTTTCAAAAATCCTATCCTCAAAAATAATCTGAATAGAAATTTCTCATATTTACCATTTTTCTCTGCAATCAAGCAATATGCTGTACGCATGAGTAATAAATACTTATGCCCCCCAGATTCTAAAAAAACATTTAAAGCTAAACGCAGCCAGGTCATGCAGTCTCCTCATAGACAGATACACCTGTCCAGGTCTTGAGCTCATGATCCCTGAACTGTGGGACAGCAGTGCTAATGCACTTACTTTGAGGTCTATCTACAGTATGAAGCCTAGAAGTTAACATTTAAGGTAAAAAAATCAACGTATACTGTATATCTTATACAGATTATTTATGTTTCACAGTCCTTAACGATTCATTCCTACAATTCATTCCTTGTCTTCATAAGACGCTTAACATCCCAAAGGATCCCAAAGCTCTGGACATACAGGAGGGACCCACTTTATCCCCCATTAAGTTCATCACGCACCTGCCTGACAGGTACAGATCAGGGGGAAGTGAGGAATTTCATCACCCAGTGAATTTTGGGGGAAAAGTGAAGTTGACTGGATTAGCAAACCCAAGGTGGAATTTAAGAAGGATACCGGTGTTACACGTTGTTGCATTTGGATATTTAATAAATAATAGTAAGGAATTTGGTTTAATGTTCCATCACAAGAACAGTACATTCTACAGCACAGTGTCCCTTTTCACCATGTCAGTGGTTTTGATAACATTGGTGTTTAATGATTTACAGATGGAGAAATATACACACAAGCTATAGTAAAAGAGACCAGATGTGATCGTTACTCCATCCAAAAACGTCCCTTAGTCTGAGGGGATCTGATCTCATGTTTGGAATCAGCACTGCTACCTCCATGAACTGTTTCTGATCACACACCTTCGTGGTTTCCCACAGAGCAATTACTGTTGCACATCACAACACAGTTATCCATGAATTTTTGGTATACAATAAAACTCCCAATTAGCAAATAGAAAACAACAGGTGATTCAATTTTTTATCCAACTGATTAGTTCAATTCAGCAATTGGGGTCAGAGCCATAAAACCACTGGTCTCTAAACCCCACCTGCGTGTGTTTAGGACAGCAGAGAAATCCTACACAAACGCAAGGAGAACATATAAACTCCACACAGACAGGAACCCTGGAATCAAACTCAGGACCATTGAGGGGTAAAGGAATAGTTCAAAGACGTACAGGTAAGTTAGAAAATCGGCCCTTGTGAACGTGTCAATGTCTGCATGTGTCCTACCTCAGACGTGCTGCTAGTCGGTGGCTTTGTGGCTCAGGATCTGTGCCTGTGGCTGGAAGGTTGCCAGTTCGTATCCCGCGGTCAGCAGAGGAATCCTACTCAGTTGGGCCCCTGAGTAAGGCCCTTAACCCCAACTGCTCCAGGGGTGCTGGATAAATGGCTGACCCTGTGCTCTGACCCCAAGCTTCTGTCCCTGTCTGTGTGTCTCATGGAGAGCAAGCTGGGGTCTGTGAAAAGACAGATTCCTAATACAAGAAACTGTATATGGCCAATAAAGTGATCTTCTCTTAGTTAGATCTGAAGTGTAAAGTGTAGTTAAGTCACCAGAGGGCACTCTTAAGACAAAGAAATGCGAGTCCAGCCATACAGAAATCACCCAGTTGAAGAAGTTTGCACTGTTACTACTTCAAGGTCTGACAAGTAAGGCATACAAGTGATGGACCAGATGCAAGGTGAAAAGGTTAAATGCAACACAATGGCCCAGTCAGCACCTTAACCGAGATTAAACAGAGATTAATGTATACAGATCCCCCCAGGTTTGACTATAAACAAAAAGGGTTCTGTCACACCACAATAATTACAGAAGCCAAAAGATGTTAACATGTTAATTGCAGTAGTATTCTCTTCTGAAACATGGGCATAGACTGGGAAGCCCATCGCATGTATCTGTTTTATAAGAGCAGTCAAGGCTGTCTTCATGTGTCCAGTCCTTCGATACTCAGGTAAGGTGAAAGCCATTCTCATTTCACACAGCTCATCAGAGAAACACCAGGAGACTGGATTCCCACTGTCGTCCAGGATACAGGCACTGGGGAGGTGCTGGATACAGCTCCTCACATGGTTGAGAATGAGGTCACTTCCTCCAAAGTCAAATTGCTTCGCCACCAGCTCAGCATGGGAAACCTTCAGGCTTGAGATCTTCAGTGTTGGGTCACTCCTTTAAGTAAAAGGCAAGTAAATAAACAACATATAACACATTATATCTCTGATTGGACACTATGTCTTTGCATTTTTGTAGAAAATAATAAGACACATATTTGGAGATATATTTAATCCAATGTGTTAAATACAGGTGGTATCTAAAATTAATAGTTACAGTTAAACGTGTGTAATACTTTTCGTAGAAATTCAAAACACTAGCGCTCTTCCCCTATGTAACGCAAACTGAGTGAGTGTGTAAAACATAAAAGTGTCACATAAAAAAAAGCTTTAAAACATTATCTTAACATCTACGAGGGTTACTTAAATAATTTAACTAGACTTTATTCTCTGTGTAATAAGCCTTGCACTCACTCATTGTGTAGAAGACTCTCGGGATTGTGATGAACCATCAGGTTGTAGCCTTTGAATTCCTTCACATCCATTCCACTGCCGGTAGAAACCTCTTTTATTAAGTCGCAGTAAGAGCCTGGAATACCTTTTTAAAAGAAAGATTGTACAGTGTTATCACAGCAAGTATTAATGACAATGAGATGCCATCTTTAAACAACATTTAAAATTCATGTTGTCATAGGAAATATCAATGGAATTTTGGGAAATTACAAAAACCTTTATCATTACAATCCTAAAACACATTTAATATAATTTAATATCTATATTCATTTTATACAGATTTTATGCACATTTAAATACATATAAATTGATGCTGAAATGACCGACCCTCCAAATTCTGTCAAGTAACAGAAACACAAAAGATGTGAATTCTTATCGCATAAATTTTAAACCAACCAATTTCTGGTCGACACTGCAGCACTCCAGACAGGTTGGAAGTCAACTTTTATGGAAAGGAAACATATAGAAACTACTTGGACATCCACAACAACAGCAGTTGAACCTGAATGCTGCTTTTTGCCTTAGTTAATGGAATGAAAGCAGAACATTTAATAGTTCCTTTTTGTCAAGTAGTCAAGTCTGTGCACATTCTTTGCAGTGGAATCTTTCTACTAAAAAACACGTTTTAGTAGTTCTTACCAGCTGTCAATTTGTGTTAGTGTTTAAAATGTCAATAGAACAGGAATAATTTTGACCTGACATAATTTTATCCTTTGCAGTCAAAGCAAAAGTGGCTGGAGACAAACAGAGTTTGAATCTGTTTTTCAAAGTTGTACCTATTCTTCATAAGGAAGGCTTTAAGAAAATACGAACATTTTCTTTTGCAAAGAATTGCGCACATTCCTTGCAGTGGATCACAGATTCTGAGAATGACCAGCATTTGTGTTTAAAATGTTAACAGAACTTCTGGAAAACATGGAAATGTCATGGTTTGTATGTAAACAGTTTTAAAGTCTGATCAGTGTTCTGTTTCTGAAGAAGGACTGGACAGTACAGTTCCAATCAGTTCATGGGCTTGTGTGTGAATGTAGGTGTGGTTGGTTTCAGTTCATGAATATACATTGTGGATCATTATGAGCGCTTAATGAGCTACAGAACCTCTCACAATGGTGTCTTGTGTCCAGTCTATCACCCTGTCATCCATCAGCATCGCCCGCAGATTCTCAAGATCCTTCGTGAACATTGTGCACAGATTAGGGAACTGAACTGGATGGCTTGTCAGGACCTGGGAAAAGAGACATCAGATTGAAAGCTGTCAAAATCACATTCAATTTCTTACGTAATTAAACTTGCTGTCTGTGTATAACACCGTGATCCAGGTACTCCCCAACTCCAAACTCCACAAGTCTCACCCTTCAGTGTTTCTCTGTGATCAGTAGGACATGAGTGTGGACACTTCTTGTTTGTGATCATCACAATGTCCAGTCAGATAGATGTACAATCGTTTACAGGGAGGAGGAGAGAGCTGGTGGCCCTGGCCTGTCTCTGTGTCTTTTTGTATTCCACCCCCACCCATTGGACAGCACATCAAAGCAGAGGTAACCACGAAAAACTGAAGAATTTCTGAAGAATTAGCGCAAAACATTTTCAGGTGTTTTTACATTGTGGTAAGACCTGCTATACATTGCCTTGTACTCCTCAATCATAATTGCTTTTAAAGAGCTTTGTGCTTTGACTAACTTTGCATCTGATATTTCTCTTTCCCAAAATGGTTTTTAGATGAGACTACACATCCAGCACTGTTACAAAACTCCTATTTGCACTCAATATGAAGACAGGTTTTGCAAAAATAATTAAAATGGTTCTAGTAAAAGCATAATCCCTGTTATTTAAGTTATTTGTAGTCTTTGCTCTTTGCATATTTTCAGATCTCTCTTGTTATCCTGTACCTTGTTTTGACGTCTACAGATGACAGTGTTGAAGTTTGGCCAAGAGTCCACACAGATTTCAAGGCTGCACCTGTTACTGTTCATGATGTGGAGGAGACCCCCATACACCTGAATAATACAGAGCACATCATCATGCAGCAGGTACAAGGTGTTCTCACACTGCTCATTCTGGAGCTACAGGAACACAACACAGACGCAGTAATTTAAAATTAAAATTAACACTTCCAAAGAAAATAAGATAAAATCAAATTCATTATAACATTGTCTTAGAATGTTATGTCAGTAACCACTCAAGTATTAAAATGCCACCTTTCATAATAAAAAATTCAGATCAGAAGCAATACCCATCAGAAGTGTATATAAAATACGTTACCGTGATCGATTGAGGAATCTGCTTGAGAAGGATGTTTTTCAAGGTAGAAAGATCTTTAAATGATTTTAAAATAAACATCTCTATTGCTAACTGGCCTGGTACTATATGTCCTGAATCTCTGAGGTCCTCTCACTGATCTGCCTTCTGCTCAGACCCACTTTTGTAAGGGTTTCCTGCAATATCACAGATATATATACACGCTCTCACTGTCAGCCATGGTGAACCAGGAACAATTAAAAGTTCACACCCAGCAGCTAGAACTCTTTGCCCCCACCTGAGGGCTTCTGTGCCTGGATCTGGATTCTGATAACAGGTGTGTGGAATTACATGCATCCAAAAACATCCTGGTAGGTTAGTTGGGTTCTGGGAAATTGGTCTGATGTGAGTGTATGAGTGACAGTGTCTGTGTGTTCCCTGCGATGGACTGACCTCCTGTCTTGCACACGTTGCTGGCCAGGTCAGGCTCCAGCTTCTCTGTGATCCCGTACTGGATCAAGGGGCAAGGAAATAGGTGGGTGGATTGAGAACTGTAAAATTTACACCTGGGGATGTTTTGTTAAAATGTACAATGCACTAGTAAGAGCACATTTTGAATATTGAGTTTGGGGCACAACATTGAAAAGATATTGCTGATGTGGATTCAGTCCAGTGAAGAGCCACAAGTTACATTTTCAGACTTTAAAGGAATGTCCTGCACTGACTGAAAAAACTAGACATTTTTTGTATTTAAAACAACCAGATCTTTATCTTATGATAAAGATAAACCAGGCAAACCAGTCATCCAAGGTCAAAGCTCTTCAGAATCAACAGTAAAATGAAAACCAGAGGCCAGCAGCCATCTGCCCCTATAGCTCACAGCTGGCAGCCCACTAAAGTTCAGCGGGTGTGAACCTGGCCAGTACCTGGATGGGACCTCCTGGGAAAGCTAGGGTTGCTGCTGGAAGAGGTGTTAGTGGGGCCAGTAAGGGGTTCTCACCCTGTGGTGTGTGTGGGTCTTAATACCCCAGTATAGTGAAGGGGACACTAAACTGTATAAAGGCACCTACCTTTGGATGGACAGAGACATAAAACTGAGGTCCTGACTCTTTGTTGTCATTATAAATCGCTACACAATGCTCATCTTCAATCACTGGTCATGGAAAATGCTCTTCGGTTGTAATGTACTGTACAGCTTGTACTCCCTTATCTCAAGAACGCTGTCTTGATTGTGGTGAACCATCAGATTGTGGTCTTGGAGTTCTGACATTTACTCCATTAATGGAGACAACTTCTTTTATCGGGTCACAGTATGATCTTGGGATATTTTAAGATTAGAGAAATTATTTTCTGCTATCATGGCATTTCTTAAGGACAAGGTTATGTCAACTTTAAATGTACACAACACTTACCTTTTTGTTCTTAGGAAATAACTGTGGAATTTCAGAAGTTACTAGAACGTTTCAGAATTATTTTTTACAAATGTATTAAATCTCTGATATTTATATTTTCCACTTTAATAAGAGAATATGCACCTGTGAACAGAAACAACATTGCACTGAAACAAAGGATTCTCCATGTACTTACAGGTAAGGAAAAGAAATGCTGAATAATACATTTACCTCCTGCTCCACAGAAGACAGACAGTTTTGCATGTCTGTCTATTGGTATTCAACATGTCCATGATTGGGTTGAGTGGAGACTGTACTAACTGGAGAAAACCCAGATAAGCCTGGACAGAACATGCAAACTCCACACAGGCATCCAACTCTCTCAGTGTAAATGTTCACTTTCTTGGCTTAAATAAATTCAAACAAATATATGATGAAAAGATGTAAACAAGACGTGTTGCTTTACCTTATCTAAGGCTAAAGGGCAGGTACATACAGTACTGATCTTTGTTGTGCAAGATGGTGCACATTTCTTGCAGTGGCTTAGTGTTACTGGGATTGAGAAGTGTCACAAATCTTCAGGTTTGAAAAGCTTTATTTTTCTCTTTTATTTTCTCTTTTATTTTTGAATTGGAAATAGTGTCCTTATTGTTTATTTGTAATGTTGACTGTCTACCCCTGATAGACAACCTCGGTGACTAACTACTGTATATGTTATTTATCTTTCTTATCTTCTGCCTGTTGATGACGGCATCGCGGTGGTGCTTGCAACAGCTGCCCCTATTGACAAATTGAGTTGAAGAAAATCTTTTTTTTCTCTCCTTTTTGAGTTTGGACAACACTCGCTCTCTAGGAAGCAGTGCCTTTTCTACTGGAAAGAAAAGCAAGTTAAAAGAAACAAAATCTGTTCTTTCGCCATCTGCCACTGATGGTCTGTCTTTTTTCCCCTCCATCCCCCCCAAAAATTGGAAGACATCTTTATTTTTAATACACTTTTCTCAACTTTTAATTTCCTTAATACATCACTTTCCCTTCCCTTACTTACTAAACAATATTAATTTTCTTCCACTCCGTGTATCGTACACAACATTCAATATTTACATGCCTGTTTAAATGGATATATCTTACCTGCCAGACTATAAGCAATATTTTCATGTTGAATTTGTGGGACAGTGCAATATTTACGGAATGACACACATTGACAGTTTTTGTACTTGTTGAATCAAAAATGCACCTAAAGATAGACGGAAAAATAAAAGTTTTCTTTTTCTGGTCACATCAAAGATTCTACTGTTTGAATAATTTACTTTTGAGCAGAACACTAATTGTGTGTGTGTGTTGTCTGTCTTCCCAATTTGTAAATCAGGAATTTCCCAACTGCCCATGCCCTGCTATGTGCTTTGCAATGTGCAACTAGAAAACAACAGGTTATTTGGATTTTTATCCAATTAATTTGTTTAATTCAGCAAATGGGGTAAGAGCAGTAAAAACAGGTTTCTAAACCTCACCTGCATGTGTCTGGGAAGAAAGCAGGGACCCTGGGAAAATCCCACACATAGAGAACATGCAAACTCCACACAGACAGGACTCTAGGTGTAAAGTATTAATTAAAATCCCCAAGCCACCTCAGTGGACTTTCTATGCACCTACGTTCAGATTCCTTTATGACAACAGCTGTTAATATCTGCTTTGAATACATTTATTCTGATATTTCTCCTTACCAACTTGGTTTATGGTTCAAATAAATGCTCTATACTTTAATGTGTTTTACAGTCCTCCACTATTACAAAATTCCTTTCAGCACACTACTGCATATGTGAAAATGGGTTTTGCAAAAACAATAGAAACAGTTCTAGTAAGAATTTAATTCTTATTTAAGTTACCTAGTCTTTGTATTTTGCAGACTTCTCTTGTCATCATGTACCTTGTTGTGCTCATTCCAGAGCCACAGTAACACAACATGCAGGGGTGTAGATGGGGTGGTGGGAGAGGTTTCAGAGAGATGTGCTACTGAAGTCCAAGATGTATTTATGTATTTTATTTAGTAACCTCTAATAATAAATCAAGAAGTTAATTAACCCAAACATTTTGTTTTTATTAAAAAGTGAAAATTAATCAGATGAGGATGATGTATGTTTCAATGTGACTCCATTAACTGGCCTTTTGAATACAAGAATTTTTACAGCACGTTTCCCAGGGACAAACGTGTAGTTGATAGATTTAAACATGTTAATTGAAGAAGTATTCCCTTCTGCAACATGGGCATAGATAGGTAAGCCCATTGTATGCATCTGTTTTAGCAGAGCAGTGAAGACTGTCTTCATGTGTCCAGTCCTTCGATACTCAGGTAAGGTGGAAGCCATTCTCATTTCACACAGCTCATCAGAGAGACACCAGGAGACTGGATTCCCACTGTCGTCCAGGATACAGGCACTGGGGAGGTGCTGGATACAGCTCCTCACATGGCTGAGAGTGAGGTCACTTCCTCTGAAGGCAGTGTGCTTCACCACCAGCTCAGCATGGGAAACCTGCAGGCTTGAGATCTTCAGTGTAGGGTCACTCCTGTAAGTAACAGGCAAGAAAATAAAGAAGAATATAAATTTCACATAATACAAATAATTAGCAATGCCAACCACTGTGCCACCATGCCCTCCCAGTCAAGTCTTTATCCTCTCTCTAGTCTTGCACTCACTCCATGTGTAGAATACTCTGTGGATTCTGATGAAAAATCAGTTTGAAGTCGCTGAATTCTTCAACATCCATTCCTCCGCTGGTAGCAACTTCTTTTATTAAGTCACAGTAAGAGCCTGGAATACCTTTTTAAAAAAAAAACAGGTTGTACACTGTTTTTACAGCAAATTTTTGTGGCTAAGAGATGCCACCTTTAAAAAAGCATACTATTTAAAATTCATTTTATCATGGGAAATAACTCTGGAATTCTGGAAAATGTCTAGATGTTGTCATAATTATGACACTCAGAAGTAGATGACATTTCACAGTTGTTTTTTTCACTGCAATAAGGGAATATAATATCTTTACATGTTTATACATTTGCACTGAAACTGACAGAGCCTCCAAATTCTGGCAGATACGTACCTGTAAATGAAACACAAAAAAACAATTTATCTCCTTTATCCCATTTTGGCATACAGTAAACATTAACCAAATATTTTATTGACACTGTAGCACTCCAGACACATGACAAGTGTTCTGCCCAGACATTCAAATTCCAATTAAATTATTCAAATATCAAAAATGTGACTGAAAAATTCAAATGACTGTTTCAGAAGATGTGACATAATTTTATGTGTGTTTGTGTTTTATTCATTGAGCTAAAAACAACAACACTGCAATGTGCAAAGAACTTGTAGTGTTAAACAAAATTTGTCTCTTCCTGTTACTTTTTCAAAATGTTTGGCCGTGCTGATCCATACTGTGTTCCGGAGGAAATGAGCTCAGGATCCCAGAACTATGAAACCTTTTTATAGCCAAAAATAAAAATAAATATAAAAGCTTGATGTGGAAAAACAGAGACCCACAACAATGCCAGTTATTTCTGGGAATTCATACAGAGCCCTGCCAGATCATGAATGGGATTCTGCTTTTCATGTATGTTAAAGCAGCTGGATATTTAAACAGTACTCTCTGGTCCCCATGACTGTGCACATTCCTTGCAGTGGATTACTGATTGTTAAAACGAGTAGCGCCACAACACTCCATACAGTACCTTACTAGCTGTTCATGTGCGTTAGTGTTTAAAATGTTAAAAGAAAACACGGAAACCATGTAAATGTTTCCTTCTTCTGTAGAAGGAAGGTACATTTGCAATCTAGTCTTGAGAGTGTGAATGTGTGTGTGGCGAGATGCAGTTTTAGGAGATTAACGGATTAGGAATAATGTGGCTCCACAGGACACGGAAGTTACTTTACGGACCACAGTGCCTGACACACCCATCACGGCCTTTTGGTTAACTTCTTTGCACTTTTCCTGAACTTATGCTCATACTCCTCCGAGAGTGGTACTGTTATATGGACCCTCACTGGGGCAGCTAGGACAGCTGACATTGCACAGGTACGCCCTCACTTGTCTTGTTAGTTTATTGACTTGCTTCAGCAGCAGTCAGATATCAACACATGCTTCTCTAATGGGAGCTCTGCATCCCTCACAGTCATTCCTCGCATATCATATCGCAATACCTAATGAGATATAGAACCTCTCACAATGGTGTCTTGTGTCCAGTCTATCACC
Source organism: Lepisosteus oculatus (assembly GCF_040954835.1). Lineage (NCBI taxonomy): Eukaryota > Metazoa > Chordata > Actinopteri > Semionotiformes > Lepisosteidae > Lepisosteus > Lepisosteus oculatus. The sequence goes on along the minus strand of NC_090720.1, from coordinate 1,643,993 downwards.
CTGTCATCCATCAGCATCGCCCGCACATTCTCAAGATCCTTCGTGAACATTGTGAACAGATTAGGGAACTGAACTGGATGGTGTGTCAGGTCCTGGGAAAAGAGACATCAGTCTCAAAACTCAAATTCACATTCAATTTCTTACATAATTAAACTTACTTTCTGTGTATAACACAGTGATCCAGGTATTAACCAACTCCAAACTCCACCAGTATCACCCTTCAGTGTTTCTCTGTGATCAGTAGGACACTTCTAGTTTGTGATCATCACAATGTCCAGTAAGATAGATGTACAATCATTTACAGGGAGGAGGAGAGAGCTGGTGGCCCTGGCCTCTTGCTGTTTGTGTCTTCCAGATATTCCCATCTTTAAACTGGCATGTGTCTTTTTGTATTCCACCCCACCCATTGGACAGCACATCAAAGCACAGGTATCCATGAAAAACTAAAGAAGTTCTGAAGAATTAGCGCAAATCATGTTCGGGTGTTTTTACATTGTGGTAAGACCTACTATACATAATATGTCATTTACATTGTGTTTTGCTTCTATGCACTTACTACATTGCTTTGTACTCCTCAATCATAATTTAAAGAGCTTTGTGCTTTGACTAACTTTGCATCTGATATTTCTCTTTCCCAAAATGGTTTTTAAATCAGACATGTTTTTTCATATTTAACGCTACACATCCAGCACTCTACTACAGCATCCAGTTACAAAACTCCTATTAGCACTCAGTAAGAAGACAGGTTTTGCAAAAATAATGAAAACGGTTCTGGTAAAAGCAATCCCTGTTATTTAAGTTATTTGTAGTCTTTGCTCTTTGCAGATTTTCAGCTCTCTCTTGTCATCCTGTACCTTGTTTTGACGTCTACAGATGACAGTGTTGAAGTTTGGCCAAGAGTCCACACAGATCTCAAGGCTGCACCTGTTACTGTTCATGATGTGGAGGAGACCCCCATACACCTGAATAATACAGAACACATCATCATGCAGCAGGTACAAGGTGTTCTCACACTGCTCATTCTGGAGCTACAGGAACACAACAGACACAGTAATTTAAAATTAAAATTAACACTTCCAAAGAAAATAAGATAAAATCAAATTAAAATAAAATAATTTCCATGGCACATTCACATTATAAAACTCTAGATATCATTGTCTTACTATGTTAAGACAATAACCACTCATGCACTAAAATACCACCATTATAATTAAAAAAACACAGATAAGAAGTAATACCTATTGCAAGTGTTTATAAAGTACATTACCATGATTGATTGAGGAATCTGCTTGAGAAGGATGTTTTTCAAGGTAGAAAGTTCTTTAAATGATTTTAAAATAAACATCTCTGTTGCTAACTGGACTGGAACTGTATGTCCTGAATCTCTGAGGTCCTCTCACTGATCTGCCTTCTGCTCAGACCTGGGTTTGTAAGAGTTCCCTGCAGTATCACTCATACTGTATATATACACACTCTCACTGCCTCTCACTGTACACCTGGAACATTTTAAAGTTTACCCAGAAGTCTTTGTCCCCACCTGAGGGCTTCTGTGCCTGGATTTGGATTCTGATAACAGGTGTGTGGAATTACATGCATCCAAAATATCCTGGTAGGTTAGTTGGGTTCTGTGAAATTGGTCTCATGTGAGTGTATGAGTGACAGTGTCTGTGTGTTCCCTGCGATGGACTGACCTCCTGTCTTACACATGTTGCTGGCCAGGTCAGGCTCTGGCTTCTCTGTGATCCCGTACTGGATCAAAGGGCAAAGAAATAGGTGAATGACAGCACCCCTTTTAACTTTTGTCGTCTTTGTCATTGATGGATTACCTGGCTATGGACTCTTGCCTACTCTGGATTTTCCTGTTTGGACTTGTTTGCCTTGGCCACGCCCCCCCCCCCCGAGCACCAGTGCACCGTCGACACGCCCCCCTGTTCGTCTACCAGCCCTGTTCCTAGTCCTCTCTCCCCCGTGTTTGTTGCACTCCGTTCCGGATTCTATCGTCTGCACAGGGTCCTGAAAAACGCTTCGTGACACTATCACCCTGTCATCCATCAGATTCACCTGCAAATTCACACGATCCTTCGGGAACATCGTGCACAGATTAGGGAACTCAACTGGGTGGCTTTGTGGACCCTGGAAAGAGACATCAGATTGAAAACTGTCAAATGTGCATTCAGTTTAAGTTGTGAAAAGATACTGTCTGTTTCTAACTCATTGATATTGCCACCACTGCAGCTCCAGCAGTCTCACAGTTTGTCAGTCCTTAACATCAGATACAACTCACTCCTTCTTTATAAGCTGCTTAACACCCCAGAGTTCTTGATATACATGAGGGGAGCCACTTTATCCCCCATTTAGAGTGACACACGCAGAAGTGAGGAGTTTGCTTTATTTATAGACGTAGGACAGTGAGTACTTATTTCATTTGAATACAAGCCTTGTGGGTTTCCCTGGATAGGCTCCTATTACTACCAGACCTGAAAATATTTTCATGAATTCAGGTATGACAATGTTTCTTCCCTTTCTTGTCTTTGTGTTTTTAAGAATGTTCTACGATACGTTAGTAGTATATAGAAACACTGAGCTATAAAAGAGTCATTAACAGGTCTGAATTAAATCCAGTTCCTGGTTAATAGAATCCCTATTCACAGAATAATATCTTTATCCTTAATTCATTACCGCTCTCACATTAATCCAGGAGAGTCAGTAGGCGGCTGGTTACCATTGTCTGGGGCAGATTGCCTTAAAAAGGGACTTTAATGATGCATTTTGGCCACTAGAGGCCACCAGATGGCATTAAAAGACACACGCTGGTAAATACAATGGTTGAATTAACCTTTATTGCCCTAAAGGAATTTGTCTTGCACATCAAGAGCAGCTAAACATGATATAGATCTTGGATAACAATTGCTTAATTAATAAGTGGAAGTAGAATTAATTGCTTAGTTGATGGAAATAGAATGATTTTCTGGTGATGTTTTTGGTGTGTGCGTACTACAGTACATACTGTATGTGGTCTCTGTTTGCCAGCCAAGGGAAGAAAAATCCAAGATCTCTGTAAGTTACAAGTAAAAGTTTTAGTTTTAATTCAGTTTCGCAAAGGTGACAGTAGCAACATAGCTAAAGGCTGTATTGTGTTTATTTTGAAGAAGTGATTTAATAGGAGAAATATTTTACTTTTTCTAAAAATCTTTGTAATAAGCCAGCTCACCCATCTGGACATTCACATCAACCCGGGGTTTGCAGCCGAGCCTCGTGAGCACAGCTGGGCAACTTCCACTCCTCCCCCGTGGGCTCTAGAGCATGACTGCAGCTGCGCAGAGGAAGCACCGTTCCTGCAGAGGAGCAGGAGAGGCTCAGCTGGGGAAGGTGCCCACAGCAGTGAGCAAACCTGTCACAGAGGAGCAGCAGCTCATTCCCATGTCGGCCCTCCAGGAAGGTGGAGCAAATCTGGCCCAACGGAAATGACCGAGTTGAGGAACATCAGACGTATTGAACAGTACAACCAACCTATTCTTTTAATGGGGAATTTAGTTAAGGGACAATGGATTCATTGTGTTACAAAAAGGAGACAATACTGAAGAGACTGTTTGAATAAAAAATATATAATAGCATAAAAGTAAAGAAATCTATTACTATATATAAAATATGAATATATATATAAACAAGCTAAAGGGGTTAGCCCTGTAATGATAAGCAATTTGCGACACATTGACAGATGTACAAGAGAAATATCCTGCATCTTAAATAAAAGAATACAACCCAGGACTAATTCTCCCTTCCTATAACATTGCTGCCAATATCAGCTGGGCATCTGCCTTCTCATTCTGAACATGCGAATAAGGAGATCAAGTCTTTAGTGTCTGGATTCCACAGTAAAAGAAATCAGCAATTCCTAAAATAAATAGGACAGTGATTTTCATTTATTAAAATAAAACAGAAGGGTTATTAGAGAAAACCTGTGATCGTCAATGTTTAGCTGTTTCTCAGCCCACTACATCGTAGGACAACAGCTTGAATTAAATCTTTTTTTTTGTGATATGCATTTTCCAAATGTGAGCAGCAAATGTTATACATTTTATGACCTATTCAACTACAACAATAAGAATCGATAACCATTATACAACTTTGTCAAACGTCTGTGAAAGCCATAGACTATACACATCATTAATAGCTGTTAATCAATCAGAATAGAAGACCATCTTGCTAACGCTATACTGTATACAGCAAATGTGACCTATTCTGTAGCACAATTACTTCACATGTGTTTAATTATATTGATAAAGTATTAAGAAATGAAAACATCACCAGATATGGATAATATAGTTTTCAACATGGCTTTCTTAACTGACCCTTTTGAAAACAAGGATTTTAATAGCATGCTTTCCTGGAACAAAAGTGTAGTTGAAAGATTTAAACATGTTAATTGCAGCAGTATTCTCTTCTGCAACATGGGCATAGATAGGTAAGCCCATCGCATGTATCTGTTTTATAAGAGCAGTGAAGACTGTCTTCATGTGTCCAGTCCTTCGATACTCAGGTAAGGTGAAAGCCATTCTCATTTCACATAGCTCATCAGAGAAACACCAGGAGACTGGATTCCCACTGTCGTCCAGGATACAGGCACTGGGGAGGTGCTGGATACAGCTCCTCACATGGCTGAGAGTGAGATCGTTTCCACTGTAGGCAAAGGGCTTCAACACCAGCTCAGCATGGGAAACCTGCAGGCTTGAGATCTTCAGTGTAGGGTCACTCCTGTAAGTAATAGGGAAGAAAATAAGAAAGAAAATTCATTATGTCTCTGTTTGAAAGTTTTATCTTTGAATTTGAATTGAATAATGCATGTGTTTAGAGATATATTAAACACATTAACATCTCCAAATATATGTGGTATCTAATATTAATAGTTGTTACACTTTTTGGTAATCGTGAACACATTCCTCTTCCCTTATGTAACTCAAACTCTTTTCCTCACTGAATGGTTCTGGAAATATTAAATGTCACAGAATAAGTATCATAAAAAATTAACTTTATAATGACTGCAAGAAAAGGTAATGAATTAAAAAGCCTGAAAACATTATCTTGACATGTACAAAGATTACCTAAATAGTTAAAAAGACTTTATTCTCTGTGTAATTAGTCTTGCACTCACTCATTGTGTAGAATACTCTCTGGGTTGTGATGAACCATCAGACTGTAGTCTTTGAATTCCTTAACTTCCATTCCACTGCTGGTAGCAGCCTCTTTTATTAAGTCACAGTAAGTGTCTGGTATACCTTTTTAAAAGAAAGAGTGTACAGTGTTATCACTGCAAACATTGTAATGACAAAGAGATGCCACCTTCAAGCACCATTTCACAGTGTGTCTTGTCCTAGGACATATGTTACGCTCATCCGAGCTGTTCTCCAGCGCCTGGTGTCGACTTTGCTCTGCCTGGTTCTGTGCTTGAGGTCTGCTGCTCCTTCGCTTGGGTCTGTAACACCTTCAGCTTCTCCCTGTTTACTGTTGTTCATGACAAAATATCTACGGAATTTGGGAAAATAAGTCATAACTAGTAATTTGGATAAATTACTAGTTGTCATTTAAATTCCTAACAATACATTTTATATATATTTTTTTCCTATTTTTCAGTGCAATAAGGGGATAACCAGGATTAAATACACATGAATCTGAGCTGAACCTGACCGACCCTCCAAATTCTGACAGCTAAGTAAAAGAAACACAACAGCCAATTATGCAATATCCTTTTCACAAAAACTTTAAACCAGCTATTTACTGGTCAACACTGTACCACTCCAGACAGGATGGATTAATGAGGAGAGGGAATCAAACCTCAGAGACATGAAGCCTAGAAGGTAATACTCATGGTAAAAATTAACATTCATAGCAATAGTTGTTGAAATACCATGAGCTTCATTAAAAAGGCAAACATTTTCTGTTGCAAATGATTGTTCACATTGCTGGCAGTGGATTAAAGATCATGAGAATGAAGAGCACCACAAATCATTTGCAAAAGAAAATGCTTGCCTTACAATATTAACAAGGCTCATGACTAACCATCTGTTCATGTGCGTCAGTGTTTAATATGTTACCAGACCCCCCATTAAACATGGAGATTGGATCATTGTGTATGTGTAAAAGGTTTTAATGTCTGAAGTCTTTTAAAGTCTAAAGTCTGTGGAAGAACTGGACAGCACAATTACAGTCTGTTCATGAGTCTTGTGTGAATGCGTGCGTGTGGTCGCTTTCAGTTCATTAATATACATTATGGATCATTATGAACACTTAATGAGCTACAGAACCTCTCACAATGGTGTCTTGTGTCCAGTCTATCACCCTGTCATCCATCAGCATCAACCGCAGATTCTCAAGATCCTTCGTGAACATCGTGCACAGATTAGGGAACTGAACTGGATGGCTTGTCAGGACCTGGGAAAAGATTAAATTAAAGCTGTAGAACATAAACAGTATACAGTACCACAGAACCTGTGAGGATTACCCCAGATCTGACCTCACCTTTTGAATCTCCACTGCTACACCTATGAACTGTTGCTGATCATACAGTATACCCTATGCTTTTCCACATCTTATGCTAACCTGCATGTGTTTGGGAAGCAGAACATGCAAACTCCACACAGACAGGAAACCTGGTATCAAACCCAGGACCAAGGAGATGTAAAGGAATAGTTCAAATCACCATGTCACCACAGTAGACACTGAAGAGACTGACTGCATATCTACAATATATTATATCTTTATATAACCACAAATCTTTTTCAGGTGTCATATGTTATAAAAGCTGATATAAAAGTGTTTGGACTAAATATGCCTCCTATATTTCTATAATATATTTATATTTATATTATATCATTACAGAGACCTTTAAATGCATCATACGTTTTTGTTTCATGGTACACTTACTGCACAGTTGCAAAACTCTAGAAGATGCAAAAGCTTGCAAAAAATAATGAAAACAGTTCTAAAAGGAGCACAATTCTCTGTTAGTTAGCTTCTTTTTAGTCTTTGCTCTTTGCAGATTTTCAGCTCTCTCTTGTCATCCTGTACCTTGTTTTGACGTCTACAGATGACAGTGTTGAAGTTTGGCCAAGAGTCCACACAGATCTCAAGGCTGCACCTGTTACTGTTCATGATGTGGAGGAGACCCCCATACACCTGAATAATACAGAGCACATCATCATGCAGCAGGTACAAGGTGTTCTCACACTGCTCATTCTGGAGCTACAGGAACACAACACAGACACAGTAATCCCTTCCATACACAGTAATTGTGTTATCATTTACCTGTGAAGAAAACATATTTATCTAACACACCTAGATACATAGAATTAAAGATCAATTCAAAGTTCTACATTACAATACAAAAAAGCTTTATAAATTTATAACTTTGAACTGGTTTCGGCACATTCACGTTATAAAACTGTAGATATCATTGTCTTAGCGTGTTAATACAATAACCGCAAAAACACATGTCCTCTTTTAATAATAAGAACTCATCAGAAGTGTTTATAAAGTACATTACCATGATTGATTGAGGAATCTGCTTGAGAAGGATGTTTTTCAAGGTTGAAAGATCTTTAAATGATTTTAGAACAAGCATATTTTGCTCCTGACTGGCCTGGTACTGTACTGTATGTCCTGAATCTCTGAGGTCCTCTCACTGCTCTGCCTTCTGCTCAGACCTGGTTTGGTAAGGGTCCCCTGCAACGTCACTCTGACCCGTCTGCTCTCACTGCCAATCTCTGTGCTCCTGGCACACCTGGAAACTCTGAAGTCCAGCCCCACTAGCGAGTCGGAGCCACAAGACTTTGTCTCCACCTGGAGGCCTCTGTGTCTGAATCTGGATTGTAGTAACAGGGGTGCTGAATGTACTCTAGTGTAGAGCTGAAAAGTTAATATTAAAAACTGCTAAGAGGCTACTTATTAAATAGATTATTTAATAATTTTATTATTTAATAAGATTATTTTGAAAAAGTGATCTACTTGGAGAAATCTTTTTGCTTTTCTTAAGATCCTTGAAATAACCATCTGAGCCTTCTGAGTTGAGGAAGTTTCCACTGCTGCTAATTCAGGGTCAATAAGTAAGGCGAGCAAGTGAAGCTCAAAATGCAAGGTGACAAAGGTTAAATATAATACAGTGGCCCAGTCAGCACCTTAACTGAGACTAAACAGGGGTTAATGTGCACAGATTGGCCCAGTCTTAAATATCAACACAAACGGGTCTGTCACACCAGGGTAGTTACAGAAGCCAAAAGATTTAAGTATGTTCAATGCAACAGTATTCTCTTCTGCAACATGGGCACAGACTGGGAGGCCCATTCCTTACTCATCCTGTAAGTAATAAGCAAGTAACTAAAAAGGCAAATCTATTAGCTCTCTGATTGCACATTTTGTCAAATTTTCCCAGAAGCAAATTAAACTACCATGAAATTCTTTAGCATCAATGTTAACCTCAGCACCACTATGCTGCCCTGTTGTGTGGTATCATGACTTAAATCTTAAATAAAAAAGTTAAACATTTTGTTGAGACCTTCATGAAATTCTGTACCTCTCCTTCTTATGACATAGTAATTGAACGTGTCAATATAGTTTTTTGGTATTTAAGACATTTTTGTTGTGCTTCTTATTCAGTGTTAAAGTTTTATGGATATGGTTACATCAGATGTATTGTACAGCAAGCCTATTCTTTTGATACGGAATTTTTTAAGGGACAGTAGATTCATTGCGGAACAAAAAACAGACAATACTCAGGAGCCTGAATGAAAAAGGTAAATATAAAAATATAAATAAAAGCCTAAAATTAAAGAAATATATTGCTACTATATATTGGGGGATTAGAGAAATAAAAATGTAAATAAATAAGGCTGGGGAGTTAGTGTACTGTAATTTGAGGAACATGAATTCTTTTTATTCTCTGAGACAGCTCAGCTCTGTACAAACAAAATGAATATTTATTAACAATCAAATAACTAAAGAACACAAAATGTTACTCTTCATACAAGACTATTTCGGAAGCCGAAGTGCTGCAGAGGTACGGAGGTACTGCGCAGAGACGTCTAATACACCTGAAGGCAAGGAACTACTGGTTCAGTAACTGACGACCACGGGAGACATTGGCATTGGAACAGAGGTACTGTACAGAGACCTTTAACACCTGAAGGCGGGGAACAAGGAAACTGGCACAGCTAGCCGATTCAAACTGAGGGGAATGTAATACAGCCCACAGAGGATTTCTATTGTTACCTGAACAGAGACTGGGGAAATAGGACTGGGCGATACCCCTCTCCTCCAATTGGGCCATCGGAGACTACAAGTACTAAGTAGAAACGTTCGAGTGGCCTCTCTTCAGTATTTTACAGGAAAGACTGCTGCTCCTCTGTATTCATTATGACCCTGGGAAGGTCCTTTTGCTGCTGCGAATGCTGTTTTCGTTGTGTTTTTGGTTGACAGTGAATGTGAATGTAGTTGGAAAATAAAAAGGGCACTTATACAATACAAATGCTTGTCGCTGGTCTGTGTGGGCATTGGTGATTCTGGGAGTTAAACAGAACCTGTGGTAAAGTAGAGGGGTCCTAGCACCCCATTGGTAATTCTACGTGGCGTAGTCGTACACGAAGCAGGAACATTCCTCGCCCATAGGGTTCACTGTGACACAAACTTTCCAAATGTTATCAGCAAATGTTATGAATTTTATGACCTCATCAACTAAAACAATAAAAATCAATAACCGTTATGCAGTTTTGTCAAAATTCTTTAAATATTGACTATAGAGTATACACATCGTTAATACTGTAGCTGTTAGTTAAGCTTTAAAACAGAGTGAGCATCTTGTAAGCCCTATACTGCATACAGCAAATGTGACATTTTCTGTAGCACAATTACCTCACAACATCTCCATAAGATATATAGGAGATATATATATATATATCCATACAGTATATCCATGACAGGATAATATAGGGCTTCCTTAACTGGCCTTTTTTAACATAAGGATTTTTACAGCAGACTTCCCAGGGACAAAAGTGTTGTTCAAAGATGTAAACATTTTAATTGCAGTAGTATTCTCTTCTGCAACATGGCCATAGACTGGGAAGCCCATCGCATGCATTTGTTTACTAAGAGCAATCAAGACTGTCTTCATGTGTCCAGTCCTTCGATACTCAGGTAAGGTGAAAGCCATTCTCATTTCACACAGCTCATCAGAGAAACACCAGGACACTGGATTCCCACTGTCGTCCAGGATACAGGCACTGGGGAGGTGCTGGATACAGCTCCTCACATGGCTAAGAATGAGGTCACTTCCTTTGAAGTTAAACTGCTTCACCACCAACTCAGCATGGGAGACCTGCAGGCTTGAGATCTTCAGTGCTGGGTCACTCCTGTAAGTAATACACAAGTACATAAGAAAGGAAATTAATTTGCTTTCTGCTAATGCCATTTTGTCATTGAATTTCTGCAGAAAATAATATTTAATTTATTTGAAGATGTTTTCAGTACGTTAACAAATCCAAATACATGTGGCATCTAAAACAAATAGTTTCAAATTTACATGTGACTTTTTATAACAAACAATTTTTGTAGTAAAGTCTTTATAATATACTGCAAGTAAAGCTAATGGTTTAAAAGGCCTTTAGATATTATCTTAACATCTACAAATATTACTTTAATAGTTAAACAAGAGTTCATTCTCTGTGTAACTAGTCTTGCACTCACTTGTTGTGTTGAAGACTCTCCGGGTTGTGATTAACCATCAGGCTGCAGACTTCGAATTCCTTCATATTCATTCCACTGCTGGTAGCAACCTCTTTTATTAAGTCACGGTAAGTGTGTGGAATACCTTTTTAAAAGAAAGAGTGTACAGTGTTATCACTGCAAACATTTTAATGGCAAAGAGATGCCAACTTTCAACAACAAACATTTAAAATTCATGTCATCATAGGAAATATTTATGGAATTTTGGAAAATTAAAAAAGCTGCTATCATTACAATTCTTAAACATATTTAATATCAATTTCTATAATTATTTTTTATTGCCATATACATGTTTAAATACATATACATTTGTGCTTAATCTGCCTAACCCTCCAAATTCTGAGAACTAAGTAAAAGAAACCCAACAACCAATTCTGTGAATCCTCCTCACAAAAACTTTAAACCAGCTATTTACTGGTCACCACTGTACCACTCCAGACAGGATGGATTAATGAGGAGGGGGAATCAAACCTCAGAGACATGAAGCCTAGAAGGTAATACTCATGGTTAAAAAATATAAAAGTGAAAAAAAATAAACAATACAAAATGACTCTAAATGCTGTTTTTTTGCCTTTGTTAATGAAATGAAATCAAAAGTATTTAATAGTTCCTAGACCACAAGAATGTGTACGTTCTTGCAGTGGCATCCTATTACTGAGAAAAATGTTTTAGTATGAAACTTTAATACAGTTCAAGTCTAACCAGTTGTTCATGTGCGTGTTTAAAACATCACCAAAACTCCTGAAAAAATGGAAATGTAATCGTGTATATGTAAAAGGTTTTAAAGTCTGATCAATGTTTTGTTTCTGAAGAAGGACTGGACAGTACAGTTGCGGTCTGTTCATGAGTCTTGTGTGAATGTGTGCGTGTAGTTGGTTTCAGTTCATTAATATACATTGTGGATCATTATGATCACTTAATGAGCTACAGAACCTCTCACAATGGTGTCTTGTGTCCAGTCTATCACCCTGTCATCCATCAGCATCGCCCGCAGATTCTCAAGATCCTTCGTGAACATCGTGCACAGATTAGGGAACTGAACTGGATGGCTTGTCAGGTCCTGGAAAAAAAAATCATCAGTTTGAAAACTGTCAAATTTACATTAATTTGTTACATACTGTAATCAAAAACTTGCTGTCTGTTTATAACACAGTGATCCAGGTACTCCCCAACTCCAAACTCCACCAGTCTCACCCTTCGTCAGTCCTGAACTGTCAGAGTTTCTCTGTGATCAGTAGGACATGAGTGTGGACAATTCTAGTTTGTGATCATCACAATGTCCAGTCAGATACATGTACAATCATTTACAGGGAGGAGGAGAGAGCAGGTGGCCCTGGCCTCTCTCTGTGTCTTGAGTCTTCCAGAGATTCCCAGCTTTACTGCGTGGCAGTACTGCGTGTCGAAAGCAAAGTATTTGAAAATATTCTGTATACTATTACAATGAGATTTTGCTAACATTGATATTTAACGAATTAAAGCTGTAGAACATATTCAATACACAGCCTGTATACAGACTGTAGCTGTAATGACTGAGAGCTGACAAGCACGTCTCGGGCAGCGGCAAGGGGCGGAGTGCCGCAACAAAGAGGTGGCAAAAAATGAAATAAAGGCACACAAAATAAACCCCACACTCAGGTCTGAAAGCGGTAGAGGCTACGAACAAGGGAAGCGCTTAAAGAACAAAGCAGGCGCAAAACACAGTGAGAAAGATAACGGGTGAAAAAACGACGAGGTAACAGGAGCACAGCAACTCAGCGAGGGAAGAGTTTAAAGGAAATGAAACTAATAATGAAATAATAAACTAATTTGAAGACTGCTGTGAAAGTCTGTCTGAGCTGTTCTAACAGCGCCGGGAGGTGTGCTGTCCAGCGCGGGCATGACAGTAGTTAGAGAGCAAGAGATCATCCGTGATGATTACCCCAGATCTCACCTCACCTTTTGAATCAGCACTGCTACAACCATGAACTGGTGCTTATTGGACACTTCATGGTTTTCCACACGTTGGACAGCACATCAAAGCACAGGTATCCATGAAAAACTGAAGAATTTCTGAAGAATTAGTTCAATTCAGCAATAAGGGTCAGAAGGATTAAACCCAGTGGTCTCTAAACCTAACCTGCATGCACTTAGAGGGAAAACAGGAGACCCTGATTTAACCCCACACATACATAAGAAGAGCACGCAAACTCCACACAGACAGAATCAAACCCAGGACCATGACGGTGTAGAAGAATAATTCAAATCATCATGCCACCTCAGCAGACACTAAAGGGCTTTACTGCATATCGACTTTGACTAATTTTGCATCTTGCATTTCTCTTTCCCAAACTGTTTTATGGATCAGACTTTTAAAAACTGGTATTTTACAGTAAGTAGACAGGTTTTTGCAAAAAGAACTGAATTCTCTGTTATTTAGGTTATTTGTAGTCTTTGCTCTTTGCAGATTTTCAGATCTCTCTTGTCATCCTGTACCTTGTTTTGACGTCTACAGATGACAGTGTTGAAGTTTGGCCAAGAGTCCACACAGATCTCAAGGCTGCACCTGTTACTGTTCATGATGTGGAGGAGACCCCCATACACCTGAATAATACAGAGCACATCATCATGCAGCAGGTACAAGGTGTTCTCACACTGCTCATTCTGGAGCTACAGGAACACAACACAGACACAGTAATTTAAAATTAAAATTAACACTTCCAAAGAAAATAAGATAAAATCAAATTAAAATAAAATAATTTCCATGGCACATTCACATTATAAAACTGTAGATATCATTGTCTTACTATGTTAAGACAATAACCACTCATGCACTAAAATACCACCATTATAATTAAAAAAACACAGATAAGAAGTAATACCTATCGCAAGTGTTTATAAAGTACATTACCATGATTGATTGAGGAATCTGCTTGAGAAGGATGTTTTTCAAGGTAGAAAGTTCTTTAAATGATTTTAAAATAAACATCTCTGTTGCTAACTGGACTGGAACTGTATGTCCTGAATCTCTGAGGTCCTCTCACTGATCTGCCTCCTGCTCAGACACGGTTTTGTAAGAGTTCCCTGCAGTATCACTCATACTGTATATATACACACTCTCACTGCCTCTCACTGTACACCTGGAACATTTTAAAGTTTACCCAGAAGTCTTTGTCCCCACCTGAGGGCTTCTGTGCCTGGATTTGGATTCTGATAACAGGTGTGTGGAATTACATGCATCCAAAACATCCTGGTAGGTTAGTTGGGCTCTGTGAAATTGGTCTGATGTGAGTGTATGAGTGACAGTGTCTGTGTGTTCCCTGCGATGGACTGACCTCCTGTCTTACACATGTTCCTGGCCAGGTCAGGCTCCAGCTTCTCTGTGATCTCGTACTGGATCTAGGGGCAAAGAAATAGGTGAATGACAGCACCCCTTTTAACTTTTGTCATCTTTGTCATGGATGGATTACCTGGCTATGGACTCTTGCCTACTCTGGATTTCCCTTGGGACTCCCTTTGGACTTGTTTGCCTTGGCCACGCGCCCCCTCCCCCCCCCCCCCCCCCCGAGCACCAGTGCACCGTCGACACGCCCCCCTGTTCGTCTACCAGCCCTGTTCCTAGTCCTCTCTCCCCCATGTTTGTTGCACTCCGTTCCGGATTCTATCGTCTGCACAGGGTCCTGAAAAGCGCTTCCTGACACTATCACCCTGTCATCCATCAGATTCACCTGCAAATTCACACGATCCTTCGGGAACATCATGCACAGATTAGGGAACTCAACTGGGTGGCTTTGTGGACCCTGGAAAGAAACATCAGATTGAAAACTGTCAAATGTGCATTCAGTTTAAGTTGTGAAAAGATACTGTCCGTTTCTAACTCATTGATATTGCCACCACTGCAGCTCCAGTAGTCTCACAGTTTGTCATTCCTTAACATCAGATACAACTCACTCCTTGTCTTTATAAGCTGCTTGTTTCTGAAGAAGGACTGGACAGTACAGTTGCGGTCTGTTCATGAGTCTTGTGTGAATGTGTGCGTGTGGTTGGTTTCAGTTCATTAATATACATTGTGGATCATTATGATCACTTAATGAGCTACAGAACCTCTCACAATGGTGTCTTGTGTCCAGTCTATCACCCTGTCATCCATCAGCATCGCCCGCAGATTCTCAAGATCCTTCGTGAACATCGTGCACAGATTATGGAACTGAACTGGATGGCTTGTCAGGACCTGGGAAAAGATTAAATTAAAGCTTTAGAACATGAACAGTATACAGTACCACAGAACCTGTGAGGATATCCCCAGATCTGACCTCACCTTTTGAATCTCCACTGCTACAGCTATGAACTGTTGCTGATCATACAGTATACCCTATGCTTTTCCACATCTTATGCTAACCTGCATGTGTTTGGGAAGCAGAACATGCAAACTCCACACAGACAGGAAACCTGGTATCAAACCCAGGACCAAGGAGGTGTAAAGGAATAGTTCAAACCACCATGTCACCACAGTAGATACTAAAGAGACTGACTGCATATCTACAGTATATTATATCTTTATATAATCACAAATCTTTTTCAGGTGTCATATGTTATAAAAGCTGATATAAAAGTGTTTGGACTAAATATGCCTCCTATATTTCTATAATATATTTATATTTATATTATATCATTACAGAGACCTTTAAATGCATCATACGTTTTTGTTTCATGGTACACTTACTGCACAGTTGCAAAACTCTATAAGATGCAAAATCTTGCAAAAAATAATGAAAACAGTTCTAAAAGGAGCACAATTCTCTGTTATTTAGCTTATTTGTAGTATTTGCTCTTTGCAGATTTTCAGATCTCTCTTGTCATCCTGTACCTTGTTTTGACGTCTACAGATGACAGTGTTGAAGTTTGGCCAAGAGTCCACACAGATCTCAAGGCTGCACCTGTTACTGTTCATGATGTGGAGGAGACCCCCATACACCTGAATAATACAGAGCACATCATCATGCAGCAGGTACAAGGTGTTCTCACACTGCTCCTTCTGGAGCTACAGGAACACAACAGACACAGTAATCCCTTCCATGGACAGTAAGTGTGTTATTCTTATTAAAAACCATTGATTGATTTCTGAACTGAATCTCCAGATTGTGTTATCATTTTCCATTGAAGAAAACACAGTTATCTAAGACACCTACTGTAGATACATAGAAAGAAAGTTGAATTCCAATTTCTACATTACAATACAAAAAGCTTAATAAATGTATAACTTTGAACAAATGTGTTTTGGCACGTTCATATTATAAAATGGCACAGGAACACAACACAGACACATTAATCCCTTCCATACACAGTAATTGTGTTATCATTTACCTGTGAAGAAAACATATTTATCTAACACACCTAGATACATAGAATTAAAGATCAATTCAAATGTCTACATTACAATACAAAAAAGCTTTATAAATGTATAACTTTGAACTGGTTTCGGCACATTCACGTTATAAAACTGTAGATATCATTGTCTTAGCACGTTAATACAATAACCACAAAAACACATGTCCTCTTTTAATAATAAGAACTCATCAGAAGTGTTTATAAAGAACATTACCATGATTGATTGAGGAATCTGCTTGAGAAGAATGTTTTTCAAGGTTGAAAGATCTTTAAATGATTTTAGAATAAACATCTTTATTGCTAACTGGACTGGAACTCTACAGTATGTCCTGAATCTCTGAGGTCCTCTCACTGCTCTGCCTTCTGCTCAGACCTGGTTTGGTAAGGGTCCCCTGCAACGTCACCCATATACATATATGCTCTCACTGTCAGCCATTGTAAACCAGAAACATTTTAATGTTCACACCCAGCAGTTAGAAGTCTCGGTATCCACCTGTAGGTTTCTGATCCTGAACTTGGAATGGTATGCATCCAAAACATGCTGTACTATTATGTTAATTAACTTCTAAGAAATTATCTCTGGCGTAAGTTATGAGTGTCTGTGTCTGTGTGTTCTGATGGATTGACGTCCTGCTCAGACTGTACCCTGTCTTACGCACACTGCTTGCCAGGACAGGCTCTGGCACCTCTGTGATCCTGTACTGGATAAAGGGGCTAGTAAATAGAGGGGTGGACCCTTAACCCTTTACCTTTGTTAATTAATCTTTACTGCAAGAAAAATTGCATCAAGAGATAATAAACTTGTAACAGATGTTCTGTCATACAAAAGACAGCAATTCGAGTGTCCGTGTAGCGGAAGTCTTCTTTATTACTTATGCATATCCATAGCTCTTGCAGGCCAGACTCAAAAAGTGGTCTTTTTATACAGTAAGGTCTGTAAAACTTGTCCCTAAAAGGGATTTGACATTGGCTGTGCACATGAAGAGCAGTCAAGCAAGTTCCTTATTGTTTTTGTAACTTTGCCAGGAACATATGGGAATTATGCCTTGCAACATGACATATGTTGACAATTCAGCATATATAGTCAAAAGCATCGGAATACTTCCACAACCATTGGAGCGGAAAGTTACAAGATACAAGTGTTTAAAATATAAAAGACTTATCAGACAATTAATTAAGAATAATTCCCTCCCATATATGACAATAATACAATAAATGTGACAATAAAACAACAGTACAATACCGTGATACAAAACAACACTTAACAACTGATAAAGCATGAGTTCCTTGGTCACCTATGACTGTACAACCACTTACAGCAGGAACCACGTCATTAAGTTTTCAGATCACACCACTATTATTGAGCTGACAAACAACGATGATGAAAGCAACTTCCGGAGACCCAGAGGGAGTCACGCCCCAATCGGCATCAATGGCACAGCAGTGCAAACTGTCAGCTGCTTCAGGTTCCTCGGCCTGCAGATCTCCACCGACCTGGACTGGACTCACATCACTGTAGCCAGTCTGAAAAAGACACAACAGCACCTGCACTTTCTGCGGTGCTTAAAGAAATGCAGTTTGGGGAAGCAGCTCCTCATGAACTTTTACTGTGGCACCATAGAAAGTGTCCTCACTAGTTTCCTCACTGTGTGGTACAGCAGTACTACCATGCAGGGCAGAGATGCACTACAAAGGCTATAGCAAAATATGTGATTACCATCAATCGGTGAGATCCACACCATCCACTGCCGCAATAATCCATCATTCTCAACCCATCCCGGCCACAAACTGTTCACCCCCCTCCGCTCTGGCAAGCAGACAAGAACAGCTTCTATCCCACTGCAGTACGCATCCTCAACAGCTAGCTGCAGTGCCTAAATATACATCTGCACTATGCAGTTTTTTGCTATGCAGTCTTCCATGTTTTCTTTGTCTCATTACTGCTTTTTTCATTGTTCCACAACATACAGTATTTATTGTTCCCGTTGTGTACATCATGTGGTGTTGTCTGTTGTTGTAACAAACAGTTCTTTCAGGACCCTATGCGGACGACACAATCCGACGAAGTGGGGAAACACTGGGGAAACGTCATGCAGGAATACGGGGCTGAAGACAGGGGGGGCGTGTCCAAGGTGCGCTGGTGCACGGGGGAGGTGTGGCCGAGGCGAACAATCCAAAAGAGTAGTCCTTAGAGAGAATCCAAACAAATGGGTAAGTCCAAAACCAGGAGATCCATCAGAACAAGGAATTAAAACACGAAGGCCGGGTCGGAACCGGCAGACAGGGAACAGGAACGGGAACTGAGATTAAAACCTTAACGGGACCAGGCGCCTCCAGGTCACGGACTCGCACGGTACGGAAACTTGATGTAGAGCCCGGATGAGCGTCAGCACCTGGCTTTTAAGGTGGGCTGGGAATAGGAATCAGGTGCACAGAATAAGGTCTCAAGAGAAAGGGCTGGAGCACCCTTAAGGAGGGGACTATAATCGTGACAGTTGTACTGTGTATGTCCCAAGAGAATAGTGTGATTAAGAATTCCACTGTACATATGACAATAAACTACTGTACTACATGAGAGAGCAAAAGCCAAGAGTGGAGAGGAGGCGGGAGCAGGAGCGAAGCAGAGTGGACACTCAGGTGGGGTCAAGTCCAGAGAGAGACGTGAAGAGAGTTCACACCTTGACTTCACACCTCTCTCCACTCCCCTGCTTTTTGGCTGCCATTTAAACTCTCTCTCTCACCCGAAGAAGGCTCCGCAGCCGAAACGTTGTGTTTCTTTTCTTCTCTTTTCAGCAGGGAATAAACCTTTACTTGTTCCTCTGCAGCCTACGCATGCTGAAGCAGCCGCCTACTTGAAACATTTAACTCGTTCAACCTGTTTTTGCTGGAAGGCCATGGCACCTCTCCAGCTCTGAGCACATGAGGTTAGAATGCTCTGAATTAAGCTCTTATGAAAAAGTGTCAGCACCATGCTTTGTACATTAAAGCTCCATAACCTGCTTACAATTAACCTGATTCACCTTCACAAATCTAGCCCTTGTATGGGTGGTATGAGTGGCACCCTAGGACAATACTGTATGTGCTTACAGTAATTAATTGACTGAAGCACGATCATTTTTGGTCAGTAGCCCAGGGTGTGAAAACCCAAGATGTCTATAGAGTCCAAGTAAGAGTAGCAAGTTACACTTGTAATTCAGTTTGATAAAGATGGGTATACTGTAGTAGCATAGCTAAGGCATGTATATTTCTTGAAATGATGTACCTGCAGAAATCTTTTTGTTAAAATCTTTGAAATAAGCCAGGTCCTCCATCTGGACATCCACACAACGCAGGGGTTGTGGATCAACTGCTGTTTAATATCTGCTTTGAATAAATCTGTTCTGGTATTTCTACTTGCCAAACAAGCTGATGGCTCGTATAAATGCTCTATACTTTACTGTATTTTACAGTACTGCACTGTTACAAAATTCCGTTCAGCATCTACTGTATATGTAAATATAGGTTTTGCAAAAAACATTAAAAACAAGTTTAGTAAGACTTCATTTCTCTGTTATTTAGGTTATTTTTAGTCTTTGCTCTTTGCAGATTTTCAGGTCTCTCTTGTCATCCTGTACCTTGTTTTGACGTCTACAGATGACAGTGTTGAAGTTTGGCCAAGAGTCCACACAGATCTCAAGGCTACACCTGTTACTGTTCATGATGTGGATGAGACCCCCATACACCTGAATAATACAGAGCACATCATCATGCAGCAGGTACAAGGTGTTCTCACACTGCTCATTCTGGAGCTACAGGAACACAACACAGACACAGTAATCCCTTCCATACACAGTAAGTGTGTTATTCTTATTAAAAACCATTGATTGATTTCTGAACTGAATCTCCAGATTGTGTTATCATTTTCCGGTGAAGAAAACACATTTATCTAAGACACCTAGATACATAGAAAGAAAGTTGAATTCCAATTTCTACATTACAATACAAAAAGCTTAATAAATGTATAACTTTGAACAAATGTGTTTTGGCACATTCATATTATAAAATGGCACAGGAACACAACACAGACACAGTAATCCTCTCCATACACAGTAATTGTGTTATCATTTACCTGTGAAGAAAACATATTTATCTAACACACCTAGATACATAGAATTAAAGATCAATTCAAATGTCTACATTACAATACAAAAAAGCTTTATAAATGTATAACTTTGAACTGGTTTTGGCACATTCACGTTATAAAACTGTAGATATCATTGTCTTAGCATGTTAATACAATAACCACAAAAAAACATGTTCTCTTTTAATAATAAGAACTCATCAGAAGTGTTTATAAAGAACATTAGCATGATTGATTGAGGAATCTGCTTGAGAAGGATGTTTTTCAAGGTTGAAAGATCTTTAAATGATTTTAGAATAAACATCTCTATTGCTAACAGGCCTGGTACTGTACTGTATGTCCTGAATCTCTGAGGTCCTCTCACTGCTCTGCCTTCTGCTCAGACCTGGTTTGGTAAGGGTCCCCTGCAACGTCACTCTGACCCGTCTGCTCTCACTGCCAATCTCTGTGCTCCTGGCACACCTGGGACCTCTGAAGTCCAGCCCCACTAGCGAGTCGGAGCCACAAGACTTTGTCTCCACCTGGAGGCCTCTGTGTCTGAATCTGGATTGTAGTAACAGGGGTGCTGAATGTACTCTAGTGTACAGCTGAAAAGTTCATATTAAAAAACTGCTAAGAGGCTACTTATTAAATAGATTATTTAATAATTTTATTATTTAATAAGATTATTTTGAAAAAGTGATCTACTTGGAGAAATCTTTTTGCTTTTCTTAAGATCCTTGAAATAACCATCTGAGCCTTCTGAGTTGAGGAAGTTTCCACTGCTGCTAATTCAGGGTCAATAAGTAAGGCGAGCAAGTGAAGCTCCAAATGCAAGGTGACAAAGGTTAAATATAATACAGTGGCCCAGTCAGCACCTTAACTGAGACTAAACAGGGGTTAATGTGCACAGATTGGCCCACTCTTAAATATCAACACAAACGGGTCTGTCACACCAGGGTAGTTACAGAAGCCAAAAGATTTAAGCATGTTCAATGCAACAGTATTCTCTTCTGCAACATGGGCATAGACTGGGAGGCCCATTCCTTACTCATCCTGTAAGTAATAAGCAAGTAACTAAAAAGGCAAATCTATTAGCTCTCTGATTGCACATTTTGTCAACTTTTCCCAGAAGCAAATTAAACTACCATGAAATTCTTTAGCATCAATGTTAACCTCAGCACCACTATGCTGCCCTGTTGTGTGGTATCATGACTTAAATCTTAAATAAAAAAGTTAAAGATTTTGTTGAGACCTTCATGAAATTCTGTACCTCTCCTTCTTATGACATAGTAATTGAACTTGTCAATCTAGTTTATTGGTATTTAAGACGTTTTTGTTGTGCTTCTTATTCAGTGTTAAAGTTTTATGGATATGGCTTCATCAGATGTATTGTACAGCAAGCCTATTCTTTTGATGCGGAATTTTTTAAGGGACAGTAGATTCATTGCGGAACAAAAAACAGACAATACTCAGGAGCCTGAATGAAAAAGGTAAATATAAAAATATAAATAAAAGCCTAAAATTAAAGAAATATATTGCTACTATATATTGGGGGATTGGAGAAATAAAAATGTAAATAAATAAGGCTGAGAAGTTAGTGTACTGTAATTTGAGGAACATGAATTCTTTTTATTCTCTGACACAGCTCTGGTGGAATAGTCATAAAATCAGAGTCAGAATGTGTACAAACAAAATGAATATTTATTAACAATCAAATAACTAAAGAACAAAAAATGTTACTCTTCATACAAGACAATTTCAGAAGCCGAAGTCCTGCAGACCCAGAAACACAAAATTCTAACCCTCTAATCTAAAGCACTAAGTAACTCCTTGACAGACCCAGGAACACGAAATTCTAATTCTGTAATCTGAAACATTGTGCAACACCTTGACAGATAAACAAGAGAAACATCCTGCATCTTATATGAAAGAAAACAACCCAAGACTAATACTCCCTTCTTACAACATTGCTGCCAATGGGACTCTGCTGTCCCATTTTAAACATGCATCACCAAATAAGGAGAGAAAAGTCTTTAGCCTGAGGATTCCACAATAAAAGAAATCAGCATTTCCTAAAAATATACTGTATAGGACAGTGAGGTCTCTATAACAAGGTTCAGAGTACTGAGCCAGAATCTGGTCTCCCAGACTGAGCAGAACAAGGTCCTCTCGCCAGGCACAAGCTCAGAGGAAGAGGAGGATGATGGTGTTTCTTCTTCTGTCCGTCTCTATAACTCTCTTCCTTCATCATCCTTCTGACTCCTCTCCCGTGTGGTTTTTCTTTGCCTTTTTATCCGATGTTCCTGCATTTGAAACCTCAAATGATTCATCAAGAAATTAAATGTCTAGTGTAAACCAGATAATTCCTTATGATCATCAGTGTTTAACTGTTTCTCAGCCCACCACATGCCAGGCAAATAATTTAAATAAAACATCTTTTTCGTTTTTTTGTGATGCAAACTTTCCAAATGTGACCAATATGAATTTTATGACCTCATCAACTACAACAATAAAAATCAATAACCATTAAGTAGCTTTGTCAAACTTAAATATTTACTATAGAGTACACACATCGTTAATAGCTGTAAGTTAAGCTTTAAAACAGGGTGAGCATATGGTAAGCCCTATACCTGCATATCCATATATCCATAAGAGGATAATATAGGGCTTCCTTAACTGGCCTTTTTGAATACAAGGATTTTTACAGCATACTTCCCAGGGACAAAAGTGCTGTTCAAAGATTTAAACATTTTAATTGCAGCAGTATTCCCTTCTGCAACATGGCCATAGATAGGTAACCCCATCACATGCATCTGTTTTATAAGAGCAGTGAAGACTGTCTTCATGTGTCCAGTCCTTCGATACTCAGGTAAGGTGAAAACCCTTCTAATTTCGCACAGCTCATCAAAGAGACACCAGGAGACTGGATTCCCACTGTCGTCCAGGATACAGGCACTGGGGAGGTGCTGGATACAGCTCCTCACATGGCTGAGAGTGAGGTCACTTCCTCTGTTGGCAGTGTGCTTCACCAGCAGCTCAGCATGGGAAACCTGCAGGCTTGAGATCTTCAGTGTTGGGTCACTCCTGTAAGTTATAAGTAAGTAAATAAGAAAGAAAATTCATAGCTTTCTGCTAATGCCATTTTGTCATTACGTTTCTGCAGAAAATAATAATTAATTTATTTGAAGATGTATTAAATGTGTTAACATATCCAAATACATCTGGCATTTATAACAAATAGTTTCAAACTTACATGTGACTTTTTGTAACAAACATTTTTTGAAGTAAAGTCTTTATAATATACTTCAAGTAAAGCTAATGGTTTAAAAGGCCTTTAAATTGTATCTTAACATCTACAAAGATTACCTAAATAGTTAAACAAGAGTTCATTCTCTGTGTAACTAGTCTTGCACTCACTCATTGTGTTGAATACTCTCCGGATTGTGATTAACCATCAGTCTGTAGTCTTTGAATTCCTTCACATTCATTCCATTGCTGGTAGCAACCTCTTTTATTAAGTCGCAGTAAGTGTGTGGAATACCTTTTTAAAAGAAAGATTGTACAGTGTTATCACTGCAAACATTTTAATGGCAAAGAGATGCTATCTTTAAACAACAAACATTTAAAATCCATGTCATCATAGGAAATATCTATGGAGTTTTGGAAAATTAAAAGCTGCTATCATTACAATTCTTAATCACATTTAATATCAATTTCTATATTTATGTTTTATTGCCATATACATGTTTAAATACATATACAGTACATTTGTGCTTAATCTGACAAACCCTCCAAATTCTGACAGCTAAGTAAAAGAAACACAAAAAACGATTATGCAAATCCTTTTCACAAAAACTTTAAACCAGCTATTTACTGGTCAACACTGTACCACTCCAGAAAAGATGGATTAATGAGGAGAGGGAATCAAACCTCAGAGCCATGAAGCCTAGAAGGTAATGCTCATGGTTAAAAAATATAAAAGTGAAAAAAATGGACAACACAAAATGAATCTAGGTTTTAAAGTCTGATCAATGTTCTGTTTCTGAAGAAGGACTGGACAGTACAATTACAGTCTGTTCATGAGACTTGTGTGAATGTGTGCGTGTGGTTGGTTTCAGTTCATATACACATATATAATATACATTATGGATCATTATGAACTCTTAATGAGATACAGAACCTCTCACAATGGTGTCTTGTGTCCAGTCTATCACCCTGTCATCCATCAGCATCGCCCGCAGATTCTCAAGATCCTTTGTGAACATCGTCCACAGATTAGGGAACTGAACTGGATGGCTTCTCAGGACCTGGGAAAAGAGACATCAGATTGAAAGCTGTCAAAATCACATTCAATTGTGGAGTTATGAAACCAAAGTAATCTTATGGGAAAATAAAGGTTGGCCAGTTTATTCAAGCCCTAAAAATACAAAGTGTTCCATGGGATTGTTAATGACCAATTAGTCAGAAACCTGATTTAATGTGTCATCAGAAGGATGGTTCCTCCTACAGCACAGAGTCAGACTACTATATAACGGGTTTGGCAATTTTGGTGCTGAAGAGAAGAGCACCACCTAGTGGTCAACACACCACTTACAGCAGCAAGTTGTTACCAAAATGTTACTTAAAATGGATCAACTGGTTTCCCATTCAGACTGCACATCCTGTTGTGTGTGGAGTTTGCATCTGTCTCACTGTCTCGATCACGATTGGCTCTGATGCCTTTCGGCTCTGACATCAGGTTCTGGTGTGGATCTGTACAATATGGAACATTTTCCTGGAATAAAAAAACTGGAAGAGGCAAATTGAGTTTAACCTAACAATATTATTACACACTGCTGTTTTTTTGGGAAGGGGGTTTGTTTTTCTGCTACGATACATCAAGTAAGCACAAATGCACATAAACAGTTTTTTGAAATAGTAATTTTATTTTTCCAGTCACATTAATTTGTAATTTTCTGTGCAGAGCACTTGTCATGTGTGCATGATCCTTCTTTTCAATTTGCACATCAGGGGTGTCCAGCTCCAGCACTGTACTTCACATGTACCAGAAAACAAGTGATTTGAATTCTGATCCAACTAATTAGTTCAGTACTCCAAAATCAGGTCAGGGGAATGAAAGCCATTGGTTTCTAAACCTAACCTAACCCTGAGAGTTTTGGAGGAATGCAGAATCTCTGAGAAAAACCTACACAAACATATGGGGAACATGCAAACTCCACACAGACAAACCCTGGACTCAAACATGGGATCATGGAGGTGTAGAGGAATAATTCAAATCATCAAGCTGCCTCAGTAGTCACTGAAGTGTTTTAATATATATCTATATTGTATCTATACAACACAAATTACTTTCAGGTGTTTCTACATAGTGTTAATACCTGCCTCATCTTCCTGTCTTTGTTTCTATGCACCAAGTCCATTGTTTTACATTCCTACATCAAAATAGCTGTTAAAGTGCTTTTTGCTTTGACTAAATTTGCATCTAATATTAATCAAACATTTCCCAAACTGGTTTATGTATCAGCACACGACTATTAAAAGCTCCATACTTGACTGTATTTCACAGTACACTTACTGCACTGTTACAAAACCTCCTAGCAGGAATAATGAAAACAGTTCTAGTTTGAGCTGAATTATTTATTTAGGTTATTTTTAGTCTTTGCACTTTGCAGATTTTAAGATCTCTCTATTAAACCCCACACATACATAAGAAGAGCATGCAAACTCCACACAGACAGGAATCAAACCCAGGACCATGAAGGTGTAGAAGAAAAATTCAAATCATCATGTCACCTCAGCATACTGCCACCTCACCTTTACTGTATATCTACTTTGACTAATTTTGCATCTGGCATTTCTCCTTCCCAAACTGGTTTATGGATCAGACTTTTAAAAACTGGTATTTTACAGTAAGAAGACAGGTTTTTGCAAAAAGAAATGAATTATGTGTTATTTAGGTTATTTGTAGTCTTTGCTCTTTGCAGATTTTCAGATCTCTCTTGTCATCCTGTACCTTGTTTTGACGTCTACAGATGACAGTGTTGAAGTTTGGCCAAGAGTCCACACAGATCTCAAGGCTGCACCTGTTACTGTTCATGATGTGGAGGAGACCCCCATACACCTGAATAATACAGAGCACATCATCATGCAGCAGGTACAAGGTGTTCTCACACTGCTCATTCTGGAGCTACAGGAACACAACACAGACACAGTAATCCCTTCCATACACAGTAAGTATATGAAAAAAAGGTGTCTTAACTGCATTCCCAGATGTTGACATAATTTCCCTGTGGAGAACACCTGTTTATCTAAACAAACACCTTTCAACAATTATGAAATAAAATAAGATAAAATCAAATTGTAACTAAGATACAATGAGACTACAAAAAGTTATCTAACTTTGTAACTTTTGTAACAAGTGTACATTGTAACTAAGATACAATAAGACTACAAAAAGTTATCTAACTTTGTAACTTTTGTAACAAGTGTACATCCATGGCATTTTCATTCTATAAAACTGTCAATATTATTGCTATAGCATGTTAATATAATAACCTCTCAAGCACTAAAATGCCACATTTCATAATAAAAAATTCAGATCAGAAGCAATACCCATTAGAAGTAAATATAAAATACGTTACCGTGATCGGTTGAGGAATCTGCTTGAGAAGGATGTTTTTCAAGGTTGAAAGATCTTTAAATGATTTTAGAATAAACATATCTATTGCTAACTGGACTGGAACTCTACAGTATGTCCTGAATCTCTGAGGTCCTCTCACTGCTCTGCCTTCTGCTCAGACCTTGTTTGGTAAGGGTCAGCTGCAACGTCACTCTGACCCATCTGCTCTCACTGCCAATCTCTGTGCACCGGGCAAACCTGGAACCTCTGAAGTCCAGCCCCACTAGCGAGTCGGAGCCAGAAGACTTTGTCTCCACCTGAAGAGTTCCCTGCCTGGATCTGGATCTGGTACGGCTTAATATTTAATGTTGGATAAGTAGCCTCTTATACGTTTCTAAGAGGCTACTAATAAATAGGCGTTGGTGTTTGTGTTGACACATATACCCCTTCTGGACAATGTATGGAAACAAAAACTGGTAAATAAATTGTTAAGATATGGATTAAAAAAGTATGGTAGTGCAGAGGTTAGCATTGCTGCCTCAAAGCCCTGGGGCCCTGGGTGTAATTTCTGGGGTGCTGTCTGTGTGTTCTTCCTGTGTTTGTGGGTTTCCCCTCAGTGCTCCTCTTCCATCCCACAATCCAAAGACATGTTGGGAAGTTAAATACCTTTTTGGAAAATTGGCCCTGGTGTGAGTGTGTGTATTTGTGTGTATTGTGTGTGCTCTGCGATGGATTGGTGTCTCATCCAGGGTGTATCCTGCCCAGCAGCTGTTGCTTGACACGACCCTCCATGATCCTGTGCTGGATAAAGTAGACTGATGGATGAAGTCTTAACTATTACAGTCATTTAATTTAAAATAATGTATTACAGCTTTTGAATGTAGTCTTAAAAGAAACATTTTAATCACAAAATAATTACAAATATTATTGACAAAGATGTCACCATTAAACAACAGACATTTAAAATGTATTTTATCATAGGAAATAAAATATTAAATTTTCAAAAATCCTATCCTCAAAAATAATCTGAATAGAAATTTCTCATATTTACCATTTTTCTCTGCAATCAAGCAATATGCTGTACGCATGAGTAATAAATACTTATGCCCCCCAGATTCTAAAAAAACATTTAAAGCTAAACACAGCCAGGTCATGCAGTCTCCTCATAGACAGATACACCTGTCCAGGTCTTGAGCTCATGATCCCTGAACTGTGGGACAGCAGTGCTAATGCACTTACTATGAGGTCTATCATAAAGCCTAGAAGTTAACATTTAAGGTAAAAAAAATCAACGTATACTGTATATCTTATACAGATTATTTATGTATCACAGTCCTTAACGATTCATTCCTACAATTCATTCCTTGTCTTCATAAGATGCTTAACATCCCAAAGGATCCCAAAGCTCTGGACATACAGGAGGGACCCACTTTATCCCCCATTAAGTTCATCACGCACCTGCCTGACAGGTACAGATCAGGGGGAAGTGAGGAATTTCATCACCCAGTGAATTTTGGGGAAAAGTTAGGTTGACTGGATTAGCAAACCCAAGGTGGAATTTAGGAAGGATACCGGTGTTACACGTTGTTGCATTTGGATATTTAATAAATAATAGTAAGGAATTTGGTTTAATGTTCCATCACAAGAACAGTACATTCTACAGCACAGTGTCCCTTTTCACCATGTCAGTGGTTTTGATAACATTGGTGTTTAATGATTTACAGATGGAGAAATATACACACAAGCTATAGTAAAAGAGACAGATGTGATCGTTACTCCATCCAAAAACGTCCCTTAGTCTGAGGGGATCTAATCTCATGTTTGGAATCAGCACTGCTACCTCCATGAACCGTTTCTGATCACACACCTTCGTGGTTTCCCACAGAGCAATTACTGTTGCACATCACAACACAGTTATCCATGAATTTTTGGTATACAATAAAACTCCCAATTAGCAAAACAACGGGTGATTTGATTTTTTATCCAACTGATTAGTTCAATTCAGCAATTGGGGTCAGAGCCATCAAACCACTGGTCTCTAAACCCCACCTGCGTGTGTTTAGGAGGACAGTGGAGAAATCCTACACAAACAAGGAGAACATATAAACTCCACACAGACAGGAACCCTGGAATCAAACTCAGGACCAGGAGGGGTAAAGGAATAGTTCAAAGACGTACAGGTAAGTTAAAAAATCGGCCCTTGTGAACGTGTCAATGTCTGAGTGTGTCCTACCTCAGACGTGCTGCTAGTCGGTGGCTTTGTGGCTCAGGATCTGTGCCTGTGGCTGGAAGGTTGCCGGTTCGTATCCCACGGTCGGCAGAGGAATCCTACTCAGTTGGGCCCCTGAGTAAGGCCCTTAACCCCAACTGCTCCAAGGGTGCTGGATAAATGGCTGACCCTGTGCTCTGACCCCAAGCTTCTGTCCCTGTCTGTGTGTCTAATGGAGAGCAAGCTGGGGTATGCAAAAAGACAGATTCCTAATACAAGAAACTGTATATGGCCAATAAAGTGATCTTCTCTTTGTTTGATCTGAAGTGTAAAGTGTAGTTAAGTCACCAGAGGGCACTCTTAAGACAAAGAAGAGCGAGTCCAGCCAGACAGAAATCACCCAGTTGAGGAAGTTTGCACTGTTACTACTTCAAGGTCTGACAAGTAAGGCATACAAGTGATGGACCAGATGCAAGGTGAAAAGGTTAAATGCAACACAATGGCCCAGTCAGCACCTTAACCGAGATTAAACAGAGATTAATGTATACAGATCCCCCCAGGTTTGGCTATAAACAAAAAGGGTTCTGTCACACCACAATAATTACAGAAGCCAAAAGATGTAAACATGTTAATTGCAGCAGTATTCTCATCTGAAACATGGGCATAGACTGGGAAGCCCATCGCATGTACCTAGCTCTTCGATACTCAGGTAAGGTGAAAGCCCTTCTCATTTCACACAGCTCATCAGAGAGACACCAGGAGACTGGATTCCCACTGTCGTCCAGGATACAGGCACTGGGGAGGTGCTGGATACAGCTCCTCACATGGCTGAGAGTGAGGTCACTTCCTCTGTTGGCAGTGTGCTTCACCACCAGCTCAGCATGGGAAACCTGCAGGCTTGAGATCTTCAGTGTTGGGTCACTCCTGTATTAACTTGTAATAAGGTAAATAAAGACACAAATACAGTTGGTCTCTTTTTTACATTTTGTCACTGCATTTCTGTAGAGGTGTTTATTTAAAATGTTAGCCTAATCTCATCAGTTTAGAATAAAGAAGAGCAAGAGAAAACCCAAATGTAGAATATCCTAATGTGTGTAGATAGCAAGGAACTATTTCCATTTTACTTTACATTACTTTTAAGAAATAATCTTACTTATTGTGTGGGGGATTACCTTTTAAAGAAATAAGAGGTTTGGGGAAAATTAATTTTAAGAGGTAATGTATTTACATAGTGACTAATTCTACAAACAGTTTATTTATCACTGTAACCAATGATCTTTTAAAATCATTTCCAAATACAAAGACTGGACAAGAGAAAATGGAAATCCATAAGCAGACACGTTCATTTGGAAAATCCATACAAAGCACCATTCAATTACAAATAGGATGCTGCCATTTCCAAGGCAGCAAAATATTTAAACACTGGCACCAAGATTGTGCACATTCCTTGCATTGGATTACTGATTGTGAGAACGAGGAGCATCAGTTTAAGCAAAACTTTAACTGAGTTCATGTCTAACCAGCTGCTCCTGTGGGCTAGGGTTTAAAATGTTACCAGAACTCCTGGAAAACAGGGAAATGTCATCGTGTAGCTGCAAAAGGTTTTAAAGTCTGATCAAAAGGCTTTAAAGTCTGTGTGTGGTGAGAGTCAGCTTTAATTTATGAATATATATTGTGGATTATTGTGAACACGTGATGAGATCAAGTCTTTGTCTCCACTGTCTGAGGGGTGTTCTTTGGATAGGGCGTCTTTCAGCAGCAGAGCTCTTCTAAACACTGCAAAATAATCATGGTGAAGCGATCCCTTCTCACTAGACTCTCCTTAAAAACTTTACATCTGAAGACTGTGCTTTTTTCCACTTTTCACCCAGTCTAGGCTGTGCATTTGATACTGAAGTATCCTATTTTTTTTTCTAATTGGAGACTGAAGTTAAAGTGCCAAATGAAATCTGAAGTTTTTTCGGTGACACTGCAGGCTGCTTTTACTTCTGAGTTTACTACACACAGAGCATGGCACAGCTAACTGCAGTTCCTAGTTTAAATCTTTTGAATTATTTCTCAAAATTTGAATGTATTTAAAATGACAACATATCACTCTTAGAACAGCGTAAAGAGTTGTGTAGTTCAATAACTACACCGCTGCACAAGTCTTGGACACAAAGGGCATCAACAAAGTCTCCACTTTTATTTTCTATTATAACAACATTGGATTTTATTAATACATCTGTGTTTGAGTGAGAAGTAACCAATCTCATTGATTTTTATCTGATCACAGCAGCTGGAGGGGAGCTATTCTTGAACTGTCAGTTCGAGGTGTAGTAGAAGCCCACAGGTGGACAACCTGGGTCCTGGAGAGACACCCTTCTCCACCTCAGGCCTTAAAGATTTAATTGAACCAGTTAATTGAAAGCGAAATCAGCTGTCTTAATCAGGTGCTAATTGACAGGCACCTGTAAAACCTGCAGGTGATCGTCATTTTCAATCAATTCATTACTCGTTATCAGGGTTAAATTGGAAAAATGTTAATTATTTAAAATATTTAAGAACATTTTAAAAATATTTAACTCAAACTTGAGTACTCTATTTAACAGTTATTTATCAGCAGCGTTTCGTTCCGCCCGAGTTTTTAATCACGCAGTGGAGCGAGTTTTAGGCTGACCGCTGTGACGGGTTGGCCAGGCTGTACTGTGCGGGCTGTGGTTCAAGAGATCGTGTCCTTCCAGTTTTTTTAATATCAAAACACGTTCATCTGCGAACGCCGAGAGAAATTCTGGCGTTAAAATACTGTCCATAAGCATCTAATCGTGACGGATTAACTGATTCCTTATTCAATCGATTTTTTTTCGTGTTCTTATTGGTGGGCTTATTTTGGGTAGCAGTGGAGCCATAATGTTGTTGTTGTTGTTGTTGTTGTTGTTTTTAATGAACTATACCACTACAGAAACTAAGTATCATCGCGGTTTTCTGAGCTCAACTCCTTCGTGAAGAATACAGCTGATTTTCTTGATTTTAAAATAATAACTAAGAAAACTGCGTTCGCCAGCGACGTCCGATGTTAAGCGATCTGAAAGATGCAGACCCGGAACGCGAAGAGGGCTCTCGGACGGTCGGGTCTCTGCCTGAACATGCAAGTGTCGGAGTTCTTGAACAAGTTCCAACATGTTCTGCGGCGCTATCTTGTAACCTTCTATAACCTTTGAATTAAGAAACACTGCCAACCCTCCCCACACACACACACACCAGATTTATTTCAATTGAAGAATGTCCACGGACGGACGAGTGTCTGGAAAAACTCGCCGTTTTTAACACTCGTGTCTTTTACACACCACGTCATTTGCAGCATTCGGAAGGGGTTCAAACCGGACGGCTGTTTCTTTAAAGTTTAGACGACTTTCGGGTGGCGCTGTGTTGCAGGGGGTTTGCTGAGAGCCTCAATGTCCAGACACAGGAAGGTAAGTCATCTGCTTTTTCAGTGAAGAGGGAGCACTGCTGTGGCCTGGGGGGGATTAAACAGACTGGGGCTTTTGCACTGGGAAAAGCTCAAAGACGGTTCATTACTGGTCGCGTTATAACGCCACTGGCTGGAGCCTTGGTCAGCCGCTGCATAATTAATTCAAACACAAAAGGACGGGTCTCCGGCAGGGACGGGTCGCTGTCCAAGAGCCTGGTCATTGAGTTTCCTCGCGTAAAGAAAACTCGGCTCTCGTGCAGCAATTAACCAAGACCTGCAGGAGAGCAATCAGTATACCCTCTGGTATAGTCATGTTTCTGATCATCCCTGTTGTTTTTCATTGTCAGACCGTTCGTGTCATGACAGTTAAAGCGTATTTCCTTATCTTTATGATCAGTGGTTACGTTTATCGTATGCGGAGGGGGGGAGGGAAGAGAAAACGTATTTCTTTTTAAGCGTGGTAATTTCTTGGAATGTGAATGGAGGAGACGGCGCGCGGCTCCTTTAACAGTGCAGTCATGCAAAATATCACCCCTGCTTGTTCCTCAACGCAGCTAATTGGTTCTGAAGTTCCGCAAACGTGCAGGAACGCTATTTTTGTCTTTATATCCCGTAAAAACGCACCTGAAAGATCAAAGGTTATATGACTTTTTCTCTTGTCTCATTAAAAAAA
Source organism: Lepisosteus oculatus (assembly GCF_040954835.1). Lineage (NCBI taxonomy): Eukaryota > Metazoa > Chordata > Actinopteri > Semionotiformes > Lepisosteidae > Lepisosteus > Lepisosteus oculatus. The sequence goes on along the minus strand of NC_090720.1, from coordinate 1,610,805 downwards.
AAGTCACTGGTAATACGTCCCTTTGACGGTTAGATCACGGTTTTCTGATTAATAGTGATAGTGTTTTATTATTGTTGTTAATAAGTATTATAAAAGTCATGCACCAGCCTGTGTCCAAACAGACACTACTGTACATGATTATAATACACTTTTTCTCTGTATTATACTGCGGATATTAAGATTTTTTTTCGCTGAAGGCTGACGTGATGTTTTTTTTTAAACTGCAACTCTATTAATGTACATTACTATAAATGTAGAAACACACTTATAAAGGCCAAGGGAAAGAGTCTCGTGAGAAACGTCACAAGTCGAGCGAGCTCCCCGGAAGGGTTCTGTGAACAAACACCCCTGAACTCAGATCCTGGACTTGATTGAAGTCATAAAACTGGCTGATTTCACCTGTCCCGTCTGAGCGGAGCTGCTTCCACGCTGTTGTGGGAATAAAAAGGTATCCAGATTGTAAGCAGGATCTTCGGAATAGCGCGTCTTCCCTGTGAAGTCAGGAGATCGGGACAGAGAGGATTTATAGGGAGCAGGAGGATCAGACTGTTGAAAGAGATTGTAGAAGGAAGCGTTAACGTTCTCAAGCGCAGCTCCTGCAGGGACTGATGTTTTCTGTTTTTGACCTGAGTTTAGACCACTAAAGCAATTATATTAGACGCCAGGCGCTACAGGAATCCGACATCCCTGATATATACCAAGATCAGGTGACCCTGGTCTTGGACAGCCACATTCCAGCAGGATTGACGGAGTTAATATATTACAATATATTTCTTCTGTTTTTCCACAGTAAACTCAGAAACATCTGCCCACTTGGGATACTTTCAAATTGACTACCAAAGCAGCCAGTTTTTCTGTGAAAGCGACACTCGCATCTGGCCACTCTTAAGCAGCTCAGCTTGCTGAATTGATCCGACACCCTGTGCTCCAGATCTTTAAACATCTTAAAACCGGCTGGCCTGCCAGTATCCAGGACCAGGTGCTGCCCCCCCGAGATGCGCTGTAGAATACATGAGTTCATCACACTGCAGTAACCTTCCTGACAAACGCGCATGCTTGTGTGTGAAGGAGAGACAACACTGTATACGTCCGAGACAAATCCTCTAGTTCTCCAGACGCACGGTACCTGTCCCGCGGTGTGAGGCCAGTACGGATTGGTGGTGTTTATTTCATCTGCTGCTGCCTTTCCACTGCCCTTGAGTCTTCCCAGAATGCTCTTAGGATATTTTGTTGACACCAGCACCTTTAGCACAAAATGCATTTTTTTTCCCCCTCTCCTTAATCACAAGGTGTAGTTTGTCACCTTCATACAGGATCATGGGTCCTTAGCACAGTAACACAGCATCAAAGCACTCATGATAACTGTTCCTTTTTTGAAAGCTCTTTTGAAAATGTTTGAATTGTTTGTTTTTTTTTATCTGAAGGCAGACCAGCATGACATTTAGAAAGTTAATCTTTATTTCAATTTGAAATCTTCGGTTTCAAAACTCATCTGCAGGTTATGGTAAATGAGCTGTTGATATGAAGTGGTGGAGTAGCTAATCTGTTGCCCATGCCGGATTTCCCATGAGGCAGTGTAGGCACAGCGCCCAGGGCTTACAAAAGTTTTAGGGCCTACGAAGGAGGGAAACGTGACTGACGAAAAACGCGCTGGAACAACACGCTTGCGATCGACCCCAGGTGCTCCAAATCAATAATCCTGCGCTATCTAGCAGCTGTTCTAGAAACCAGAAAGATCGAAGTGATGGTCACTTGACTCGCTCCATGAATCACAGGGTTTAGCATTAGAATAGTCTAAAGAGCATCGTGTCAATAGACGTCATCCAATTGGCGTTCACCCTTCTTTTTGCACATTTCGGAGTGAAAGTGCCGAGGGCCTACGGACACCAAAATCCAGCCCTGGCTGTTGCAGTTATCTAACAGATCTTACTGACTCATTCTCAGGGGGGACCTCATCGTTGACATCATTTCCTGCACACCGGCAAAGTTAAAATAAAAATATCTGTTGCAACAAATACAGCTCTGTTACGACTAAATGAGATTAAATCAGAATGAGATTAAAATTTCAGCCAACGGGTCAAACAGAACTGTGATTCTGTGTAAAGAAGGAAAAGCACTGAATGAAAAAGCAGAACATCACACAGTCCTTCACTTTGGCACATCTGTGCAAGTGTGCAGTGTCTCGTGCTTTCTTCTTCCTCTGTTCAGTTTGTATTGCAATGCTGTTAATGGCATTATTGATGAAATTATAAATGTTTCAGGGAAAACTGGGTATTCTGTATGGCTGTAGCTTTTCCAGGAGGTGAGCAAGTTTCTGCACGTTAACTGTTGCTGTGTTTCCACGTGTGTGTTTTATGCACTGGTGTCCCTGCTTCGTGAATGTGTTGTTTACACGTGCACGTGTTAGACTACATGCACTCTAAATTAACCTCAGGAAAACATTTTAAAGTACAGTAAGACGTAAAAAGGACTACCACAAGAAATTCCAGATTTTTCATAATGCAAAAGGCAAATTACAAATAGAGAGATTTTTAGTAGTGACTGTTTTTATGACTGAGCCCATGCAGCACCAGGTACTGGCACTGGAAGAAAGAATTAGCAGCTTTTCTTGATGCTTTCTGTCCACTATAATAGCACTAATTATGAAAAGGAATGTGTTGTTTGAAAGTTTGAGTGAAAACGTTCCAGAATTTTCAGATGATCCCTTGGACTTCATACGACACCCTATAGAGAGCCAGCACCGGCCAGATCACGTCTCTCTTTTAGTTCATATGCGTGTCCTCAATTTACATCTTGTGCAGTTCCAGCTTCGTCCAGCAGGTGGAGACAGTAGACCGTGTTAGGGCGTCACTATACTGTATATTTAATCGTGTGTTTTAACCAAATCAGTTGAGAACAAATTCCTTGCTCAAGGGTACAACAGCAGTAGCCCACGTGGGATATAATTTAAGTCTAATTAAGATAAATAATTTTTTATGTATTACTTTGGAAACAATATGTTTAAAAAGGCAAAATCTTCCAGAGTATTTATGTTTATTTAACATTTCTGTATTTTAGTAGCTCCTGTTAAAATAACTCAATTTTCATACAATTGCATTGAGTCATTTAAGGCAACTGGGCCTAGGTTTAGTTCACGTATTATTACTCTCGCAAAGACAGTTGTTCGACTTTCGATACTGATGTAAAACATTTCTATCCAGGTCATTTTCTTTAAATTTATCTCAGGTATTCGAAGCACCCAAGACACAGAAACTTCAGCCCAAATACAGTGTGTTTGATCGTACTGTACCTTGTGCCTTTACAGCTTTATTACTGTTCTGCTTGTTCGGGACTCATACAGGACGTTAATGCATATTTTGAGCTCAAAGCAGGATTAGATTAAAATGCACACCTGTATATCAGTACGCCAGACAAACACGCAGTGGAAGTGGGCTGAGTAATGATCTGTTTACAGTGTGTGTTATGTGGGGCAGAGTGTGTTCCTTCCCCAGGTAGCTGCAGTGTGCTTCTAATGAAATCGCAGGCAAATGGCTCATTTCCCACAACAAGCAGTAAAATGCCTTTTTTCCCCACTTAATAAAACGTTGACCTAAAATGAACGCTATTTATCCTGAGCAATTTTTCATCTGTATTTATGATTGCTGTCTCGTTTTTAAAGGTGTTTCTTTCCCTGCAGAAAGGGTGTTAAATGTTTATTGGAAAAGCTTGTTATTTAATTATAGAGTGTGTGAGATTAATTCTGGTGGTAAAAATGATCCTATTTTGCGTTTTCTTTTCAAAGAATCAGAAGCTAATGCAGCTGTTTTAATAGAGCACTCTGATTGTTCTCAAAGCCAGGACAGTGCCTCTTCCTTTCAAATGTATAGAAGAATAAAAGTATTGTAAAATGCAGCACCAATTCTGGTTTGGGGAAAGACTGGCTCGTCACCAAACCCACATTTGAAGATTTCATCTTGGTCACTGACTGGCAGTTCACCTAGAGAGTTTCCCTTTTGTGCTGAAGACCACTGAGCAGGCAAGGGCAAGGGCAGCATTTCTGGAGTTGTACAGTAGGAGCCCAGGAGAAGGAGAGGGAGCACAAGAGATCTGTTGCTAGAGCAGGATCAGAGAGGGGTGAGGGGGGGCAGGGAGAGATCTGGTGGTAGAGGAGGGGGGGTCGCAGGAGGAGATCTGGTGGTAGAGGAGTAGCAGAGATGGCCGAGTGGGGGGCGTGAGAGATCCAGAACTCAAGACGGACAGGCAGTCGAGAACAGGGGTGTCTGCGAGAGTGAGGTTCCTGAATCGCGTGCAGCACTACAAAGCCAGTGGAGGGACTGAAGAAATGGAGCTGCGTGAGAAAAAGCAAGGGCCTACATCAGGGAACTTCCCAGAAAAAAATCACTGACTCCTTTAGACGTAATTGGAATTTTCCCCAGTTTAGACAGCATTCCCACTGCTCTTTAACCACTTGTTGACGTCCCTCATTTTTTTTTCTTTCGCTCGGGAGAGCTCGGGGTTTGCTGACTTGCCCCGTCCTGATGCCTGCAGTTGGCAGGGTGGGGGTCAGGGGCTGGGAGCCGTGGCCCCGGGTGGAGAAGCTGCAGCTCAGCAAACTTACCTTGGTTTCATCCTCCACTGATTGATTGAAATAGAGAATTAGCTCGGCTGATAATTAAAGCAAGCAGTCTGCTGAAGAAGAAAATCAATTGGTCGATTATCTCTTCCCTGCAGATTAATGCAGTGCGGGAACAGGCCTGGAGCAGACCGCACTGGAGCTGGCTTTAAAAGGCTTTGACCTCAGACTGACTGTAAGGGCTTCTCTCAGACCTTTATTTAAAGGCACATCAAAAGACATGCATTATTCAGTACACGCACAGTTAAGAACTAATGTATGTTTCTGCAGTACATCAGTGCATACTTGGTAAATAGTCTTAATGTGACAATTTACAAAGCTGAAGTGTTGGTGTTCTCTCAGTTATACATTGCAGTACAGAATTTGTGTGCAGACCATTACCACTAATGAGTTTCAACTGCAGTACTCTACATAACAGAGTGTCATTACTGTATGGCAGCTGCTGTACAGTATACCATAGACCAGTGTCACCACTGAAGTACACTGCTGCTAAACTAGGACTACAGTATAGTACATTCAGAGGTCACTGGTTTTAACTGAAATCCAGTTATAGTGCATTACACAACTGACCTGATAAAGATCAGGATTTATAAATTATACTTAAACAACATAGATTACTGAATTACATTTAAATGCTCCAACTAAGAGACTAATATTCCTGAATTCTAACTAACAGTATTTAGTGACCATAATTACTGCGGAATTGCCTTTTCAATTGTACTTTTCTAGATAAGTATTATACAGCGTTACAGTCCATAATCATTGATAAATTGTAGCTGTAGCCCAAAATGTTATTGACGGCAGTGTTACAACCTCTGTAGAACCACATCAAGACTGGATCTTGGGTCTTGTCAGTACTGGGACAGGAGACCTCCAGTGAAAGCAAGGTGACAGCTGTATGTGGTGTTGGTGGACCTGCAGGGGGCACTCTTCCAGCTGGCAAAATCCACAGCCTTCTTTAATTTCCATACTTTAAGTACTAAATGGGCTATAGATAGAACACTTCGGACTTCCACACTCAATCTAGCCCTGTGTGAAGTTCTGTAATGCAGTTAGTGAAGCAGTCTCTCACCTCTCCAGCTGGTCTGCTGTGCAGTGGGGCTGCCGTTTGTCACCCAGGTGGGGGCAGCTCTTCAGTAGTGGATGTAGTGGATCCTCCCCTGTAAGTCAAGCACCTAGGGATCCATTCAGTTGAAAAGTCCCACACAAAAGCAATAAAATATGATCATAGGCCAATGGCTACCATACTGGGTTCCGAAGATATATTGGGCGATTAAGAGAACATTCAAAAGTTTCCCAAAAAAGCTTAAAGTCAGTTCACTCCATAGCAAGCAAACCAGAACAGCTTTACGTTATCTGGTTTGTTCATATTAAACTTAAGGCCGTCCCAGTTGAAAGTGATGCCTTGAAAAAAGGTCATTTCTTGATCTGGTTGGTTCATCGCCATGTGAACTTCACTGTACTTACCCCTTCTTTACATTGTATCTTGATGTTAATATCTTTGCCCTCTTGGCTCTCAAAATCAATTAATATTCATCATCTTGCTGCACCATCCATGTGCTGACAGAAAGGAAGAAGGAAAAGGGGACTAGAATAATGGAGAACAGATGGCTTAGATTGTGTCAGAAGTTTCATTGTATCAGTGTGACTCAGTGTGGGGGCGTCGCCAGCACCCTGTCGAAATCTCAAGTTTAATAAACTGTGATGGCCAAGCCTTTAGGAGTGATTCCCATAGTCAACGTCCTCGATGAGGTTTCTCACTTGACGTGTTTATGCTTATATGGTTGTGCAACACATTGACCTTCTTTTCTTTGCTTTCCACTGCTTGAGCGTGTTTTCACCTGCTCTTTCCCCCAGTTTTACCTCGCTGTACCGAGCTGATTTCACAGTAAACTTTCACAAGACTCGTTAAGACTTACGCATTCTGTTCGGTCAGTGTCCGCCGCTCAGTGCAGTACAGGTGGCCTGGGGTAGCAGATGATTTCAGCCTGCACCTTGTGTACTTTAAAGAGAGCTTCAAATTCATGTTGAAATAAACCTTTGCAGCTCATCGGCTCATCGTTTATTAAAGTGGGAGATCTTTCGGGCAGGTTGTTGTTTCCTCAGACAGACAGGTTACCCCAAAACTGATCACAATTTGAAAAACGCCTCTTCTCTGCCTTAATTGTGGTTTGACTGGACTATTGAATAGCAGTTTACCCCAGTAAAATCGTACAGAATCTCTGCAGTTTTGCATGGCTTTGTCATGGTTGCACTGTGTGTTAACTGAGCCTTGCTATGCTTTTCTGCAGTCTGTCACACTTTGTTGTCTCATCATTTTTCTGCACAATTTGGCTGTTTTACAGCACTTAACTTACCATTGTATACCACTGCAAAAGCTGTTTAACGTATGGTGTAGCACTGCGCTACTTTAAAAAAGCACCAGTCCAGACGTCTCCCCTAGAGTCAATTTTTTTTAACAGACCCCACGCTCTGCCCTTTAGGGCATAATTATATAATTATAGATTTTTCTTTCTTCTTTTAATGCCTGTCTACATCCTTTAAAAGTGCCATTGAGAGGCACTTGTTGAAAGAGGATTGAGGGGTGGCGATTTTACAGTTGCCTGCACGGAAGTGGAATTCGGGGTGCGTGACTGAAGATGAGGGGGCCTTGCCTGGGCTACATGCCTTCATCTTCCTCGGAGTTTGAATGAACAGCAGACTCGGAAGGGAGGCAGAGGTTATATCCAGCTGTTCCCTGATCTCTTCCGCCACATGGTTCATTTATTAAAGCAGATCACGTGAGCAGTGTCCGAGATTATTGTTGTGGTTTATTTTCATCTCCATACAGTTGCAGGTTCTGAAGAAGAAGCTTGTTTGTTTTACTGTAGTTCCCTTATGAATATTTGAGCTAATGGGACAGATAAGAATGCAGTTTAGTGTAATAATCCCTTTTCTGAGCTTAAGATATACCATACGTGTAGAGATGTAAAGCACAGCTTCACTACAAGTTTTTCATTTCATATTTTTCTTCTTTGTGTGTTCTGAAAGCTCGTGTTGTGCTCATGTTTTCTCTTCATCCTTTATGAAAGTTTGTCAAGTATTGTGCATGATATTTTGCCAAGACTACAGGCATCATTGCCTATGCATAGGCTTGCTTGACCACGGTTTCTGTATTTTACACTATGATTTACCATACGTTTACTGTGATTTTAGTGTGCTTTACTACTCCTGGCTGGGCTCTAACTAGGATCCAACACTGTGCATTTGTGCAGCTTGAAAAGAAGTTCCAACAGGGTGCCAAGCTCTCAGAAAAAATTTAACCAAAAGCATCTAGTCAAGGTTCTGCTTTTAAGGATCACATCTCATTTTACTCTTGTAACATATGAGGCTAATGTAAGACTTGCAGGCCCGACACTTAAGATAGTTTTTTTTTTTCTCTCAACCAGAAATGAACATTTTTCTTCGCTTACAACTGACGCCATTGCTTTGCGAGTTCCCACTAAATTCCTTTTTTCACTCCTGCCCCCAGCCACCCAGTCATCCCATCAGATTGCAAAAGAAAATCTGCCCAGGTGACAAAATTTTTTTTTAAAAATGCTCTTCATACCGGAGCTTGCTCTCCCAATAATGAAGAGAATTAATTTTATTAAAACCCCGCTGTTAATAGGGGATTAGCCAAATGAAAGAATCTGAAAGATAAAGAAAGGTTGTTTTTTTTTTTAAAACGGGAAATATCAGGAGAGTGAAATTGCTCTTTCTAATTTAATGTTTTTAAAGGGGTCAGCAGTTTCTGCAGAAGCTGGGCTTGAAGGGCCAGGGAATCTGCACCACAGCCCTGCGAGGTATTGACTCTGATCTCCCTGCACGGCTCCCTCCACCCCTCGTAGCGCCCAGCCACACTGCCGGGGTGGACCTGTCACAGGACAAAACCTTCTTGGGCTGCCGAGCTGAATTTGCCTTTGAATAGAGAGTGGTGTGACATTGGAGCCGTCTTTTCCTTGTTGGTGGCATCTTTCTCGGGAAGCTTAATTCCCAAGCAGTTCCTGAACACTTTGACATTGCTGCAGAGATCAAAAAAGAGATACGGAACAGCTCTAGAGCCACAGGGGAAAACAGAGCAATTGTTGTTATTAAAGTGCCCCATTATGCCTATTTCTACATAGTCCTAGTGATTTGTGTATTTACTCAGTCCCATGTGTACCGGTTTCTCAGGGATGGAGGGCTAACAAGTTTTCCTTTCCAAGTGGCATTTCTAGTTCCTGGGTCTCGGGTACAGTACGTGTCCGTTTTCTGGGCCTGTTTGGACTGAGATAGGGAGTGTATTTTGTTTTTTCCCATGGCGTTTTCCAGTTCAGAGTAGACCGGTGGAGCTTGTGCACGATGGTGGGCACGTAGGACGTTCTTCAAGGTAGATCGTCCTGGAAGAAGCTTCACTTGGCTCAAAAGCATTGCATAAGAACAGTTGCCAATGAGAGGAAGCAATTAATAATAATAATAATAAACTTTATTTTATATAGCGCCTTTAAAGGTGGCTTCTCAAAGCGCTTTACAGGATGACAATAACAATAAATAAGAAGACTACAACAATAAATAAGAAAATTTCACAAGACAGGACATAATTATAATTACAACAATACAACAATAACAATAGAGGAGACCGTGGAAGATGGTATTAAGAAGAGCAGAGGGGTGAAGAATGGAACCAGTTAAGTAAAGGCTTTACTGAAGAAGAAAGTTTTGAGTCTGGATTTGAAGGAGTTTAGAGAAGGTGACTCTCTAATATCCTTGGGTAAAGAGTTCCAGAGCTTGGGGGCATAGCAGGAGAAGGCCCTGTCGCCCATACAATGTAGACGGGCTTGGGGGACAGTAAGGAGGGCAGAATTTGAAGAGCGGAGGTTGCGAGGTGGGGAGTAGGGCGATAAAAGTTCAGACAGGTATTGAGGTGCCATACCATGTAAAGCCTTGTAGGTGAGCATGAGGATTTTAAAGTCTACGCGGAATTTGACCGGAAGCCAGTGCAAGGACTCCAGGATAGGAGTAATGTGAACACTTGTACTAGACCTGGTCAGAATTCTGGCTGCTGAATTTTGGACATACTGCAGCTTGTTCAGAGTAGATTTAGATACACCAGGGAGCAGAGCATTGCAGTAGTCAATTCGAGAGAATACAAATATGTTGATCAGCTTTTCAGCCACAGTTAATGATAGCATAGGGCGTAGTCTTGCGATATTTCTAAGGTGAAAAAAAGATGTTTTGACAGTATGCTGTACATGTGGGTCGAATGTTAAGCCAGAATCGAATATAACCCCAAGGTTTTTCAATTTTGATTGAAGCTCAAGTACAGAGCCATCTACAGACAGGGTTACAGGACTGGCTTTACGAAGTTGATGGGGGGTACCAATAAGCATGACTTCAGTCTTGTCACAGTTAAGATGAAGGAAGTTTTGAGTCATCCAAATTTTTATGTCAGAGATGCAATTAGATAGGATAGAGACAGCCACGTCAGTGTCGGGTTTGGTATGGATGTATATTTGAGTATCGTCAGCGTAAAAATGAAAGCTGAGGCCATGTGATCAATTCATCCCATCTGGCCTTTCTGAAGGGTTTTGTGTTTTTTAGTAGCTGATTATTGCCAGTGTCTCACCCAGCCATTTCTTAAAAGAAGCCAGGGTATCGGCTTCAACAGCATGGCTGGGTCACTTGATCCAGACCCTCACAACTCCTTGTGTAAAGATGTAGAAAAATTCTATAGGCTGTGGGAAGGGAATAGTGGTCATTGAGAATGTCCCAGACACACTGCACAAGAAAACCAAATATTTTTAAGACAATTTTTGGATGGGTCGAGTGCTGTCATGACTAGACCAATCCCCAGAAGAGCAAACTGTCTGCAAGCAGACGGATGTCTCTGGTGATATCAGACACTGTGATCCTTGTGTACATCAGTCGGGCTGTTTGTGGCAAGCTGTGACTGCACAGAGAGCCACATGATAATCCGGTCACAATGAACTTACTGTAAGTTATCACTTCTTGTTCTTTTGGTTCAAATAAACTTTGCCTGTGTTTTTTTTTAACAAGGATTTTAGAGGAACGCACTGATTTTCCAACCAGGTGCTGTCATGTGGTGTTTTTTGGGATGGGGAACTGTGATGAGGTGCCCCTGAAAATTTGAGAAAACCCTAAATATAGAATTTTCCGACTCGGCGCTTTCACTGTTCCAGATGACAGCGGCACGGTGCGCCGTGCCTCCTTCAGGAAGGACTTGGGGTTTTTTCCTTCACCTCCATGGGGAAAATCCAGCTATTTCTGAAATTCTTCTCCAGCTACCCGAAACGTGGTCCGGGGCGACCCCTCGGCCCTTCCTGTTCCCCACTCCGTCGCTTGCGTGGAAACGCTGGAGCTGGGCTCCGCTGCATTCCCCTTTAAAAGTCACGGCACACACAGATATGCAGAGCCCATGCAGTCGATGCTGCGGCAGTGAGGAGCACTGCTGAGCTGTGCAGTTTGTGCTGCCAGAGTGAGTGAGCGAGAGAGAGAGGGAGAGGAGGGGGGGGAGCGAGGGAGACAAGAGAGAGCGAGAGAGCTAACAATGTCATTCTGTTCAGGAGGCAGTGCTGCAGTCAACTTTATTGTGCGATGAGCACTCATTACGATTTCAGAGATCATCCCGGATTGCTGTAAGTATACGGAAGTTTTTTCCTTTGTCTTCTGGAAATCATTTGCAACTTTTCTCTGCAGGGCTGTCCCTCATCTCATCCTGTAATGGATGCTGAGACTTTGGAGAACGCGTTGTTGTTGTTATTATTATTATTTTATACTTATCCGGGGCAGGATGAGAAGTCTTAAAGTGGCGTGGTGTTTATTTTATTGTTATTGTCCCTGTGCCACACCAAGCTTGCACATCACAAGTGTTAACATCAATGACCTTATCTTTGCGCCAGTGTCTTGTCAGTGCTGCTAAACTGCTGTGTTGGCCATGGTTCGATTTAGAGCATGGTAGTAAGTTGCAGCAGCATGTCCCATGTAAGCTGTTGAGAAAACGAAAAATAATTGAATTGTGAAAAAAGTATGCTTCACACTGTGCACTGTTTTTAGACATAGCAACAATATAGAGGACTTAAATTGACCTTTAAGAGTCAGTTCTAGAGGAGGACAGTCTTTCCAGATTACTTTAAATTACATACACATGTGTGACTGAAGAAAGCATAAACTAATTCTTAAAGAGCTGTGTGGATTGTCACATTAGCAAAGGGTCAGAGTGTGCAGTTGAGCCTCACTGTACCGGCTTATAACTGTGTGCAAGGGAAGAGCTAAACGCTTTGACATCAGAAGTGAAGATGGGGATACAGGGTGGCCTCTCTTGACTGCCCAGCCTCCTGGCCGTGAAGTACAAACCGCAGCGTGCTCACTCAGCAGCGGGGACACTGACATCTTTCTAATAATGCGGCGCCTTCCTCTGTCAGACCAGCACAGGCCTCAGAATCTCTACTTCTGTCTGACGTAACAGGGTCAGAAAGCTCAGTTTCCTCATTGCTGCGGGACTCGCTTCTGTCTTTTTTTATCTTTCTTGCCATGATCTGTGAGCGAGGAACCCCTTTAGGTGCATGTCACACTTTCTGCTCAGACGTTTCTAAACCTTAAATCGCATGTCGGTGCAAATTCCGAGCCAGGGAATGATGTTTAAAAAAAAAGAGTTTTGCCAGCCTTTATTCCCGAGTTCTTTAACACAATTATTCCAGCAGCAGCATTTGAAAATGGGTTAGTATGATCCAATTACCTACTGCATGGGAAACCCATCGATATGAGTTTCTAGTGTCTAATTGATTTCTGGAGTTTCTGCAAAGCCATGTAGAAATGAAAGCAGAATCCAGAAGGTATGCATGATGAAATGACACTTTGAGTGCAGCCAGTTCAACAAAGCTGCATGGTATACTATATATAGAGATTTTTAACGATTTCATTAATAAATCCAGTCGGATTGTAATCTGACCGGGCGGAACTATTTTATTTCAGGTGCTGTCTTTAAAAAAAGACTGTGCTCCTAGTGCTTTTGGCATCCTTGTAGGATTGTAAAAGACATCTTTATTTTATAAGGTCAGGTGCTCTCTCAATTGCTAAATCATGAATGTAGCAGAACTGCAGCCTGCAAGTGAGTTGAGAGCTGGACAGCCCATGTTTCAACGGGCTCTTTAAATCGCAAAAGAGATCCAGCTTAATGGCTGAGAGCAAACTGCTGCAGCTCAGCACTCACCTGACTTGCATTGCAGTTCCCTTGAACTCTCAAGAGAACAAGTGCAGTATATTGTGTGGACATACAGATGTGTGTGTGTGTGAGAGAGAAAGCTGTTGTGGTAGTGTGTTGTGTGCATGCCTAGTACGTGCGTTTGCTCAATATACAACCACGCAGCACACACCGCATTGCTTGAAAATCCATCTTGTGTAGTGAAGGCCAGAGAGGACAGTGGCGAGCTACAGTAGCAAAGTTTCTGCAGCGCAGTTCAGTCTGTGGTCATTGGGCTCGCATAGAGATCCCAAGGTACAGTCTTGCAAAACTTCAATCACATAAAAAATCATTCCGACTCCAGACGTCCTGGGCACTTCAATTAGCCTGGCAGTCCAAAGTGCCCTCCATCTGTAAAGGGGGAGCTGACAGGAGGCACATTAGCAGTAGGGTTTTTTTTTTTGCGCCAGTGGTGCATTGTCACACTCTGTTGTTGAGACGCAATGATGCAAGCATTGCAGCAGATTCTGAACTTTCCAGTGTTCTGGGATCTTTTCACCAGTTTTTTTCTGTTCCGTCTCCTCTGGCCCAGTACTCCGCAAACCTGAGACAGTGATGATGGATGAACTGTCAGCTGGTTGGGGGCTCTGGGGGGGGGGGGTCTTGGCCAGGAAGGGGTCAGTTAAGCAAATTGTGCTGCGATCGCATCTATCCATCGGGAGCAAAATGGATCAAACTGCATTTTTACCGTCTCATCATTTATTTATTTTTAATAACAACTCCGCTTTAATTAACTTTTACTTTGGCCAAAATAGCAGCGTATAATTAACGTAACCATATTTTTTTTCAAGTGATGTTTTTTTATTTTTTTAATACGATTTCTAATTGTCCGGAAAATGTGATTTTGGAGGGTGCAGGTGAAACGCAGAGATGGGAAAACTCAGATAGTTAAATAACTCCACATAATTATTCATATGAATTAAATTTAAAACATTTATTTTAAAATATAAAACTTTTTTTTTCTTGTAATAAGGAGCCTTCCCGTTTTTCTTTGGAAAAAAAAACAAAGCGTTTTCGCCTTGGTTACAGTGATTCCTGCAGCAGACGTTGGCATACAGTCTTGACAGTGAAGAGTTTATTTTCCTTCAGTGCAGGATCTCGGCCAGCTCTCAGCTCTCGGCATGGCCGCCGCGGGGGGTGACAAGCAATGCAGAACAGCGTAAAGGTGTGCATTTACACGGGACGTCCTGACAGAGTGAGCCTCCTGCTCCTGCTCGATTGCTCTGACCTGGAGGTGCAGTGCAGTGGACCTCTTCATCTCTCTAAATTAGGCAGTTGTACCCCTTGGAAGCAATAAAGGGTTCGTACTGTACTTCTCACTAAAAGGGAAGGTCAGGAGAATATTTCTCCCCCCTCCCCCCCCCTGCAGACTGCAGCTGCAAGCGGCTCTGCGTTTTTTACCCAAAGTGCTGCGCTGCACTTCATTCCGGCAGCAAAGTTCCTCTTCAGCAGAAACCGGCCTGTCTCCCCTGCTAAGGTGCCTGCCTTTTTTTAAAAAACACCCCAAAAAATTTGGTGTGATTGACTGAACCACAATGACCCTTTCCTGAACAACATTGGGAATCCAACCAATTTGTGCCGTGTGATTTGCACGGTCGGATTCAGACCTGGGGCTGGCTTGTCCAGAATGGAGCTCACATGATGCCGGTAAAACAGTACTGTTGCTTGCAAGACGCCTTTGTTTCTTCCTGGGAAATAAGATGTGTGTGCACTAACAGCAAAAGCAGGTTTTATTCCCCTCATCCCGCGAGCACTGTCGTAAGACTCTAGAATATGAGAGAGGATGTTGTATTTGGGTGTCAGCAGGGCTGTTTTTCTTAAACATGCAGGGCTTTTGCCAAGCTGCAAAGCTCCAAAATGCAGTGGCTTTGGGTACCACTACAGATGGACTGTGGGCACCATGGGGAGCAGTTTCCAATAAAGATGCCCTATAAAAGTATGTTTCCTGTAATAAATATGCTCTCCCATACACAAACCTTAAAATAAAGATCTATCTCCTGCCAGGAATATGACCAAATGTCTGTGAATACTAAGACAACTGTTTTTGTCTCGGGTGAACCTCCCAATCAGGGTGACTCTGCACATCCCCTCAGCAGTGCTGATGTAACAAGCTGGCCTCCTGATACAACGCCATGCTAAGCAGGCTGTCCCAGTTTTTCTTATTTATGGCTTCGCCATTAGCTGTAAACGGATGTTCATTTAATTTGGTCTGTGCTCTGTTTTTGTTTCCTCGGGAAGATATCTTTGGAGGTACAACCTGCACCATTTCTTCCCAGCCAGACTTGGTGTGTTAAAATGTTGTTCCTTCAGCAGAATTTTTGAAATATAGAATAATTTGAAATATACATTCAAAGCACAATGCAGTTCACTAAGTAGACTCACAATACACAGCACGTACAGACCCATGCAATATGTGCTTTTGACTATCCAGGTGAATTATGACCTGGAAGCTCAAGAGTGCAATCTGTTTTTTTTTGGCAAGTTCAGTACGAAGTCTCGTGCGTCGCTGTGAAAATGGAACTGTTACGGGGCGTCACTTAAGATGATCACTTCCCTTGTGAGCAATTTGCTTACAGGGGTCAGCGGAGGCAAAGAGGCAAAAGGCAGGCTTGCAATCCACACCTTTCCAGTACACTGCACTGGACGCAAAAATAAAGTCCTTTTTCGTAGACTTAGAGCTGTTTGTGTTTTGCAGTAGTGTAAAGTGAGCAGCACTCCCTCAGACATGGGCACTTCTATATGTGTACATGCATACATACGGCAATCGAGTATATATATATATTGCATGTGCATCTGAGTGCTCAAGGACAAGTTTTGACCTTTGCGATTCTTCAAGCGCACATCCTTTACTGCTCCTGCTAGCCTTGCCTTTCCATGAAAAGGAGAAGCAAGCTCACAGCCCTGTGGTCCAGGAGGCGGCTGCAGCTGCACTCCGATGGGATGGAGCAGAGCAGAGGAGCGCAGCCTTTCCCCTCTTTACCTGGAGTGCATCGCTGCGGGTCTTGTCTGGTGAGGAAGTGAGACCCTTGGATTCAGTGCCAGAAGGGTCCGGGGGCAAGATGTTGTCTTGTATAATCTTGCCGATGGGGGACAGTATTTGTTATCGAAACACTAAATGGCTGCAGCCCACTTCCTGGAGCACTGCAGCCCACTTCCTGGGGCTCTGCAGCTTACTTCCTGGCCCATGGCAGCCCACGTCCTCGAGCACTGCAGCCCACTTCCTGGGCCTCTGCAGCTTACTTCCTGGCCCATGGCAGCCCACGTCCTGGAGCACTGCAGCCCACTTCCTGGCCCTCTGCGGCCCACCAGGGCACGTATGGCCGGGTTGTGTACGACACACCAAACACCCAGGCAATGCCGCACTCCAGCATCTTGATGCTTTCCAGCGCTTTGCTCCAGAGCCCACAGGGTGGCGCTGCAGGGGGAGCATCGATTCCCGCAAAGAAGAGTGGCAGGTAGCTGCGATGGGCTGGAAAAGCTGTGCACGCCCCCTGTTCCTGCCCTTTTCTCAAACAGGGCATTCCCTCAGTGTTCTGTCTTGGTATAGATGCCCATATGAGCTCTTGTGTCATGTCAACTATTGAGTTTTCACCACAAAATTCCGTTCCCGATTAAACTGATTGCTGGATGAAGTGTACTGTAAATACTGTAGCGTTGCAATACAGTGAAAAGGGCAGGTCGTGTGTTTTTAGTGCAAGGGGTTCGTCTGTCAGAGGACAGGGCGAGAACAGCCGAGACGACAGCTTTTCTCGGATTCATGGTCAGTGGGCAGCGTCGCTTATTCCTTTCTTTTTAATACTGCGCTTTTCAGGGCTGCATCGCTGGAGTTTAGTGTGGTCATTACTAGGGGTTAGGGCTTCGAATGTGTACCCCGACAGCTGGGAGTTGCGTTGTTGGAGCCACATCCCCACCAGGTTCACGCAAGCAGCGACGCGGTTGCTCTACATACAGTATGTGCAAGTAAGTTTTAGCTACAGTATGGTAGGAGTCCAGCATGTGCATTGCAGTTGTCTCCAACCTCTATTCAAATACAAATGACCTCAATGAAAAGGCAAAGCAGCATAGTGGCGCAGTGGTTGGCGTTGCTGTGTTGCAGCACTGGGTCACCGAGTTCGAAATTGGCCCTGCTCTGTCTGCCTGCCTGCCCTGAGGTGGACTAGTGTCCCGTCCAGGGTGCTCCCTGCTCCCCTGCGACCCTGTACCAGATACAGCAGTGAAAAACTGGGTGGGTTGAAATATAACGCTTAAATATATGCGACCTTTATTGGGTATTTACGGTGTGTATTTAGTTCTTCAATTGCAGTAATCAAAACTTACAGATTTCAAGCGGTAACAATCTAGACGTTTTGTCTTTATTTTAAAATAAAATATTTTCATTGCAATTCCTATATTCCTGCAGACCGTTTCTGAAATTTAATCAAATGACCCCTTTAGTCCGCAATGGTGTTTGTTCTTGAATTGTCTTGCAGTTGCATGCTCGCGTCACCAGGTGGCGCAGTTCGAATGTTATCAGTGCTTCCGAGCATCGTCGCACTGTCAGTGCACAGCGGCACTTTCACTGGTTACAAATGCCTTCATTTAGCTTTGCCACAAAATGAGAGTGCCTTTTACAATAACCATGTGGCAGTTCTTTTAGCCCCGTATGTCTCTGTGAGCAGTATCGATCACCACATTGATTGCGATCACAGTAAGACACGGGGAGATTAAATCCTGATCTAGTCATCTGAATAGACTGTAATGAAAATGATAGATCTGCAGTTCCTGGCTTTGTAGAGCAGAATGAAAAACAGATTAGGGGTGTGGGATAAAAAATGCTGTACATTCTGGTCAGCAGTATGTTTCATTTTTTCTCCAACTGTTGACTGCACAATTTTCTCCCGTCTCCACTGCAGTCTGGGAACTACAACACCAGCGTGTCTCATGTCACACTGAAAAATCATCCAGCTGTCTGAAACTCCCAGCTTCCTGCATGCAGCAGTTATTGTTCATCCCTTACAGAAACATCCACATCTGCCTTCCCTGACCTCCTAGTGATTCTTTCAAAGTGCCAAACAGTGCGTCCCCCTAAGGAATCCAATTCATACAGTAATGCACAGGATCCATATCCACATCCCTGCGTGTGAACCAGAAACTCGCATCAATCTGAAACCTCAACTTGCTCCATAAATTCCATCGCTGCAGAGGAAAATGGTGCCTTTATTCTCCGCCTGAACACAAAGGAGCTTTTCAGATGCAGCTAGTCCATCGCTAGTAGCGGTAATTATTCTAATGTTTTTGTTATGAAGATCTGTGTTCCACCAGAAGCAAAGACAGAACACGTTCATTTGCTTAATTTCAGCAGGGTGGCCTGAGGGAAGATACCCCCCAAAGAGACTGTTGTCTGCTTGTCTTGTGTCAGGTACAGACTCGGCTCCCCGCCCCCACTGTCCCTCTGGGTTAACCATGGTGGGCTGAAATAAATGCTGGTTAGGGAGGCTACGATGGCTGCCGTAGTCAAAGTACAGTACAAGACTTACGTCTTGGAGTGCAGCACAGCACAGCGCAGCTCTTGGCAGAGCTGCCTCCCAGCCCTGGGGCTCTGGCTTCGATTCCTAAAGGTGCTGTCTGTGTGGAGTTTGTATGTTCTCCCGGTGTGTGTGTGTGTGTGGGGGGGTTTCCTCTGGGTGCTCCGGTTTCTTCCCACACTCCAAAGACATGCCGGTAGGTTAAGTGGCTTCTGGGAAAAATCGGCCCTGGTGTGAGTGTGTGTGTGTGTCTTCCCTGTGGCAGTCTGGCGCCCCATCCGGGGTTTATCCTAACTTCCCCGCAACCCTGTACTGGATAAAGAGGTTAGAAAATCGGGGTCCGGATGGATTTACATATGAAACTAAGTTGACCTGAACTACAGGTCAAGAACTCAGTACACCCACTCTAAAGCACAGGCATTTCAGAATTCAGATATAACCTTTAGAATTTCCAGGCAGGTTTGGAAATCCGAAGCAGCATCATTCTAAAAATATGAGAGCATAAAAAATGCATTAACCTCCAACCTTGAGAACGAAAGTATAAAACTTCCACGCACAAGATGAAAGGTCTCTCATGTTTTACATTGGAACGGAATTTTTTTAACTCTGTTGTACATCAGCAGAATAAGGCGGGTTTCCAGTGAAACCACATTTTATTTACTGCTGTTATGCACAAGGCCAGGGACTTCCAAGTATCTAAAAGCTTGTTCTAGTTTATTTTTAATCGGTTCATCCCTGTTTGCGTTTTTCTTGCTTGTTTTTTTCCCCGATTTTGCCTCTTGCTCGCTGCAGCAGCAGAGCTCTGAGAGTCTGCTCGAACTTGCAGAGACTCGCCCAGCAGAACTGCAGGCCTGTGGTCAGCACTGTCAGACGCATCTGTGAGCTGACCTCAAAAGCAGATTCTGAGAAACGCATAGCAGGGAATTCTTCATCAGTGATGGTGTGGAAAGAAAAAAAAAGGAGAGAGGGTGCTGTATTCCATAGTTTCTCCTCTTGGAGGGATGAGGACATCGGAAATCGAGAGTTTCTCTTTTTCCAGCTGCCCTGTGCCTGAAACCTACCAGACTCTGAAGGGTATGCTCTCCAGGATATCTAAACTGGACGTGCTGGAGACCTAAAGCCGAACGACTTTAAATTTGAACATTTGGAGTACAGGGGAAGAAGTTGCATATTTCCTGCTGTCTTCGCTGTGTTGTGCTGTGCACGGGAGAGGCTGTGTGGTGCGAGTCCGGTCTTCCGGGCCTGCTGTGGATTTTCTGGTTTTCATTGTACCTGAGCTTCTGATTACATAATTTGAACTAATTATATATGTTTTTTCAACCCATTAAACTCTTTCCTCCAGGTCTTAAGCCGCCGGTGACTTAAAGAGAGAGCCTGTAGCCGTCCAAGACTTCCAAGGAACTGTGCTACATCCGTTTTAGGTGTTGGTTCCCGGAGAGATGAGGATCTGATTCCTGGAAGCTTGTTTAAGAAACAAGGTCTGTTCTCCTACAGTTAAAAAACATTTTGATTAAAATAATTGTGCCTGTTTACACTTTCTGCGTATCGACAAGTGAACTGTAAAATCAGAGCAAGTTCACTTTGTAGTGCTTTATACCCGACAACCTCTTTTTTTTTCCTAGTAAAAATGTTTTTTAACTTGTTCAGTGACTTTAAACCCTAGATAAAGCAAACTTGACCAGTCATTGTCTTGACATTGGTATCTAGGCCTCTGAACGCACTCAGCCTCTGTACTTAAAACTACATAAAGCAAGCAGTGCAAAACAGATTTTTTTTTCAAGGTTACTGTACATATCCTGTGCACAAGTTATGTTCAGATTTCTTCGGTGCAAACAGGGTTTCTTGACACTAATGGGCAGGCGGGTGTTTGCTTAGCTGGTTAGCAGCCAGGCTACCAGATGTGGGGCAAGACTGAATCACAGCGAGGAAGAGGGAGGAGCAGACAGAGCTGCAGAGCTTTCATGTGCAGGGTGATGAACCGAACAAGTTTGCTCCACAGATTGTTCCAATCGTGCCCCAGAGGCGCCGCCCCAGCTATCTCAACAAGTGCTGCTGGGAGTGAAGAGTGTTGTTTGTGCAGCGCATGTGGTCAGAGTCTGTGAGCCCAATGCTACGATTCGTACTTGTGGGGGTTATTACAGTATGTGCTTCAAATTCCTTGTCTTCGTTGTCTATCGTTGTTGCATCACCAGGGCTCGGAAAGCTGAAACTATATGAATAAAAGTAAGCAGATTTCTCTTTGTTATTGTTTTAGGTGTTTTCGATAATTCAGAACAATGGTTTCGTATTTTCAAGCCTGAAATAAGCCTGAAATAAGTTTATATTTCCTTTTCCCCCTTTTCTGTGTCTTGAGGATTTTTGCACATACTGTATATAGTGTGTAAAGGGGTGTGGTGTGGGGGCATAGCCTGCAGCAGTCCCTGGGTTAGCTGTGGTGTTGTCACAGGTCTCTTCAAGCTGCCAGTCAACTCCAGTGTCCCTCTTCAGCTTAAGCTCAGTATACCTGGACTGTCCAGTTCTGGTCCCGGACTGCTGGCATGTCAACAGGTTTTTATTCCCCTTCAGCTCTTAACAGGCTATATCAGCTTGCTATTAGCTAAATTGGAGATATTAAACAGCATCTCCCAACTCCCAACTAGAAACCTAGGAAACCTGAATATACCCCTAGACTCCAGGACAGAGTAACCCATTGTTATCAGAGAGTTATTCTCATAGGATTTTTATTACAGAATTCAAATTCACTGGATCCTTGTAGGTTCAGAACATAAGTACGATTACAAACAAGAAGAGGCCATTCAGCACATCTAACCTGCTTGGTAGAAGCTAATTGATCAAAGGATCTAAACTTGCCGTTTCTTAAAGAAGGACAGGGTATCGGGTTCAACAACAGGAATTAACTTTGCCAGTGCCCTTGAGAATGCTCCAGTTATACTCCACCAGGCCACAACAGCAGCAGCCATATCACCCTGCAACTCACAACTGGCAGCCCACTGGAGCTCAGCAGGTGTGAGCCTGGTCAGTACCTGGATGGGAGACCTCCTGGGAAAAACTAAGGCGCAGCAGGGCGCTCACCCTGCGGTCCATGTGGGTCCTAATGCCTCAGTATAGTGACGGGGACACTATACTGTAAACGGGCGCCGTCCTTCGGACGAGACATAAAACCGAGGTCCTGACTCTTGTTGTCATTAAAAATCCCGGGGTGTTTCTCGAAAAGAGTAGGGGTGTAACCCCGGTGTCCTGGCCAAATTTCCCCTTGGCCCTTACCAATCATGGCCTCCTAATAATCCCCATCAATGAACTGGCTTCATCACTCTGCTCTCCTCCCCACTGAGAGCTGGTGTGTGGGGAGCGTTCTGGCGCACTATGGCTGCCGTCGCATCATCCAGGTGGGGCTGCACATTGGGGGTGGTGGAGGGGAGTCCCCGTTATCTGTAACGCGCTTTGAGTGGAGTGTCCAGAAAAGCGCTATATAAGTGTAAGCAATTAATAATAATAATAATCATAATAATATTATTAATAATAATAATATTACAAGACTGGGTTCTCCACCACTGCAGAGCTTGACACTGTCCAGCTCTCGGAGAGAGGTAACATCCCTTCTGTATCTCGCTCAGGCCTGTCCAGGGAGACATTAAGGCCAGTCTAAGTCTAAGATGCCCCTCTGTGTTGTTGTCTTCATCACGTTGCCCCTCATGTGGAAAATAATTCCCAGATGTGAACAGGGGAGACGTCAGCATGTGCATTTGTCTGTGTTACTTACTGTTAGTGCACTTATGCTCAGTGGGACAGCTGCAGGAGACATGATGTCAGACACAGCAGCACATGTTCATAGGAGACATTAGTTCAGCAGCATGAATCAGAGGGCATGCACTGACAACACCGAACTTTAATTTTACTTAGTTAAACATAATGTTTTACTTCCAAATAACTATCAATAGTTACTTGAAAGTATTCCGTTTTAGTTTCTCTTTCTAGATTTTGTTTGTTCTTTCCTTTCCTAAATTGTCAGGTTCAGTTTTTTTTTTGAATTTCAAGTTCTATTCATGCACAACACTTAATTGTTTTTGGTCATTGTCTTTCATGGCGGAAAGTGTAAAAACATCGGTCCCCTAGAAAATCTACAGCAACTCAGAAAGCAGGAGCAGCTGAGCAGTGAATGGTGAGCAGTAATGCACAGGAGGAAAGTTTTTGTTTTTCCCAGCTCCACCCAAAAAGCACAGGCTTCTCAAAAGAGAGGCGTGAGATTCTGTGAAACGGTTTTTCTGGGTTTTTTTTGCCTCTGAGTAGTTTCAGACCATTCATGGACATTACATACCTGATTTCACCACTGAATGAACCCTCAGCATGTTTAACAATCCCTCACTGGAGAGTTTCTCTTGGGGAATGTGCCAGTGCTGTTTCACTATGCAGCTCTTTCGCCATGACTTCCAGCAATGCACCATGGGAAAACCACATTGTACCGTGGTAAACCTTCAGTGAAAATGCTGTTCTGGTATGCCATGGCATTTTAAAAACCAGAGAGGAAGGTAAAGCCACAAATTGAGAACAAACCCACCACAGTAATGTTCCCCCCAGCAGACATCTGGGGGATAGGTCACGCATTTAAGCTTTAAAGGTTTAAACTTTAGCTCCCTGTCATCCCAGTTTTCCCTGACTGCCCTGCACTGCCCTGTAGGGTCATGACAGGTCTGCACCAGGAGCCGGCGAGTGTTTGTGCATGAAAGTTCATGTTGGTTTTCACCCTAGCTGTTGTCTGTTGGAATGTTTACTGTTTGTATCCCGGTCATGTTGCTCTGTTTTTTTACCTCTCTTTTTTTACAAGACATCATACAGTTTAAAAAAAAAAAACAGTGGCTTTCAAAGAGGGTTTCTTTTCAAGATGACGAGCAAACGTGAGCTCCGAGCTGGTCTAGTTGCTTTCTGTATTTGTTTCCTCTTTGACTCAGGTCTGTACTGTCTCGGCGGACGTCTGACAAAAGATGGGCCGGTGACGTCTCACTGCGAGGATGTGACGTCATCATAGGGAATTGAAACTTCCTATGGAAAAAACACCTGTGGAAGTACCAGCGATAGGTCAGTAACTACGCCACGCAATGCCAGTAACACCACAGTGATTCACGGGCTGGTGTTTTAATGGATCGTTTTTTTAAAATTCCATCAGTTCACCTATGATGACAATGGCACGCTAAAGGAAATTTTGCAGTGATCCCAGAAGATCATTTCCCACCATTTTGTACTCGACAGCATTTCCCCACGAGTGTGACAGGGTTATTCCTTGAAATTGTCATTTGATAACTTTTGTTTTCTTTCTTCTTTTTTTTTGGTGCTGAGGGGCAGACCCGTTAGGAAGGCCTATGGATATTTTAAAAATGAACACTTTTATTTCTCATCTAGCTTCCCGTTTTTTCTAACTGCTTCCCCTGCTAATGTAAAAACCAGTAGGAAAAATAATCTAAATCTTCTTTTTTCCAGGAATTACTTATCCATTATTATTATAATCATCCAGGACCTCTGACAAATTCAGCGATTATTATACTGTTGTTGTTATGTCCTCTGTTGCTGTGAATTGGATAAAGCAGGATCTTTCAGGACTTCCTTCACAAATTACAAAATGTCTGTTGTTTCTCGAGCAACATTTACAGTACATGATCACAGGTTGTGTTTCATGTTTCAGGCGTCAAATGTTTCCCACAATAAAGGTGTGATTCTTTGTTACCTAGGTTTCCTAGTCTCCACCCCATAGTAAACATAGGGGGATTTATGCTGAGAGCAGTAAAGAAAAAGTGATGGTTTTACTGGAAATACTAAATTCCCCACTTGAGTCATGTCTTCAGTATAAATATCTGTGTACCTACAGCTTGTTTCTCAGTGTACTGATCTGATTTTGTTGTGTCAAGGAATGCCCAGCTGAGCACTGCTGAGAGCTAGAGGAAACTTGTTCTTCACATGGCATTGCTCTGGATTCACTTAACCTGCATGTTCCTGGCAACAACAACACAGACAAAACTGCCAGTGAGGGAAGCATTCAGGTAAGACATACCGTACAGTTTATGATTCAATCTGTTAGGGTAGGGAGCTGCGTCAGCATGCGTAGGCTGCATAGGAACAGGTAGAGGTTAATTTCCTGCAGAAAGGGGAAGAAAAGAAACACAACGTTTTGGCTGTGGAGCCTTCTTCGGGTGTAAGAGAGAGGACAATCGGCTGTTGATAAAGCAGGGGAGAACAAAAGCCTGGAGTGGAGAGGAGGCAGGAGCAGTGGAGTGGACACTCAGGTGGTGTGAGGTCCAGAGAGGTGAAGAGAGGTGCGAAGTCAAAACCTGCAGATGAATAGAGAGGATTAGAAACAAGTCTGTCGTTGGAAGAAGGTGGGAGGTGTGATCCTAGTTTGAGGATAATTGGTTATGCTGAATTGGTCAGAAATGTCCATATTGTGATTCAATAAGGACATTTCTAACCTCTTGTCATGCAACGATGCTGCTTCTGAGGGAAGGTGATTTTGAGAGTGTCGAAATACCGAGGAGCAGACTCCTGCTGCAGAGGCTCTGTGCCTGCAAACACGAGCGATCGCGAGAGCCGTGTCATTGTACCCGGATCTACTCCCCCAGCCCTCCGAGGGACGTGGCTGTCCTGCCTGCTCTGTGTGGAGAATGCAGAAGATGCTGCAGAGAATAGGCCCGGATAGATATGAATTATGGGAGTGAATGAAACTGGCTTTGTCGCTATGCCTGACGTGTCTTCGATATTGACTCATTCTCCAGCCGAGTGTTGAGCTCTTCCGAAACCAGCGGATCTGTGTCCCTGGACTTTCTATCTGCAGCAATATTCTACAGCCAGAAGACTTAATTATTCATGTGTCCCGCAATAAGGGCTTTGATTCATCTGGAGCATCCAGGGTAAACTGATATTTTGCTGAGCAGTGCAGTGTGTGCAGATTCATTTTTCCTGATCGCCTTGAACCAGGAGAAGGACAGGGTGGATTTTTTTTTTTCCCCTCACTGATGCATAAGCAGCTCCTGCTTGTCTGGTCCGAAGGGTAAAACTGATCACGTCGCCCTAATGAACCACTGAAAAGACGCAGGCAGGGCCAGATCAGCGTAAAACTGTACTACAGTCACACGGAGCCGGAGATATCCAAAGTCCAAAGACACTTTATGATCCGAATTGCTTATTTTCTTTCCTTGGGAATAGTGGGCATTTATACTGCCTGAATTTGGAAAAAAATCAGCTCTTTGTTTAGTAATGTACCCATGGCACAGCAGTTAACCCTTCCTCCTGGGAATTTTCTACAACATCACTTCCCAATTCTGGGGGAAAAAAAGCAAAGCGAAAAACATTTTACATTCAGGTCACACAGTCTAAATTTTTCCTACATAACTATTCTGTACGGAAGGCGTCGCGTCTGCATTTCAGCTGTTAATTCTGATAGAATCGTTCAGTCGGTGTGATGTCAAGCGCCACCTGTGTGGAACAACTTGTTTTTGGGGTTTAAATGCCGAATTACGGGCAAAAAATGTTTCAGTGATGCGTGTCCTATAAATCTACACAGTGTTAACCCAGAATTAAAACTTCTCTTTCTTCAGACGTGTTCAGGAGTGCGTTGATAAAGACTTCAAACGAGCCATTTGCTTGCGTTGATTAAAAGCCGCCAGACATTACTGTTGGCAATGCTGCCTCATGGCCTAACAAAACAAAAAGGGATTGTTTCACATGGTCCAGTTTATCAAAGCCGGCACAGAAACCCGCACGTACTGAGAGTTTAGCCGAGAGCTTGCATCACTGTCTAAAACTGTACTTCCTTAAAAACGCACGAAGAATTGATGGGAGTGTACTTCAGTATATATTTTTAAAACACACCTTTTGTCTGCATTAGTCATTTCAAAAGCTATTTAAAAAAAATTTAATTGTTCTCCCAACACGTTTTTCAAGTAAAATTAAGAATGATACTTTTCTTATGCCTTTTGAGATAATTGATAAATTACAAAAAAAACAGGATGTGGTTTCAAATTTGTGATTAAATGTCATTGTGCTTGAAAACCACAGCCCTAGCAGACTTTTCCTGCACAGTGGCCTTCAAATTACCAGTGATACCACTGCATCCTGGAAAATGTCAAAATGTCCTTTTCAGGAACAAAAGTCATTTCCAGCCATTAAAACCTATAGAACTTTACATGGTGAATGGAATCATGAACTAGGTCAAGCAGATAGTTAATGAGTACGTTAGGGTGAAGGACAGGGGTCTCCAACCCGTCAATCAGCTTACTCTCCTAGGGGACCCAACATAATTTCTAAATATTTCTAAAGATGCATATCACTTGTGCTTAATTACACAAGTAGTTGTATTAAGGAGCTCCAGCTGCTTGACCGATCACAGTACATTGCTGTGGGTCTTAAGAAACCAATGGTTTTGTGGTCACCTGGGACATGACACAAAAACGGCGATCCTAAAGCTGTGAAAGATGAAATGTTCCAACAAGTTAAGGAGCTGGAAATGCAGACTGACCTTCCTGGTCATTTTCAGGCAGGCTGTGTCTTTAAGCAAGACTCCTTGGGAAAACCCAACTGTGTAGCCCGGTGACGTGGAACGTGTTCATCTTCCTCGTGTGCCCGTTTTCCCCTTGAGCAGGGCAGTCCTGGGTCCTTGCGGATGTGCAGAGCTTTCGCTTTAAAGCCGACTGAGACGGAGGAAATCGAGAGCCAAGCACAGCGAGGAGGAAGTTGCCTCTGCGAGGAAGACGGGCTCAGCCGGTGAAAGGTTCATCAGTGCAGCACGCTGCTGACAGGCCTGGGAGAGAGAGAGAGGGCCCCGGGCTGATGACAGCCTGTCTCTTCCGCAGTGCCGGCGTCCTTCACCACGATAAAGAGGTCGGTGTTGTGCTTTCCTTTCTCTCCCTGCCTTTGCTTCAGGATTTCTGAGTTTAGGAGCGGACGTGCTGCCGCTTCAGGCTCGTGGTGGACGTCTGGGGGATTCTGCTCCTCGCGGTTGTCGTTCGCCATCGGCCCCCCGCAGTGGAAGCTCGGCGCCGTGCAGTTGACCGCTGATGGGGTCGTCCTCCCAGTTCTCTTGGTATCGGTGAAGCAGTCGCCCGAGCGTGACACCTTACAGAAATCTGTACAGAATTCTTCTGTAAAATCTTCCGCAGGGGTCCAAACCTCAGAGGAGTGAGAGGCGGAGCTTTTGGGGAGGAGGCCTGACCCTTTACATAGCGTCACTCATCAGATCTCTTGTAAATGCTACCAGAAAAAGCCCCCATGCAAATGTGCCGAGCGGCTCTCTTCCAGCTCGGAGCCTGTCCAGGATGCCACTGTCTCCATTTCCGATCGGCCACTCTTTCTGCCCAAGTGGCAGCAAAGACATTTGGGTTCCGTTCACCATCCTCGCACCTTTCCGTTCGGAAGACATGCAGACGTGCAGCAGGGACAACGTTGGGCTCATGCAAAATGAGCCTCTTCATGACATGAGTTTGTTGCTCTCTCTCTCTCTACGTTGGTCTCTTTAAGTCTCCGCGCTGGGAGCTCACAGGCGCTCCTGCTGCCTGTAATGCATTTCCTTAGTGTCGGCTGCCGTTTGAAATGCCCTCATTTCTCCTGCAGCCATCTGGCTCCTGCTTCGCAGGGGAGACGCAGGCTGCGCCTGTGGTCTGGCAGAACACACAGAAAAAACGAGCTGTGCTCCGAGAGCGTCTTTAAATGCCAGGACACTGTAGTCTCTGCCTGAGCAGACAGCAGGACAGTATGAGGGGCTGCAGTGCTTTTCAGCAGTGTTTTGATGGATGCGTGTGTGCGTTTTTGGAGTGTTGCAATCGGGGAATACGCAAGAGACACAGCACATTGAATATAGCACCTCTCTCCCATCTCCTCCCACAGCAAAGTGGAACTGTCCAGTTGTGGCTGAGTGCTCATGTGTGCGTGGAGTCTTGTTCACAAGTATATGCAGCAGGCCCTGCACGATCCACCAGGCCAGTATGTTCTCTGTAACTTGTTAAACTTTTATTATCCACACTGTATATCCAGGGAAGGGGGCTCAGCATTCAATCAGGTAGACGTGTTCCTCACTGCCGGTTGCAGAGGTCAGAGACAGACAGCCTCCTGAGCGTCTGACCTCAGCTATTTTTAAAACCCCGACCTGATCAATGCAGCTTGTCTTTCTGACAGCCATCACGCTGCTGCGCTGGCAAAACCTTTAAGATAAATGCCCAACGGGAAGCAATTACTATCTAGCAGAATATACAAAATGAATTAAGTCTGTAGATTTGAAACGATGAGGAATACGTTGCAGAGGGTGGAGGGAAAGGAAGGGGAGGTTTGTACCCTGCCATCTCAAAAGTGAGCATGTCCGAGCTTCATCCAAGTACTGAATATTTCAGTACGAACAACCTTCCAGAGATTTAAGCAACCAGGGCAGTTTTTTTTTTCCCCCCGTGTTAATTTGACAAATTCGGACTTGCAGGGGCAGGGTTATTGCAGAGAATCAGTTTGCCAGAGCCAGAGATAAAAAATGGAAACCCGAGCATGAACTTCGAAGGGGGACGTTTTCGGACAGCGGCTCTCACTCACTCGATAAATGAAGCGTTTCTTGTGTTACACAGCAGTGTAGAAAATGCTTACTGGATCAATACTGCTGTTCATGCTAATGCTGCTTCCTTATTTTGTTTCCTGAGTGCCCTGCTGTCGGTGCACTTTTGTCTGACCTTCTGGCTAAAGATTTATGTCTTTCCATCAGCCGGATCTTTGGGGGGGTGATGCAGAAATGAAGTCCTGGAAACAGCGTGAGAAATGGAGGTTCCCGAAAGAGAAAGAGGCAGTAGGGTGCAGCCCGTCCCGTCGGAGGCAGATGTGCGGGGCGCCCCGGCCCGGCGCTGACCGCTCGCTGCAGGGCCCAGAGGTGGGGTCCCTAGCTCCTGCCCCTGTCCGGTGGTGTTTCGGAAACTCGCCTGGGACGTCCTGTCACCCAGGCAGGGTCCCTTTCGGTGCCCGAGAGGTTTGTTTTCCCAACCGTGATGACAGGTTGCTCCCTCTTTACCCTGCGGTTTCTCAGCTGGCTTCTCCCTGCCGCTGACTGCCTTCTGTGAGTTCATTAAAAATACCCCAGCACAGGTATTCTGTCTGGAAGAGAGAATAATGCGTTAAAATACACAAACATCTCAGAAGCTGCAGAACTTTTTAACAGTTATCCCATGCAGCGTATTTCCATATTCTTAAGAATTTAAGAAACAGCGTACCCCCCTTATCTGTAGCAGGTCCAGCTGCGTTTTGTTTTTCATGACTTAAGCTAGGATGGTATTGAAGTTTAATGTTGTCGTGCTCGAGTTTAGTTCTGTGCTATGGTACGGGTAGAGATGAAGGCTGATGAAATGAGATCACAGTAACATTGACACGTACAGCAGAACGTGACAGAGATTTGGACAGCCGTGGAAAAGCTATCTGGGTGTGTGGTATCCGTATAGTAACAGATAGGAAATCCAGCACAATTATTGTTATTTCTAGCTGGTGAATTGCGATGAGAACTCTGCTTGCCACCCACACGCAGTGTCAGCTTCCTCTTTCTGTAGGGGGTTAGGTAAGGCAGCGCCTTGCATGTTTGCTGAACTGACTACAGCGCTCCTGTAAACAGGTGGAGCTGAAAATCGTGCTGGCAGGAAGCAAGGACACAATGAATTAAGCCCACGTACAGTGTTGTGTTGTCAGGGCTGTGGCGGAGGTGAGAGCTCTTGATAGAGCACAGAAAGCGTGTTCGTCCCGGTGTTTCGAAGGACAGCTGTCCCCTGAAGAAGGGTGCGCAGAGTCCGCCTTTATCTGTATCGCTGTGGTTTGCAGAGACACGGACACAGAAGGGACAAATATTCCTCCGAGATTCGCAGTTGTGCAGGCCCACCTGTGCGTACGCGTACGACATCTTCGTTCTCAAGCGAGAGAACATACAGGATGCTTCAAGTAAACGTGAAAATTGACTGTACTGTCCAAAATGACTTTTAGCTGCTGTTTGTGAAAGAGCATACTCTAAAAGTTTACTTTTTTATATGAAATTAGCACTTCTATCTGAAGGTGTGCGGACCAGTGTGTGCCTACGTGACTTTGATTTCCCTGGCTTGGTGTTCATGTTTCACTAGTGCGTAGACAAATTAGTTGAGGAAAGTGTTTCTTTAAAGGGGAACTTCAACACTGTTTTTATATTTGGGGGTTAGAAAGAATCAGCATTTCAAACGGCAGTTAAAGTAAAATGTACACAGTAACTTGTAAAACCTCCAATTTACATTGCAAATTAGCCTAAATTTCTAGGGATGCACAGCGCCATGTTTTGCAACATGAGACATGTTGTGGCCCTTTGACATTGGGAACAAGCAGGCTTGTGAACACATTTCTTTTAATACCATGGTAATACTGCTCTTTCGAGACAGTTTTGCCGACAAATACTAGTTGTTAACTCGGCATACAGATCACAATGGAATATTTCTGCAGTGAAATATCTACTGCGCAGCCTGACACGTCACATTGCATTTACTGCACTAGTGACTAGTGACTAGTGACTAGTGAGCGGGAAGGGCCGCATCGCATTGCTATTTGTGGGAACTCAGATTCCCACAAGTTTTGAGACAACATGTCTACCTACAGTAGTTTCACAAAGTTAATGATTTTGTGCTTAAATCAAAAATTGTAATTTTTTTCTAGAATGTCAATGAATTTTTTTTGTGACCAAGATTTTGCTTTTTGTTTAGATTTTCGTTACCGAGAGGTCAGAGGAATTGGGACTGCAGTCCCCCTTTTAAATGAGAAAAATGCATTCAGAAATAATGTTTGAACAGGGAAATAAAAAGACATTGATTTCAAACGGGGGAAAAAAAAACTTTTTTTACCACTTTGTTGTGGTTTTGGGTTAGGATTCCTTACTACGTAATGGGTGTCTCAAAAAAGCGCAAATGCGAAACTAGATTGCACTCCTCTTCATGACAAAGAAAAAATGCTTTCATGAGGATGGAATAGAAACCAGAAAAGCAGGATTGGTTGGCAATCCAGTCCCACTTCATAACCCCATGGCAAACTGCTGTCACACGGCATTTATTTCAATGGCAAATGTGAAACCATGTTTTTGGAATTTCAATATCAAGTGCCATTCTCCAGGATTTTTTTTTTTTTTTTCAGTAGAAGTGTGTGCATATATAATAAATAGGAATGACTCATTTAGACAGTATTCCAAAGATTGGGCTATGGCTGATGTGAACAACTGCTTACTGTCGCGTCTCTGACAACAGGAGCACCAGGCGTTTAGGGGACTCGCTGTGGGTCACACCCAGTGAATGAGTGGCACAGCTGGGCCTGGAACCTGCAACCTCTTTGCATCATTAATATCTGAAACGTGTTGCCGTCTCGGGAGGCTTTGGGATTATTCCTTCTCGGGCTTGAATCAGTATTGGAAATAGCATGAGGTGAAAGGTCAAGTCCATATTAGAGTCACAGTTGCTCATTTCAGTTTTTGTACTGTTAAGTGGACTAGAGAGCACATGACTCCTCCCCAGATGGGACACTGGCCCTTTGCAGGGATGAACCTCCCAGCAATGCTGTTCCCTGGGTGGAGTGGAGCAACTGGGGTTCATTCACAGAAACAACAGCAATGTCTGCAGGAGGGACTCGGACCTACAGCCAGTTATGAGCCCAGTGGCTTATCTACTGTGCTACACCACCCTCTTCGCAAAAGAATTGATTGAAACTTATTTGTGCGTTTTGCATTTTAACTGGCTAAATATAGAGAAGTGAGGTTACGAAGCGAGGGAGAGACTCCTTTCCTGCCCTACCTCTCTGTGGGCCAGACGAGCCTGTGATCAAACGGGGGGGGGGTTTACGACGAAAGGGGAACACCCTGAAAAAGGCCGTGATGGCGCGGAGAGGGAATGATCGGGGGAATGCTCGCTTCAGATGGTCTCTTGTTCTGCTCGTCTCACTCCTGGGATTCCTCCCCACCTTAAGGATAATCATGCACCACAGCGGAGAAAACGAAGCCTGTTGCATAGCATGAGACCCGAGGCCGTCATCCCGCAGGCGGGATAGCTGTGCGCCTGACATCCCCTTAGTTTCCTTCCCTGTCATCCTCATTGTCCTGAGCAAGCAGTGGGGCGGCGTGGCCGGACGCCTCCCCAGAGCCCCGCCAGACAGCCGGCCCAGGTGGTGGGAGTTTCACAATGAGCGCAGAGGAGACTGAGTGGCACTTTCATCACTGTTCACTGGAACACTGCTGAACTCTCTCTCTCTCTGGGTGCTTCCGCTATCTCCTTTTAAGGTAGTTGTTGATGGTCTTTTTCCCAATGTTTTTTTACCTAGAATGCTTTTTAATACAGGTAAATACCTGGAGCTGCACACTGTCTGTGCCATTGTTTCTAAATGTTTTGCCTAAACTGACGGCGCTAGGCTAAACAAAACTGTAGTGCGGATTAAGCGTATACTGTAATTAAAGACGCATGCCTGTATATCCACGCTTGTTTTTTTCATTTTGGAAAGCTGAATTTTGAAAGGAGAAACCGTGCGTTTTCTCCAGCTCATGTTGCCGTCTTCATGAAGATCATTATCTCCGCTGTTCCCCCGGCGGAGCAAATGTTAAAGTTGTACAACGGCGCAGAAACGGCATGGCTTTAGTGTCATCTAAAGGCTCTAGCAGGGGCTTAGCTAATATCCCCTCGGTTAGGAGGAAAAACAAAATATAAAAATAGCATTTCCTTTTTTACCAGTATCATCCTGGCTTGCAAGCATGAGAAAAGGGGCAAGATGGCCTCTCTTATCAGAGAGCAGAGCCCACAATCTGGTCCCTTCGTCTGGCGTTGGGTCACGCTGGCCCAGTTAATCTGTGCACCACACTAATTTATGGCATTTTCAGAATCTAGCTTCTGCTTGTGCTTGTCTTGTGTGTTTTAGACTTTTTTTTTTCTTATTCGCTTAGCTGGGGTGCCCATGTCCCATGTCAAGGGTTTGGTGTGAGAGGCGACAGGGAGATGATAGAATCTAGAAGCTAGAAGAGCATTGCTCGGTCTCTCCCTCTCTCGCGCACACGGAGCCCAGCTTCCTCATATCTGCCTGCCTTCGTCATCGGGCGGCTTCTGGCAGGGGTGTGAGGAATGAGGTTGCCTTCCTAAAATAACTCAGCTGTGGGGAATACCAGCTGATAGCACTGGAATTCAGCCTCCATCTCCGTGTCGGACTGTGGTCTGTTCCTACCCCTCTGTCTCCCTCTGTCTCTGACACAGACACGCTCCCTTTGTCCTCCTCAGACTGAAGTAAGAACCGAACTCACTGCAGCTCAAAGTCAGCTTTCTGTGAAAGAACGTGAGTCACAGTACTGAAGTATTTTTAGATGGGGGCTGGGAGAGTTGTAATAAAAAGGTGTGTCTAATCAGTGCCCTAGGTGTGGTTGTCTCTCTCTGGGCTGGACTCTGTGCAGTATAAAGTGTGTTGTAATGGCCTACATTTGCCGTGCTGCTCTCCTGTCTGAACAGGTATCTCATGAGCTCAGCCTACGAAGTAGTCTTCTGCTCCTTGCCTCAGTGCTATCTTGCGTTATTCCGGCGAGCAGATAAGAGATGTTTTTCTTTTCTGATTGTTTATCTTTCTCTAATCAAAGCGCATAGGAGAATTTTCTCGTTGTTTAATGCGACCTGCCTCACACTCGGGCTGTTTTTTCAGTGTCTGAAGCGATCGCAGTGGTGAAGCTGCTTGTTTTCTGGTGATCGTACGGTCCTGACGCAGTGATCGCAATCGCTCGCAAGATCCTGCTTCTCTGGAGAAAACGCTTTTAGACAGATTACTCACTGTTAAATAGCTGTGGAGCTGCCTGAAGATCTCGAATCAAAGTAACACTTGTATAAGGCACAAGGTTTTATGACAGCACTGGTAAGTTCTTAAATTCCAAACTTTTAAGTACCATGTTAATCTTTTCAATTTCTCTTTGATGACGACTTATCGGTTGCCAACCTTACTTATATGATATTTCGGCCATGCAAGGAAATTCCTTCTCCTGGTAATAAAACACAGATCCAGAAACAAGTCCACATACGAGAAACGCTTTCAGTACTGATTCTCCATGAGCACCAGTTATTTTACCCTAACTGGCTGATGTGGATTTCCGAATGTAACTTTTTTTTTTTCCAAAATTATTCTTAGCCATTTAAAGCCGTATATTGCTGTCTGCATTTTACGTTTCAAATGGAAAATACCTTACAGGACCTATTTAAAAAAAATACATTGATATCTCATTTAAGCTATTAAAAGCAAGCTATTCAGAACGTTGATCTTGACAAAAGAAATTGTTCTAAGCCGTGAATTTAGAACTTCTTCCAGTCAACTTTATTTCTGTAATATTTTTGCTTATTGATCTGCTCATTTTTATTTGATGAATGAAACTTTCGCTTGCAGAAGGACAGACCGTCGCAGGTCCCAGTCGACTGGTGTGTGTGTGTGCGAGTTGCCTGCGAGGGCTCGGTCTGACCCTGGAAGAGCGTCTCCTCAGCTAGCGGAAACCAGCCCCTGGGCTGCGAGAGACCCAGGAGCCTGGGGGTGGGTGGCCCCGAGCTGGGCCAGGCCCTGGGACGTCCTGGGCAGCCTTTCTCGTTCTCCAGCAGCCGCCCCCACCCCCGCGCCTCCGACGCACACCCCTCTTCCAGCTCTTCCAGGAGACCACAGGGAGACGCCACCGGAA
The DNA here is from genome assembly GCF_040954835.1 of Lepisosteus oculatus. Lineage (NCBI taxonomy): Eukaryota > Metazoa > Chordata > Actinopteri > Semionotiformes > Lepisosteidae > Lepisosteus > Lepisosteus oculatus. The sequence goes on along the minus strand of NC_090720.1, from coordinate 1,575,754 downwards.
AAGGCAAAGAAAACACCTCCCAGCTCCAGAAGGGCCCTGGGCATTTGTGGGCGCTTCTTTGGCAGTGTCTTAGCTGGTTGTTGTGAGGAGTCTGAACGAAGCAATCAGCAAGTATACTGCCGCAGAAACGCCTCACCATGCGTGCCACACAAGCCCGGGTCGCTGGGCTGGCCGGGACGACCGTGGTACGGACGCAGGGAGGCTCCCGGCTGAAGGGCAGCTGTCTGGGGCACAGTACGTACACGTGTTCTTCACATGATGCTAATTCTGAAAACGTTGCTCGCCGATGATCATTTGTGCTATCACTATTATGATAATTAAAGAAAATAAAAATACGTAATACTTGTCTCGGAATTTACTTTGCTCGGAACATACCAACAGAAGGAATAAAGTTACGAACAATGAGAAGCCATTCGGCCCATCCATCATGGGTAAGTAGCTTGTTCCACACTCCCACCACCCTTTGGGTAAAGAAGTCCCTCCTGTTCTTGGTTTGAAATGCACTTTGACACGGTTTCGACTTGTGTCCTCTGGTTTGTGCTTCACTGTCTGTTTTAGAGAAAGTCCACCAGAATGACTGTCAGTGCCTTCGAGGATTTTGAATGTACAGGTCAGGTTCTTTCGCAGTCTTAACCTAAAAAGGTTATGTTCCTTAAGTCTGTCAATGTAGGACATCCCCTTAAACTCCAGAATGTATCTGGTTGCTCTTCTCTGGATTGATTCCAGAGCAACAATATTTGTTCTATAATGTGGTGAACAAATTGTACTTCTTATTCCGAATGATGCCTTCCTAGTGCTATACAATTTTAACATAACATCCCTTTATTTAACTTCTACACTGCATGTCCTAGCGCTTTGTTTGCCTTTTTAGCTGCAGAAGTGATCACCGTGCTCTCTTTAAGCCTGCTGTGTGGTGAAGTGGTGTTTTGAAAGTTGCAGCAGCTTCTGTGTGGGAGACCCAGTCTCTTCCCTGCAGAGCGCCCAGGCTTGTCTGGGCTTGTCAGATGCTTTTTCACACCGCACAGCTTATCACCCTGCTGCTGCAGTGCATCAGTACAGAACTGCAGCAGAATCCTCTGGTCCTTCTCTCCAGAAAACCCTATTATGTTCCTCAGACACGTCTCTTGGCAGGGGGCCCTACATTAACCAAGCACGCCGCTCTCCACCTGCGTGAAAACCCAGTCCATTTGATCGAGCTGCGTTATGAAGCGCAGGCATTTTCTGGAATAAAACAATTCTTTCAAAAGAAGGCAAACAATGAGAAGCATAACGGTTAATGGGAAAACGTGCTTACCATTCCTCAAATCTTAAACTCCATGTGTTGTTTTAGAAGTTGTTTTTATTTAATGAATAAATTGAAATGGGGACTGCAAATGTGTCTGGAGCCTTAGCATTGGTAAAGCCTGATTCAAACCACGTCCCAGCAACCAAAAAGCTTAAAATCAGTCTAAATAAATCACAATGAGACAGGTAATGTATCGAATCGCATTTCACTCTACAGCCACGAAGCAGGAATGCGCTGTGAAGCCAAGATAACTCAGAATAGATACACTGAAGCATTGGTTCAGCTGCGTACAAAAAGATGTTGCTGCTGTGGAATCGGTCAGCAGACCGACCAAATGCTTTCCTGGGTTTAATGAACGGGCCGACTCCCGACAGGGCAAATGAACCGACTGTTTTAGTCTTGAATAGACGAGATTTGATCCTCAAAGGCACCGACAAAGCCTGCCCAGTGCAGCTCTTCTGAATCGGCCGTGAAACGTGGACCGGGGGACAGAAGTTGAAACTGAAGTGGAAAGTGAATTTAAAACCAACAACAGGGAGGCACTTCTTTACGCACAGAGTTGTGGGAGTCTGGAACAAGCCCTCCAGCCATATTGTTGCTGTTGACCCTGTAGCAGTTAGCTACCAATCGACTGAGCTAGATGGACTCAATGGCCTTCTCTCATCCGTACCCTGTGCCGTGGACATTCTCGTACGGGCCTGTGAGGCTGAGATCACCGCAGTCTCAGCCCCAGTGCATGACGCCCTCCGCCGCCGCACAGATCGATCTCCGCATGATCCCCCCAGGCAAGGTCCAGGTGACTATCATTCTGTTTCAAGGGTGAAACACGCTTGAGAGGGGCGTCTTGCTGGGTTTTTCACATCGGCTCTTCTTGGTAACTTCTTCTGATAACACTCGTGCAGACATACCTGGCGAAACTGTGGAAGTGCTTGTGGTTTAAAAAGACCCAGGGGTACCCAACCAGGTCTGGAGCCCTGCCTGGGAAGACGGCATCAGAAGGGACCACTGTGGGATACACTGTGCTGTATATAAAATATATCCGCAATTGTGTGTCCCTCTGGCTCCTTTTCTGGCACCAGGTAGTGGCTCATCAATCTTTGTCACCTTTATTCAGCAGGCTGTAGTACAGTAGGTGGGGAGCTGCGCCAGTGTGCGTAGGCTGCAGAGGAACAAGTAATAGGTTTATTCCATGCTGGAAAAAAAGAAGAAAGTAAACACAACGTTTTGGCCGTGGAGCCTTCTTCAGGTGTGAGGAAGACAAGGCAGGAAGCAAAGGCAATGTAGCGGGAGAAAGAAAGATGAGATCTAGAAAAAGATTTGGAGGAAGGCATAGTGGGTCACAGCAGATTCGAGCAAACTGCAATCTGCTATTTGTGAAGACGCAGTTTCTTGAGTGTCTGTGCGATATCTGCTTCACCAGCAGTGAGAGCATACATATACACATAATATTCTGAGGGTTTTACAAAACCTTTTTTTAGAGAGTTCTCTGAAAGCCTTTCTATTGGTTATTTGTCATCATACTGTCTTCACTGTGTCTGGAGAGGGCAAGCTTCCTGGGCGAGCTTGAGAATGTAGTGGAAGCCATCACGAGTCTTCAATGGTGTGTCTAGCAAGTATTAAAAGAGGAGAGAGACTGGAAGTTTAGAAATGGGCCGTCCAGACTGGAGAATAAAAACAGGATTCTCACTTGGACTGTCGGGCAGAGAAAACACATTTTCGTACAACATACAACACGGGTTGATGACATGAATTTGAACATAATCCTAAAACAAAATGAATTTTAAATAATATAATGCTTGTAATTAGGAGCGCAGTATAGGTTATTTCAGAATATAATCATGCATGTGTGTATATTATTAAATACTGTGTGGAGAATCAGTCTAGTGGTATAGGTGTATTCCAATGCGTGATTCTAACCAGTTAGAGACGCCGATTAAATTGGCCACCGTGTATCTGGGAGGTGGGAAACTTAAGGAAAAAAAAACAAGTCAAGAATCGAACCCAGGACCCAACAGCTGCGAGGCAGGACCGCTACTTGCCAACCGCTGGTCTGTGCGCCAAGTTCGCTCCTTAGAGTCTCGGTGGTACTTTGTGAAAGAGGCTCTCCTGTCGATACATTTAAAAAACCGGCTGAGCAGAAGCCATTTCCTCCACGAACCCCTCCTGTCTGGGGAGCACTCTGGCCCGCATGAGGGCGGGCTGCGGCGAGGCGGTCATTCCTACTGTCTCTCTTTGTTGTTTATAGACGAGAGAGAAGACGCGAGCCGAACGGCCGATTGACTCCACGGCGAGGTGTATAAAAACGCTCTCGTCAGGACGTGCACATGGGAAATACACATACTCCATCTTGGTGGAGTAAACATAATATATATCTTCCTCTGTGTAAGGTTAAATTAAAACTCCGTATATACATGAGATTCGTAGCAATATTAAACATTATGATTCACGCAGTTTCCAGGTAAATGGCGAGTTTCTTTTAGGAAATAGCTCCCCCTGCTGGGGACAATGTAGTAGTACAGAACTCATAATTAGTCTGAGACTTAAATGTATGTTGTAATAATAATAATAATTGCTTACACTTATATAGCGCTTTTCTGGACACTCCACTCAAAGCGCTTTACAGGTAATGGGGACTCCCCTCCACCGCCACCAATGTGCACCATCCACGTTAGATGTGAAAACAACTAATTTGCTCTTCAAATTCGTGCTCTTCAGTATTCATGCTACGATACATTATTATTATGTTCGAGCAGGGAGCTGCCTCAGCATGCGTAGGCGGTAGAGGAACAGGTAAAGGCTTATTCCTGCTCACAAGAGAAAGGAGACACACAGTTTCGTTTCTTCTGATATAATTCTGAAGAATTCGAAACGTTGTGTATTTGAATACAAGGAAAAATATAACTGAAAAATGAAAAGAGCCACGTTTTTACCTCACCTAATTTAAAGGGGCGTTTATCGATATACACGTTGTGGACTATGTGGCTAACGTTAAAAAGCATCTACTGCTGAGACGACTTATTCAACCAGCAGCTGTATCACTGCTATATCAGGAGGCCACAACACCAGCAGCCATATCACCCTGCAACTCACAGCTGGCAGCCCACTGAAGCTCAGCAGGTGTGAGCCTGGTCAGTACCTGGATGGGAGACCTCCTGGGAAAAACTAAGGTTGCTGCTGGAAGAGGTGTTAGTGGGGCCAGCAGGGGGCGCTCACCCTGCAGTTCATGTGGGTCCTAATGCTCCAGTATAGCGATTTGGACACTATACTGTAAACAGTCACCATCCTTCGGATGAGACGTAAAACCGAGGTCCTGACTCTCTGTGGTCATTAAAAATCCCAGGGCGTCTCTCGAAAAGAGTAGGGGTGTAACCCCAAATTTCCCATTGGCCCTTACCAATCATGGCCTCCTAATCCCCTTCATTACTCTCCTCCCCGCTGAGAGCTGAGGTAGATGGAGCCTAATTTACGGGTAATGCGAGGGGTCCCCATTACCCGTAAATAAATAATTAAATTAATTTGCACCTGGATCTGCACCTTCGTATTCTGAGGAATCCTACAAGAAAAAACAAGAAACCTGGTCCTCACACCGTGTCTCTGGACGGGGAATTCTCTACCAGGGAGAAAACCACCGCCTGGCGCGTAGGAGAAGCAGGACGCAGAGGAAAGCGAATTATTATAATTAGTCGAGTGATGCTGCTCTATCAACACTATCGCGTAGGAATCGTCGCCCTCAAAAGTTAACAACAGTCGCGGTTCTTAATCTTCGAAAGTTGTCGAGCTGATACCAGTTTACATTACAGCACATAACCACCAGATGAACCAGATGCGGAGCGATTTCAGTTCGGTTGTTTTTTTTTTTGTGCTAAATTAAATTAAATGAAGCCGAGAAGATTGAGGCTGGCTGTTTAAAACGAATAGGAAATTAGATTAAAACCTGTTAGTAGGTTTTTAAGCAAGTGTCTCGTTGTTGTTGTTGTTGTTGTTGTTGTTTTTAAACTCGTCTCTCTTTACGTTCCTTTTACCATCTTACAAAAAAAAACCCTTTCACTTCCATTCACTTTTCACTTTTCACTTTCCACTACTCATTCACGGAAGCCAGTGACGTTTGTTGGACTTGTTATCGGCCGTAGTCATACTGAAACACAGAGAGAGAGAGAGGAGGCAAAGAAGTTTCTGCCAGCGGTGTTTCTGATCTGGAATGTTAACGTACTAAAGACAAGACTAAGGAGAGACCTATTGCAGCTTTTGGAGTTTTATTATCATGTCCCTATTTTAAAAACTCTGTTAAAGAAGTGAGAGGGGATGACATTGGCATTTTTCGGACAGCGCGTTTAACCACGAAACCCGCTTGGTCACTGTCGGCTGTGGTCAGTCCCCCGCTGCGGCCGCTAGGAGGCGGTGCGGTGCAAGACGACTGTCTTTTCTGCTTTATCGTCCGGACGCTCAGAGCCTCGGAGAGCACAGGCGTTACATTTGCACGACAGCCTTCTGGACCCGGAGATCGGCGTTACCACCGACGCGGGGGGAGACGGAAACAGGCGGCCGTGTGCAACCCAGTTTTCTGGTGGCGATGAAGAAATCGCACGACTGCGGGGGCCGAATTTTTTTGGGGGGGAATCTGGTTTCCGGGTTAAACTGTGAAGGCAAAGGGAGACGCAAGCAGGCAGAAAGCCGCAAAACCTCCGTGGGTGAGATGTTATCGTCTCTATCTGCCCTCTGCGGTCACATATCTGAGTAACAAAACTTTCCAAAAAAAAAAATAAAGCGTAGCGGTGTAGCTTCTTGGACTTCCTGGCCAGCGTCGGTCTGGTTTAGCTACTTTTTTGAGGATTTATTTCATGACTACCCGACTACACGCCCTTACAACCTTCGTTTCGCAGATGTAGCCTTGTTGGCGCTGTGTTTTCTACGGGAAGACATCTGCCGGCGTCTTGAAGAGAGAGGGGGGACAAAAATTGATATTGCAAGTATTAAGAAACTTGAAATCAAGTGACCTTTTCGCCCTGCACGCATGTTGTCAGCCTCGCACTCAAGGGCTGGCACTCGCCCGAGCAGGCTGCGCTAAGCGAAAAGTTTGGGAGAGCCGAGTCCGAAACAGAATGGCCGATAACCGGACAGAGGTGTACATTTACGAGCAGGTGGTTATCCTGACATCTTGCCTGCTGTCCTTCCTGGGCTCCTGCCTGATTATAGTCACCTACGTGGCCTGGAAGGACCTGAGGACCAAGCCCAGAAAGCTGCTGGTGTTCCTCTCCGCTGCTGACCTGCTGTCCGCTGCGTCCTATTTTTACGGTGTCCTGCGGGTCTTCGAGACGGACTCCTGGGACTGTGTCCTGCAAGGCGCCGTGTCCACCTTCGCCAACACCAGCTCTTTCTTCTGGACTGTGGCGATAGCCGTGTACCTCTATATTTTCATCGTCAAATCCAACCAGAGGCTGGCCGACAGCTTGGTGCTGTTCTTCCACATCATCAGGTACGGCGGAGGGCAGCAAGCCGGTGTCGTGTCCCTGTCGTGTCCTGTCTTTGTTCCTGTCGCCTGACAGCGATGGCTCTCGGCCGTAACCCGTTTTGTAAACACCAAACTGTCGTATTTTCTGCGATTGGTAGCTGCTGGGTGGAGTGTAACTGCATCCAGAAGTTTATTCGAAACTTCCTCATCCGGCTCGAATGTTTTCCCGAAAACGCGGTTGTTCTAACTTGGTTTGTCAAGTTTTTATTAACGAGACGGATCCGCTGCCAACGACTTCAATTAATTTATAATTCATCTTGTAACCGTGCGGTTCACGTGATGGATATATTTTTTTAATGGGATGTGTGTGTTCAGATGGTGGAGCAATATTAGGAAAAAACCGAAAGATTTGCTAATAATTTGCTAGTACTGTAGCAAACTTTCTCGACTTCAGAATGTCACCACGTTGAACGTAAATAATTCACGGCAGCAGATTTTTAGTTCAATCTTAATTTACGGTGGTGTGGGTTAGCGCTGCCAGCTTGTAGGTCTTGGGACTCGGGTTCGAGTCCAGGCTGGGGCACATTCGGTGTGGAGTTCGCATGCTGTCCTCCTGTGTCCTCGAGCCAGACTCTGGCTCTGCACAGCCCTCTTGAGAGTTAAATGGCCAGGTCATTAGTGGGATTTTAAAGTGCCTTCAGTTTGACTGTTGAACTGTTTCTTTGCACTCAGATGCTTTTCAGTGTCGTAAAAAAGTGCAGTCTCATGCATAGGGAAGAAACTTGTCTAACTGCTTTTTTTAACCCTTCAGGCAAAGGATTTGGCATGAGCAGCACAGCTTTGTGATTTTTAAAGACGTTAACTTTGTTTTTGTCTTACTAATCATAACATCACGAATGACCCCTCAGACGAGGTCTCCTTTGAGGTACAGTGTGACACTTAACTGATCTCGGGCTCTCCTGGCTCCGGCAAACAAGCGCTCTTGCTTCTTTTCTGACTGTGTATACGGAGTGGATTCAGCCACAGCATTTACCTAGTTGTGTTGTTCCTTATCTCACCTGCGATCAGGAGGAGGGCTTGGCCCTGTAGCCCCTATGCAGCTGTGTCAGGCTGCTGCTCGGGAGTGGACAGTCGTCCTGCGTTTTGACTGGTGGATGGAGGAGCAGGGCAGATGAGAGATAAGGAGCAGTTTTGGGGAAAATGAGCTGTACTCGGCCCTCATGTAGTCTGGGGTTCAAGGAACAGTGACCACGTGACCTCTGCCAGCGTCTCCAGCCTGGAGGAGCTGGAGGCTGAGAGGTGCCCAGTGTGATAAATGCTCCGCTCCGACTTCAGCTCTCGTCCTGCCCTGTGACACCGTTTGATTTTCTTTCCCGTTGACTTGGACAGCTTTTCAATTTTGAATCCAGTTTTTAAAACCAGAAAAAAAGAGTAGGAACCGCTAATCCGATTTGTTCTGGCTTCTAAATCTGGCTCAGTCGCTTTTGATCGAAACCCGACACGATCGTGTTCTCTGCAGAAACCTCCGCTCCTGCTGTCCTGCTGGGGCTCGTGACGTATCGTGCCAGCTCCTTGTTTTGCGCAGGACAGACCCACTGCGTCTCTTAAACAGCTGCATGGCAGCCTGGTAGCTGCCGTCTGTTCTGTCTCTGATTAAGTAACGAAATGCTGTTGGGGGATTGTGTGACTCTCGTAACTGCCCCCCTCGCCTGCCTCTCTCTGATGTGCCCATGTGATGCTCTTTGGCAGGAGAGTGGGGTCAGTTGGCAGACTGGCTGCTACAGTACCTGCAGGGATTTTCCATCTCATGCAAGCTGTGAGCAGGGCTTTCAGAAACGTCTGATTTACTTTCTGTCAGCCCAATTTCCCGTAAAACTCTCGCATGCGGCCGAGAGCCGTGCGTTTCACGACGCTGTGCGAGTCAGGATGCTCCAGGTGAAGTCTGACGTCGAGAGGGAGAACATCGAGGGATTGACCATTTATAAAAAATAACTCATTCGTAGGGATACTTGTAATCTCCTCACATTTTCCAAAGAGGTAACTATTGCTGATTTCTTCTTTGATTTTTGTAACTATCTCGCAGTTTCAATTTTTAAAAACTGATCTGTTGGAAAAAGATCAGCTGTGTAAATACGTCAAGGGGTAATCGGACATGAGCAGCTACTTGAGAACAAAGAAAACCCACTTCTCACAACCAGAAGCCAGGCGTGCGAGCACCAGCGCGGCCACAGGGAGAGTCACCTTGGTTCGTTGCTGTGGGTTATTCTTTAAAACCACAGAACTGGGAATGTGACACGGGCGAGTACCAGACCCCCTCCTGAGCACAGCGACATGCGTGCGTCTGTGGGAGCCAGCACAGTCTCAGAAAACGAGTTTTGGGGAGGGTGACGTCCAGTTCAAGCCACATTTTCACTGAAACCCTTTTCATTCGTAATGAAATGCGGAAGACCAAGTCCATCTTTTTCAGGGGGTATTTTTTGGCAGGGGCAGGAGATGTCAGAAGCTTTCAGTTCCTCAGTAACTGCACTGTCACCACAGCTCTAGAAGGGCCCGTGTCCAGCGGTCCGGAATGAGATTGGCTGAGATGCAGCGGTTGTGTCCTGGTGCTCCGAGTCGCAGCGCCCCCTGGGACTGGCTGAGAACGATCCGCTGAAGGCAGAGCTGGTTTTCACCTGTCCTCCTCGTCCTCCTCTCCCAGCTGGGGCGTGCCCCTGGGCATCACCGTGGCGGCCGTGGTGCTGCAGAAGATCGGCTACGACGCCTCCGAGGTGTCGGTGGGCTGGTGCTGGGTGCGGATCCAGGCGCCCGACCACGTGCTGTGGATGCTGCTCACGGGGAAGATCTGGGAGCTGCTGGCCTACCTGGCGCTGCCCGTCCTCTACGTCCTCATCAAGAAGCACATCAGCAAAGCGGTGAGCTGCCACTCCCCTTCCCAGCCCGGCGGGCGGCACTGCGCCCCCTGCTGGCAGGCGGGGATGTGCGCGCCCTCTGGTGTGCTCGGTCACGGCCACTGTAAAGGTGTTCCCACATCCCGGCGTGCTTTCTCTGCCCGCTCAGGGATAAGTGATGCTCGATAAGCTCATAAACCTGGCTTCTGTTTAATGCCTTTGCAACAGGAGAGAATAAGAGAGCCGCACCCTTACCTGGGGATGTGTAACTGGGGGCCTTGATATGTAAGACTTGGGGAGGAGGATGGGAACTGGAGGGGAAACACCTCTGGATTCAGGGTTTAGATTGCAATCGGCAGTGAGCTCATAACTCTTTCCACACCAAGTCTGCAGAATGCTCAGTTGCCGTTTGTAGTATTGCTTAATGCAAAGGGTAGACAATTTGCTAACTTTGAAGATTTGTAATGGAACTTGAATATTTTTCTAATGTTTTATTCCATCATACAGTTGAACTGTCTTATTGTAAAGGGAGTTCCTGGAGGTGTGTGCGGTTAGCTGCCGCACGTGCGCGGTCCCTCTGGATACAGCTTCCTTCCCATGATAACATTGCTTTTCCTCATGCGACCTGCCTCCCAGCATGCCGCGCTGTCGGAGTACCGCCCCATCCTGGCCAACAGCCCGCTGTCCCGCTCGCGCTCCTCCCTGGCGGACAGGAAGCTCACCCTCATCCCCGTCATCTTCATCGCCCTGCGCGTTTGGAGCACCGTGCGGTTCTTCCTCCTGCTGTCCGGCTCCCCAGCGGTGCACAACGCAGTCCTGGTGACCCTGCACGTGAGTACTCCCCCCGGGGGGCGCGGCCCACCAAAACAAGGAGACTGGGAAACGTTTGCTTCGGCTCAAGACTGTAGGACTTTTTGTTTTGGTGCGTCGTCTGAATTCGCAGTAGGCTGGGGTGGAGCGGTGGGGCTTGAACCAGGAAACCCCTGGCGACAAAGCCCCTTCCATCGTAGGCCAGGCTTGACCATCATGCAGAGCCTGACGCAGAAGCTCAGGCAGGCGGCTGACGTTCGTTCTGTAGGCTTGCAGAATGAGGCAGGGGTGGGGGGAAGGTTGTTTCACCGTGTTTTCAGGTGGAAAGCGTGCGTTTCGGAGGAAGCGCGTGGCGGGATTCCGACTCTGTGCCGCCCTGCCCATTCCCGGTCCTGTGCTTCCTCCCGCAGGGGATTGGGAACACGTTCCAGGGAGCCGCCAACTGCATCACCTTCGTGCTCTTCACGCAGCTGCTGCGGGCGCGGCTGGCGGCCAGCCTGTGCTGCTGCAGGTACGGCGCGGGCCGGGGGGGCCCGCACGGGGGCGAGATGAGCCCCCCCGAGTGGGCGGAGCAGTACTGAGCGCCGGCGCACCCCAGGGACGCTCCGGCTGCACACGGGGCGCAGGGGCACCGGGCCTGAACGCACCGCGCCCCTCTCGTCCCGGGCCAGCCTCTGCACTAGTGCCTTGGGCCCTCCTGCTGACACTGCAGTGCACGGCCGCGCAGCTCCGTCACCCAGCCAGGTGCACAAAAGCACAGGGAGAGGACAGTCACTTCCGTTTGTTTTTTTTCCTTAATATTTCTGCACAAATTGCAACTTGCATGTGTTTTGTTTTGTTTTTTGGCACCAACATCCCCCGGTATCAGCAATTAATTCGCCACTGTCCGACGCCGCCGCAAGGCAGCGGCACTCTGCTTAGTTCGCTCTCCTGGGGCTGCTGGGACTCGCGCTGGTGGGGCGCGCGTCGATACGGTCCGCTCCCGAGATCTTCCAGCTAAGCGCTTTTTCCATCCGCTGTTTGTAAACCGCACTGAGAGCAATAAGGAATATAAATCGAACAATAGTATGAGAGTGACTGAAAAAAAAACACTTCTTTTAAAAGTGATGGGTTATTTTACAGAAAATGCAGAACTGTATCCCTTTAAAATAATGGACAAGTTGCATCAGTCCGCTCATCGGAGTGCTTAACTATACGCACTACAGTCTGGGGGCCCTGAGGTGATGTATCTGTAAAGAAAAGTTTACATATTTTTTGCAGTTACTGTCATTGGCGCCCTTTCATTTTTTTAACTGTTAAAAACACCAAAAATGTCGCGTCTGGACGTCTTCCTTTCCAGAAACGGGATTCCCTGCGAATCAAGGGGTTCACACCCTTCAGTGCTGCTCACTCCGCAGGTGTCTCTGTCTTGATTGGGTGGATAACTGATCGTTTTATATGTTTGTACATTTTAATGACTCTAATATATATATATAGTTAGCTAGTTTGGTTACGATAGGGTGAAGAGTTTGGAAATGTTGCCTTGCAGCGCAGTAGGGCTTGATTCATCCAGTGGGCTGGGCCTGCACATAGCCCTGTTTTTGCAGCTGCTTAGTCAACACGTTTGACCAATGATGTAATGTGAGCAGGTGCAGTCCGAGAACTGCTCACAGCACATAAACAGGTGCCTTTACTTCTAAAAATTGAAAGAGCAATCACGCTGCTGGGGGCTTGCTTCCCCACAGCGTGACGCACAGCGTCTTGTGTTACTGCTTGTACAGTTGGGTGATTAATAATATTGGTGTCTCAGTAATTGCTAGACTTGGTTTTAAATTTTATGTCTGTGCAGGCCTGATGATCATTGAATTGTACAGACAGCCATTTCAATGTTCTGCGTCCGAAAGTAAATTGTTTGCACTTTGGTTTTGTTTTTACGTAGCTAATGGATCCCTTTGTTTGGCTGTTATTTTAAAAAAACCTCTGTATTATTTCTAGTTTTTAATAATTGTGTGCTGTGGTTTTTTCAGCGTTTTGTAAACACTGAACGTTCCTATTGATTTTTTTTTTTAAATGTTCGTTCCTGTCCGAAATAGGTCAACCCCGAAACCACAAGTTGTTTTCCGCCTGCTCCCAGACAGTCACGCACTGCGCAGCCGCAGCAACAGCTGCGCAGCTGCAGAGGTGAGCGCGCAGAATGTTTTCCCAGAATTCAAAGGCGCGAAGCAGCTCACACCGACAGCTGTGAAACTGACGTGTTTTTAATTTCCAGTTTTGATATCGGAACCAGGCAGCACAGAGAGGAAGGAGGGGAAACCAAAGAAAACCACAGTGGTCTCGCGCAGGAAAAATACTGCCTGTCTGCAGAAAAGGTTAAACATGTTGAACTGAGCTCCATATTAAATGGTGGGATTTGTATGAACACTGCAATCTTCTATTTTTATATCAGACACAGAATTATAAACTTTGGTGTATGACAAATGATGCCATTATGTTGTAAGCGATTTATAATTTTAGTATTACTGCACTGCTATTGAATTGCTAAATGTTTTCTATTTTTTGACGGCCTTCCAAGATTTCCTTAAAAATCCGAGTTTAAATGCCCTAATCTTTGCTGAAATGTAAGTAAAAGAACATTTGAAATCTGAAGATAGTCTTTTATTTGCAGAGTGTGCATGAAATGTTTTATTTGGGTCTCTTTGTATAGGAGGCATATTGTATAATCAGTTTAGACACTTCATCACGGGACCTCCTAAAACTGTCAGCTGAACTGTTTGAGTTGAAATGTAAAAAAATATTTGAAAAGGAGAGAGACCTTGATGATGTTTTGTATCGGTATCTTCTGCACTGCTGGGTTGCTACTTCACCTCCTGACTCAGATTCAGTGTATGTTTCCGACAGGCCACAGTGCGAGCTGTACCATCAGACGGGTTTCTGATGCAATTTGTTATGTGTGTGTGTTTGCTTGGTTCAGCAGATGTGAAAAAAAAGTTACACTGTAATGAACCTTGTGACTTTATTTTTTGCTTACAAGTCAGGGAGAAAGTAGAATCATTCTCTACTGCCAGAAGAAAAGGAACTGTTTTGTCTCTGTACGTCTGGATAACGGTGATCTAGTTATCTTTACCCAGGATGTGCATTGAAGAATACTCCCATCGGACTAGGCTTTAAGATGTTTTTCAGGTTAGAGCAAAATCCAGTGGGAATTCAAGCTACCCGAGCAAAACACAAATAATGAGGCTTTAATCTTTTTACCTCCTTTCTTCCGACTCTTTCGATGAGCACCTCATTACAAAACCAAGAACAGGGAAGTCCACTGCATCCCACTAATCAAGGACAGGAAGAGGCGTCGTGTGGACGCCCCGATCCTCTCTCGGAGAGGAGCTCTGTACGGGCTCGGGGGGCCGGGGCACAGAAAACACAGGGGTGTGTTTCAGCACTGCGGGAAGTCTGCTCCTGCACCGGTGCTCTCCCTCTTCAACCAAGGGGATCGTGCCAGGGTTTCGGATCCTTCTCCTTCCTAACTGGACTCGACCTGCAATGCATTTATCTTTTTTTATACCGTAAGAGTTGCCTGCAAAAACATCTTCTCTCACTTTAGATTATGAAGATTGATGCGAGACAAAAAAAAAATGGAAATGCTGAAAAACCTCTCTTCCCCTCAGCTGAGCAGCAGCAGCTCCCCGACGCTCAGTTAACTTCCACTTTTGATTTCGAAACCAAACCAAGGAGAAACAGAAGAGGGAAACTTGACAGTTTGTAGCTCAAGCGACAGGCCACAGTGCTGGTGTGAATGGGCTGTGACCACAAAAGTTCTAAAAGCTTGTGTGTTGCTCTCTCCTATCGCCATGAATATGCAGTATCTTGCACTACCAACATCTGGATGTATTACGTCTCCCAGTACAGCACTGTTGAAAACTGAAACTCTCCTCTCCAGTTGTGGTGGTCATTTGTAAATATTGTTTGCTGGTCATGCAGTTGAAGTTGGAAGATCAGGCCTCCTGTTCCTGTTTTCAATTTCCCAGGCTCTTGCTGATAAGATATAATCAGCCGCCTTGCTCCCCAGTCGTTCAGTGTGTTCCAACTCCCTGCCTACATTCACAAAAGCGCAGGGATCCGTTAACGCTCGTCCTGTGGCTCAGACTGGCCTTGTGTGTCCAGCGGTCATCTGATCTCCAGCTCGTGGGTCTGGGGCTGGAGTCCAAGGAGAGCCCAGTCCCTGTCGGGTCCTGTTTCCATGGCGGCCGTGAGCAGTTGGCCCTGTCCGAGGTCCGGTCTGTGGACGGGTGCCTCGTGCATCATCTGGTCTGGGTTTTTCTCTAGGTGCCGCCTTTAAACTCTGTGGGAGGAACTCATATGGATCAAAATAATCTACAATCAATTACACAGGCGCCGCAGTGAAGATTGTAGTGATTTTTCTTATTTATTGGTCAGTTTTCTGTGGGGGGGAGTTTGCCCCCTTGTGCCTGCTGTGGAAAGGGAGCGGGATGTGTTAACACACACACACACCAACTGTCCTCGAGTGAGGCTTTTCAACAGGCAAGACTGAGTCTCTGGCATCCTGCCAGGCCAAAAGCCCTTCAGAAGCCTGTCTTGTGATGGCTGAGCGCGCTCTCAGATGTGAGGTCTCTCCGAGCCCGAGCCACAGAGCCACGCTTCCATGTTCACCACAACAGCCTCCTCTGTGCTGCGCCAAGCCTCCGACCTCTTCGCACTGAAACCTAAGCCCAGTCCTTCTGTCTCCTCGGAAACACAACCTCCAGGGCAGAGCCCCCGGCCTGGGGCACTACAGTTCAGCTGTGGTTGCTGTTGACGCGACTCGTTTACTTGTGTGCTCATCCCTTTATGTGTTCGTCGCCGTGTATTCATGTTGTACCTGCAGCCTGCCTCCTGCTCGCTGTCGCTCTGAGGCTCTGTGCATTAGCCTGAGTGCCATGAGCCCAGTCTGCCACAAGTCCAGTGGGTCTGAACGCCTCCATCTCACGTGAGAGTCACACCTCTTGTTTGCCAAGAAGAATGAAGGTCGTGCAGTTTTTTTTAAGGGGCCTCATTCCCTCCCAGGACCACAGGAAGAGCCTTTGAACTGCCATAAACTCATCAGAGCTCTCTTGTGTGGTGTGAGCGGAAAAATGTAAACAGCTATTTCTGTCACTGAGAACAAAGACTGGTTTAATTGAGCACAAACACAGTAAGACACTGAGGTCCTCAGGGACACCGTTTGAAGATCCCAGCTCAGACTGTGAGCAAATAATTTAAAAGCCAAGTGGGTAGAGGAAGAAAGGGGTGTGAAACAGCTCCTTTTAGGGATTGTCTTTTTTTTACATGTTTTTTTAAATGTGATTTGGAATTCAGTATCTGTATCAAGGATCTGGAACGTCACAATTAAGTTTCCTCGTGGTCGCTCTTGATCCAGTCCGTAGAGCTTCAGTCTACTGGACCTGTCTTTCCTGCTCTCCGCTGAGTGAGAGGGTAGGGTCCCGGCGGGGCCCAGGGGAGGCCAGGATGGGTAATGGTCCCGTATCTGTGGCGCGGTGAGCCTCTCGTGTGCAAGTATTTAACATGCTCTTGTTCTCCAACACACAAGGCCAGCCGTTCTGAATCGGCCTGAAGGAGGAGGGACGGGTGTGTGGGTTCACATTGGAGCACCCTGCCCAGTAACTCTGCCTTTTTAGTCTAGACTCGCAGATGCAACTGTGGGCACCCTGGCATCTTTTCGTGTTAAAAAACAAAGTTAGAAGACGGTATTTTTGTGATGTACAGGGGTTTTCTATCTTGATGGATGTAAATGATATATAGATTTAAGCCAACAAAAGCAGGGCGTTTCAGCAAGAAAGACCAATCAATGAAGGTCTTCATTAAAAATGTGTTTATTCAGGGGATATGTGATTTATTATGTGCTGTACTCACCGTACAGCGGCTCCCCAGAGGAGCTGCAGAGTCTGAGTGATCGAAGCGCTGCTGTGGGCGAGCTCGTCTGCAGCCAAGATGTCAGGCTATTGATTCACAAGCTTGCAGGGAGGCAGGCTTCGTTTGGTTAATGGCGAAATGATCATATTGTTCGTGCTGGTGCATCGACTCCTTATTCTTCTTGTGATCCATTTCAAATTGGTGTTTCGTCCCCGCTGTAGTGCAGTAAACAGGCTGCATGGTTCTTGTCACGGCCGTGCGCGGGGAGTTGAGATCCGCCTCAGGGCCGCACGGTTCGCGTGCACAGGGTGCGTCTCACTCGGAAGATGTCAAGCGACTTTCTGAGCAGACGGTACTGGTCACCCTGAGACGGGGATGAAAATGAAAATGTTCCCTCGGTGCTGGAGTCGCACGGGTGAGGTGGGAGGGGAGTGTCGCTGGGCTCTGTCTTCAGCGCGGCCGAGGTACCGAGCGAGACGGACTCCTTCAGGGCCGTTAATTACTTTCATTTTGTAACTTCATGCCCAGTCTTGACTGTTTCTTAGTCTTAAATATGAGCTCTGTCCTTTAATTTCTGACACATTGAGTGACAATGGATTATAGGTCCTGTTAAACAGGATGTGTTATGCTACCCTGAAATTTTTTTTAATCCGTTACATTCCGAGCTTAATTGTGCAAGAATTCCTTTCTTTTCTAAAAAAAATTGGAATTGCTGATTATTTACTTATAGTGTCCGAGATTGGAATCCCCACGTGTTAATGAGCAGAACGCACTGGTGCAGCACCTGCAGAGCACAAGTAACGATCTGCTAATGAGTGCTTTTAAAACTGGGAACAGGGGGCACTTACTTTGTTTACATAACAGTAAAGTCTATGCATTACTTCTGTCTGACACTTGTAGTGTGCGATAGTGTCCACCGGGGGGCACCAGAGACTTTCTAACCGGTTGACTGTCTCAGGAGTTGTGGGGTTTTGTGATAGTTTTGTTTATCCAGGAATGCCTTGGGAAAGCTGAAGCTGTGGAGTCATCATGGTAAGAGCCTGTTTCATGTTTGTGTCATGGAAT
Organism: Lepisosteus oculatus; assembly: GCF_040954835.1. NCBI lineage: Eukaryota > Metazoa > Chordata > Actinopteri > Semionotiformes > Lepisosteidae > Lepisosteus > Lepisosteus oculatus. Next base: position 1,558,374 of record NC_090720.1, on the reverse strand, counting down.
TGTACTTTTATTATGATTACACTTATCTTTATTGTAGTACACTGATGAACAGATTATAGCAAAAAAATATATTGTTTATTCATAAGGAGTCCATCTGCTTAACAGCAGATATTTTCCCTTTCCGGCAGTGTGTTCCGTTGGTCTCGCTGGGCCGTGTTTGTGGGAGCGTTTCTGTGCTGTGATTTGAAATGTCCTGGATCAGCGCAGATGGCTTCCAGTGCGCGCTGGGCTCTGCGTGCCTCTACTGACAGCAAGCACGCTGATGTCAAAGCGCCGTGTTGAATTGTGCTTCATCTCTCAACCTGCAGCTGCAGAATTACTCTGCAATGAGGTTCATGAGAAAAACAAAGAGCAGAGTTCTCCAGTGGTTGACACCACCAGTACAAATACATTAATCATAATATAGTATACATATAACTCAGGGAGAAATATTTATCAACTATAAAATTCCAGATCTCTGATGTTTCTTTACTTCATGTTTAATTCTTTACTTCATGTTTAATTAGGTCCTGACTACGAAGAGCGCCACCTACAGGTCCATCAACACTATTTACAGCAGCCACCGAGCTTTCCTGAGCACTGGCTAGTCAATAATTGTCTGAGCTGTGTGTCACTGTTCAGGCACATTTGTGGGCAGCGCCGACAGTAATTATTACTGCCGATCATGGCAAACTCTGATACAGTGTCCAAAGTGCACCCGAAGCACAAATTGATTTTTTTCCTGAGAGCTACGGCGAGACAATGGCAGGTACAAACATCTTGGAAAACCCCGATCTAAGGAAAGGGGTGAGTCGGCTGGATTCATTAGCGCTCCGAGTTTGTTTTTTATATTTGGAATTACTCCTGCTAGCAGGAGTGACGGGAGAGGATGTACATGGATTCAGCACCAGGACAGACTGGTGCTGTAACCTGCAGTTAGGATCATGCATAAGGTTCTTAATTGAATTTTGCACATGCAAATAATGTTGAAGTTAAGTATAAATGTGTGAATGGTTATATTACCATTATATAATGGGTATATTACCATTATATTATATTGTAATATTAATTAATATTACATATGTGTATATTAACGGAAATCCTGAAGAAGGGGAAAAATGATCAATTCTTGGTGGAAGCACGAATCTCTTGGTACCAAACCGATGAGGCCACCACTGTCCACAGACTCACAGACTGTTTAAAACGAAACGCCAGCTGCAGTGGGATTGTATTTTACAATTTGATTTCAATTTGCACTGCTCCTGGTGAATGGAGAGCCTCGATGAGCGCTGCCAGGGCTGGGACTTTGCTCTCTCGGTTTTGCATGTTTCACCTTAAAAACAGAACACTGATGTGTTACGGCGCCTTATAATGCTTTCCTGAGCTTGCGTGGGCTATGTAAGTCCTGTGGGTTGCATCTGAACTGCACAACGCTGCCGTCTCAGACGTGGAGCTTGTTAGTTATTTGCGGAGGGGCACGGAGCGAGCCGGAGGACTCAGCACTTTGCTTCTCTTCTCTGCTCTAGAAGCTGACTCCGGTCCTGGCCTTGGCTACCCTCATCTCGGCGTTTGGGTCCTCTTTCCAGTATGGCTACAACATCGCGGTGGTGAACTCGCCGGCCCCGGTACAGCGCCGTCCCTCCCCGACGTGGCAATAAACGGGCTTTCAGCATCTTCGTGCAGACAGGGGCTGTAGGGGCTGAAGCCTGGCGGTAGTTAGGAGGCTGGAGTGCCTGGAAATTAGACGACGAGATGATCGTTCTTATTGTTTTATGGCTGTTTGTTGACAGGAGAGACATTCAAATCCTAAAATATGTCCTGTATGGTGACTTAAAGGCTTCCGAGAGATGAAGAATCTGAGGTGAACTACAGCAGAGATTTTCACAAGAGACGAAGAATCTGCAGAGATTTTTAGTGCAAGTTTCTCACTGTAGCCATTGAGTGAAAACTCTGCCCTCAGGGTCTCAAACACCGGCAGGGCCTTGTGCCTCCTGGTCTAAAGGAATAGTCAACTAAACACTTAACTTCATCGTTTTCTAAATTGGACCCACCTAGCGATTTTTCTCAAGGTCCTTTTTACAGTTGATCACCCAAGATATTCACAAACGCACGGTTATAATCACCTTTGGGCCTGGCGAGGAGGCAAGATTGTGCAGCTAATTGAAAAATTAGACCAGCCGTGTAGCAGAGAAGACAGCTGAAATGGAAACTAGAAGACAGTAGAGCCTGCAGGAATTGGGTTTGTGACCCCTGCTGTGCCCCCTTTGCAGTTACAGTAAACTGGGGTACACAGGGGCCAGAGAACTTACCTACAGGTCAGTCACAGGGGCCAGGCAGATCGTCAAGATTCGCGGATTCAGGAACCCCAGTTTTTCCAGTTAAGGGCTTTAGCAATTACCGGACAGTGAAGACGGGTTTGAAAACTCGGAGGCAGGCACTGAAAGACTCAACGGTCAAATTCGAAGCGAGCGGTCATGTTCTGGGTTTGCTTGGCAGTGCAGCGTTTCGGAAAGGGGAGTCCAGGCGAAGATCTGAGCCCCGGCTGGCCTCTGAGCTCGGGAGCCCGGACTGCAGGCTCACGGGAGGCCGTTGGCTGTTCCTCTTGCAGTTCATGCAGCAGTTCTACAACAGGACGTACTCCGAGCGGTTTGGGGCCCCCATCGACGACAGCTTCCTGACCCTGCTGTGGTCGCTGACCGTGTCCATGTTCCCCCTGGGCGGGTTTCTCGGCTCCCTCATGGTGGCGCCGCTGGTAAACAAGCTGGGAAGGTAGGAGAACAGGTCGAGGGCTTTTAAGCCCCTGGGTGTGGGCAGTGGAGGTTGTGGTCTGGCGCCTTACTCATTCGTCCACAGCGTTGCTCTTGATGCGGGAGGCTGGAAACACCAAGCACAGTGGTGCTGTGTAGTATCTACTGTGTCTTCATGCTTTCTAGGTCTCTCTAAAGCTCCAGCCTCTGAGGTGCTATTTCATTGGTTCAGTTAAGCCAGTAACAAGCTGACTGAGCTGAGATACAAGTTCTCTGACATGCAGGCTCTACTGGACCAGGTACCATGCTATGTGGACACCAGTCTGGGACTGTGTCATTACATAGGCATTTTTCCTATCGAGGTGGTAGGCGTTTTGATTTTGCGATAACTGAGGTTTAAATGTTTTTCACATCCTCCTTCCCCTGCGCCTCAGGAGAGGGACTCTCCTGTTTAACAACATCTTCTCCGTCGTCCCGGCTGTTCTCATGGGGGCCAGCGAGGCAGCCGAGTCCTACGAGATCATCATAGCCGCGCGGGTGTTTGTGGGAATATGCGCAGGTGAGGAAGAGAATTGGACTGCCTTGGAAACTGCAATGCAAAGCTAAAGTTGTGTTCTTGTGCACAGCAAAATGCAAAATCCACAGTGTCCTTAATCAGTCTCTTACTGGGGCAGGCCAGCTGTAGTGACGATGGTGCTGGCTGTTGACAAACTGAACCACTGTGTGTTCAGAGAGGTTCACATAAGGTTCATGTTTTGATTCATTAGGCTGATTGGTGGAGGGTTAAGATTCACATTCCCACATGGGGATAATTTAGATCATTTTTGTTTGGGATATCAAGGAACTCGTGACGTGGTGTTGGTGGGTGATTGGAGAATAAAGCCTTCTTACACTGTGTCTCGTGTGAGTATCATGTGCTCAGGAATCTGGAGCCACTTGGCCCTGCACGCTCGCCACCCCGTGAAGTGACTTTGTCTCAACCACGAAACTACCACAGCGTTCTTGAAGCTCGCGTCCACGCAAGGAGAGCTCGGCAGCTGTGGTGAAACTGGCGCCCTGTCCTGGCCCCTCTGTGTGGTGCTAGTGGTGACATCGGGACAGAGGACCCTCTGGCAGAGCTGAGAGCAGATCTAAGGGCTCGGATGAGCCGGCAGCTTTGCTCATCGTTTCTAGTGAACTGAAGGAAGAGGAAGGATCAATAAGACAGGGGAGGAACCAGCCGGGCAGGCGTGATAAAAGGTTTTGGGATGCATGACGTCCCCATGCCTTCCTCTCTAACGCCCTGCAGGTCTGTCCTCCAATGTGGTGCCAATGTATCTGGGGGAGCTCTCCCCGAGGAACCTGCGAGGGGCCATCGGGATCGTGCCGCAGCTCTTCATCACCATCGGGATCCTCACAGCGCAGATACTGGGCATCAGAAGCATCCTGGGTAACACCAGAGGTACCCGAACGTTCTTGTGTTTCACAACAAGACCCAGTGATGCTGTAATGTGTCTCCTTGATCTCTCGAAATGTCATGCAAAAGTTCCTATAGGCAGGTTAAACAGTTTCTGTTTGATTTTGTAGCATTTGTCTTTCCTTTTCGAATGCGCACTGTACCTTGGAGAAGAATGCTTGGGTTACTTGGGCTCTTTGTGTCCAGTGAGAAAGAAACAGGCTGAGACAGACTTGGCAGTGTCTGAGGGTTTATCATAACAGATCTGGCTCTCTAAGATGATCTCAGACGGGATCTCATTAAACCATAGCAGTCTTAAAGCCTTTTGTTATCCTGTTATTTTCAGGTGTGGTACATAGAGTCCACACTCAAGCCTAGTTACTAATCAGGCTGGTGCTTATCCCAGTTTTCATAGCTTTATGCAAACTTATGATGGGGGACAACACACAGCCTTCCAGCTGACACCCCAGAGCTCTGACCACTACTCCTCACTGCCCCCTTTCCAGAGGAAGAACAAACAAAATCCTTTGGAAGTGAACGAAAGCCTAACGGGATTTCAACAGCACAAAGGCAGAGAGACAGAAAAGGTGATCAAAGAAATTGAAATAATTAGCTGGCAGCAGAGCCAAGGGGGGAAAGGAAAGGCTGTTAGTTTGTGTCAAACCCTCTGAATGGACTCGCACCCTTTTGATGTTAATAAGAATCACGGCCTCTTTGGTCTATCCTGTGGGAGATTAAAGCAGAGCAGCCCTCTTCCTTCTCCCTACAACTAGGAATAAAAGCACACCTCCCGTCCAGCCGCTCTCTCTAACAGGTCAGGAGCAGGGTGCGTGCTCCCAGGCTGACGGGGAGCGTTATGGAGTGGGGTAGGAAGATGGTCTGCCCCTGTTCACGCCAGGGGCTCTGGTGCCATCGTCCGGTTCCATCTGTCCGACGGGCCTCGGGCTCAGCGAAGGTCTCTGTCTCTGTGGCAGGCTGGCCGCTCATGCTGGCCCTGACCGGGGTCCCGGCCCTGCTCGAGCTCCTGTGCCTGCCCTTCTTCCCCGAGAGCCCCCGCTACAGCCTCATCCAGAGGGAGGACGAGGAAGAAGCCAGGAGAGGTAAAGAGCCCTTACTTGCACTGTGCAGGTGACACAAGGCCCGGCAGGAGAGGTGTCCCTCTGCTGAGGCCTCTTTAACCTCTCTGACGGGCTGACCGGTCGGGACTGTAAAGGCCTGGTCTGGTCACATGGTGACGTGCTCGGCGCTCGCTGTGCAGTGAAAGACAGTCAGTTTGGCTCCCTGTGTGCTTGTGTCCGCTCGGCCTTCCGTCTCCTTGGAGCAGCGGGGCCGCATGATGCCTCTTCCTGCACTGTCCCCTTGGGGCCAACACACCCACAGTGATATAGGCCAGCACACACGTCACCCTGCAACTCACAGCTGGCAGCCCACAGAAGCTCAGCACCTGGATGGGAGACCTACTGGGGAGAGCTGAGGCTGCTGCTGGAAGAGGTGTTAGTGGGGCCAGCAGGGGGCGCTCACCCTGCAGTCTGTGTGGGTCCTAATGCCCCAGTATAGTGACGGGGACACTATACTGTAAAAGAAGATGCCGTCCTTCAGATGAGACAGAAAACTGAGGTCCTGACTCTCCGTGGTCTTTAAAAATCCCAGGGATTTTTTTCGAAAAGAGTAGGGGTGTTTGGCCTGGCACCCTGACCATATTTCTCCCTTGCCTTTACCAGTCATGGCCTCCTAACAGCTGTATTTTTATGGGTTGGCAGTAAACTTTACATGTTAATCAGTGTTAACGCTGCAGCCTTTCAGACCTTCATTGGGGTTTGCTCTCCTTGAGCATGGCCTGACTCCTTTAAAGAAACAACATCCGTGATCAACAGGCTGGTCTTGCCACGTCACATCAGCCTGTTTGCCGTGAGCGCAGGTTCTTGGACGGCGGACGTGGATCGAAGAGATTCAGGGCCGCTGTAACTGCGAAAGGGGCGAAGAAGGCCCTGTGCATGCTGGGTAAGGAGCTTGCAGTAGTGCTGCTGGTCGCTCTCAGGCAGACCCACGAGAGGCTCATCTTGACCTGAACGCAGTACCAGCGGCTGCTGCCGACCTGCCAGGCTGTATCGTGGGTCAAACCAGCGGGGGGGCTGCGGAATCCCAGAATGAGTGGGAAAGGCTAGCGGACGAGTCCCGCTGGTGGGAGGAGCCTCGGCGAACGGCCTGACCCCCGGTGCTCTCTCCGCCCAGCGCTGAGGAGGCTGCGCGGCTGGGAGGACGTGGACGGCGAGCTGGCGGAGATGCGCCTGGAGGACCGGTCGGAGAGGTCGGAGGGCCGCCTGTCCACCTGGCGGCTGTGCTGCGTCCGCTCGCTGCGCTGGCAGCTCCTCTCCGTCGTCGCCGTGAACGTGGGCCAGCAGCTGTCCGGCATCAACGCGGTGAGGCGCAGCGGTGCACCTCCTTCCCCCGGACGCGCTTCCCGGCCGCGCCTGCTGCAATTCCCAGCTGCTCCGATGAGCTGGGAAGTTCTGTCCTCGTCCTGTCCTGTGCTTGGGCCTGCTTCCGGGGTCTATCCGGGAACATGGCAGCAGGAGCGACAGACAGGGATTTAGCATTTATACGCAGGGAGTGAGGCGGCCGGGGGGTGCAGGGGTTGATGCTGGTAGGTCAGTTGATTCTGTAAATCGGTGCTGGTGGGAGTGAGTGTGTGTCTGTGTCCCTGTGTGCCCTGTGATGGACTGGTGTCCCAGGCTCTATCCCGGGACCCTGAATTGGATCAGTGATGTGATGTGGCGAAGGGAGCGTCTGGATTATCTCCTTCCCAACCCGGGGAAAAACCAGTAAAGAGCATCCTGTGTGCTCCTGTTCCAGATTTACTACTACGCCGACAGCATTTACAGCTCGGCAGGCGTGAAGGGCAGCCAGATACAGTACGTCACAGCTGGAACGGGGGCGGTGAACGTCTTCATGACTGTGGCAGCGGTAAGAGTTCGGAACGGGCTGTACGGCTGATCTCATTCACAACACGTGCGGCGTGTCAAGTGTCTTGGCAGCGCACGGTCTCCCTCAGGAAATAACGGCGAAGGCAGCCCATTCTCCAAAGCGACAAAGCAATTTTCATGATGTGTAGCTCACAGGAACCGACTTATCCTGGAAATATCCTGCCGTGCAATTTGGGAGTGCAATGAATTGTATCATTAATCCATCTTTCAGGCTGTCTTGTCCCACATTATGGGAGCACAATGAGAGACGACAGCCATTTAGACAGAGTTTATAGACACGATCCACGTATTTATTTATAGGAGCATCATCAGCGTTGCCATCTTTGCACTGCAGCTTAATTGCGTCAAACAGAACGCTGGCCAGTAAAAAGCAGGTCCAGATACATGCTGACGCCTCGCTGCCTCCCGTTTCAAATCTCTCCTTCCATGGCTCAGCGAGGATGAGACTCATCTGGGTACTGCGCCCATGAAAACTGTGTTTCACGCCCTCCCCTGCTTGCTCCTGGTGATGGTGTGTGCGGTGCTCTGGCTTCTCCGCCGCAGGTGTTCGTCGTGGAGGCCGCGGGCCGGAGGCTGCTGCTCCTCGTGGGTTTTGGGATCTGCTGTGGGGCCTGTGCCGTGCTGACGGCGGCGCTCATCCTCCAGGTGAGCTCCACACTCGCCGAGGCTCAGGAGCACCGAGGAGGGACAAGAGTTCTTCCTTGGCTCAGCGAAGCTGTGCGACCCACGTGGGCAGGAACAGAGCGCCGTGGATGCCGGAGTCTAGAACGAGCTGCCCAGGGTTCAAAGGCGATACACTGGCTTCAGGAAGCATCTGGGTGTGATCCTGAAATCCTGCTAACTCCTAGCAGTTCACCAAGCTTCATACAGAAGGTTGAACGGCCCCCTTTCGTTTGAAACCTTTCCTAAGAACACATGTGAACGAGACGGGGACGTCTGGCCCATTCAGCTAAATGTTCCTCTATTCTTAAATTCTTCTTATGTTCTTGAATTCCCACCATTCAGTAAAGTAGCTATGTCTGAACCTTGGAACAGCTGCCCACAGCCCTACGATACGTGTATGACCGGAGGTCTTTGCCTAATCCCCCCCTGTGAAGCACTGTAATTACTCCAAATTAATAATCATTACAGGGGAGACTGATAAAGGCTGTTGCACTGTGTTCACAGGAAACAGTCCAGTGGATGCCTTATCTCAGCATTGCCTGTGTAGTTATCTATGTGATCGGGCATGCCATTGGACCCAGTAAGTACAACTCCTCCCACGTTAGGAACAGCACTGCTTTCATTTTTAGTTACTTCTGCAAGAAGGCAAACCAGCCCGCGAGAGTTTCTCCTTATTTCCCCTTCCTCCCTTCTCCCCAGGTCCCATTCCCTACGTGGTGACGACGGAGATATTCCGGCAGGCCTCTCGCCCGGCAGCATTCATGGTGGCCGGCTCAGTGCACTGGCTCTCCAACTTCACCGTCGGGCTGCTGTTCCCCTTCCTGGAGGTCAGGGCTTCCCAGGCCACTCAAATAAAAGGGAGGGGGAGGGGTGTGTTGGGCTCAGGGGGCAGCAGGGTGGGGCAGTGGTGAATATTACTGCCTGCCTGGGGCCCTGGGCACAGTTCCAGACCTGGGATGCCATCTGTGTGGAGTCAGTATGTTCTCAATTTGTTCTGGTTTCCTCCCACAGTCCAGAGACATGCTGGTGGGTTAAATAGGCCCTGGAGCGAGTGTGTGTGTGTGCCTGTGTTTGTGTCCGTCTGCCCTGCGATGGACTGGCATCCCATCCAGGATATAGCCTGCCCTGCTACCGTTGCATGCTGGGATAGGAGCCAGCTCCCCCACCACCCTGAATTGGATAAAGAGGTTAGAAAATGGACGTATGGGATCAGGGTGACCAGCGGGGGTCACCAACCTGTCAGCCATTTCCTAGCCAAGACAAAAATCTCCTTGCAGTGTGAAGAATCTTCAAACCGCCAATGGGGATAATTAAAATTGTTTATGTAATGTCCAGGAACATTTCCATCGCATGTTTTTTTTTGCTAACTATGAGGGAATTTTATTTGATAAATAATTATTTTATATTTTGCTCTCTGCTTATGGTTTATTAACTACACCTCATTTTAAAACCACAACTAAACACTTTCCACATCTCCATGTGGAGGTCACTTCATAAAGGTCACTGGTCTTCTGTCTTCTGACACAATCAGCTCCCTTAGAGACCTGTGAAAGGCACTGAAATTTAGAATTTGGGGGAATACATCCCTGTTCCGATGCTAATTTGTTTGGTACCGTCTTATTTTAATTGGTTGATAAGGAAAATTGGCTGTTCAGTCATTATCCTGTACGAGAGGACAAATCCAGGAGGGAAATCAGCCGAACACCAAAGCCCCCTTTGTCACATCCTGTTTGGAAACATAAGGAGTTTACATTGACAAACTTGTGCACTTTACCGCTGGAGAGAGAACTCATAAAGTACACCGAGTGCACAGACTCAGGAAAGAAACCAGAAGTGCTGTAGGAAGAGAGAGCACAGGGGATGTTTGTTTTTTTTAACAAAGGCAGATGCAATGAAAAGATAAATAAAACAATCAAAAATCTGTAATAGATATAAAATTGTTCTCCACTATCCTGGGAGAGAAAGTGAGAAGGAGCCCAAGAGCCTCTGAAAAATCAATACTTCCCTCTCAGCGAAAGATTGACTGTTTGAAACGAGACGGCGGACAATCTGATTTTTATAGCGGCAGAAAAAAAAGGTTTGCAGCATGCAGGCAGCAGGGAAGCGTGTTTATATGGAAACTGGTGGCACTGCTCTTTCACGAGTGTGACATGGCGCTGGGCTCGCGCTGAGGGACAGTGCGAGGAGACCAGGGTGGTGGGTTTAAGCACAGTAGCCCACCCAGGCCTGTGAATGCAGGGTTGAGCCATTAGAAAGAAAACAAAGCCACTCAGACAGGCTTTCCCAGTCCGGCTCCTGGAGGCACGCCACCTGCCGGGTTTTCATTCCAGCCAAGCTCTCGCTAACTCAGTGGAACACTTAATTGACTTCTTAATTGGTTTAGTTTGACCTCTTTTAATTTTTTCCAGCTCTTAAACACGTCCAAGATTGGCTTTTATCTATTGCATTTTGCCAGTGAAATAGAATCCCAAACTTCCAAGTGGGATAAAACTTGCACATAATCCAGCTTGCTAGCTCAATTAAGGCTTCGGTGAGGTCGTTCAGCTTGGCTGCAATGAAAACTTGGTGCAGGGTGACCCGGGACTGGGCTTGGCCACAAGCACAAGGAAGCTCAGAGAACACCACGCACATTTCACAAGCTGCTCTCTCCAGCGTTCACATCTGTGTCTTTTCAGAAAGGGCTCGGCGCGTACAGCTTCATCATCTTCTCCCTCATCTGCTTGGCGACGCTGGTCTATATTTTCATCGTGGTGCCGGAGACCAAAAACAAAACCTTCCAGGAAGTCAGCCAGCTGTTCGCCGAGAGGAACAAGACCGACATGGAGATGGAGACCGCAGGGCCCGAGGCCAGCAGCCCGAGACCGGTCTGCGGCGCGCAAGAATCGAACCCAGACGAGCTCAAAACGAGCAGACTGTGAACCTGAACCCCTGTCGTCTCTTTGGGGTGTCCTCTGTCTGGATGATGACCTCTGCATTGATTGCAGGTGAACAATATTAAAGTGATGGCAAAGGAAGAAACGAGAACTTATTTTTCCGTCAGAATCACGCTCTAAATTGCACGGCTGTTTCAGTGTCTCATGTTTTCATAAACGGGAGCAACATTATTCAAGATCACTCATTTTCTGTTCCCAAGACATCTTAGACGGCGCTATCAAAACTTCCGGCTTGAACACGCAAACGAGACCTGTTCACTACATTGGAAAAGTGAGGAGCTCTTCTCTTTCCTGCTTTAGCACCAAGTGAAAACACTTTAATAGCTTTTTAACTGCCTGTAGTGTCTAAGGCTTATTACATGAAGCACTCCCACAAATGAGATCACGCTAAAAATAACTGTGAATATCCTATTTCCTCATTAAACTTTATTGCTTGCCTTTTGAAAGTTTCTTTTTCATTTGAACTGTCTCAAAGAGATGCTTGTGAGAGAGAGAGGGCAACCCTGAAAGATGGTCTGTTGTCCCATCTCAACGCACACCATGGAGCGTCGGTCACCGTGCAAACTTGCAAAAGAGAACATGAGTGTGTGTGTGTGATGTCTGTGTATGTGATGCAAATGTGGTGTGTGTCCTCTGTATATGATGTGTGTTCACATTTGTGTGTCTGTGTATGTAGTGTGTGTCCACATTTGACTGTGCCTGTATGTAGTGTGTGTCTGTAAGTTTGTGTGTGTGTATGTTTGTGTGTGCCTGTGTCTGTATGTTTGTGTGTGTCGTGTGTCTGTATGTTTTTGCGTGCCTGTGCGTGATGTGTGTATGTTTGTGTGTGCCTCTACGTGGTGTGCATGCACATGTCAAAATGAATTGCTGGTTTTCCAAAGCTGAACATGCAGAAATAATCACATCAGATTGATTTGTATCCAATGTGTACAAAATAGCCAAAAGTAATTAAGCAAAACCTAGGAGCTGTTCATTGATATCAAATTCAATTCCCAGCTCAACTGAGTCAATACTGTGAACTCAACTCTTCACCTCACCATGTAATTACTGGCATGTGTTTGCTGACACACTTAACAAAAAGCACGTCACCTGAATACCAACACCTTTTTTGGATTTTAAAAGTCGGGAGGCCAAACATTAACAGTCATAAAAAGCAGAGCCGTCATAAAAAAACTTTGCTGAAGCTGTATTTATTATTGTTGATGCAGAGATATGATTTAGAGACGTATGCAGATAAAATCAAAGTGTATTTAACACCGTAATGATTCCTCACATCCCTGGATGCCATGCGGCACGTTCCCGTTGGAGAGCCGGGCCGTGCGCGGACAGCTAACCTCTGTTAGTGAGGACATGACACACCTGACGGAAGTTCGCTTTCCTGCTCTGTTTGCCTACCGTAGCTCACGTCATCTACTGTACCTGCCTGGTTCTGAAACAGCGCCGCGCCGAGGAATGTCCAGTCCCGAGGCTAGGGGCACCTGTCCTCCGATTCGAGCCGCACCCCTCCGTGGAGGCTGACGGCGGTCGCCCCCCAGCTGAAGACGTTCCCCTTCTGGGTGCCGTTCCGGCACGACATCTGCTCCCGGATCTCGGAGGAGCTCAGGACGTAGTCCCACACGTGGACGTCGGTCATGTGGCCCACGAAGGCGTCGGCGTCGGAGATGCCCAGCAGGCCGTCCTGGTCCTTGCCCAGGATCAGGGTGCCCCCGGGCCGCAGCACGTAGCCGCTCCTCAGGTACTGCTCCTCGCTCACCAGGCCGTTGAGCCACAGCTCCGCGCCCCCCGAGTGCGAGGCCCAGGTCAGGCAGTAGCTGCCCCAGTTCTGGGAGCGGAAGCTGTGGGGGAAGTTGACGAACTCGTTGCCCACCCACAGCCCCACCTCGTAGCCGGCGGTGATGAGCAGCTCGTTGTCGTGGCCGGCGCTGGAGTAGGAGAGCACCGTGTGCACGCCGCTGGCCTTCAGCTTGATGTGCATGCAGGCCGTGAAGGAGGACAGCGCCATGCCGTGCTCGTGGTGCACCTCGGCGTAGCTCTTCGTGTTCCTCTCGGGGAAGTGGAAGACCAAGGGGGCGTGAGGTTTCTTGCCTGGGCACAAGGGACAGAATTAACGTCGCAGGCAGGGGGTCAGCCTCTCGCTCAAGCCCGCCGTGGCACTAACAGTGGGGAAGGTACAGCCCAGACGGGCCGTGCTTGCAATGGGACAGTCACTGTGCTGGATGAAAAGAGGATGAAACTCAGCAGAGTCCATTAGCCCTCTCCAACACCAAGATGTACGAGACAAGAGCTTCCACTTAAAAGCTCGGAACTAACACCAGTGGGCAAGGGGAACCTTAATAAAGTCCTGTTTATTCTGCCTGTACGGCTGCTGTGGCTGACTCCCCAGCTGGGCGGGGTTGTTATTAGTCACGTGATCGCCTACACAGTCTGACTCGAGTCTGGCCTGTGGCCTTTGCCAGTAGTCAGAGATGTCTCGGCCTCGCGAGCGCACGTGCAGGGCAGTCTCGGGAGGGAACGTGCTCTTCGGCGAAGAGAAAGGGAGGGGCTCACCACAGTCATGCTGCTGGAGTCCTGGGAGGGAGCCTGGGAGACAGGAGAGGGAGAGAGGGTGCGAGTGAGCACGCCGCTGCAGCCCGGAGCTTCGTGCCACACGACTATGCACAGGCAGGCAGTCACAGACAGTCGCTTTGCTGGCCGCCATCAGCCAGCACCAAGATCATTCCGAGTAGAAGATACAGCTCTTTTTATATTTCTTATATAATTGAATGGCAGCACTTTTCTGGCAGTGCTCAATGACTCCTAAGAGATCCTATGACTTGAGTACGAGGTCCCTATGTTTAATTAGCAGCTGCTCGGCCACATGTGCCCGAATAAGCTGGGTTTGACCAGCTGGGTACAGGAATGATTGTAACGGGTGACTACAATAGAATCCAGGGGTGTTTCTATCCCTGGTGGGGCTGGGTATCACCACACACAGACACGCTTATTCCTGAAGAATCCCTGCCCGCTGGGGGGCCCTTCTGTGTTTCGGTATGTCTGTGTTGTCAAGTTGGCGGCTTTGGGCGAGCCAGTGCGATCTTAAAACATCCGTCTTATCAGTTCTTAAAAGAAAGACTCCTGGTCCTCAGAACTCATCTCTCGGTTACACCGAAACCATCCCTAACCCTGTCGTGCATCACTGTTGTGTTAAGTCGCAGGTGTTACAGCAGCATCTCTGCTGAACCACAAAAACCCAGCAGGCTCACGACTTGTGTCCCAGTTTCCTCGTGAGCTTATATGACCTCTTTTTCTCCAGGAGTTTGTATCGTGAAGGGGTGTGCACTTTAACCTGGGAACAGGAGACACTTCCTTACGCAGGAAGTTGAGGGTGCCTGGATCAAGCCACCTGGCTGCGCTGTTGCAGACAGTTCCCGGGGGATTACTTTGAGGAACATCTGGGTGAGATCTCAAGGATCGACAAGCTGCTGTCGACCAAAAGGGCCACCAAGATCACTTCCCATTTCTAACCTTTCTGATGCTCCTAACAGCACCTCCTCCCTGTGACTGGCACGTCCTGAGCACATGACGTGAACCTCCTCAAGACTGGACACACAAAAGCAGCAGAAGTGTCTTCACCTGTCTGGATCTGCTTCCCCAAGGAGTTGATCATTCCCTCGATCTTCAGTAACTTGGACTCAATCTCCTCTTGGCGGCAGAAAGCTGCTTTTAGAAGAAAATCAAAGCAGTGGCTGAGCACTGGTAACTGTTGGAAAATACAGTAAAGTATTCAGCATGGCAAAAATGTTTAGGGGATCATTTTAAAACATCCCCTTTGTGTTCCTTATGAGTCCTAAAATATTCATAACACATGAATACAAGATTACTTTTTTGTGACAGCTTTTTTATCTTTACAATGTTCAGTGTTTTGGGAAAGTCAAGTGTTTTTTTTTTTTCAAAACACAACTATCGTGTTTTGTTTTTTTTAATCGCAAACCTATTCCCGACACTGGTCGGTCTTCTGTGTTGTTGCAGTGATGGCACCACTAGGTGGCGCCAGAGAGTGCTGCGCAGTGAGACAGCAGCACAAAGTCAAACAGTGCCCTTCCCGGTACATGCTGGGAAATTAGCTACCGACCAGGCCGGTTTAGTGACTGGAGCCCGAGGTGCCTCTGTGCCCACATACTCACTGCCTTTGCCCAGCCGTGGCAGGAAGGAGGACTCCACCACCCTGTCGTTCAGGGACTGGGCCACCCTGTAATCATTCCACAGCGTCTGGTTGCGATAGTCCATCAGGGTGCTTTCCAGCTTTCTGATCTTTCAAACACAAGAAAGCGAAGGAGACCAGACTGCTGTGATGCCAGAGGCCAATAATTATTAGAATTATCATTGCTTACACTTACTGTATATAGCGCTTTTCTGGACACTCCACTCAAAGCGCTTTCACAGGTAATGGGGATCCCCTCCACCTCCACCAGTCTGTAGCCCCACCTGCATGATGCGACGGCAGCCATAGTGCGCCAGAACGCTCCCCACACACCAGCTCTCAGTGGGGAGGAGAGCAGAGTAATGAAGCCAGTTCATAGATTCGGTACTTACAGGGAGCAGGGGGGAACAATGCAGAGAATGAAGCTAATGGATTGATGTGCATGTGCACGTACCCACAGCTCCTATAGTTCACCTCCCTCTATGTTCCCCTTGTAAAGGAGCCTGGACTGTGGGGGGTGGGTTGTGAGGGTCTGGAACAGACCACCTCGCCCACGTTGGTGAAGCTGTTACTGTGGGATTCTCCCAGAAATGGCCGGATGAAATCCTGGGACCAGACAGCTCGATGGGGCAAAGGCCTCCCCCCTGCTCATCCTTCTCATGGGTGTCAAGTCGCCATGACGGCGTCGAACTGGACTTCACATTTAATGAGTGCTGAGCTCAAGTAAAGCATTTACACAGCTCACACACAGCTGCTGAAATGCTGGCTGTTGCTTTTGGTCCTGGGAGACCTGCAGGGAGGCCGGCTGGAGAGGGGCGGACCGCGGTCTGTACCTGGCTGTGGGAGAGGGTGATGGGGGTGTCGAACACCGTCCACAGGATGCTCTCATAGCACGGGGGAGTGGTGAGAGAGCCCTGGTAGCGGAAGAAATGGGAGAGGTTTTCCGGGAGCATGGAGCGCACGTTGACCGACGAGATGATCATGGACTGGCCTGCGAGGAGGCAGAGCACAGGACAAGGGAAACCGCCGCTGCTAGCGGAGAGACACAGAGAGGTACACCGCAAACAAACACTTGTCGAAGGACATTGCCTCACCTGCATACCTGATATATTTCAGGTTCGAGATGAAATCACTGTAGTAAGTGTTTTCAAAATGCCCGTCCTGGAAGGGAAGGAAGATTGTGTTCAATTTTTATACAATGGAGTAATCCTGATCAATATGGAACACCAGGTACATGGCAGTAGATGTGCGCAGTGTCGCAGCAGGAGCTGGACTTAACTAGTCTGAGATCTCCTACCTTGCTCACGCTGTGCATTAATAATACATTTCCGAAATAAAAAAAATGAAACAAATAGTCCATCACAGTATGGCTATGCATTTAATTAGTCTGCCTTCTGCCTGTCACTGAAGCCTGTTTAATACTGTGGTATTCAGAAGCACTCAGGCTACAGCTGTCACCCTGAGTTGCAATATCTAAGAAATGATGCTGTGCGTTACAGAGCTGATGCATTCTCTGACCTCTCTCTAACTGTATTACACCAGCTGCTATTAACAGCCTGAGCACATCCTGGAGGGAAGCAGCTGTCAAACGGAATACAGGCCCGGATTAGTTGATCAGTGGTTGTCTGGGAGCTTTGCTGCTGCCTGTTAACGTTAGCGTCACTGAATCTAAACTTCTTCGTGTGTCACCAAACACTTCCGTGTGCTGGGTTACTCTGAAGGCCACGCAGCACAGCTGACCCAATCACAGCCAGGTCAGCGATCAGATTCTCTCCTGTTGCATTATGTATGTCAAAACTCTCCAGCTCACAGCCTGCAGACTCTTTCCCCCTCTCGCAGCCTCTCTGTGTTCTGAAATTTCCATCTGGAAGAATGTACCCCTTTGGCAGACATGCTTTTAATTGTTGCTTTTTGAAATCAGCAGACAAGCACGTTGCTTCAGTCATTGAATTTTGTCTTCAGCTTGTGTGTTCCCTGTTTTTACTATAATTGTTTGCTGGGGCATGAAGTACTATATGTAGAGCAATGCTGCATACTGCTGTTTCTGTGTGTGTGTATGTGTGGAGTGTGATGAATTATCTTCATCTCTCCTTTAACTCGAGGGGCCTGTGGATAACTGAGTGCATAGTCCTTTTCAATACACACAAGCAGGTCATGAGGGAATAAGGGCTGACTATTGTAGCCTTAGCACTTTGAGCATATAATCTATATAGAGAGAGAAAGCAGAAGACTTAAGGTGAGTTTACCTCATAGAAAAATGCAAGCACAGCTAATCCGTCAGGTTTGTCTACAGCTTCGGCAAAGCTCTTATATTTGTCGGAGTTGTAGTGGACAACATGCAACTGCAACAAAAGCAAAAACAACATTTTAAAAATAAAAAGGCATACTCAAGAACTCTTTCCAATTGTGCGTCACTCATTCAGAGTGCGACACTTCTGTGTGGCTCTCCTGCTATGCAATCCGAGACACCTTTAGGAAAGACGGTGATTTCACGGCTATTTCAAACGCTGAGGAACTGAAACATCGTCTGTTTAAACTCCTACCTGTTTCAATGAATTCTCCAGGGACAGGAAGAGTCCAGAATCATCTACCGGCAGTGACGGCACAGTGCAAACTATCCTGTATCGATGTACTAACATAACAGTTAAATTAGGGGGAAATTGTAAAGATGAATGAGTCTAATCATTTATAAAAATAATAGATTTTGGTTCTGGGGGGTCATAAAGCATTGCTTTTATAGTTCGTTAGCCTTAATGTGTGTGGAAACAATCCAGATGCTACCTTTGGCACAAGCCCTGTAGGTCAGGGCTGCTCTGCTCTCCAGCAGCAGAGAGCAACGTCCTCTGTGGCACCGTAGTCACTGAGCAGACAAACAAGCCCGACTGCACATGAGAGGAAAACTGAAATCCCGTTCCAAGAGTTCCCCGTGCCGTGCTGGCTATCCAGGAAGGAGTATCTCCGTGAGGAGCCAGACCGCGCCGGGCAACGCTGGTGAGAGCTCTGTTTGTACGGTTTGTACAGAGAATTACTGACTCTGTTTGTACGGTCGACTGGTTTGCACCCCAAGTTAAAAACAGCAATTGCATCTAGAATCCACCATAATTCCTCCTACCAATACTAGGCAACAGGTTGTTGTAAGGGGCATCACCACCATGCCATTGTAGATAGATAGATAATACTT
The DNA here is from genome assembly GCF_040954835.1 of Lepisosteus oculatus. Classification (NCBI taxonomy): domain Eukaryota; kingdom Metazoa; phylum Chordata; class Actinopteri; order Semionotiformes; family Lepisosteidae; genus Lepisosteus; species Lepisosteus oculatus. The sequence goes on along the minus strand of NC_090720.1, from coordinate 1,540,272 downwards.
TATTAATCCCGTAGGGAAATTGGGTATCATGGCAGAGAGGGCAGCTGGGATTCCCTTATTCAACTTTAGTATTTCCGTGTTAATGAGCATTTTGACACCTGGCTTTCCACAGATGCAGAGCAGGAATAAGTCCGGGGGCCCCGTGGCGGGATCAAGGCAAAAACGGGAAAGGGGCTGGCATGGGGAGGCATGGGGAGGCCTGAGCCGCGCTGAGCCGCGCTGGCTGCGTGTTCGTCCGATCGCGCCGTACCTCCGCCATGAACCGGATGCCGTCCATGGTGTGCTCCGACCCGCTGGCCTCCAGGTCCATACCCCCCCAGTGCAGGTGCATCTGGACCGCGGTGTAGCGGCCGGGCAGGCCCTGGGTGATCACCATGCTGGGCGGCAGGTTAATCTGGACTGTGGGAGCAGAGAGGAGAAAAGGCCTCAGCTCCTGCTGTCGCCTGTGCAAAGGCTTCTGGGAAGCATGAGCGGGAGCAGCCTGGACTGGGACTCAATCAGGAGCGTGAGGGCAATACGCTAACGAGTTCAACGCGCACACATGAAGAGGTGTTTAATGGATATCAATAACATTGGAGACAGTATCCCAGAACGATTAGTAATGTACTCCCCCCTCTCCTTCTTCCTCCTCCCCCTTTTGTGACTGAATGTTTTGGGATTTTATCCAGGAGGAAAATGTAACTTAGGAACAGAAGCCCTGAGCCCTGCTATTCGTTTCCTCCCATAACATTGTGCCAGTTGTACCTGGTTGCCAAGTGACCGATCCCGACACAAGGATTAGGGCTTTAGTCCTGCCGAACCAAAACAGCACGATCCTGCGGAAACGTCCCTGCGCTTTCAAGAATCTGTCCCTGTCCTACTCCAGGTTAGCATTTCAAATCGGATTAGACAGTGTTTCTCCTGGGGTCGCTTGCTATGTCAAAGTTGAACGAAAGTGCGTTTTGGAAAGAGATCGGCCGCCCTTCTGCTGTTGATTCGACACAGGGGCGTGTGGAAAGGAGCCCAGGGTCACCAGCGATGGCTCTGGTAAGTATTGGAGTGATCCGTGTGTGTGTGTGTGTGTGTGTGTTGGACCGGGGACAGGAGAGGCGCGATGTTACAGGTCGGCGGGTTCCACAACACTGCGGACCAGGAGAGCAAACAGGCAGTCCAAGGCTTTTTAAATACTCCTTGCCAGCTTGGAGGACTTCAGCAGAGTCACGAGACCACGGCAACAGCACGAGCTCAGTGAACAAGGCCTTGAAGGCTGTGGTCACACGGGGGGAGCCGAAGTCTACCCCAGCAAGCAACGTGCGCAGTGCAGGGTACACCCTGGACAGGACGCCAGTCCATCACACACACGCGGACACAAACACACAAAATCACATCATGGTCAACCTTTTCAGGAGCCAACTGACCTACCAAAATGTCTTTGGACTGTGGGAGAAGACCGGAGCACCTGGAGGAAATGCACACGAACACAAGGAGAACATGCAAACTCCACACAGACAGCACCCAGGTTCAGGATTGAACCCAGGGCCCCTGTGCAGCAACATTTTGATTTTTGTTTCCAGATACATACATATACTCTATTCCAGCTGGGAGCTGGAGTCTATCCCAGTAGGTAATAGGCGCAAGGCAAGATACACGCTGAATGGGACACCAGTTCATTGTAGGGCAGACACACACTCATACCGAGTGCCACCAGAGCATCCAGAGGAAACCCACTTAAACACAGGGAGAACATGCAAACTCCATACAGATAGCACCCCAGAACTGAACCAAGGGACCTTGCTCTAACCAGTGCACCACTATGGTACAAATTATACACGTCAAATAAACACATCAAGGGCTATAACAAGCTCCACACCAACAACATCCTTCTGCGTTTCCTGCTGCATCTTTGGATGCGTTTTCCCACCAGGCGGCGCCACACCAACACTAAAAGCAGATAGAGGAACTTATTTCCAGCGCGCGTGTTTAAAGCTCATGTAAACAGTCATTTAAAAAAAAAAACAAGAACAAAAACGCCTTTACTCTGAGACCACGCTAGCCCCTGGCCAGCGCGAGGGAGCAGGTATGGGACTGCAGAACCGGGCCACTGGACCCAGCTGTGGATCACGAGCATGAGCTCACGGGCTACACGGAGCCGTGTTCAGCCGGCGCCGTGGTCCCAGAATAAACGGGAGATTATTTGTTGGGGCTGTCACGCGTGGGGTCGCCTGCTCGGTCTTGGGCGCTACTGCACCTGAGTGGCCGTTGTTGGTCATGAGGGAGTTTCCCTTCTGCGGGCCGTCGTAGCCCGTCAGCTCCAGCTGCAGCATCTTGGGGTTGTATCGGACCCTCTTCCTCTGGATGTCGATGGGCGACTGTTTCAGGCCGCCGCAAGCCGGGTACTTCTCCGCCCAGTGCGCCTCGTCCAGGCTGCCCTCTTGCGGACAGGGAAAAAAGACACGCGTGACTCTTGAAAGAGAGGATACGGAGCTGCTTCGAGCTCACCGCAGCCTGGCAGGAGTTCGCGTTAATTTCCTGTATCGTGAGAAAGACCTGGCACCGCACCGAGGTCGGGTTTTTTTTTTTTAATACGATTCCATAGAAGATGACTCGCCCGAGTCGCGGGGCGCAGTCTTAACATCGATTATATCACTCTATCAATATGTAGAATTAAAATTCTGACCCACCCGGGAACCTGGTGGCTCTGAGATAAACCTGTGGGAGAACAGAACACCGTGGGAACTCGGGGATTTCCCCCCGCTATTAGTGAGTTAATTTGCACGAATTTAGAATTGATTTAGTTGATGCATTTTCAAAAACAAGTCTGAGATGCAGGAAAATTCCACTTTGCAAACGTATTTGACACACACATGGCACGCAAGTGCAAATAAGAACGCATCTTATTACTCATCCCGTCATTTCATCCTATGCTATTAATCAAGAGTGAGACGGAATTCAAAATGTGTGAAATGTTGTTTTACATTCATTAGCCGAAGGAAACTACTGAAAAAAGAAAAGGAGCTTACTTTTCTTACTATTGTGTGAGGTGAAACGTGCTCTAGCTGTAAATAGTGTTGTAAAGTTCACCTCTGTTGTTTGCTTTGGATTGCTGTGCTGTATTGCTTCCCTGTGCATTGAGCAGTGCCTAGACACTGTGTCATATCAGAAACTTACAGAGAGGTCCAGACTCATGCAAAGAAACTTCTGTGTACGAGTGCCGAGTCTGAAAGTTATCCATCCTTTACATTGTTTTAAACACTAGTAAAAAAACTGAAGGAAATATTTTTTTACCTTTGTAGGACCAGTGTATTCCTTGAATTTTGTCACAGCTGACTCGCGCCAGCAGAAAACAGAAGCAGAGACAGAATTCCCATGTCATGGCTGAGCTTCGAAACAACAACAGCCTGTACATCCAGCCTTGTGCTTTGAGTGTGTGAGAGAGCGTTTAGGGGGAAATCGCTCTGCATGCTCAGATGAGATAGCCTTTGGCCTTGTGGATAAGTTTGTGAAGACCGGGAATCGGATATTGATTCCCCCTCTGGCTGGTTAGCTAATAGTTTACACACAGCATGCTGAAGGCATGCTCTTTTATGAGTTTATGGAAAGTAAACAGGAACTGAGGGCAATAGCTGTTTGTCTATGCACATGTTGCAGAGATCCTGTAAGTCCATTTTACAAAACAACATACATTTTTCCATGTTTTTAGGTTTGCCACGTGACACAAGCCTCCCAGGGTACGAATAAGTACAAAATGAAGCTTTTTTATAGGCCGTGTTGGTCCAAAGGCATTTGACTTTACAGGCTTTTTTTTTAAATTGCTAGTGATCTGTGAGCCCCAACCATGACAGGGCCATTCTGTTTTCTCTAGGCGTCCTTAAACCCGGAATAATTCCAGCAAGAGACTATTCCTGCTGCTGTTGCAAAAGTTCATTTTAAATGATTTTAACTGTTTCTTTTTTTTAGACTGGTTGTTTAAAATTAAAGTGGTTTAATATGTGCATGAACCTATTTCTCTCTACATGAGTATATACTGAGAGACATTAAAAACACAAGAAAGGTCAGTGGCTTCGATGCGTGTGTGGTGTTTTTCATGTCCTTCAGTGTACGAATACTATACGCGGTGGAGTAGGATGAGCCTTTGTGTTCATCGTTAGGCAACACATGATGTTAATTTTTAATTGTTTATTTGCAGGAACTCGTGACCCGACATCTGTGACTTGAACCCGCCCCACCCCCAATCCACACAGCTGCATGAATGGGCATCGGCCAGGAGCCCCTGACCAGACTGGCATCTGGTCAGGAGCGGGGAGTCACATGCTCCCACACAGAGACAGAAAGGGAAAGTCCTGAAGAATGATTGAGAGAAAGGCATGCACGGACCCCAGACCTCCTGTCTCAATCCCTCCTCCCGCCCCAGGTATGAGAACTGTGCAGGCAGCAGGCAAGCGACTGATGGTTCTGAAACAGTTCCCACTGAAAGAATTACTGCAAGCGTTGGCACCACGGAGTGTAGTTTTTGCAGCTGGTGCGTTCTGGGTAAGAATGGAGAAATGAGTGCAGTACTGTATGTTGTCCTGGATCTTAGGCTCATGGCTGTCAGTTATTAAAGGCCTATAGGCTTAGATCACTGCGATGGATTGGTGTCCCGTCCAGGGTGTATCCTGCCCTGCGATGGACTGGCATCCCATCCAGGGTGTATCCAGCCTTGCACTCTGCCTGCTCCGCAACCCTATGGATGGAAGCGTAGATGTATCGCTGACGTTTTGTGCTTCTCGCCAGCAAACCAGCGCAGCTCGCCATTCTCTCCTCTTTGCCCCTAACTAGCTTAATTAGTTAATTGGCTGAGTTGGGACCCAGATCTTGAAAGCTCTCTCCGAGAGATGCCGCTGGGTTATACTGCTGCTGTAAGCTTTCTCAGTCGAGCTCTGGATGTGGCCTGTATGGGTTATAGGTAGTCTTGGCTTCCCCCTCGCAAATGAATACCATGAGGCTGAAATGGCCTGTGTGAGCAAATCAGGGTATCGGGGTTCCCTTCTGCTTCTAACCGCAGAGAGCCTTTTCGGATGCCTCCTAGCATCTAGATGCGGTACTGTCGCATGCACGACTGTTCACGGTCCCAGACACCCCGCGGCGGAGTGGTGGCTCTGTGGCTCAGGATCTGTGCCTGTGGCTGGAACGTTGCTGGTTCAAATCCCGCGGCCAGTAGAGGAGGGCCCCAGAGCAAGGCCCTTACCCCCAACTGCTCCAGGGGTGCTGTACAATGGCTGACCCTGTGCTCTGACCCCCAGCTTCTCTTCCCATCTGTGTGTCTCATGGAGAGCATGCTGGGGTCTGCGAAAAGACAAACTCCTATTGCAAGACATTGTATGTGGCCAATAGAGTGATCTTGTCATATCCACCCATGTTCAGCCTGCATCTGGTGACAAAGGTCACTGCTTTCATTTGGTCTAGAATGGAAATTGATTTGGGAAGGGGAGGGGGGTATTGATCGGTTGAAGGATCAACCTTTATGCAATGTGTGGGTTTTCCGGAGTCAATAAAATTAATTATTTACAAACTTGAGTCGGGCCGCAGGCATGGCTGGCTCGGGTATAGATTTATAGATCACCTCTCGCCGTGTATTTGTCTTCCAGCCCCACGCCTGAATTGAACATGACTATTTCTTTTTTCAAACGAGGTGGCAAATGTGAGAAACGCACCACTGAGGCATAACTTATTTGCAAATATTGCCTCGGGAACTAAATTAATGGAACACTCCATTCAAAAAAAAAAAAGAGCTTCCCCCTGACGTAGAAGTACACTGAAACTCCGGGCTGTGCGGTGTTGGCACTGGCAGAACAGTGAGACCCTGATGCTGCACTTCTTCGTCTGACCAGTAGGAGGCAGTGTAGACCCTCACTGAAACCTTTGAGAAAGAAATAGTGGGCTGGCCTGGTTGGAACTGGGTGAGAGGAAAAAACTAATATTTTGCTTCCAGCCTTGTAGAGAATAAATAAAAATGAATAGTAGCTTTACGACTGATTGCGCCTGGCAGCCCAAAGTGTTCTGCACCTGGGAGGAGACCCAGCTGGGTGACACACAGCAGCCGCTATCTACCAGCGGTCCCAGTACCCAGCAGAGCCTGGTCTGATTGGCCAGAGCCCAGACAGACTTCAGAGTTCAGGCACTGGGGTCAGCTCCCCTGCCCTCACAAGACAGCCATGGGCATCTTTCATTAAACTTCCAAGGCAAACAAAACTTCAAACTGTTTTTTTCTTTTTAACGGATTACAGAGTAGGCGTGCTGGAACAATGAAGCCATCACATGGCAGTGACTCAGAAAGCTTGTGTCAGTGCTGTGGTGGGGCTGATGCAGTCCAGGCTGACCAGACCAGGATGCTGGTACACTAATACAAACAGTGCCCCACTTCTCTGGAAGAGTCTTCTACAGCTGGCAAAGAGAGCAAAGATTGGGTGCCGCTGCAATTGTGTGTGTGCGTTTTTTTAATTGAGTGCATTAATATTAGAACACACGCTGGGAATGACTCCAGAGTAAACAAGGGCTCTTTTATTCAGGCAGTAGTTGTTCTTACTTCTGAAGCCTCAAAACGAGTTTCATTCAAAGTTAAGTTAGAATGAATGGAACAACTGTCTCAATAAAACACGACTGCTTCCTAATATCTCAGTGAATCATTTTCTGACTACTGTTCTACCCTCAGAAAGCCCTGGGACGTCATGATGTGGGTTCCTGCCTGGAAACGCATTTTCTTCCGCCTCTGTCCGTGACGTGGCGCAGGCGAACCACCAGGCGGCGCGCTCCCGCGTCCCGCCGTCCTCAAGGTCACCGCGCGCGTCCGCCATTGCTGATGCTCCGTTCTGCACTCCTCCGGCTGCCATGGTGACGGGGGACGGGCCCTCGCCATGGCAACAGGGCCTCGAGGGGGGGTGGGGGGGTGGATGACTGCCGCTGATCATTCAATGGCGGAAAAAAAGGACGTTTTGAGAATGAATCAGCCCCGTGTTCAGGAATGCTTGTGCACGGTTACAATTTCTGTTCAGATTTTGTGCGTTACAAATGTGTTTATATATGTCTACAGGTCGGTACCGAAAAGGGCAGCAGGGTGGTGCAGTTGTTAGATAGACAAGACTTTATTGATCCCGAAGGGACATTGAGGATAGCATTGCTGCCCCGCAGTGCTGGGCCCCAGGGTTGAATTCCAGCCCTGGGGTGCTGTCTGTGTGGAGTCTGCATGTTCTCCCCGGGTTCGTGTGGTTTTCCTGTAGGCGCTCCGGTTTCCTCCCACAGTCCGTCCAAAGACATGCTGGTAGCTTAATTGGCTTCTGGGAAGACTGGCCCTGGTGTGGGTCGGCCCGGTTAAGCCAGGGACCAGCCGGTTTAGCCGAGCTGGACCGAAACCCAGACACACGGGCCTGCCGGGATCAGGACCGGACACCCCTGTCCTCCATTCCGTGCTGCTGTTTGCGCAGATCTGCTCATCATCGCCTGCCTGCCGAGACGGAAAAAAAACCTAAAAAAAGTGACATTTTGTCTTCCAATCGCTCTGATGAAGGGCGCCTGTGAGCGAGACACGCCGCCGAGGCGAACACGGTTATAAATTATGCAAGCTGCAGGTATTGGGTAACAGGTCTCTCCGCCCGGAGCCGAGCTCGTTAGGAAAGACAAGGTTTGCGCGTTTTCTGATTCCAGTTCCCTGTTTGCAGAAGCGCCATCCCTCCGCATTGCTCGCTAGCACACCAGGCAGCCCCTCGGCGTCTCCACACACGGGGCCCGGGAGCTGTCTGTCCCTCAGTTCACGGCAGCGTGGGTTCACCCCGAAAGCGCTGAACCGGCGCCCACCCGCCACCAGAAAGCCGCAGACCCCCCGGGTGAGAGAGGTCGGGGCAGGGAGCTGCGTCAGGCTTGTTGGAGGGGACCAGGTGAGGGTTTATTACCGGCTGGGACAGGGAAAGGGAGGAGACGGCGCCTCGTTCGTGGCCGCCCGCCTCTCGCTGGAAACCCCACGTGAATGCCGGAGGACCACGCGGACTCCACGCAGAAGGAGCCCCGACCCCACAGTCGAGCCCAGACCGCAACAGCTCCAAGGCTGACACCCACGCCCCTAGACTTGGGACGTATTCATTTATTTTAAAAAAAAGGAACAAGAAGAATATTTCATCACTGACGTATCTCTTTATTATAGCATTAGTTTTACAGGGCTTGAGAATCTCCCCTCGCCTTCTTATTCTTGAACCGTTTTTCTAATGATCGTGACAGAGAAAATGCGCGAGTGATATGCATCATGGAACAGGTCATGGGTTTATTCCCTGCCGAAAGGAGAAGAAAGAAAACACAACGTTTCGGCTGTGGACCCTTCTTCGGGTGTAAGAATAATGGGGGCACTCAGCCTATCTCCCGTGTGTATTATAGCATGTGTATGTGCACCTATGTTATGTGTTCGGCTACGTAAAGAGAAAATAAAGATGAGGAAAATGTCAGCTCGCACTCGGGGCTGCGGCGGGTGTCTGGCGAAGGAGAATGACTGTTCTGTATCAATCTGCGGGTCACCCTGAGTGGTTTGGGGATGACTGAATCGTGAATCGGCCGTGGAAAGCCTGGCTCGGGCGGCGGTCTGCTCCCTGTGCAGTGACGCAGCGCCGTCGCGCGGAAAGCGTTGCTGATTCCCGGCACGTAGTCCTCACTGCGCCACCGCATCCCGAGCGGGGGGGGGGCTGGGTCGGGACTGTCCCTGGAGAAGCACCTTTCATCCTGGGATCTGGTTACATCCTTGAAACCCGTGCAGCACCCCGAAATAAAGGACCCATCCCCTACCCACGTGCGCAACAGGCGGTGAGCCCCGACAAAGCTCACGACGGCGGCCCCAGTTCGGCTCCAGGCGTTATCTGCGGTTTTTTTAATGTTACAAATACGTGCATTGCTTCCGATAACGGGTTTCACCTCGGCCTGTGGAGATGCTGCGAAACGAGGGGACGCTAAAGTGGGGGCTTCGTTCGTTTCGTTTGGAAAGAAAACGCGACTTTTTAAAAAGAAATCTGACGCAGACGGTAACAGTAACGTGTTCCGCATCCGCCCGGCGGGCGCCGCTGCGCTCGGTGGAAACTTCCAGCCTCGCGTGCACCGGCCTCCTCCTCCTCCTCCTCCTCCTCTCCCCCCCCCACCCCGAGTTGCGGGCGTGTCGCGTGAGCCCCGCAGGAGCCAATCAGGCGCGAGCCCTCTTCCTGATAGCGCTGCCCTGCGCGAGCCCTGCTTCTCTCCGTCTGCCAGCCAGCGCGAGCCCCTGTCCTTCTCCTTCTCCTTCACCGCCGCACAGTCAGGTAAGAGCGGCTCAGCACCACGTATAAAGCCTTTAGCCCAGTTTAATCATGAGCGGGCCCCGTTTTGTAAGCTCTGTTTTATTCGTTTCTGGGGTGTGTGTGTGTGTGGGGGGGGGGGTTCCCCATCTCGTGCGCTTTCTATGCACGCGTCGTCTTTAATATTTTTGATTTCCCGAAAGTTCCGAATTAATTCACATGCTGTGACCTGAATCAGTGTCTCTCTCTATACCCTGCTTTCCCCTGGAAAGCTCCGGGAGGTAAGCGGGTGTCGAGACGCTATGGGGCTGCAGCTAATTAATAGGGGGCCCGGCAGTACATTGTGTCAGAGAGGAAGTTTTGTCATTTTAGTTGGAAGGTTTTAATCGCCCATTTTAGGCGATTTCTCTTTAAACCTGTTAATTATCTTAAAGGTTTTGCCCGTCTGGGGGGCGGAGCGTGAAGGGTTCGCTCGGTGCACCGCCGGGGGTGTAATTCAATTAGGGGTATCGGGTTCAAGTTCAGCCCCAGCGGAGAGCGTCATATCGGGGCTGCCGGCGGTTTGAAACGGGTCTGTCGCTAAGCGGTCGCCGTTTCCTCTCTTGACAAAGCCGTATAGAAATGCTGAGATCATTCTGTTACAAGACCAACGTTTGATATCATTGTGCAATTTTCCTGTCGTTCTGAACTCTGCTCTGTAGCTCGTAGTTCCTGGTTAACTGTATCTCGGGAGTAAAACGCTTCTCAAGCGGGTCTTTAATCCCAGGGACATCCATGTTGTCCGTGTCGGAACTTTAAATAGACTGGCTTTTTTTCTGCTTCCTGGGAAACGCCAGTCTGTCTGTAGCGTTTTTTTTACGTGAGTTTTTTTAATGCGTTTAAAACGTAACTTTCATCTCCTCCTCCTGTTAATTTTTTTTAATTGTTGTTGGGGGTTTTTTTCCTAAAAAAAAGACCACTTCTGGAGGTGGGGAGGGAAAGAGACGAGATCCCGGTTTAGAGACGCAGAAACACTATAATTGGAGCGAATATAAGACTCGAGGCCTTCCGGGCTGCCTCGCTTAACACACCCGGCTGGAGGGGACGGGCGACGCTTTCTGATTTACTGAACAAGCCGAGTATTTCCAGCTCCCAGGACACGACCTTTGGAGGCAACGCCGCTTTCGGAGGTAGCGGTTCCAATGTCAATCGTGTTTTCGGGGTTTTGGGGTCACCCTCAACACCCACGTCCTCCCCGAGGCGCTGCGAGCGCCGCACCTGTGCGGAGTCCCCGGCACCACCCGGGAGGGTGGGGGTGGAAAAAACACGACATCGTGCGTGTCTGAGAGGAAAAAAAGGGGTGTCGAGTGGACTTTTCGGGGGTGACCCCGAAACCCAGATCGACATTGAAAACCACGTTGCCTCCAGAGGCAGTGTGCCAGGAACTGGAAATGCTCGGCGCGTTCAGTAAATGGGGACACGTCCCTCCCGCCCACTCAGGTCTCTAGCGGTCTGATTCCTCAATGTGAAGCAGAAACCACGTTTCTTGCGGTGAAAGGGCTGTCCTCTCAGCCACTCAGACTGCTTTCCACCAGCACCGTTTGGGAGACCCCAGTAGTTTTATTTTCATTAACATCACGGGACCCCAGTCTGTGTCCCTCAGTTCTTGCGACCCCCCGGTTGTTTGCGAATTGGGGTATGTGAAAAGACAGTGCAAGAAATGGGCTCATAAAGTGATCTTATCTTATCTATGAGCAGGACTGCTCACTACTGGAGAGCACTGGAATGGCTGCATATTGAGTAGGGGGGATCTCCCATCCTGGTCCAGGAAAGCTGTAGGACCTTCTGGTAATTGGCTAAGTTGAAGTGAAGCTAAGTGTTGATATAACAAGCTTCAACCCTAACCACTAGTTATAAATGCCTATAAAACCCAAAGGACAGAGGGTGCACCTGAAAATGTGCTTTGGGGGTTATGACTCTGTTAGTACTGGCCATGATTAATGCTCTTTCCTGTGAAATTGCAGATGTCTGATTCATGCAGCGCAATTGGCGTTTAAGGAAATAAGTCACTTGGTCCTGGAAATAAGTTTTTCGATAGCACGGGCGGCCTGTTGCCGAGGCTGCGAGTCGTTATATACAGGCCTCTCAGGCTGTCCGCGTTGGTGAGGAATATTGAAGTCTTGGCTGTGAAGGAAAGCCCATTGCAGACACCGTAATGTTGACACGGAGACCTGCACTGGCCGTGGGTACAGATCAGGGTACAAAAGATAAGCTTCTTGTAGGCTTCTAACTCAAAAACTAGATTTACTATGCAACAGCTTATTTTTTTGTTCTTTACTCGGAAGTGCATTTCTTAGCCATCCTGATGCAGTTTGATCAGTTTAACAGTCTCTCTTCCTGGCTGTTTCCTCCGAGAGCAGAGACCCCTGTCCTACAGCTTTGTAACCAAGAGCACCTTGGCTAGAATAGACTCGCTGTGAATAGCAAGTTTGTTTGTTTTTAACCCCGGCTGGCCAAAAGCTGAACTCGACTAAAAGCCTGTGGCTCCATTCAAACAGCCGTCCCACTCGATCGTGTGGACGAGGGAAGGACAGCACGGGTCTGCTAGCTCCTAGGGACAGCCGGGGGCAGTTTTCCAGTGGTCCATCTCCATCGCGCAGACATTAATGGATCGAGAGGGAGTGCTGCGCAGGGCATCTCGCTAAAAGTCTAAATAGGCTTTTATTGGTTGGGTGCGCCTCACTTGACATCTGAGCACTGACTCATTTTGTGAGCTTGAAAGGTATTAGCCCACGAAGCCTAAACTAAATCGGTATCCTTACCAATAAGCACTTTAGTCTCCCTGGCCCCTAGTGCCTTAAGGTTAAAGGGCCCCAGTTTTGATGCCTGATGTGTTGCTGTAGGGACTAAGCTGAGGTGTCTCATTTGGCAAAGTTAGACTCATTTTCAGATGCAGTGTTGAGGGTGTCCTGTTGCCCTTGGATCAGGACAGTTTAGTTTTAAACAACAATAGAAGCATGTCAGAATGAAAAGGATGATTGATTAGTGCATCGATAAGATGATTTATAGCACATTGGCGATCTGATCTAGGCTTTACCGCTGTTCTGGAAATAGGCTGCTGGCCACCTGTTACCAGGTTGTACACTGACAGACGGCTGACGTGGAGAAGGTCCGTCTGAAGACATCTAAAACTGGACGCTGAACCCAGTTCTTGAAAAACGCAAATCGGGATCAATTGTTGAGCTGAGGCTGTGTCTTTGAGGCTCTCTATAGACGATAATCCTTGAAAGTTGGGATGTAGCAGTGTAGTTTTTGATTGTAAACGAATTGCAACAGTTTTTGTTTTATTCACAATGAGTTTGCATGAGCGCTTAAGAGCGTCGTCTCCACCGCGTTCCACCGCTCGGCCCGTTGGGGCAGAAGAGACGTCTGTCCGGGTGCTGGTGCTGGTCGGGTCGTGCCGTGGAGCGCTGGGAGGGAACGCGCTGGTGTGCTGGGGGAGGGGGTGTCTCTGCGGTCTCCCCAGCGCGGACTGGGGAGAACCTGCTGAGCGAGGGCCCAAGGCAGGGCTGCTCTTTCCAGAGCAAGGCTGCTGCCAGAGCTTCTGTAGGAATACAGGACCGGTGGAGACCCAGCTGCCCGCCGAGGAGAGGAAGACCTGCACAGCCATGGGGAGAACTGGGGGCAGACCCCCCCTCTGGCTCCAGGTGGATCTGTGCTCCTTCTCGGAGCACAAAGGTTTTTTTTTTAAGTTGTCTCGTGGCTCGTTCGGTTGTTCTTCCGAAGGCAGGTAGCCCTTATGCGATGCCCCTTTCCCCCAGGAGGGGGCCGTGGGGAAACTCGCTCGGAGGTTTCGCTGCCCCCTGGTCTTGTTGCATGAGCTTGTTTTAAACCGGGGGCAGCAGCGTGGTCAGGGGGCGCCCCACCAGGCAGATCGGTTTGGTCACCGGCGTTTGTCCCCCCCCCCCCCCCTTTCGTTCCAGAGCCGCCATCATGTCCATCCTGAAGATCCACGCCCGTGAGATTTTTGACTCCCGTGGAAACCCCACTGTGGAAGTGGACCTCTACACTAAGAAAGGTAAAATGAGTGGGGAGGGGGCAGGAGTTGACATAATTATCATGAGAGAGAGAGATAAGGAGGCATGTTTCGTGAGTTTGTGTGGAAGAGCCGCAGGTCAGGTCCTGCTTGGCTTAACCCTGAGCCCTTATCAGCGTCATGAGGGATCGGTTCCACGTGCCGTGTCAGGTCCACTGGTAGGAAGTGAAGAATCCTCTTCGCAGTAATGGACTCAAGTTTGTAAATAATCACAGGTTCTAGATTCTGGTATGGGAGACGAATTAAGCAGATTCATGCAGAACCCCATCTCCTTATGCCTTTAGTGTCATTTTCCTGAAATATTCTGCTGAGGCACAGGTATGAGCTTTAGCAGGGGAAGAAAATACAGGGTTCAAGCCTTCGGTCATGCCTGGGAGTTTCGTGAATCAAGGATTGACGATGCTGTTAGTCTGCCGTTCGAAGGGATGGTATTTCTTCCATTTGAGAGCCAAAGAGCTGGTCTGTTGAAACTCTCCTTTCAGGCCTCTCGTATAAAGTACAGTACAGTAGAGTGGAAATGAGGGATCAGGTTGTTGGTGTATAAAAATAGTCTGTAACATTACACTCCTCGGACTGCGGCGAGACTCTTCAGTGACTCACTCGTGGAGGGGCTAAATCCGAATAGATCATTTCTGAAGAGGAGCCAGCTACCTCTCCAGGGAGGGTTCGGGGAGGGGACAGTGAGTCAGCCGGCGAGCCGGGAGAAGCAGCAGAGAGAGGAAGGGCTTTGCATGTCCGTGGAAATCTTGGGGGGGGATCGTCTGCGAGCCGAGCTGCGAGTTGCTGGAAGTCACGTATCGGGCGTGCTCCGTTCTCGCACGTGGCTGTCTGCACGCGCCCAGACGTCCACACGTCTGCCAGGCAGGCTGCGGCAGCGGGCGAGAAGAGCCGTGTAGGTACTAGCCCACCTGAAGCAGGAGCGTGACTCGTCAGACCCTGCATACCTACTGCATCAGAGGGGAACCCCCCCCCCCCCCCTCCTCTCCAGACGCTGCTTAGAATGGCTTCATACTCCTTCTGTTAGCACTTGTACGTGCTTGGCAAGCGTCGTCATCCGTGATGCAAGAGCAACTAGGAATTTGACATTACTGCCGCACAAAACCGAAACGTAATCTGAAGGCTTCTGCCAGCTTCTGTGTGTGGATCTGCTCTGTGAAACGCAGATGAATTTTTTGTTTTTCAAGGCATTCAAGAACAATGCCGGTTTTGAAAGGCAGACATTCCCATCTGGAGAGCTTTGCTGGTGGAAGTAATCCTTTAAAGCTTAGCCCCGCTGTTTTAAATCCCTCATGAATCCCCGTTGAAGCTGCTGTGTCGCATCAATTCAGTGACCTGACATCACGCAGCAATGTGCTCTCGGGCAGCTGAGCACCCTGAAAGGAAGTAAAAACCACCGCTGTCGCGCGGGATAGCAGATTCGTGGGCGTGTTTGTCTCTGCAGGGCTTGAGAGAGCCGTAAGAAAAGAGCTCCCGCTTCCCGAGTGAGGTGTTTTCCCCGTTATTCCCGCAGCAGGCCTTGCGGAATGCTGGGCGTTGGATCTGCCTCCTGCCGACATCACAATCGGCTCCGCTGTCGCTCTGGACCTGGGGCACGGCTGTTCCTCCGGGAACAGCTGGGAAAGCAATTGCAGCCCAGCTCGGGCATCTCGTCTCCACGGCGACCAGGCTCTGTGCTGTCAGCCGAGATGCTCCTCGACAGCTGCGCCTCTCATCTTATTGGGTGCTCGTTCTCCTCGGCCGGGGGTCGGGGGAGCCGTGGGGTTTCAGCCGACGAGCTCGGTTTAGGTCACAGAGGGCTGGCGCTTGGTTCCACGTCTCTGGCTCACATCTCGGTGTGCTGGTGGAAGTGGGGACAGCGTGCCGCTGGGGTTCTTTAAATTGCGGGTGATTCTTCGACTGGCGATCCTAAGGATCTGTGCAATCGAATCGTCACGGGCAGCCCGCGAGCAAGATCGCCCGAGTTCAGTTTCCTGCGGTTGTGCGTGGCGCCCGCCGTGAAATATCCAGACCGGCGCCCTCCCGTTGAAAGGTAATTTCGGGTCATGTCTCTCCCCACCTCTGGCCCTTCATTGCCCCCTTGTGTTGGTCGTCCTCAGGTCTCTTCCGAGCCGCCGTGCCCAGCGGAGCCTCTACTGGGATCTATGAAGCTCTGGAGCTGCGCGACAACGACAAGACTCGCTACTTGGGAAAGGGTGCGTTGGGGGAGAGGACGGGGACGGGGGGAGCCCCAAAACGCTGTTTCTCTTCGTCCTCTGCGGGACGGAGCTACAAGACTGTTGTCTTTTGTGTAGAAAAGGGGACACTTTGTCTCCAGCGCCACCATTTGTCTTGCTAGCTCAGCAGATGAGAAATGAAGTGCTTTGCATCCTCCTGTAGTTCTGAAAACCCGGTTGAGCGCAGGACGGAACGTCATGGCCTAAACGCCGTGATGCAGCAGAGCTGTGAGGAGAATCGAGCCTCTTTTGTAGGCCTTCCAGTAAAATCACTCAGCTGAGCTTTTCTGCCAAATCCTTAATTTAAGCTTCTAATTCAGTGATCTCTTTTGTGAATGGCTTATGCAGTGTTGTGACATCAGTCAGCCAAGGCTTTTCTGCACTGTAATGAGGAAACACAGACGTTTGTCACCAGTAGGTTTTTCAGAACGCACCTCATCTCGAATCGCTGTACAAAAGCTTGTTTTCTGGCTGGGTGGGGAGCGTTTTTCTCTCATTTCCTGTAACTTTGCTCTCCTACTCTGCTTGCTCTGTGCGTCCTTCATCTTTTTTTTTCCCTTCTGTCAGGGGTGGGCAGAGCCGTTAAATATGTTAATGATTTCTTGGGACCAGCTTTGTGTAATCAGGTAATTAAAGTGTGTGGTGTTGTGGGTGAGGGGGGGGGGGCAGGGGTTGGCTGGATTACAGTAATTCACAAAAGCATGCAAAGGGACTGTGCTCTGACCACTAACCTTAACGCAGGCAGTCTTAGACGATCACGTTTTCAATCATTCGTCTTCACCTATATCATTTTCGTGAATCAACGTCATCACTCCTCTACCCCATGCATCTCCATATTTTGTTTTGTAATGCATCAGAATGATTAACATTAAGGAAGGAGACGGAGGGGGGTGGCGAGGGCGTGCGGTGATCGTCTAGTCTTGCCTGCTGCGCATGGGTGTGTCGTCCGTTTTGGGGATCAGTGATGGATTTGCTTGTTCCTTGCAGGTGTCTCAAAAGCTGTTGAGCATATCAATAAAACAATTGCACCTGCACTGATTAGCAAGGTAGGAACATTTATTGTTTGAACTAACATTTTCTTTTAACCATGCAATGATGAAGGTTATGTGCAACACCTCTTGCAAGGCAGAGCATATGTTTTTTTTTTGTTTAGTATCTTTATGAGCAAGTGGTTTTCCGCAGACTGAGGTGGTCTCTGAGTGAGCTAGTCTGCTAGGAACAAAGAAATCTTTAAGGGCACGGTTTTGGGATTTTAACAGTTTAATCAGTGGTGCATAAAAGTAACAACTTAAAGCACAATGATGGATTTGTTTTCTAACCAGCATGCTGAATGTCTCGGTTCATGTTGATTCCAAATTGGCCTGGTTTCTGAGATCAAGGCCTTGTCAAAGCCAATTGTGACCCCTGATTTTAAATGAATGCAGGTGGTGAACTGAGACATTGTGCAGGTGAGCCACAGCAATAATGGATCTCTGTGCTGTATTCAGGCTGCTCTGAGCTGGAACTGGATAAGTACAAAGCAATACTGATGGTCTGCGTGATCAATTATCTTAACACTTAATCTCACTGCATGATCAGATGTTTTGGATATGCTTCTGGGCAGCTGTTAAAAGTACCCAATATGAACCATTTTCTTCAAATCCTAATCCATTTCTAGCTATCAGTTTAATTAGTTGAGTAAGGGTGAGAGTTAAGAGGTGTTTATTTCCTTCATATCTCTTTTGGGTTTTATCCTTTGAAATGTTAAATGTGTGTCAGAAAACCGGTTGTACAGAAGACACTGAAGGAGGAGGATCTTCTTAAAGAGGGCTCTCGTCCTCCCGAGTTTAAGAAAAGCTGAAACATTTTGCACTAAAATAAAAGTAGACGCTTAGAAAACCAGCCTGGGCACAGAGGCTGGTTCGCTCTCGCACAAGACGCGCCGGAGGGGTTTCGTGTCGCTGCTTCGCTTCAGCCTCGTCCGTTTCTCCCCCAGAATGTGTCCGTCACCGAGCAAGAGAAGATCGACAAGCTGATGTTGGAGATGGACGGCACTGAAAACAAATGTGAGTTTTAGTGTGTGCGTGCCAAGAAATCCTCAGAATGAATCAGAGCAGTGACTGGGGGGGAACTAGAACGACCCGTAGCCTTGGAAAGGTTGTGAATCTGAATGCGCGTGAAGTTTTCAGCGCCCTTAAACAGTGAAGAGGGAACCCTTCGTGCACGACGATGAAAGCCTTGCTCATTTCAGTGATTTTCTTTTCTTTTCTTTCCTTTCCCCTTGCCCACATCGCAGCCAAGTTCGGCGCCAACGCCATCCTCGGCGTGTCTCTGGCGGTGTGCAAGGCCGGCGCCGCCGAGAAGGAGGTGCCCCTGTACCGCCACATCGCCGACCTGGCCGGGAACCCCGAGGTCATCCTCCCAGTCCCCGTGAGTGCGCGGCGGAGAGGCCTGGCGCCGACGTGCACTGTTCGAGATGTCGCCCACTGCGCCCCTTAGCGGGCTTGCACCCCTGGGAGCTTCTCGGCAGCAGTTGGCTGTTTTTTCGGCGGGGGTCGTTTTTGCTCACGTGACGTTCCCTGTGCGCCATTGTCCGTTGGCAACTGAAAGGGGCGCACGCCTCCTCAGTGACGCGTTTTCTTAAACTGCATGAAGACTTCTTGCAGAACATTTGCAGGGAGCGGGGGGGGGGGGGTGGTCGGAGGAGTCGGCCAATCGCCAATCGCCAATCGCCAATCGCCAATCGCCAATCGCCAATCGCCAATCGCCAATCGCCAATCGCCAATCGCCAATCGCCAATCGCCTTTTCTTTCCTCCGGGTTTTCCGCAGGCCTTTAACGTCATCAACGGTGGCTCCCACGCAGGCAACAAGTTGGCGATGCAGGAGTTCATGATCCTGCCCGTGGGGGCGAAGAGCTTCAAGGAGGCCATGCGCATCGGGGCCGAGGTCTACCACAACCTGAAGAACGTCATCAAGGAGAAGTACGGCAAGGACGCCACCAACGTGGGCGACGAGGGCGGCTTCGCCCCCAACATCCTGGAGAACAAGGAAGGTGAGGGAAGGAACCTCTCTCCCGGCTGCCCTGGCCGGGGATCAGGCTGGGCGAAGTCTGGGGTACTCGGCGTGGGGACGGCCGGGGTCAGTGAAGGCGCCGGGGGGAAGTGGAGGAGGTCGGAGGTTTTACTTCCTGTGCGGTGTGGGGCGCTGGGGGATAAAGCCTTGGGAGAAGAGGCCGCCTGCTTCCTTTTTCATTTTTTATTAATCGCACCCCCCCCTTTGCTTTGTTTCGTCCCTGGCTCTGAAGAGGATCTAAAACTCGTGTCCATTGACTGCGTGTCCGGCTCGGGTCACCCCGCCCCCCAGTAAGCCTCCTGGTTCAGTGGCCAGGGGTCTTCGCTAGCAGGAAGGTCAGCAGCCCGAGAGCAAGCAGGCAGATCCAGGGAGGCAGATGGTTTCCAAATTAAGGCCCTCAACTTGATACCGTCAGCTGAGCAGGGGGGGGTGCCCCTAAATTAGCCAACTGTGACCCGCCCTGCTCAGGGGGAGGGGTGGGGGGGGGGTGCTGAACAAGCAAGAAGAGCAGCTGCTGCCCCGGGGGGCTGGGGGCCCAGAGATCGAGCTCTGCGGGGCGGCAGACAGGAGTTAGGGGCCCGGCCATCTGACTGCTGCCGGCGCCCCAGGAGCCAGCTCCCATCGGAAACGCCTCGCTGTTTGCAGCCGGCGTTCGAGGTGTTGAGTTCTGTATGTTCACGATGACCTCCGGTTTTCACTTCAGCCGACGCCGTTTCCCCGTTCAGAAACGCTGAAATAGGGCGGGACGGATACTCTCGCTGAGGGGTGGGGCAGCTGCTCGTCCCTTCTTGAAGAGCTGCTCCCAGGCCGTGCGGAGCTCCAGTCCTCCCAGAACCAGCCTGATGTGCAGCTCAGCCCTGTAGTTTCCAAGATCAGCCTGTGCAGTGTTGTAATTGCCGGACAGCAGCAGAATGAATCATCCACACCTCTTCAGCCCATTGAGGCTGCTGTTTGCGGCAGTGGATCCAATGTTTAAAGTAGTTACTCAGCCTGAAGTAGGTTTTACCAGATTAGGATCCAGTGATGTCTGGATTTGCAGCTGCAGGTGACTGATCTGGAGGGAGGTGCTGTAGAGCAGTCGCCCAGAAAGACCCAGGGGCCGTTGTTCAGGCACATTGTTAGTTTTTTCATGCTGTAAGCTGTGTTACGGTCCTCTCATACAAGAACTGCACTTGTTTTTTTCAAATGGAGGGTGTTTTTCAGGCACCTCACCCCAGCATGTCGTTACTCGCATCTTTGTCCACCCATCTCGGAGGCACGTGGTCCTGTGTCACTCGGGGCACTTCCTGTGTGAAAGTTTGTCTGCGGCATTGACCGCGGCTTTTGTTCCTCAGCCCTGGAGCTCCTGAAGAATGCCATCGGCAAGGCCGGCTACACGGACAAGATCGTCATCGGGATGGACGTCGCCGCCTCCGAGTTCTACAGAGACGGGAAGTACGACCTGGACTTCAAGTCCCCAGACAACCCCAGCAGGTACATCACCCCGGACCAGCTGGCTGACCTGTACAAGGGCTTCATCAAGGACTACCCAGGTAAGGTTCTGCCCTGCTAACGCAATAGGGTTCCCTCCTCGCACGCCCGAGTTCTCCCTGCCCCTGCCGAAGCACGTTTTTTTTTCTTTTCCCAAGTTTACTCTCGCACAGCCGTCTGTTGTGTCTTAAAACAAAGATTCTAAAACAAACAAACAAGGGCCAGGATGTATTGTGAGACAAGGATGCGCCACGTCTAAAATCCAGCTTTCTTTTATAATTCCGTTTCCCCGTCCGAGACCGTCTTGCACCGCCGTGGCTCTGAACGACGGGAGGTTGCGAGGCCCGGTCGGCTCGTGTGGCTGCCGGCGTCGCCCCCAGTCTTGTGAAGGATATCGGGGTGTCCGTTCCCGCGCCTCGCTGGCCGGCTTGTCCCCCAGCCTGTGTGTCTCCCCCTTCGGAAGACCTCCCCAGTTGAGCGGCGCCGTGTCTAGCTCCCGGCCTGGCGCTCCGGTCCTTTCATTCCCTGGGGGATTGTTTCCGATGCATTTCGAATGTGTGGTCGAGGGGCCCGTGGGTGGAATATCTCAGATTGAGTTGGCACCCTGCATGGCTTTTATTTCTCTCAGTTAGAGGGTGGGTGGGTGACGCTCGTCTTGAACTGTAGGGTTGCAGAAATGGGGTGACTCTCTGGTTTTGGGGCCCTGGGTTTGGCAGCGTCTTGGCGTGTGTGTAACGCATGTGCTCAACCCCCCCCACAGTTGTCTCCATCGAGGACCCCTTCGACCAGGACGACTGGGCGGCCTGGTCCAAGTTCACCGGCAGCACCACCATCCAGGTGGTGGGCGACGACCTGACGGTGACGAACCCCAAGCGCATCAAGAAGGCCGTGGAGGACAAGGCCTGCAACTGCCTGCTGCTGAAGGTCAACCAGATCGGCTCCGTCACCGAGTCGCTGCAGGCGTGAGTGTCCCCTCCGGCCGCCCCCCCCCCTCGGTTTCACGGCGCTGGGCCGAGCTGCAAGGGAGCTGAGATTTTTTTGGGGAAGAGGGGGAAGCTTTCTTTACAAAAAGCGGTGGACTTCACCCGAGGCTGGAGGCTTTCTGGATGGACGCAGCCCCTTGTCCGTTGAGTTGGTCATGTGGGACTCCCTCCACGCAGGGCTGCTCTTTGTTTCCGTTCCGGAATGAAACCCAGAACAGAGGGTTCAGCCGAGAGATGTACTGCTGTCCGCTTCCTGTGTACTTTTTTCAGAATTGTTGGTTGATTTTTTTTTTTTTTTTTTTTTTTTTGGGGCGGGGAGAGGATCTACAGGGTCCCCTTAAGCCAGTGGGCCATCGTCTTTCAGTACTGACTCCGCTATCTTTGCATTCTTGGTTCAGTGTGGTCATTGTCCAGCATAAAGCCCTGGTGAAGCGTACTGTGTTTCCAGGGTGAGTTACCACAGCAGCTGCACAGGCTGACTGGGGAACAAATCCCTGTAGCTTTGCCGGCCTTTCAAACCGTCGTGTAAGATCTTGCGTCTTTTCTTCCACGTGCAGCTGCAAGATGGCTCAGTCCAGCGGCTGGGGAGTGATGGTCAGTCACCGCTCGGGGGAGACGGAGGACACCTTCATCGCTGACCTGGTGGTTGGACTCTGCACTGGCCAGGCAAGGGACTTTGTCTTTCTGAACCTGATCTAGGGACAGATTCGTGAAGGGAAACGGTGAAACCAAACCCGTACAGGTTCTGCTTATAGAAGTGCCACAGACTTATCGCGGTCAGCTGTTAAACACGCCTTCCAGCACAGGGTTTGCCGAAATTGTGCCCTGCATGATTGTTTTGTGTAAGATAAAATTCACAAAGATACAAGAAGGTAACTTTTTTCCCATAAATGTTCAATAATTTGTATGCAGTCAGACACTGTTAAACACTGTTTGAAATTTTTAGCCTTTCACTGACCGTGTTGCAATATGATTGAGAAGCTAGTGTCTTATCTACAACATTTTCACAATGTATTAACGACAACACTGTTGTAAAGCACTTCTTTGTGGTGCAGTTAAACGTAAGCATCTTAACATGCACGAGAATTCAGGGTGCACTATGGTCAACATGACGTTTTGCAAACCAATTTTTTTTTTTTCCTGCAGATCAAAACTGGGGCTCCTTGCCGGTCAGAGCGTCTGGCCAAGTATAACCAGATTCTCAGGTAAGGGCGCTGGGCGTCTCGGCTCCGAAGGGTTTAAAATTGAATGCAGGAATTGTGTGAAGCAGGGTGCGCAAAGCGAAGGAGCATGTTGGAGGTCTCGGGGAAGAGTACTGGACGAGACCTGCAGCCTTGAAGAGCTTCCCTTCTTTTTGACCTGGAATCCCTGCTTGATGATCTCTGCACTGGATTCAAGCTGCCCTGTGGGTTTTTGAAATGCCCTCATAGTCCTGTCCCTCAGATTGGCAGGACTTTGGTGTGAGCATTAGGCCTTTACCAACAATGGCCTCCAGATACTCCCCACCTCTGAACTGGCTTCATCCCTCTGCTCTCCTCCCCACTGAGAGCTGCTGTGTTGGGAGCGGACTGGAGCATCATGCAGGTGGGGCTGCACACTGGGGGTGTAAAGCGCTTTGAGTGGAGTGTCCAGAAAAGGGCTGTTGAATTCTATTAAGGTAGAGCTCACGGGCCGCAGTGCTGAAAAGCTGCACCTCTACTTCCGTGCAAGTTTCTTTAGCAAATAATGAAATATTCCAGAATTAAAATACCTAATCTAATCTGCTGTTGGCAAACCATCAGTGAGACGGATCTCACTGCACTGCCCGACTGAGAGGGAGTGGTTTTAAATCCGTTCGTCACAGTTTTTGTAGCGCTGGCAGCCAACCCACTGATACCTTGGCAGTTTTGTGCTGAATGAAATCCTGACTTGGGTGGGCGGTTTCAGGCGTCGGAGTGACAGACGATATTTTTTTGTGCCGTCTCTTTGACAGGATTGAGGAGGAGCTCGGAGACAAGGCTCGCTTTGCAGGCAAGAACTTCAGAAACCCCCTCACCAACTAAGGTGTGCTGCCGCTTCCTTGGGGCCTGCCCGGTCTTTCCTGGCACCACACGCCCGCACACAAAGCCCCGCCCCCCCCACCCAGCCCACCTCACTCGCTCACGCCCCCCCCAGCATAGTTCACTTTCTTCCCGGAGAGAGGGGCGCGCTGAAGAGGGCCAAGCATCGACGTCTGCGGTCCCCATTCGTGCTCCAGCTTCCTGATGCCGGGATCAGCCCTGTAATGTGTGTAACTCCGTAACTGTGCGACAGGTCCTTGTTTCTTCGTCAGCTGTTGTGATTTGTCTCTTGATGACCTATTATAGTAAAAGAGATTTATGTGCAATGTGCCCGCCTATCGGAGAAGTTGTAGTGTTGCTGTATGTGTGGCGAATAAAATCTACCCTCCCTTGAACGGTTATGTCCAAAACAAAAATGCTTGTTTGTTGTTTTTTTTCGCCCATCCCTGCAGCCCTGTTTTTGCTGATGGACAGGGAGGCTTGATTCAGCGCTACAGAGTGCTTTGAAAAAGTTGTAACGTAGGGAAGATTCTGTCATCACAAAAACAGTCCAGTTTCGAACAAAGCCGTGTTCCTCTGGGAACTGCAAGTGTTGAGACCAAACTAAGAAGCACTGGATTATAGACTTGCTGGATCTGCCCAAGCTGAGTCTGCAGTCCCCAGACTTGTTTCAGCTGCGCTGCCCTGTTAATGTTTTAGGAGGGTCTGAAGAATGAGACACTCAGCTGGTGCAGGCACTGCCTTGTGCACAGCAGGATCTCCCTGATCACGGGTTCAAGTCTGGTTGTATCGCCAGCGCGCTGTGACTGTGTGATTCCCCTACTGATGCTTTTCAACTGACTGCATGTCCTACAGCTCTGCATAGGGTCAGGTGGGATTATCCAGACAGGGCCCTTAGAGCAGCACAGTGCCCCCCTGTGGCCAGCTGGGTGCTTGCAGGGGTTGGGGGGACGAGCCTGTTTTCTAAGTGGCACTTCTCCAGGCCAGGGCTGTGTTGCCTGTGGGTCATGTCCAGAGGCTCAAAGGTGGGTAGGTTCTCCTTCTCCCATGCGGATCTTGCAGTGCTTGTAGCAGGAAGTATGGAGTGCACAACTCTGACTCTTCCAAGGGGTCTGTCAGGTGGGAATAACAAATTTGGCAATTTAATGATCGTGAATACAGATGATCTGGGTGGCGGTGGTATAGCTCCCTCAGTGTTCATGTGTAAGGGTACCTCATTGAATGCATTAGTACTTATTTACAAAGATGTCAGAGACTTGGTATACCTCTGCTATTTTAACCATGCCTGCAGATACTCGAGAATATAATTTTTAACCCATGTGGGCTAGGCCGGAAAATTAAGTTGGACTAAAGTTTTTTAGTTTACACAGCATAGTCAGTCTGCTCGGGGAGGGAAAAAGCCTGCTGTTACTTTTCTTCTGATAATTTGTTTTCCATTAACTGGTAAAATTAACTTTCTCGGCTTTGTAAACCAGTTCAGTTTCCCAAGGAACATGTATGGCCAGTGATGTAGAGGAGGTATAGAAAGAACATCTCTGCTACACAAGAATAATGCAGTACTCATTTTCTCTCATTTCTGCTCATTTCAATTTTTTTTTTTCTTGCAATAGTAATGTATCATGGCGAGATGGATCGGGGGCAATTAAGACAAAGCGTTGTGCTTTCACCTTAATGGGTAATACAGACAAAAGCTGCTCCATCACCTTGACTGTTAAAACTGCTCGCCTGCAGGGGCAGTTAGGAACTGAAGACTTGTCTTGCAGCGCTGGTGCCCTGGGTTCAGTTTCCTCCCCCATTCCAAAGACAAACTGGTTGGTTAATTGGCTTCTGGGAAAACTGGCCCTAGGAATGACTGAGTGCACAACCTCCTTCATGTTGATGGACAGAGAACAGAATTGCACAGATCCATTCCATATTTCATGGGTTATGACAACAGTTTTTTTCAGACCCTGCTAAAAAATCCTGTAATTATTTAGGTGGCTAAGGAAGGAGGGTTGCTATGTGCAGTATTTAGCTGCCCTGTGTATTTCTGAGTATTTTTCCTGAATGAAATGCGTCTGGTTCCAGAGTTCAGTGCTGTCATAACAATGTAGTCCTAAATTCTGTGTGTAGTTCTGACAGTGTTGTCACATCCACATCTGGGTGAACTCTTGAACTGTACTCTGGCATGAGGGGACATGAGTATTTTTACAGTAGCAGAAGGAGTTTGAAACTGTGGTTCTAGAGTGAGCCTAAAGGTTTTATTGGGAGTTTTTTTTAACGGATGATGAGATAGGGCATGAAAAGTCTATTAATGCTGCACAAATGAAACAGATTTGTTCAATTTGTTTAAGTGCAGCTCAGTTGATATTAAAAGCCCTATTGCTCTTCAAACCAGGGCCACAGACACCACAAACTTGAATGAACCTGCTTTTGTTTCATGATTTGGGATGCCAGTCGATGGATTAGGGGGCAGAGGCTCTAGCTAGCCTAAACCGGTGCCAGGATTTATCAAGGCGTTTGGTGTTGAGTAAAAATAGAAAAGCGCAGAGAGAAAATCCCCACCAAAATAGACAGCCGAGAAGGTTGTTTTCTTGAAGCTTCCTGACTTACTTTGGCTTATTAGTTTGCCAGTGTGCAGTTCAGACCGAAGCACCCCTGGATAGTGGCTGTCTGTGTTTGGGGGCTGAGTATCCTTGTGGATGTTAGTCAGATCCCTATGGAGTCGGGATATTTCCTCCTGCTCTAGTTTAATAAATAGCTGGAGTGTCCTAATGGCCGAGGAGCTGCATCTGTGTGCTTTCTTTACACTTTGAAAGCTGACCTTCCGGGAATCGGCAGTCCTTGTTACATCATGACAAACCTTCAGTCAGACAGCTGTCATTTTGTTGCTGCGAGAAAAAGCCCAGCTGATCTAATGAGGTCTTTTTCCCTCCCTGTATTATAGTTCATAAAAAGTGAAAGCTTTCAGTCTTTAACCACAGGGTGGGCAAATTGCATTTATTCATTGTGTTCGTTTGGTTACACTGGGAGCCTGCAGAGCATCACAGAAGATTGGCACAGATGTGAAATGCCAGTCTGGTACAGAGCTGTGTTTTATACTCTTTTTACACCTAATTGAATATCTAATGAAAACGGAAATGGCACCACGACTGTACGAGACACTAGGGGCTGTAAACCCGGTAAATCTGGACGAAAATCTTAAATATTGACCGTTGGCTATTGGCTGTACTGCTGGTGCTGTGAGGGGCGCCACCTTGTGGCGCTCAAGCACTACTGCGACGGCCAGGCTTTTAACGCCGCGGAATCGGGGTGAAGCCTCGGGTGTCGCAGGCGGGTGAGACAACATACGAAAATGCCCACACGCCGGAAGTAAAAGAACGGTAAAGACTGGAATTAAGCAATGCAACAACGCAGTTCATTTGCACCGGCGGCCACAGGAGGACATAGGCTTTTCCGTCGATGAATTGATTTTCCTCTTGTAGCTCATGCTTTCCCCTGCCATCGCACGGGCGCCCGTGTGCCTGGTCAGTTCAACACCTTGAGCACACGTCTGTTTCCGGGGGAGGGCGCGGTGCGGCAGGTGAGCAGGGGTGAAGGGAGACGCCGGCACTCGAAACCACCGCAGAAAGCGCCTCAAGATGGCTGTGGATCCAGGTGATCTGCAGGCGCCAGCGCCACCTGGACACCAGCCGGGGCTCGACCAACCTGAAACCACCTGGAGGAGGTTCAAAGACCCGAAACAACATCGCTGATGATGTGCCCAGGTGTGTCAGAGGGTGTGTTTCTCAGAGTCCCGTGTTCCGTGTAATATTGTGTGTTATACTACTTTTCTGCACGTGTTCCTCACCTTTCAGGTGGGAGATCAACGCGATTCTGCCGCCGCCCTGGCCTGCCAAACAGCGCCCTCTGGTGGTGACACCGCAGAAACACGCGAGGAGCGTGTAACAGGAGCAGCTTTCGAGATTCATGTCAATGCACAGAATATTAATAATAATTGCTTACACTTATATAGCGCTTTTCTGGATAATCAGCTATCAGTGGGGAGGAGAGCAGAGTGATGAAGCGGGATTATTAGGAGGCCATGATTGGTAAGGCCCGATGGGAAATTTGGCCAGGACGCCGGGGTTACACTCCTACTCTTTCCGAGAGACACCCTGGGATTTTTAATGACCACAGAGAGTAAGGACCTCGGTTTTACATCTCATCCGAAGGACGGTGCCTGTTTACAGTATAGTGTCCACGTCACTATACTGGGGCATTAGGACCCACATGGACCACAGGGTGAGCACCCCCTGCTGGCCCCACTAACACCTCTTCCAGCAGCAACCTTAGTTTTTCCCAGGAGTCTCCCCTCCAGGTACTGACCAGGCTCACACCTGCTGAGCTTCAGTGGGCTGCCAGTTGTGAGTTGCAGGGTGATATGGCTGCTGGCTAAATTCCGAATTAAATTCGGAAACATGTTTAACATCTCAACTTCGAGGATTTAAAGAAAATGTATTTTTTTCCTCATGAGGTGGCAGTACTGTGGTGGTGTAGAAAGTGCCTTTAACGGCTTTGTAGAACGGCTGAAAGTAAAAAACGTGCTCCATCCAATCTAATCGATCACATGAAGCGAGGATGTGATTTTAGTAATCAATAATAATTAGATATATATATTATTTTGCAGTCCAGTAAAAAAAAAGTGATTCAAGCAGGATTTCAATAACCATATCATTTCAATTTAGGCGCGTTTTGGTTATATTAATAGGCTGATCACACCCCACTTGAAACAGTCACCTTTTTATTAAAATTTAATTTAAATACCTAGGAAGCGCATATACGCCGCGTGTGAAATCAACATCAGTTATTGTAATGTGAAGCTCTGCTCCACACAGAGTGCTACCCGGTGCAGTCCGATAATAAGAGACGGGCTGTCGGCGTACAGATGAGAAAAATGAGTTAATTATAGGGACACCGGGGGCACGACTTGTAAACACGCCAGATGAGGTTACAAATCAGCCAAAGACGGATCAATCACGTTCAGCGATCATCACGCTTGTGGTCGGGGTTCGCTTTCTTTAAGTCTCGTTTCTCCGTGTAAAAGGGCCTGGAAAGTTTTGAGGTGGCAACAGCGAGAGCGCACGTTTAAGACACACCACCGCTGTCCGGACATACTTTTGTTTCCCGACTGGACGTGTGTCCCCGGTCCCGTGAAAGACACATCTCTCAGCGGTAAATTCCCAGCACAGTTAACTCGGCATCGTCACACTACCGCTGGCTGCAACCGGCGGAGAAGCGCTGTTTATGACTCGGCTTGCAGCGAGCCCACTTGTGGTCTTTTCGCAATGCGATGCCGTGACGAGGCGACCAATCCCCCGTCTTATTTGTATTAAAATTAGATCCTCTCCCACCCTTTCATTTTTTCCCCCCTGTACGGTTCATTGACGTGCGATTTGTGTTTAGAAGCTGATGTGACGTTTCTGTCCTGCCAATTGCCAATCGGTTAAGCGCCAGAAGACGGAAATGACCCACACTGTAGAAAACAAACACCCGCGTTCCTTTCCACGGGCATCTTTGCGATGGGCGGTACGTGGATGGTCTTTTCAGGGTAAATAGCTGAACGGTACGCGACACCCATGAAGAAGATCAGGGGTTAGGAAGACTCCACTAATGAAATCTGGGGTCTCCCATCCCTGGGACTTGGGAACACTTCTGTGAACAGTTAAGGACGGGAGCTGTTAAGAGTCTCCTTGGCACTTGTTTGGGACCAACATGTGAACACACTTCAGCGATGGAGGCGTGAGCAGGTTACAAGTACATATCAGTCCAATGTAACACTTCGGGGTTCAGGTGGGCGCCCTTGTCGCTGCCGCATCAGGTCGGCCCCCCACCGCCGGGGGAGTCGGACCCGGGCCTCCGTTGTCACTCAACAGAGACCCAGCCTCACGTGGGAAAACTCTCGCGTGACTTTTGCCATGGTGTTCGAAACGAGTGACTCGCGAGACAGTCTTGGGGTCTCCAGAACCAGCGCTGCACCCCACTGATTTAGGGTGACCTCTAGGAATGAAAGGACTGTGGCTCCCCAGGACGGGGGCTGGACAGAACGGGTTTTCGGTTCCTTTACAGAAAAATAATCGCTGATCTATCTCGGTGCTCGCTGCGGTGTCTTGGGTCTTATTGTCCCTGTGAATGCATGGTGGATAGACATCCTATAAATAGGCTGTTTAAAAATAATTTCCCTAATGGATGACGATATTCTTACACAAAAGATTATGTGTAATCTGATCCAATGCCTTGGCTAGTTGCCTTACTTCTTAAACTCACAGTCATAATACCCAATATTCAGTCATCTTTATCTGTAACGGTGTTTTCCGCAAATGGCCGTGTCTCAGTAGTGTGTGATTTCTGTGAAGGTTTTGAAAGTTGCCACACTACTGTACTGTTTGTGTGTCTGATACCACTTCCTGACCGCTTCACCCAGTACAGCGTCGTGGAGGAGCAGGCGCAGCGGGTGCGAGGCAGGGTATACCCCCGACGGGACATACAGAGTGTGTGTGTATATATAAACACACAAACACAACTTAATTATCGAACACTGCACCACAGGAGCGGTCAAACAGAAACGCCACCGGCGACCTGGGGTATCTCACGTGTGATCGCTCTCTCAATATATAACGACAGGGCTCTCGGTGCTGCTCAAGTCTCCGAGAAGACACATTGATGTGAGGAGATCGCACACGACGCACGCCGTGCCCTGCAGACACCCGCTGCCTGCTGCCTGCGGCTGCGGGCGACTCAGCCTGGCACGTGCCTTCATGGGGCTTCCTGTCACATGACCTGCGGAAAACCAATGAGAGGCGAGGGCCCCTCCCCTCCCCCCAAAAGGGCCGCTAATTTCTTTCCACCTGCCTGGACATTTCAGGTTTGATACTGTGTCGCTGGGGCAGCAGCGCAAACACAAGCATGTTGATTTATCCGAACGTCAGTCCAGGTCGTGCCCGGCTGAACGGGGGCGTGTCTGGCGGCCCCCATCAATCGCTGCCGTCCCGTGACCGCGAGGCCTGCAGCGTGGGTCCGAGCCCCACGAGTGTGCAGGGGGTCAGGCGATTCCACGGGACTCCTGGGTCTGGGCGCTATGACTTCCGTCCGTGAGAAACCGGGAGTTTTCATGGCTTGGGCCTACACACATTACTGCAGTGGAGCGCACACTGTCGGGATACTTTAGATCATGTTTTCATTTTCAATAATAGTAATTATAATCACAAACGACGCGCTGATTCAGTATCCCTTAGATTACTGTGTTTTGCACATAAAGGATGACTAATGTGGTGGTTTTCGCAGGGCTGCCAAAATACTGGAGCTCTGCCGTTGAAATGAGATGCGGGCCATCTGCCTGGTGCTGGCAGCAGTGACGGGGGTATTGAATTGGATTCGCAGAATGTCAATTACACACGCGCACCTTTCAAGTTACAGACGAAGGTTGTGTTGCTTCCTTCGATCAGGTCGAAGCCTGTTTTTTTTTTCCCCCTTTCCGCAGTCCAGTGTCTTGCCCCGGAGCTGTAGCAGTTCCTGCCAGTCTCTCCGAGGCTCCGCTCTCGCTCGGTCCCCCTTCACGACGGGTCTGGGCTTCTTTGCTTCACTAGGGCGAGGACGCTTCACCTGGTTTTGTTTCCGCCGTTCCTTCGCCCTGTGGTGTGCCTGTAGAACAGAGCAGCCCACCCTCGCCAGCAGGGCGGGCCTCCGGGTACCCTTGTCCTAATGACTCCCACCCCGCGCTTCACAGACAGGGTCGACCCGTTCCGTCCGTGACAACGACCACGTCTCGAGAGCTCTTGCTCAGCTCGCTGTGCGCCCAGCTCGCACCCGGGACCGCGGGCGGCACTGTGAGCCCCATCCACCTGCGGAGGTCGTCGCTTTGTGTTTCTCTGTATGCCGAGTTCCAAAACAAAACAAAAAGCACGTACTAAGACAATACCGGAAGGCATTTCGGAAGCGATAAAAAATGTTTAAGAAACCGCTTTGAACGGTTTTTTTTTCTTTCCCTGGGAAGCAGAATTGCTCATGCACACTGGGGCCCGGCGGAATGGGTTGCACACTTGACCGCAGTCTTATCGTTTTCCTCTCCTTAAACCACAAACGGCAGCACGGGGCTCGCCTGCAGCTCATGCCGTCCAGCTGGAGCTCGCTCAGGTCCGGCACGGAGGCGCGCCAAGCCTGCGAGAATCGAGACGCGAAACACTTGACACTAGAGCCTCATGCCTGCCGCTGTACAGAGTTGTCACAGCGTATTCCTTCCCCGGCACACTTCCTACGAGAGCTGGCGTGCAAAGTCTGCTGTCGAATGAAAAATTCGCAAATTAGCTGAGGAAGCTTCCCCGTGCTCTGCCGCAATTTGCTCCGTTTTGAAAGATCCGTCTACGATTTCAGAGCTGTTTACCTGATGAGCTAAAAATAACCCGATATATTTCACGTGTCCCGTGTTTTCCCTAGACTTCTGCCTTCAGCTGTTAGCGTATTACAAATGAAGCGCATTTTAAGTCACTTTTCCAGCGAGTTCATCCCTTTTTACGGTAGTTGATAATTCTGCTGGTGTGAAAACAAGCTCAGTTTTGATGCATATGTGTCGACGGAGGTACAGTATTCCTGGATTCGTTTTTTTTTTAAACTCGGGATGTGCTAGTGGAATATCTCTAGAAGGGGCACAGACGCCGCCTTTGTTGTCAGAACAGAATAAGTCGTACTCTGGGTTTGAGTCTGTGAGAAACGGAAAGATAATTATTACCTCTATAGGAGTGCTACATGGAACGGAGAAGGTTCATTTCTGTTGGGGTGATAGACCCTAAATGGGTAGAAATGACCCTAGACTGATACATCTTCTTCGCTTTTTTGTGTGTGGCATTTTAGTTATGCCGCCTAAGATAGCTGCCCCGATGGGGAAGGATGCGGTACAGACGGTCCGCACACGAGACTCAGGACACTTCCTGGGTGAGTTGCAAGGTACCCCCTCCGCTGGGGTCTGGGGGCGGTCACCCGAGTGGGTCCGCCGGACACGAGGAGTGACCACAGCCACGAGCAGGGTAGGGTGGCCGTGCCGGACCGGCGAGAAGATGGCGGCGGAGACTCCAGTGCTGCGACACTTTGAACTCCCCCTTTCACCTGTGCCCCGAATAAATACACGAGTTCCGATCAAATCAAGTCGCTTTACCCAGAATCATCTTTTGCCTGTTCAATTCCCAAACGCCCCCCCGCTTTATGTAAGACAACTTGAAAAACCCCCAAGTGAATCTGAATAAAAATCACCCGAGCTTCCGCAAGGACGTTTGGCGGTCCAGGGTGCCCGTAAAATCTGATTTGTTCCGATTTTCAGGTGATTGACAAGCTTATCGCCCAAATGGGGTTCTCACAGTTACCGTCGAACTAGAATCGGAAACTCTCGCCATTTCTCGAATGCAACTGATGAGACCTCTTGAAATGAAACGGTCACAAGATGGGTTTGGTCGCAGTCTCCCGCAGTTGCACGTTTACACCGGTCCAGTAGCACTGGTTGCAAACGACGCCATCGATTTCTGTAGTGTTATTGGCTGGTCTGCTAGGGAACCCTTTATAACTCCTGCCTAAGCAGGCTGTAATCTTGTGGCAGTTTGCTCGACAATCGAGACGCGATTGGAAGCCGCGGCCGGGTTTAAATCACGGGAGGTGATGTACATTGTAATAAACGGAGAAGACTTTGCACTGTCGCTGGTTGGGTCGGCGAGAGAGAAGGGAGACACACCAAGGGCTACTTTTTCCACATTCCCTCGGGTGACCATTAGCTGGAGATGGGTTTCGCTGACGCAAATTAATCTCCCCTTCTCCCCATCCAAGCAATCTTCTTATCTCTCAGGAGCAACGGCAGTGTTGACACGGTCTCGCATTGTGTGTTGAGCCTCAGACATCCCGGTGATCGCCGGAGCTGTTCAATAAACCACGCACTCACCTTGTAGCCGCAGAATTGACTGCGGCGGGTAATTTCTACAGTTAACACCTCAATTCAGTGATTTTCAACTGGGGAGGGGGGGGAGTGGTGTTAAAATCGAAACAAAGAGACATCATTCGCAAACTGGCAGGTCAGAAATGTTTGGGTTTTTTTTTGCACAACAAGGCACACTCGCAGGTAGCAGCTCCCAGCGGAACCGTAGATGAACAGGTCCGCCTTTTCATATTTGAAATCCAGAAGCGCTGGATATATAATGCACTTCAAATCGATGTCTAATCTGAGAGGTGGTGATGGTGTGTGTGTGTGTGGGGGGTTCCTTAGTGCGAGTGATTTCTCGAAAAGAGCGGTTAGGAGTCCACTGGGGGGAAATAAAGGTTGGAACCTATCTCTCCAACCGCATCTTCACGTTTCAAAAACACACAATCGATACCTTATTGTAAAGCGCTCGGCTCTTTTTTTTTTTACACATCACGGGTGCACACACACTGTGGCACGCACAGACACTCTTTTAAATCACTACACGCTCTCACCTCATTGGCTGGGATCGCGCCCAGACCACCCAGGCGGCCAATCGGAGCGCCCGATACTGAGAGGTGGGCTAAGCACCCCCCCCCCGCCTCTTTTTTTTTGTGTTACTCCGACCCTCCCCGCAGGAAGGTGGTTTCTGTCTTATCCGGAGAGAGGAGAGGAAAAAAAAAATCTCCTAACATTGATATTTACACACACACACGCCACACTTAATTCCGAACCATAAATATTTATGACAAAAACACGGATCATCGGGAACGGTCGCTGACGTTTTATACAAAAAAAACACGCAAAAAAGTGGCACATACTTCCCCCTTGCCTCTAGTTCCCTGCCTTGTTTTTTTTTTGACGTTGTTGCGGTGAGCGCTCCCAAAACACTGATGTTGTAGAACAAGCGAAAAGGTAAGTCTTCAAATTCACCAGCGTGTGTACTTGGCGAACGGTGGGCAGTCTGGGGAGGACGAGACGGTGAATTTCCGGCTGGTTTCATTGAAAATAAGGGCTCGCCAGCGGTAGTGGTAGTGGTGGTGGTGGCGGGGGAGAGATCCGTGTTTTTCTTTTACAATTCAGGCTGGTGTGCTAGTTTGAATGAAAGGGACCAGACCCCTCTCTCTGTATTGTTATGATCATCCTCCTCATCTTCTTCTTCTTCTTCTTCTTCTTCTTTGGGGAAACTGTGTTTTTGTGGTTTGTTTGCCCTCAGAAACGGCGACAAAAGAAGCAAGCTTTTGATAGAATCGGCACGGTGGTACCAAAAAAAAATAAATAAAATAAACCGATCCATCTTTCTGACATGTGTTAAAGCGGGTCAGCCGGGGAATGTTTTCCGTTTAGTGGTTTTGGAAGGTTTTAGTTTTATTTATTTTTTTTGGTCGCCTGGTTTGTCAGTAGTAACAGTCAAACGCACTTCTGCTGGGTAATTGTTACATTGACCTGCGAGTCTTGCGCACCCACGAGGTGAATTTCGGTGTTTTATTTATTTATTTTTATTTTTATCACCTCGTGGGTTTTTTTAAGGGGGGGGGGGGGGACCAAAGCATTTTGTTGTACAACCCGGACAAAAACAGAACAGAAATCAGTCTTTGAACTGTGCGACACCCCCCCCCAGTGCCTTGAACGTGCTTGGAAACATTTGGTAAAACTCGTTTCTTGGGAAGTCGTGTGAAGAGCAGCCGCATGTTTTTTTCGAGACGTCTTAAGCCCTCACTTAAATCGAAATAGAAGAAGAAAAATTCCTTCAAAACCAACCAAACACAAGAGCCAGGTTGTCCGAACCCCGTGTTAATTGGCCCTGGCAGGCTGGTGCTGATGTCAGTGTTGTTAAATGGTCCCCTTGTCAGTTTCTTCACACGATGGCTCAGTCATTGTTCGGCAGCGCTAAGCCGGGGTCCAGAGACGGACGGGGTCCGTCCGGTTGACGTTACTGGGGGGGCTGGACGGGAACAGGACGGTATTCGCTCTCTGGAAGGGAGCCAAGCCCGGCCAAGCCACCGGCCGGGAGGTGTCTGAGCGAAACGCCGTTGTGTTTTGTGTATATTATGAATGGCTGCGTGCACTCGGTTTCACCCCTCACGCATGCTGCGCACGATTGCCATTGTGAGCCGGCTCACGGGGGGAGGAGATAGCGTAAGACAAACGCGCTGTGCGGTTTAAAACAATCTCAGCTCCCTGTTCCCCATCGCGGAGGGCGAGAAGCGTATTGATCGTGTCAATAAGTGTCTGGGCTGTTGGGGGTGGGAAAAAAAAAGGAAAAGTCCTTAAGACGCCCTCCGCTGCCTTTAGTCCAGACCCTCCTTGCCTACGGAAACTGGAGCTGCCTCATGAGTAGTCTCTGAGATCATTAAAGTCAACAGTTTAAAGATGGTGGATCGTTTGTGTGAAAGATATTAAATCGTGGAGTCGATCTGATGTTCTATTGTTCCAGTTCCCCCCCCCCCCCAGTTGTGTCCAGGATAAGGTTGCATCGGGATATTCTCTTGCTCGCTTGCCTTGCTTCTCCCAAGCTTATTTTTTAAAAGTTTACTCACTCAGACTTGTGTGTTTGTATGTTTGGGGGTGTGTGTGTGCACTGATGTAATTTTTTGCCCTCATGTGTCAGTGTTATAGAAACAAACCTATTTTTTTTCACCTTTTCTTTAATGAAACGTGCTGGGACAGTGAGAGGATGAAGGGCTTTGTTCACAAAGTTCTGTTGTTAAGCGAGGAGGGGACGGGCCGATTTTGAGTTTTAACACTTGCAATGTGCTAAACCGCACCGAGAACCTGTGGTTTAGGGGAGAGGAGTAAAATTACAGCACGCAGGAATGAAGAACTCTGCGTCTTATTTTAGTGAAGGACGGTTTCCCGCTGTTTCCTGCTAAAACAAGCCTTTACAACCCCCCGTGAGATTATTGTAAGATCCTGGGCCCCCAGTATTTTTTTGTTTGTTTATGCACACAGTCTCTTCCGGGATGTGCAGAGACCAGGCCGTTGAGGAGACACTTGCTGGTACTGGAACTTTCAACAGCGCTTGTTTGTTTTACAAACGAGAGGAGACAGTTCGTTGGGTCCAGCCAGCCCTTTTGGTAGTTAGTGAACTGTTCCCAGGATCTCCCCCTGCTGTTTCTTGAAAGAAGTCACGGTATGGGCTTCCAACAACATGACTGAGCTGCTTGTTCCACGCCCCCACAGCCCTTAGTGTAAAGAAGTGCTTCTACCTTCTCGGTTTTAAATCCACCTTCACATATAAGATTTCCAGAAGCCCAACAGCATGACAAGCTAGCTTGTTCCGTACTCCCACATCTCTTTGTCGTCATCCTCGTGGTCTCGAGCTAAAATGTGCTTAGTTGGCAGTGGTGTCCTCTGGTCTGTTTCACTTTTGAACCTGAAGCAGTGCTTTGGGTTGAGTTTGTATTTCCCATGGGAAACTTTCGCGCTTTCCTCTGTGTATTTGACTAAGCAGTAAGTTATTGTTACAGAACAGAAAAAAATACTTCACAAGGCGCTGCGTGCAAAATGAGCCTGGTGGTAGTATACATCAGAGAATTCGACTAGTCAGGCTTCTGCTACTCTTTGCTTCTGCTACAAGACTAAGTGAGCCAGTGTGTAAACATTTCCGTGGATCCTCTTTGAAGGAAAAGGTTTTTGCTGAGACCAGTTTAATTTAGTGCTATTGCAAGGCAAGAAGAAGTCCGGAACCACAAAGGCTCTTTGGCCTGTCTTGCTTTGTTTTGGTTGCCTGCAGCTCATCCAGGTGTGGGCTGAAGGACTGTAGCGTGTTGGGATTCACCGGCTTGGCCTGGCAGCTCGGCTGGGACACCTCTTCTTCGTGTGCGAAGGAGCCCCTCTTAATTTCGGCTCTGGGGCTGTCCGTGCCACATGTAGCCTGTGGCGACGGCATCGTGCTGTGAAACATAGAGGCTTGTTGGAGGGGAAAGGGAAATCGGAGGAGAACAGTTGTTCGGAACGGTTGTCGAAAATTTCGGTTTGTATTTATCTCTGGAAGACTAAATCTGGTTTGTGTGGAGGGTGTTGACTTCATGCCTTTTTTTAAATCTGACCTCTGGTATGTAGGAGGAGGCAAGAAATGGGATGGAACTGTAGTGGCCAGTCTTGAGCTGCCATTAATGAAAAGGCAGTAAGTGGAGCTAGTGAATGCTCCTGCTGTGCTAGCTAGCAGCGAGATGTGATTTTTAAGTTGCTGTTTTCAAAAGCCGGTAAGCGGATGTTAAGCAAACCTGTTGAAGTGCGCCCAAGGAGAAGCTGTGTTTTTCACACATGAGCAAGACAGCGAAACGCGTTAAAATTCATTTGCAAAGAGCAGTGTGGCTTAATTTGAACATCCCCACTGTCTTTTTAAAAGGAGTTTCTTGGTTCTTTCTCCTGAGCGCAGGCAGTTTTCTTTGGAGTACGTCCATCACCTTGCAGTACTGCTGGGTTTGCGCTGTTTTAATGTTCAGGCATGTAGCCTGTTAAAGGCAGCAAATTGAGCAAGTGTACTGTTTAGCATACAAGAAAAGGCTCTTGACAGGTGTGCTGTTTAATTATGCAGCTGAGGAATCATGAGGTGTGTTTGTTCGACCTTTATAGTGATAAATAATGAATTGCATAACACTGGTATTACTGCGCTCACACATCTTTCTAGTATTATGTATGAAATATGTTGTAGCGGTAATAACACATGGAGTAGATGGCTGATGCTGTCATTGAAATCCATTAACAAGTTTTGTTGTGCTTGAGTAGCCTGCACTGTGCCTGTTTTGCTTTATGGTTCGTGCTATAGCAGTGTACAGAAATAGCATTGTCTCTGGCAAAGACACCTCCAATCTGCTTTGCAAACAACTGTTACAGTTTGGATAAGCATCTGTTGGCCTTTTAATAAATAATGAAAATCTATTTATTTTTCTTGCTTAATTTCCAATGTTGTTGCAGGAAATGTGTGAGTCGAAAGTTTAATTTAAAGTAAGCTTGACAAGGATGCCGTTTTTTTACATCAACCCTGCGAAGCTATTTTGTTGGCATTGTTTTGCTTTTGCAAATCAACAGGCTGTTTACGCGTTTGTTAAGAAGGGTAAAATGAATTGGATGCATTAGTGCGCACCCATTATTGACCATTCTAGATTTGCTTAAGGGCATGGAGGCACATTTTAATGGGACTGTGGAAAACTGCACTTAAATTGTGTCATGAGATCACATTCTGGAAGCATTGACAAACTGGTAAGTGACTTAATTTAAAAAAAAAAAATCATCTGTATTTTTTGTTGCGGTTAACATATTTACCACGTCACAACAATCAATATTTCTGTCAAGGCACTGTTACAGACTGGCTTTCATACAGAGATTATTGAGAACATTTTCTGTAGTATAAAATAGCTAGGGGTTGTTAAATGGCGTCACTGAGCTGCGAGCCATTTTTGAAGGCTTTGTGAAAAAGCAAGCCTTAATCAGATTACACAGGGTAATTTATTCGTATGAACACAGTAATGAAGTTTATCTTCTGGGAGCCATTTGATGCTGGACTGATCTTGCTGTGCTTTTGGTTTCACAAATAGAGAACACAAGACAGGTTGCAAACAAAGAGGTCGTTCGTCCTATCTAGTTTATTTGGTTGCTAGTAGCTAATTGATCTGCGGATCTAATTTACTTGTTTCGAAAGAAGCCAGGATATCACCTTTCCTCATGTGGAGCTTGTGCCATCCTTCCACATACCTTTGTGTAAAAGAGTACATAGTCTTGTCTGCACAGTCTAATGTAAATAATCTGTGGGCACCATTATAGAATTCACTTTGTAGTGCTGTGATCAAGATCTGAAGGTTTGGTTGAAAGTCTTGCAGGTTTACTCCTAACGTAAGCTTCAATTAAACCTAATTCATCCAAACCGACTTTTAATTTTGTCGGACGTCGCCTGTAAGTATATAATAAAATTGAATTAATTATCCATCTGCGTAGACACGGTGACGTAGCTGTTGGTACCAAGGCCTTTTGTTTTTGCAAAGGATTTTCAAATGAGAAGGAAGGGGGGGCTGTTTTAACAGTAACCGAGAGCACATGGAGCCCATAAATCACTAGAAAGATGACCCTGTAGCCCTGTGAACATCAGGGCCCAGTGATGTTAAACAGATGGTTGGTTAATAATTAAAGTAGACGTGTTACATTGTTTTTGAACGTTTGTATGCATCAGTGTGCACATTGTATAAATACACATGCGTCCCTTTATCCAGATTTTACAGGTGTGGAGTGCAGAGTCTGGCTTTTAATTTCTGTGCAAATAGATGTAACCCTGCTTTGGGGGAGGGGGGGAATCCATTAAATAATCCCAGTTAACATTTGGGTTTTCCTTATATATCAATTCCGGGCATCACAACCAACCCAAAACGCATTTCTGCAATATCAGCCAAACCTGAGGCAATAAAATAGATTCAGGCTGCTATCCTGAGGATTTTTGCAGTCTTGATCCAGGTCTTTGACATAAATGTGTGTCATACATTTATATACCTATTCATAGGTAACACAATCCGCTTGCATGGCAGGCTTTGTGACAAACAGTAGCTTGTCACTGGAGGTCTATTCCTGTCACATTTCCTGACACTGTAGGGTGTCCCATGTGAAGGACTGGCGTGCTGTTGCTGTTTTTGATTTGTGTAATCTCATTGCGTTTAATATAAAGGCAGGATTTTTTTCCCCAGCCTTTAAAATACGCTGGTATGAAGCTGTTCTCCTCTAAAGGTTCTGGGATTTGTACACTAATCACTTCTACCTACAGTATGTTAGCTATATCGGTGTATCACTTGATCAATATTCCACAAAGAGGTTGTACACTCCAGTATAAAATGATGAGATAGGCAGTAGTGGTGAATATTGGTGGTGGGGGGGGGGGGGGACGAGGGATCTGTATGCAATTCATACGGCACTAATTCCAGACCTGTTCTGGTTTTTAAGAAAAATGAACAGGCTTGTAGGGCACTGGCAATTTTGCTATCTTGCAGCTTCCCGATTTAAAAAAGGCTTTTCCTTAGGCTGTGGCTTTTGCACCGAGGATCGTGTAGTGTTGAGTCGCCCTCGATAGGTCCGAGTTTTTTGTTTGTCTTCGGCTCGTCAGGAGCGAGTGCTCCCTCCTGCTTGTGCAGTTCAGCCACTAATAGTGTGACATCCTGCCCACAGGCGAGGGAGGCCGCCTTTCTCCTTGCAACAAAATCCTGTTCTCTTGTAGGGTTCTGTCGACACCCATTAAGCTAAAATGGTGTGCATCGTTTATTGCATTTTTAAAACACACCATGTATCCCAGCTATTGACCCTCTTGTGCTGCTGAGTGCCGTGTGTGTAAATACAGCTGGAACTGGCCTCACCAATGATCATGCTAATGTGAGTGAGGCCAGGGCCGTCTGTTTTAATTTAAGTTTCCTTTATTCCTTACTTGGATCATCCCTATTAACCCACTTTCGGTTGTAAGACTATACAGCCATGTGCAGAAGCCTCCATGTGCTGTTGTTACAGGAGTTATTAAAAATTAAAGCAACCTTCTAGGATACCTGGTTTGCCCTTAATGCTTTTTTTTTAACAAAAAAAATAACCTGTCTTGGATGTATTCTTTTCACTCGTTGCAGTAGAAGTTAATTCTTTGGACAAAGTAACAATGCTGTTTCAAACAACGCTTGATAGGCTATTCAGGTGCGGTGCTCTCATTAAATTGAACAGTCTGTCAACACTTGCTGACAGTCGTGCACATGACATGTCAGTTCCTTCTTCGTTTCAAAGGAGGTTTTATCCTGCACATGCCAAAACAGTTGTAACTGACTACAGCTTTTTCCGTGTAGGCCTCTGTGGTGTGTTTTAAGATATTAGCCTGACATACTGCAGTGAGTACGCTACCAAAAACAGAGCTCTTTTGACGTGGAGAGGCGCACTCTGGCCTGTGGTTGGCAGTGGCCAGCCTTTATTGAGTTTCTTT
Organism: Lepisosteus oculatus; assembly: GCF_040954835.1. Classification (NCBI taxonomy): domain Eukaryota; kingdom Metazoa; phylum Chordata; class Actinopteri; order Semionotiformes; family Lepisosteidae; genus Lepisosteus; species Lepisosteus oculatus. The sequence goes on along the minus strand of NC_090720.1, from coordinate 1,499,289 downwards.
GTGCCTTTCAGTCCGTTCTGGGCTTGTGCCGCCCGCTGGGCTGTAGTATACTGCTGCTGTGCTTGTGCTGTCCTCGGGGGGACGTGACCTGAAGACGAAGATATTAAACTTGTGTGAAACCAGAACCCGAACTCCGCCCTGTGAAATGCCAGTCGTTCTTTGGCGCATTTGCAGCTTCAAGTATGAGGGATTTGCAAGCTCCATGTCTGTTGCTCTGCAGGTGATTATCGCTGCTAGGACCTCAATTATATTATGAAGGATTCCTGAACTGTCAGGCGTGTCTTTTTATGAAGTCCCAGAGTGGACCGGAAGGGATTTCATTATGCGGTAGCTGGGAAGGTTTTGGTTTAATTTTTTTGTGTCATTATCGTGTACGCTTTTTTTGTGCGCACACAGTAAAAAAGATTGCACTAGGCTTGCCAAATTGCAGAGTAGGCTTTCTGACTTGCGGTGGCGGTGCATTTTCTAAGACTGGAGGACTGCGGTTAGTTGTCTTTTTCCCTGAACTGTGAATGAAGCCCTCTTTCCAATTCATCCTCCTGGACTGCTCAGTAAAATCACCCTGCACTTTCTAGATTGCTGAAATGTTTTTTTTTTTGTGCAGCCCTTACAAAGGCAGGACAGTGACAGAGGGAGATTGGTTAATCAAAAGTGACAGGGCTCTGCTCAGCGTATTTACAATAAAAAAAATAAATCCCCTCTCCAGATAAAGCTGGTGTTTCTGAGCATACAGGTCTTTTTTCCAGAAACATGGGTGTTTTTATTTGCTCCAGCTTGTGTTTCTCTAGCGTAAAGCATGTCCTGACACACTGCGTTAAAGATGTTAGGCTGTGTGTGCCAGCCAGCGCTTTAAAATTAATAAGAGAGCTGTGAGGAATTTTACTAGATCGCTCCAAGATGTCATCTGAGATCAGACAAATACAAGCTTGGGAGTCAACTTGCGGGATTGGGAAAAGAACATTTGTAATTTTAAAGCAAAACAAAAGCAGATGCCTGGAAATTACAGTGCCATGGGATTATTTTGGTTATGAAAACTATTAACAAGCTGATGTTTCTGTTTTAACCATGCGCCTGATTTAATTGCAATGCTAAGCCATTCTAGCCACAGTAAAAAGACAAAGGACTGAGAAATGGTTTTCTCTGCTGAGGACAGTTTTCCTTTTCAGCTACGAAGAGCCAAGTGCCTTATTAGGACCCCAGAATTGAATATTCAGCCGTAAAAGAAGAATGACATACCACCCTTTACATTCGGAGGAGAAAAAGCGATTTAGAACAATACTGTGTTGCAAAGGGAAGGTTGAGTCATCTTGAATGACAAACCATTGCATGTGCAGTGCATAAACACACAATGCATACCGGTGCTTTATTACTTCTCCCCCATGGTTGCCTGGAGCTGTTTTTGTTAAGTCTCCTGTAATATTGCACCATCTTTAAATAATGCCCTCAGTAGTCGCTTCCTGAGACAGTTCCTTGATTTATACTGAGTGCACACCTTGTCATTCTATCATGTTTTATACAGCTGGATGGTGCATTAGTTTAAATCTGTGTTCTAGCCATGGCTGTCTGATTGTTTGCTGTGAAGGGGAAACAAAAAGGAGGAAAAAAAATGGATGACCCCCTCCTCCCTTCACCACTCTTACATTTGCAGCGGTTTTCTGGCAAATTTGCACGTAGGCTGTGCTTTTGTCTTCTCTCAGACTTCTCCTTTTCTGCAACTTGGAGGTATTAATTCAGACGGTAGGTTGGGGGTAGGGAGAAAAGAGGAAGGGTTAAGTGTGTGTTGTGTGTGTTTTAGGTTTTCCACTAGGAATATGTTTGGGAGTAATCTGATCCCGGGGGGAGGGCTGGGGGTGGTGTTAGGTTTGCATTGGTTGCTCTGTGTGCTTTTACCTTTAGTATTGATGCGCTGCATCACCTTGGAGCAGGATTCAGGCTTCTGTGCATCCCTGTTCTTAACAAGAAAAGCACCAGTGGAGTTTGTATGTAAAGTCCACCTGCCCAGTCCGTGTGTTTATTTTGCAGAGGACACAGCCAGACTCGAGCGCGTAAGAAGAATGTTTTTCCTCTGTGAAAAATGCCCTGCAGATTTGCTGTAATGGCCATTTCATAAGTAAATAAGATGGTGAGAAAGTTTTAGTCCTATAGAACTAATAAATCATTTGATCACTTGAATTTCATTGCCTTATTTGTCTGCTGTTTTTCTTCCTTTCTTGTTCTTTTTGGTGTGCTGGATATGTTGTAAATCAGCTCAGATCGATCCTTGCTTTTTTTCCTACTTTTCCATTGAAAAGGTCGTGCTCTACAGAATTTTTTCTGACATCTTAATAAAAAGTAATTGGTGATCAATACCCAATATTTGACTGATTTAAAGAATGAGCAGGCTAGTTTATCCCGTGCAATGCATTTCGGGTCACAGGGAGTCCAATCAATGATATTGATTAATACTGCAGTAATACTGCAGACTGAAGTGTTAAGAGGACAGCTGGACTGCTGAGTGTCTCAGGTCTGTCATTTTATATCCCGGTCATTTGAATCTGCACAGCATTTGTTAAGGAGCCTAACAAACAAAAGCCAAACAAACCATGACATGGTTATAACAGTCTACATTCAATCAATGTGTTGCATCTGGAGGTACATTTTATTCTAAAAAGTATAAAGTATTTTGTATGCTTTGTAATGCACAAAATATGGATCCATTTGATGTACACTTTATTGCTGGGATAATTGTTGGGAGATTTTATCAGGAAAAACAAGAAAAGTGCTCTTGCATAATGGCACAGCACCTTCCAGTAAGTGCCATTTAGGAGACCGAGATTATATAAAGAGCTGACTTGTTTTATCAGGCGTTTGTGGTGCAGAATCGCAGGGCCACTTGTGTAGTTCAATTGCTTTCTCCTAAATTAGATGATGTGTCCTAATGCTGTGCTTGTTTATTACAGACCCTGGGTGTTTTTCTTATGAAAAGAGTCTTGTTCCTGTAATAGAAAAAAGACATTGTTGGTCAGGCAGAAGAATACCAGCACTTCTGTGGATTTATGTACTGATTTGAGCCAGCTCGTAATTGATGGATTTATGCTTTTAGTTGCATTTACAGCACTTGCTTGAATGGGAACAGAAAGCAGTTTGTTAGTGAATTTACTGATGCATAATATAAGCTTGGATTTCTTCTGGGCGCGGGACAGTGATAGGCTAAACATTTTCATTCTTCTCTAGGAAAGCATTTTAAATTGAGATTTCTCCACTGTTTGCTCACAAATGGCTCAGTAAACATACTGCTCTAAGGAAGCATTCATCGTCCCTGTTCAAACAGAACCAGATAAGGTGACAATTTGTCATATATTGGCACAGGAACAGTGCCTGAACAAGGAATGTTGTTGTCTGTCTTCTAAAGACAATGTCAGTTTTTTATGTTTGAGATTGACTTAGTCTTTTTTATTCTGTATCCCTGAATTTAAAGGATTTTTTAAAACTTTTTTGGACAAGGACCATAATCTGCTGAATTCATTTGTTTGATAAAGAACTAATATACCTGCAGATCTGTTCCTTTGTTGAAACCATTGAACACTGAGACATTGATCTGTAAACTGTATTTTTTGTCAAAAGCCCTTTTATTTGTATGCATCTACTGTTGTTCTCGGTAAAAAACTTAGAACTGGAAGATGACCTTTTGGGCAACAAAGTATTTTCAGCTCTGTTTTTAGGTAGTGAAGTTGGCTTTGGGGTGTCTTTCCACCTTGGCTCTTAACAAGCTAAATCAGCTGATCACTGGCTTGACTGGGTCAGTTTTAACAGCTGTTTCTGGCTCTTTACGTCCTGGTGCCTTCAAGAGACCTTTAAAACCAGCAGACTGGCTGGCTGTCCGGGATCAGAATTGGACACCCTGCTCTATTGCTTTAGAGGACACTCCTGTTTGCCTGGTTGTTTTTCCAGTCCTTGCCTTTGTCCCCGTCTCCCCATGTATAAAGAGTCAGGCCAACAAAGTCCATTAAAACATTTTTTGCTGGTTACTGTCGCATGTGTATGCAAAAGCCTGCATCAAAGGCAGCCTCGCATTGAGAGTGATCCTTGGTGACCATTTCCAAGGGCAACACGTTTGCCTTGAAGGGAAAAGGGCGTCGGACGAGCGGACGAAGCCGTGTATCCAGCATTAAAAGCGCAAGAAGATGTCCCTCCCTTACCCCACCCGCCTTGGTCTGTTTTAGGGCGATTGTACCGAGCTGAAAGTGTTGGAGATGGAGATGCTCTGACCAGATCGTCTGTGTTCCTTCACCGCCATGTCAAAACTAAATGCAGCCAAAATGCTGATAAAGAAAAGAGTATGGGTGTAACCCCGGCGTCCTGGCCACATTTCCCATTGGCCCTCACCAGTCATGGCCTCCTAATTACCCCCATCTATAAATTGGCTTCATTACTCTGCTCTCCTCCCCACTGAGAGCTGGTGTGTGGTGAGTGTTCTGGTGCACTATGGCTGCTGTCACATCATCCAGGTGGGGCTGCACACTGGTGGTGGTGGAGGGGATCCCCATTACCAGTAAAGCGCTTTGAGTGGAGTGTCCAGAAAAGCGCTATATAAGTGTAAGATATTATAATAATAATAATAAGTCCCATCCACTGTGTATGAAGGTCTCTCTGAAGTGCTGGGTTAGGCCGCTCTGGCCCGAGTGCGTGAGGTAAGCTGTCGCAGTCCTCCCAAGCAGCACATTAAGCCAGTGGAGAGCATGGCTTTTGCGATAGTTATCAATGCTTATGTAAAGGGTTTTCCTGCCAGTTTCTCTTCTCATCTTGATAGGATGGTGGTTTACATTGATTTTCAGATTATGGCCTGTATCTGCCTGACTTGATTTGCTGCCCTCTATTGTTCTTCATAACAACCTCCTGTCATAATAGAGGGTTCTGTGAAGCCCAGACCTGATGTAGCCAGCAGCAGTTTTTTTTTTCTTCCTGTGGATGTTTGGTCGCAGTAATGGAGGAAGACCCCTTTTTGTGTGGGTGGGATGTTTGAAAAACGTTTTGGGGAACAGTCAGGCATCATGCTGCCACTTGCCAGTGCTGTTGTTGTTGCAAATGGTTTATTTTTACATTTTATAAAGATGTAACTCTAGAAAGCTGACAGGTGATCTGGGATTTTCTCCTGGTGCATTTTGCACAGGTCAACGATCCTTCAGCTGAGCTTCTGCAAGACAGTTTTTTTCTGTTGTAGTTGCTGGACCCTGGGTGGACGTGATCTTTCTTTTGTTTTGTCTTACTCCTGAAGAATGTGTACAGGAGGAAGGAGGCTGCTTCACGCAAATACATGTAAAGTCCCTGCCTCCATGAAGGAAAATGGTCGACCGTTCGATTCAAATCTTATTGAGGCAGTACCGCACACGAGGACTAAATGCAGAAGGTGTATCCATTTCTGTGGGGAACTTCAAAACTAGTGTTTTATGTTCAGTTCCAGGTAAAAGATTAGTCGGCGTAGAAATAAGACACTCTTCCCGTGCAGCTGTCCCGGTCCAGGCACAAGCTGCAAATCCTGGTGCAGATGACCGTAGAGCGAGAGATTCCTCCTCTATCTTGAAACCAGACAAAATAACGGATGGTGTTTTTTTCCTAATAAAAAGCACGAGGACAGTAACTTACTAGGTGTAAAACGGTGTTTGCAGCCCGATTGATAATTGCTCATCTTGAAAATGATTTTTACCTTATAAGTCAATATTTCAGGCAGTTTACTGTTAAAAGCAGTTTCAAATCAACCCCTCCAGCTCTTCATTTCCCCTCAGTGGTATGTGGGGATTGTCTTTATAAAAGGAACTGCACGTTTGTTTCTTTGAACCCTGGCACATTATTACACTAGTGAGACATGAGCCCAATTGCCTTGTATTCATCCCTGTTGCTGTTTCGGATTCAGAATCCCTGCTCTGTACGCCATGCAAAGTGGAGTTTATTTTAAACCATGGGTATGGCTGTGATTGCCACTGTGCTGTTGAATTTAATCAACGTGTTGTAGAAGACTGCAGTGTACTCCTGCTCCTGTTTCTCTGCAGTGTGTAAAAATGCATCTTTTAGCCATTTTTCTGATTTTATTAAAAAGCTGATTTAAAGCTCATAAACATTTTGAATGATTGCAGCTGTGATGAGGGTGATAAAAGCCAATGATAGGTGGATATTTGCGCTGGAAAACCGAGGGAGGGAGTGCGAGATGTACTGTCTAAACGGGCGAGTTATAATATGAAAAATGACAAGTGCGCTTTAATTCTCCTTGACATGTGAGAGCTGAAAACACTGATGTGGTTATAGCAGGCCTCATATCAAACAATCTTCCTCAAAAGAGGTGCAGTGTAACAGAATTGAATTTAAAGTAAGCGTGAAATCTAGACTGCAAAATAGTCTCGAGCTCCTAATGGCTTCAGTGGAGGGTCCCAGAAAACCCTCATTTAAAACCAAATTCTTGTACGTATTATTCCTCTTAAATCTATGTAGAGTGTGTTTCGGTGAACACTGCAGAGTTACCTGATTAGACTTGGTAATGCCGCAATAATGAATCTTGTGGGAAATAGCGTGAACAAGCACAAATGCACTGTAAAAAAAAAAATGCAGTTTCGAATGTCTGTTTCCTGATCCCGATTCATAAATGCCATGCGTGGAGCAGGTGAAGTCCTGGGGTACCTGAAAGGTGCAGGTTGAGTGTAAAGTCTGAGGAATATTCTTTCCCTCCAGGATAACGTATTTTTATTAGCCAGGAAAGCAAAGGAAAAGATTTGTCTGTACAAATATGTCATGTTTTCATCATGATGAGCTGTCGAGGAGAATTAAAAGAAGGGGGAAGCCTTCATTATTCAAAGCAATAAGGAAGAATATTGAATACTGTTAGCTGGGATGTTAAAGGAAAGGCCCCAAGCACTTTAGATTAGGGTATTTTATTATGGCCACTGATAGGTTTTAGAATTCCTTTTTATTGATGTTGATCTAATGCATTCTTCTCTCTCCTGTTCAGTGAACCTTCAATCCAGGCAGTAAAAGACAGATTATACAGTAGCTCAGACAGTAACATGGGATTTTCTTTTTTTTAACAAAAAGCATTTTTATCCTTGAAGTATGGCTGCTGAGGCATTTTGTGGTGAATATACACACAAAAATAAAAGATGTTGCACTAAATTGGCTTTTGCACAGTTGCGTCTTTGCTTCATTGTCACATTAGAAACTGGCACAATTAGAATTAATGCTCCTTTAAAACCCGGGTAAGTGGTTTGATCCTTGTGACTTGGTGTGGAATAAGCAATGAAGATGCCCTTGGCCTGGGATCAGTGTAGGGGATTATAATCCTAATGTGGTGTCGAAAAGGGAAAAAAAAAAAGGAAAGATGAAATTGGGCGTGGAAGAGACGTGCAGGAGGGCTCATGCAGCGGCTGTTGCGGGGTCTGGATGCGAATGCTTTATTTACTCGTGCCCTAATGAAGTACAGCCGTTTTGATTTGATGCCTAGGTTGACCTTTAACACGGCTCCTTTCTATTTTTCATGCAGAAAAAAAAAATATTCATGTGTGTACGAGCTGAGCCGAGCTGAGGCTTTGATGTCCTCACGGGAGATGGGATAACACAAATGATGTTTGGGTCGCTGTGTCCCATAAAATGTGAGTTTTATCCCCGCTGTTGTTGCAGAAAGAACGGCAACAAAGCCTCGCTTCAGAGGCGATCTGCTGGGGGTGGGGGCTGTGTGTGTGTGTGTAACAGGAGAAGGTTTTTTCAAATTAGCATGCATTAGACGGTTAGTGCAAAGCGGTTAATTATGCAAGATTGCGCTAAACTGTACATTATGATTAGCTAGTTTTCCTAAATCAGAAGCGCGCTCACTGCCACATCAATCTCCCAAGCTGTAGATGACATACGACATAAAGCAAATGCAATCTTCACACTAAACGTTTGTGCAGAATAAATAGCTGTGCAGATGAGTTTTTATACTTCAGAGGTTCTGTTTTATTTTATTCCTTTTCTCCCTCTTCTGCATCCTTCTGTTTTGCAGCGCCGTTCCTTTTATCACGGGGAATCGTTTTTAATAATAGCAGCTTGAGGAGTGTGACGAAGCAGCCAGAGGAGGCTCCCTCGAGAAGGAGATTATACAGGAGAGATATCAAACCATGAATCATTTACGCTACCCTTGCACTGAAGCACGGCTTGCATTTTTAATGAAGGATGATTGCATTTCATAAACAGACTTTAAAAATTAAAATAATACCGATCCGCTGTTCATTTGGCCACATTATAAAAGGATTTAAAAAGCGCGACCTCTTCGGGGTTCGCTTTCCCCCTGTCTGGTTAAGGGATGTGAATTTTTTCTTTTTAAATGCATGGGCTTAAAGAGATAACTTGACCTTCCGAGCGAAGGTATTGATACTTTTGTTCTCCTTTGATATCGGAATGTGTTAAATGGGGAACCAGTGTGGAATCAAGAGTGATAGGGGGTCATTTCCTTACGAATTCTCTGAGCGCCTTTAAAAATTCGATATTTTCCCCTGCTTGGTTCCGCGGGAGACCAGAATACCCTTTAAATGGGTGATTTACACCGACAACGCTGCACCTGTCACTCAGAAGCTGGAAACTAGACAGAATGTTGAATAACAGGAGGATTTGTTTTCCCATAGATTATATTTGGATATAAGAATAAAAATCCTGACAAGGCAGGCTTCTACCATAATTAGCCCCTTCTTAGGCAGCGTTTGATACAAACATAATCTGTTTCCTCTCCACATTAGGGAATCGGGCTGCTTAAGCATCTGCAAATACAGCATGCTGCATTTCTCTCTAGAGCATGCTTCTGTTCTCCTGCATATCACATTAATTGTGTGTGTTGGGGGGGGGTGGCTTATGTCATAGTAAGATGACTAGAACTGTCTTGTTTAAATATCCTTCGTCTTGTCGTGCGCATCTGTTTGTCTGCCCTGTAGTGTCATCGTACATTTGTTTAGGTCTTCCTGTATTTTGGCGTTTTCATTTTCTCTCCCCCCTCCTTTAGGTTTTTAGAGCTGGGTGTTAATCAATTATGTAAAGTACGTACAATATGCATACTCACCCACGCAGACATATCTTATTAGATCATTGTTGCTTTTTGGAGGGGTGGGGTAAATAGTGGAATGCTGGTGCTGTCTCGCCCCCACAGCCCACCCTCCCCTGGCCCAAAGACGCCTCCCTGCAGTTTGCATTCCCACTGCCCGTCGGGCCTCGGCCTGTCCTCGGCCCTCCCTGCTCACGATGTCAATAACGTGAGAGGGCAGCTAGCCACGTACTTGAGAGCCTTGTTCCAAATGCTGATTCTGATCCCCCCCCCCAAAAAAAGCGCCCCGTTTCTAACGGCTCCGCTCCTCTTCGCTGTCCAGGCAGGCTCTGTTTATGACCCGGCTTTGCGAGATCACACTGTTAACATGACATCATGACATCTGTAATAGTCAAGCATATTGCAATGCCATCAAGTTGTTGTTGTTTTTTTTTTGCTTTTAAATGAGAGTATTAGAAGCAGGGTACTGTTAATAGGCTTTGACAGACACCCAGATGTGTTGCTTAGGGTCTTTGCAGCGCAGGATGGCTATATGCATGTTCACAAGGGCCAGTGCTCCTTCTGCTGGGAACTCCCAGGAGTAATTGGCTTTGACGGATACAGGTAGCTGCAATGATACTGATTCTTAAGCTCGCGTGAGCCGCATAATACCGGCTAATGCCTGGAGGATTCTGTACCCATCAATATGTCCTCAGCTTGCAAGCAGCTCTTTTTATACTCTCCTACCCTGGCAGTTTATTAAAAGAAATACTTGCTTCCTGCACCGTATATTAGATTTCTACACTGTCAAAACTGTCACCGCAGATAAAATGCTGTCCTACAACGTGCTGCACATCTGTGTTTATGTTGTAGTCGGCTGGAGGGATGTGGCGTCGAAGGTTGTTGGAGGGGGGAGAGAAAGGGTGGTGGGAGGGAGGTGCTGTTGGCGGAAAGCTGTCCATCATTTAGGGAAACAGCCGATTTCTCTGAAGGAATGGTTTCCGTTAAGTGTTGGTATCGCACCGTGCACGTCCACAGTGTCTGTGGTGTCCTGTCGTGTCCCTGCTTGAAAGTGTTGTAGGCTCTAGGAGGCTACAGAGGACTGTAGTGCATTCAGGTCTGTTCCTTAGGCATAACCCTACCTTTGCTTAATTGAAGGGAAACTCCCCTCCAACACTTGCTTGGTGTATCTTTCTATTGTTTTAATCAGAAAGAATTTGCTGAACCAGGGGCACCAAAACAGAGCAGATAGAGAGGAATCAGGGGGAGGATGCTTTGTAGAGCACGAGACCTGTAATTGGAAATTAAATAATGCCGACATGGCAGAGTTAAAAAAAACACACATTGGTATGATTCAGACAAGGTCCAAATAAAGAGGATACCACAGTATTGGTTCAATACAGTAGTTCTGAAATGGCAGTAGTAAATATTTCAGGGCTTTCAGTGTCAGAGAGATAGCCCTATAAAAGGAGAAACCGTGTAGATGGATTTGACATCCATTACTGAAAGGGGGCAAGAGAACGGAGGTCAATCAAGGGCAGCAAGGTAGAAAATGACCAACCCACATCAGGTGTGTGTGTTTGGTAATCTCAGCACACCAGCTGAGCTACAGTGTGCAACACATCAGCCCATGAAACCTGGTTTAGGAAGAACGGTTTGGGGGCATTGATTGAAACGTGACCGTTAATTCTTTGGCCCTGGATTGATTTGGTGATTCTGCAAAATATCGCCCTGTAATAACACTTGGCCGAAATGAGCCAGACAATCAGTCTTATTTAAGCGGAGGGGTAATTTGCTTTTCTCGTATCCGGACCTGCTCAGTAAATCGTATGTGAAATAATTGTAGGCCCTTTGAGAAATTTAATGCGTTGATGTGCAGAAATACATCCCCTTTGATTTACGGGACTTAGTGATGTTTGTTTATACCCCTTCGCCCCTCTCCCATGGCTGAGTGCTGACCTTTGCCCTGCCCATGTTCCCAGCGCCTGACTGCTGCTCCGGGGAAGCAGTGTTGTCCCATCCGGGCGGAGTACCTGCTGGGCCTGGGACGCAGAGTTCCTTTGGAGAAAGAGCAGATTAAGCCTCGGCAGGACAGCATGGGGAAGGTGCTGATATCTGTCAAGTATCGCAGGAGAAAAAGGAGGTGCAGACTGAATATACGAATCCTAGATGGGTGTGCTGTGTCGTCATACGTGGGCAGAAGAAGACTTGACATTTGTTCCTTGGAAATGCAGAGCAAGCTTGGTGGTGGGATGTTTTACTGGCTCACCAGTTCGTTTCAGGGTTTTTAAACATTACAGCATTAGGGTGTGTGAACTAGTCGGCCTCTAACGAACGGCCTTTTTTTCTTTACCTTGGTACAGAGACATCGCAGTCTGTCAAGAAAAGGGCCTGCTCTCCCCGTGTTCGCCTGGGTCTCCTCCAGGTGCTCCGGTATAACTGGTACTGATGGGTCTGCTGGCTTCTGGGAAAGGCCCTGGTGTGAGTGGGTGTGTGTCTGTGTGTATCCTGCGATAGTCTGGCATCCCGTCTAGGGAGCGCCCTGCCTTGTGCCTCTTGCTTGCTGGGATGCTTCCCTGAGTTGGAAGAAATGGTTAGAAAATGGTGGAAGATGGAGGCCAGCTTTTGCCCTCCTCTTGTAAACCCTCGCTTGTTAGGGAAACGCACAGCGTAAAAATGGATTAAGGGAGATGTATACGGAGAAGAAAACGGAAAGCTTGGGTTTGGCATTTGAGAAGCGGTCTTTTTCCAATTAATCCCGGCCTGTTTTCTCCCAGCTGCTGAGCGTACCTGTCACAGGTGCCTATACTGTTGCTCCCCACATGTGGTTAAATAAGCCTGCGCCCCCGTACACACGCACACGCACAACCCCTTATGTAATATAAATATTACATGCTTTCCATTTCCTCATTAATCTTCAGAACATGCATAGAAATGAAAAATTAATTTATGTATAGTTCCAGCTCCCCTATCTACTGGAGATAATTAAGGAGAACTAAATTGAGCTCTATTAGAAGGATTTCATTTCTTAGTTAATATTTGCTGAATAATAAGTATAACAGAACTGACCTTCTTAAAACAGTTTTTCCCACGTAAAAACTCTCTCATGGTTCAGTTATTTACAGTTAAAAACACGTTTTTCTGTGACTTCTCTCCTCAACTCTCGCCTTTTCTCACTATCTCCCTACCTTCTGTTTTCGGTACTGTTAGTTTTTATTGTTTTTTTCCAGTTTCCAGATACATTTCCTGCAACATTTGAGGATTCTAGTATTATTTGAACCTCCAACCCCCTGCTTTCTCTCCCTCCCTGCCTTCTCTATATGTCATTCTCTGTTTTATGAGTTATTTCTTAAGCCTTCGGATTTCTCCTCTTCCTTTGGTTTTGATAGAAAATAACTTTTTGAGGAAATTGAGCTGACCTTGGTCTCTCCCCTTCTCAGTATAATGCTGATGTATGGTTTGGCTGCCGAGATGCTCGGTAAGTGAAAGGCATGTTTTTATTTCCCTGTGCAGGTCGGGGAAGTCAAGAAGGATTACAAAATTATTTTATTTTTCCAGGAGAGAGACCGCTTAGCAGTCTAGTACCATTTGAGGATTTTTATACCCGTATAGGTGGAGCCAGTACTTGGTGTATGAGCGAAAGCATGTTGCGGAAACCCTGTTTTTTAGGTTATTAAATGCCACTCATAAGGATACATTAGTTCTTACTAAACGTTTTAGTTCGGAAAACTATTAAACGAGGATGAATTAAATGTTGAACGTAGCAGATATCTGTCCTCTTGTCTCTATTATTGTGTTATTATGAAGAGCCCTGTGTTTGATGTTCGTGCGCAGTGTTACTGAGGTTGGTAAAAAGGCGACCGAGTCTGGATTTTTGGAATAAACGAGTAGTCATCAGCTCAGATACAGAAGACTGGGAAGTGGTTGCACTTTGTCAGATGACCGAGCTGTTTGTCAGGTCTTGTTTTGGTTTTAGATGTCTGGACACAGTATTTCTATTACAGAGTAGCGAAGCCGAGGTGTTGTCGCTGGTAGGGGCACAAGTGCTCTTTTGTAGGGCAGAAACACAGGACTTAAACTCTAGGCAATTAAAATAAGGTCACTTTCAGATGAGCTTAGAATTGAAATTGAAATTGCTTTGCCGTGGGTGTATGGAGTGATACAACCTCACGTTTTCCATAAATAAAGCTACAGTTATTGCTATTATGTAACAGTTGTGCACCTGCTTTAAGGTCTTTAATTATGGATTAAAATGCGTGCAGACTGGAAACATTATACAGTCCCTCCAAGCTGTACACAGTGCTTAAGTGCTGGCCTGCTTGCGATGTGCAAGGAAACGGCATGCTGTGGCGAATCGGTCGCGTTCGGGTGCGTTCTGGGGAGTTCTGTGCTGAGACGTGGCCTCTTGGTGTGGAGTGGGTGAGGCAGACCCACAGGCCTTCGCCCTGTCCCTCCGGCCGGCCTGCTTGGCCTCCTGCTCTGGCTCCGCTGCGGTGATCTGGCTGCGGAGTGGCTGTCAGGGTAAAGGGGTCGTACTTGGCTAAGCATGCCACTGCCTTCCCATTTCGGGAAGGCTAATGCGCTCTCGCCTAGTGATGTATATGCAGTAATCACCTGACTAATCTCGCTGTGATCCAGCCAAGTCCTGGATGATGACAGCAGGCCCGGCATGGTTGATCCTCTGCTGTTATGTGCAGATCCACTGTCCTGCAGAAATATAAATAGCGGCCGTGTTTAGGCAACAAAGGTGTGAGGGCTGGGGGTGGTGATGGGGTGATTATTAAGGCTGAAAGCTGCATGCAATGTTTGTATTACAGCTATCAAGTGGGCTGAATAATGAGTCTGAGGATCTGTGTCCTTCCAGCTTCGGCAGAAAAAGCCTGCCTCGTTTGTGAAAAGGCAAACCGAAACGTACACCGAAATTGAACAATATTTTTTTTTTCCCCAGAAGCATAAATAAAAGCAGTTCATAAATATTTTGTGAGCGCGTTATCATGTATCTGAAATGCGCGGAGTCCTGCAAGTGCATGAGAACAAGCAGGCATAATGTGCTTTTAAACTCAACTGTTTTTTCTTTCCTGCTCACCACTGTTTTTTTGGTTGTTTTTTTGTGTGTGCTCACAAACTGCATGTGCGTTCATGCTAAAAATAATGAGAAGGAACATATTTTACAGCTTTGTAATTATCATAATCTATCACTGTACCTGCATTTGAGGGAATGAGAGCCTTTTTAAGAGAGACTTATATTTGCGTGTAATACATTGGGGGTGTCAAGGCTGAGTCATTAAAGCTGCCAGTGTCGTGTTTTAAACTGTACAGTGTCTGTGGGAGCTGGTGGGGATGGCGACACAACAGTTTTAGTTTTTGCCTTCAGGGTGACTTAATTTCGACTTTAGGCACAGGCAGCGCGAGGGAGCAGAGCCTGTGGAGATTGTGCAATAAGTCTGAATCTGCAAAGGAATAGATGTCTTTATCTCCCCACTGCTCTGCCTACCACTTAACACCTTGAGAATACAGACAGTTCCCATGATACCAGAGTGCCATTCCCATCCTGTCTTTGCTGTCTATTGTTTCTGGGGGTTGGGGGGAATCTGATTTTACATATAGGGTGTGTGTGTGTGCCCGAGGGGAAGTAATTCATTCTGTTTTTGTTCGTGTACGTTAGGCTTTTTTAATTTCTTGATAACTAATCTGTAAAAACAACCCCAAAGCCTCAGAAATCTCATGCCTTGTTTAGGCTAGTAAGTGTATTCCTGAAAAATGGTGATATTATGATTACAGCATTTTGATGATTAAGTCATTATTAGTGACACACAAAATCTGTCCACTGGTACTTTGACGTACTCGGCTCCTTTTTTGGGTAAGTTATTATGAAACGCCTGCTGCTGGGAAAAATCAATGTTTTAATGCAGTGGTCTAATCCAGAGACTTAATAACCCTTAGCTCTGGTAATTGCATAGGTCTGAATGCTTCAGTGGCATCAGACAGATGTCCCTACTGACAGATCGAGGATGTGTGATGTGCGATGAAAACGGTGATCTTTTTTTTTTGTCTAAAGTCAACAAAGATGTAAAAAACGCAGAAGAGAAGAAAAGCTTGTCCGTTTCCCAGGGGCACATTAAAATAATTGCAGGATTTCCTAATGAAATTCTGGTTTTGAGCCGGAGTGCACCATTCCGCACATAAATCAGCTTCTGCAAGCTGTTTTCATGTTTTTTGGGGGGGTGTTTGAGAGCGGGCTCCTTCCTAAGCGCTCCGAATCTCTCCTGGCTGTGGACGGCGAATGTAAAATGTCAGTGTTATTGAACGGGTGCTGCAAGGCAGGATGGTGATGTTTTCATTTCCAAGCTGTGCGAGGGGAGGAGGGGAGAGAGCCAGTGAGCTCTAGAGGGCACTGTAAATATCTGCGAAACTCATCTTTACAACACAATTACTGGCAGGCCTGCTGAAATGTCACATAACAATGTGGGGTCATCAAATCAAAAGGCTGTTTTTTTTTATGATAACATAAAATGAAATCTTGAATGGTGTAAAAGGGTGATACAGCCTTGAACGCTTCCCTGGCATGTTGAAACAAAGCAGTCTAATGAAGTTCTAGTAGGGAGACACTGATTTGTCACGCAGCAGCTATGTAAATACGTCGTGCAAATGCCGTCAAGGTACGATTGCTGGTCTGGCTTGTTTGATTCATGCTTTTGCTTTTTTTCTTTTTTTTTCCCCTTCAGAATCTCGTTGTGTTTCAGTGCTTGTTAGGATTTGGATGGGGAGATGTTGAAGTACTGAGGAAATACTTGAATGCAGTCAAGGTTAGTTAACGTGCGACAGTGATATGAGCAGGAGATCACTCTCACCCCCCCCCCCCCACTTCCCTGACCTTCCAGATTAACAACCAGACCTCTCTCTCCACCATCTCCCTGCCTGTCACCCCCCCCTCCCCCCCCCGAACTGCCTGCTGCTCTGTGTGGTGTCCATCATGCGACACTCCTGTCCCCTCTGCAGTGTGCAGATGTGCCCTGTCTCGTCTCCATTAACAATGCACACATCTGGCATCACTTCCTTTCTGACCTAAATATTTCTCTCTCTATCTGTGAAACGTTCTGTAATGTTTTCGTGCTCTTCTACCTTGGCATTTATTTTCCGAGCTATCAAGTGTTTGTTTGCCTGGTAACAAGTGCTGTAATTTGTATGGTGACCTTATCTGAAGCATTTATATCTGAGTATTTGTGTGTGTGTGTGTGTGTGTGTGTGGGGGGGGGGGGCAGACGAATGCAAAACTTCCAAGTCCTGCTTTTCTGCCGTGACACAAATGTTCTGAAAAGTGCCATTGTGGTGTGTGAATGTGTTAAAAGTTGCACTTTCTTCCAGAGGCCTCTGAACTCGAGCTGGGGCGAGGGGGCGATTTCTTTAGCGATTTGTCACACTGTTTTCATTTTGTGAAGTAAGATTCTGATAAATTAACATTGATGTAAATATAGGTTGAGTGCATGTAAAGAGGCTTTCAATGCAGAGTCGCTGGTTGGCAATGAATGGAGCTGTTGTTCCTCATTTTCCAGTCGGCCTTTTAGTTGCGGAGCCACTGGAATACAGCGGTGCTCATTCTTCAGGCTGTGCGCGTTAGTGGTTCATGGTTGCAGCTGTCCGATAAAATGGATGAAACGAGCTGCTGTTCATTACGGCGGGCCCTCATCACGTGTCCGAGCGGCGTGGACGATTTCGTTTCAGCCTGGGTTTTCTGCAGCGAGAATCGTCAGGGAAGCATCCAAGTTCTTTCTCAACATTCGCAGGGGGGTGGTTGCCCCTTAGGTGGTCACCCAGTGAACAAGTCGAGAGCAGATTTACTGCTGCTTCCCCTGTCAATTGAGCAGCGAGAGTTAGATGTTGAAACGGGCTTCGCTGAGGGGTCTTACAAGGCGCTGAAGCCGGCTTGATCCCCTCAGAAAGACGCACTTGAAAGTCAGGGGAAAGTGGTCCCTGTCTGTACTGGGCTGTTATCTGGACTTGTTCGCTGCAGGAAGGCTCCAGGAGTTGTACTGGGCTGTACAGATGCACACAAATGTAAGTGTCAGGTGTATGTTGGTGAGGTGTGGAAGCGTTCCACAAAAAAAACACTGGAACATTTGTTAAAAGTTTTTTTTTCTTAGCATTATATTTAGTTGAGAGGCTTAAGAGTTGTGATTTACAAAATACAGGCTGGGTAGAATTTATTCCCTGCAATTTCACAGCTGGGGGTGGAGAAGTGGCCTGGGGTTAGTTATTGTAATATTTTTTGCTGTTTTTTTAAAAAAAAAAGTCTAACTGAGTAGGAATGTTTTGCACAAATGCAGGCACAGTTCTTGCACTGTGCTGAGCTGCTCTCTGAGCACTGTGGCTGTAGGGATAAGAACACAAGAAGGATACCACAGTTAAAACAGATGTTCTTCCCCCCCCCCCCCCTCCCACCCCCCTTCTAGAGGAAGTGCAGTTATGGCCATATGTTCCAACCACTACCCATGGCTGTGTTTTCAATCAAAGCTGCAAGTACAGACTTACATTATCATAGTTAATCTGGCCCTAGTCCCCTCTAATGCTGCACTGCAAATGAAGTTGGAGCACTGCTGCAAGCACTTTCCCATTTGTTAATGGGACCCTCAATCACACAGTCTTCTTGCCTGGTCAATATCCTTCACAAGCTAAAAAAAAATTTACCTGTCTGCATTCAGCGCTTTTTAAAAAAAACACTGACCCTTTGCACGTTTGCTGATGAGTAAAAAGGCCTTTCTTACCAAATCGAGAGCATTTTAAAAGCCCTTGGCCTTTCCAGCTGATGTCATCTGAAATATATGAGAATGTGAAGAGTGCTTTTAAATGCTCTATTTGTTTTACTGGGAACACTCAATTTTTAAAGCATATAATGTGATAGCGCTCACTCTGCCTCTTGCGTTTCAGCATCTGCAGTCCATAAGCAGGGACTGAGCCCATCTCCATATCTCTAGATGGATTATTCTTTCTTGTTGATAAGTCTTCTCTTTTGAGAGTTACCATCTGAATCTCGAATGGAAATCTGATCTCCTCTTTCAGCCGAAAACCATCAGGATTTTAATATGCAAGTGCTTCCTGTAATGAAGCACAAGTGGAAGAGCTCCACGACAGTAGCTGGCTCTGAGAACTGAGTGCCAGACGTGGGCATCTCCTGAATCGCTGATTCCTGGGCCGATGCGGATTTGCACAAGCTGCACTGATGCATTTTTTTTCTCTCCCTATGAAATTATTCTAGAGGGAAAGACGTGAAAAATCCTTTTCATTTTTTTTTAATCCTGGCACGCAGATGGGATTTAGTGTTTATTTTAATGTACTCTCTTGTACAAAACCAGTTTAGAATTCCCTCTCCTCGCCGCCTTCTGCAACCACTGACACTTGTCTTTGGAAAACACAGGAAGCCGATTCTGTTTCGAGGGGCAGGCTGCCAAGTTATATTTTAAGTTCTGCTAATGGATTATTAATGAAGTAGGGGAAGAGTAAGTGAATAATATTGACAAAACATTTCCCATTAAAACTCAACAACTTGATCTCGGAGTGGGCTGACTAAAGACAGGTGTCATATTTGAACATCGGAGTGTTGGAGAAAGGGATCCTAACAGAGATGAGGATTTCATTTGGTGCAAAAAAAATATCTTAAAAGGATGTGTTCATGCTTTTTTTTCCTCTCAGCTGCTCCTGGGTTCATGCTAGATTTTATAAATGTTAAAAGCAGTTGAGCTGAGCCTCTCGTCATATGATGTTCTTCATTGTAACAGGAGTCAGCCAGTGTGACAGCGGTATTGTGATTATAGTTTGAATGTAAATGAAATTGAAGGACGAGGGCTCGGGTCGGATATCTCTTCGTCCTTTATCGCTACACCAGTTTCTGAACACGGGGCCATTGCTCACCAGCAACGGTAATTACTGTCTTGTGCACAAGACATCTGAGATGATTAAACTTGCTCTTCTGCTGTGTATCCAGCAGATGGGGCAGTTTGGGATTAACATTGGTAATTGTGAACACTAAATCTGTGTTTCCCATGTTTCCTCTGTGGATCGACTGCAGCGTTTAGCTTTTTAAGTGGAATCGTCATTAAGCTCCATAAGAAGAGCTCCAGTGCATGGAAATATTACATATTGCTACTAACTACTAATTTATTTGGCTCATATTTTTATCCAACGCAACTTACATTTAGACATGTATATCTGGGTATTTTAATGGAGCAATCCAGGTGTAGTATAGTGATCAGGGTACAACTGCAGTGTCTCACCTGGAATTTGGACCTACAACCTTCCACATAAACCACATTTCAGTACGTGTGGCTTTACCGAAATCTTTTGCATCAGGTGATTCTGATTTTCTGAACTACTAAGTTCCTGTGTAAGAAAAAAAAAAACTTTTTTAAAATCTCTTTGAGCAGAATTTTTTTTTCCAAAAGGATTCTTGCTCGTTAAGCGATGTTTTAAAGATTCAGTCTTTAAAAAGACGCGTTTTTGGTGAGCTGCTGAGCGGGAGGGTAGACGCCCAGAGGCCTGTCTGAAGTGCTACCTGTGTTATTCCGAGAGAACTGGATGAGGATGAGAGCTCTTTCAAGACCTCCCCATCTGAGACTCCCTGAAAGTTTTACAGCATTACATTGTCTCCTCATGGGGAGGAAAAACACCGGCAGTGGTTTATCTTCGTGTATCTGCTATAAATCACTTCCTCCTACTACACGGCATTTAACAGATCTCGCTTCACAAGGTTTTGCAGACAGGAGCCGCTTAGTCTGTATAGTCTGAGGGAGAAAAAAGTGTTTTCCTTTAAACAGGTTGATTCTAATTGAGATCCGTCAGTCTGTGAGGGAGTGTGTCAGCTTCTTTCTGAGCTGCAGATTTTTTTCCTCCGCGGCTTTCAAGCATGTGAACGACAAGGAATGGAAAATAGTGGCCCATCCATTTGTAAATGTCCTTTTTTGTGGGGTCAGAACCCCTAAAACAGGTCTCTGTGTGGCTGGTTTAATGTGTTTGATTTGCGACAGTTGACAATTTTAAGGAAGTGCTGAAGAAGGCCTATGTGCATGCATGTATATAGCTGGCCATGAACAGAATGTAAATACAAGAGTTCATACTCTCAGGCTTGAGGGCTTTGCCAAATGTGGATCAGTAGCAAAGTAAATAGAGGAACTTTTCAGCTGTGCTTTAAATTGATAACCTAAGTAATGAAAAATTCCTGACATTCTTTCAGGGGGAGTTCTGGTACAATTATAATGATAAGTCTTCAAAGTAATTTCTGATGTAGGCAGAGCTTCATGTAAGTATATTAAATCCCATTGTGGTCTCTCAAAAGATGCCTGAGCATCTGCAAGTTAGTATATTGCCTCCTGGGTTAAGTATGACAAGAGAACAGTGTGCGTAAAAAATGTTTTCCTTATTTGGGATAGGCTTTGGAGGAAACTAATGTCAGGCGCTTCCTTGAGCTTGAGAGAAAGGGCTTCCTTTAAAATAACAATTGAAGTGCAGATTCGAGTGCAAATGCAGATGTCGTGCATTCGATGTTTTCCTTCCCTGGATGAGGCTGGTATGGCAAAAAAAAAAAATCCCTTCCATCTTCGTTTATTTTCCAGCCATTTCCACAGTTTCAAGCATCAGCTTTTTTTATATATATATAAATAGCTTGGGTTGGCTTCCAAGTTTTCCTGACCTACTGTATGTCCCTCTTGGGGTGCTGTGTGCTTGTCTAATACTAATTAAAAGATCAAGAGGGCTAAGAGGGGGAGTGCATGTTGGGGGAAGTCGGGGGGGGATGCAAGGTTCTTGAAGGAGAACATTTGTGTGTTCCTCACGGCAGCAGCAGTGCATGGCAGTGACCTCAAGAGAAAGCAAGAGTAATAAAAGAGGCCGGGGCTGAGATCATCCTTGAAATCCCGTCAGTTTGCGTTCCCATTGGTTTTCCTGTCGGCCTCGGGGAACAGAAAAAAAAAGTCTCTTGGCCATCTGTGCTAAGATGTACTTCCCCCCCCTTCTCCTGACAGATTCCACTCCTTTCCTGAAAGGCTCCCACATTCCCTTAAACGCCGCTGCAGTTGTGTGGCGGTGAGGTTTGGAAACCGGGAAGCAGAACCCGTAATCAGACGGTGGCGAGGGTCTGCTGATCTTTCCGCCCATGTGCGACCTGCCTTCTGTGCTGGTTCTGCTCACCCTGGCCCGCGCTGGCTTTATTCATTTAGGTTGCGTCCTGCTCTGAAAGTTCCCAGCTTTTTTTTTTTTTTTTTTTACAGGCTCTGTTCTCCTCTGAGCTCGCCTCCTTGTGACTTGTCTCCATACCCCCGCTGTATTTATTAAATTGTTACTAGATAGCTAAGTACTTGAGGGGCCGGTGCCTGAACACAGTGCCAAGTCTCTCAGATGCTCAGCTCGTTCATCCATGTGACTTCAAGTCCCCTCTGTGAGCTGCCTGACATTTTTCTTGCAGACCATTTCCTTCAGAGTCTCTCTGTGCGTTTTATGTATTTATGCATTATACAGCATGGTCTCTCAGCCAGGTCCAAATGCACAGGAGCAGGGCTTCAGCTTTTACCAGCGAAATGACGGCTGACTTAGAGAAGTATTTTTTTTCATTACAATACAGCCTGTACTTTTTGGACTGCTTAAATAATCGGGATTAAATTCTCTTTTGCATTTTTAATTTATGCTGTTATCTCCGGCTTCCAACTATCAAGGATGTAAGGGGTTTGTGTGAGTTTAATCTCCTCAGATGGGGTCCCCTAGGTTGTGTCCCCTGCTGTGGAATTCGGGTTTTGAGAAATGATCCCTTTCCTTACGTAGTGAAGGATTCTGATCCTGCCTGACTTGAGTACTTGTTTTTGTTTTGAAGGGGGTCATTGTATGATATTAAGTTTTTTTTTAAAGCAAGCAAAACAGTGGCAGCTAATTGATTTTTAGGATATTTTTCTTCCTCAAGGGGGTAAAGGGAGGGATTGGGGGTGGTGGTGGTGTTGGATACTAAACAGGGCTGAATAGACAGTCGGCTTCCCAGACACATGCTTAGGCCTGTAGAATGTAGAGTGCTTTGCTTGTAACTGCACCCGTTGTCTCCTTTCATTATCTGTTAATGGCGCTCAACATGACAGGGCTGTGTGATAAACAGGGGCTGTGTGAAATCCTGGAGGTGGAGTTCCAGCTCAGCGGCCCGGGAATGGGATCCATGACACGGCTCCAGTGAAACTGTGTCAAGCTCCTTAGCAGATCGTTCTGTTAGACAGACCTGGTGCCTTTTTTTTTTTTTTTTTACAGCTCAGAGAGTGAAGTTCTTGTCCCTGACATTAATGTTAAAAAATACAATAACCCTGGTCTGTGTAGCTTCAGGAAACAATTTGCCGTGATTGTTTGGCAGACGCTTTTATCCGGAGCGGTTTCTATTTGCACTCATGTGCGTTGATGTGCGCGTTACTAGAACCTTGCTCAGGGGTGTAACAGTTAATGCCCCATGGGGGATTCGAACCTACAACCTTCCCAGTTTTGAGTCCAGATAGATGGGACGCGTTTTGAGGCCGTGTGTCCTGAAAGTGCAGTCTGTAGCTGGGGCGATGAGGTATGGAGTGGATGTGCCAATATTCCAGTCAAGGGGTTTTATCCCAGGTGACGCGTCCCGACTCCAGGACATCCGGCTGACACAGTGGGATCTGCGGGAGGTCGATTTATTTTCCAAGATGAGTGGCTAGACGTTCCTCGACACTGTCCTCTTCATCCTGCTGGCCCGATGTTCCACCTTTCCCCTGTGACAGGGGGAGAAGCTCTTTTTCCTTTAAAGGCCAGCTGGGGCTGCCCCAAAGGAGCTCATAAGGCGTGCATTTGCACACAACTGGGAGGTCTGCCCTTCTGAGTTGAGAGGGGGAGCTGTATAAAAAAGGGACAGTGCTGTACGGGCTCAATACACACTCCTTTCCTGCGACTAGAAATGGACACTGAACTGGCATAGGGTCCGCAGGGGAGCTGGAAGGACCTGTGCATCTGCGCTCCTCCTTGCAAGCTGCGAAATGCAAGCTCCAGCCTTGCTTGCTTGGAGGGGATCGTGTTTTCGAGTGATGTAATCACCAGGGAAACCCTCTTATTGAAAACCCAATGTGCAGCATCAGGTCGTGGAGCAACAAACACCCCGCAAAACAGATTCAGTTTGTATTGATCGATTAAGCCTTTCTGAATAATGAGCCGTTAATGTGGACCAAGTATCTGGATGAGATTACGGTTATGTCCCTCCATATTTGTCCGTGGCTGGGGAGATTCATGGAGATTTTTTTGTTGTTGTTGTTTTCCACGATCTTGAAGGTCATTTAAAATGAGCAGGTTGCTTGGGCGGTTGTGCAATAGGATCTTCCAGTTAGTTGCTTTAAACCCTGCAGCTAACCAGTGAGGGACAATATGAGTTTTGCATTTTTGAAGCTGGGCAGTATTTGTTTAGTTCTGCGAAATGAGCCCTGTTCTCAAAGCAGTAGTTGACAGGTAAAATGTGTGTGCATTACAGTACCTGGGGATTGTGTTTCCTTTATTTTGAACTTGACGGTCATGTATTATGAGCTTTGAGGACAGCCTTAAATAAATGTAAATGTACTGATTCATCACTGACGTCTTGTGTGGCACCATGGCTTGTTTACAAAGGGTGAACTAAGTGGTTTAATTTTTAATGCTGGCACTTACTGGGATGTTAAAATCAAAGAGCACCAGTCCTCTACTTAACTGCACGAAGTGGAACACAGTCCCGGACGGAGTTCAGGGTAAATTGTGCATTTTTTCTCCTGGTCGTGGTAACGCTGGGGAGATCAATAGACGATATAAATGGATGCACATTAGCCTGTAGCTCAACACCTAGCGCTTCTTAAAGAAGATCATTAAGCGGTTTTAAGTTAATGCAGCATTTTAAGTTATAAAGAGATGCCGCCCGCCCGCCTCTTATGTGCTTTCTCTGAGGATCAATATCCGCGATTGTGTACAAACCGTGTCAAAACCAGCTTATTTTTCTATGCACTAGTCATCCATCCCTGCAGTTGGCGGTGCTTGTCCTCTCTCTCGCAAGTAATGGGAGGCGTGCTGTTCCTGACACGCCAGAAGAGCGCGGGTCCACCACGTCTTATCGATCGTCTTTATTATAGACAAATAAAGACCCCCCACCAAAACAAGTTCGTGTTTAGATTCACCAGACATGCGCTGAAACCCTGTTTTTTTTTCTCTCTCCTTACGTTAGGTTCGTAAGACCTACATTTTTAGAGTGGAGACGGATATCCGTTCTTGATGTGTTTAATTAACCTAGACAAAAAGCGTTTCCTTCTCCCCCGCCGAATACCCCTTTGATCTGCAGTTTCGCGTCAGGGCCGCTGTAGTTAATATTCCTCGCAGCAGCCGCGGATGTTGAACGGTTGATAGCTCCCGGTTTGCCTGGCCTGAGTTTAATATATTGCTTACCGATGCATTTTCGCGCAGACTGCGTTCTTACGGTTCGCCCATCAATCAAGATACCCCCCCCTCTCCTTCCCAAAACACACACACACACGCTGTCCCGAGGAGCGGAAAAGGCAGGATTCCAGTCCGGGTTTTGCTGGCAGCTGTTTTTGTAGTGTTGGGGTGTGTGTGTGTATGTGTGTGTTGAAGGGGGTGGTGGTGGTGATGTAGTTGTTCTCCTTCACTAGTGTCTGGATAAGGAGACTAGGTCAGGCGTGTGTGTGTGTCTGCCGAACAGCTGAGGAGGAGAGAGAGTGAATGTGTGAGAGAGAGAGAGAGGAGGAAGGGGGAGTCAGTAAACGGTGAACTCAGTGATTTCCTTTACGCAAACTACAGTCTCATCTACTACTGCTGCGGCTACCGCCGGCGCGCTGCACACACCGGGCTGCAGAGGAGTTGTGTGAGAACTGATTGTCGTTTCTTTATTTTGTGTGTGTGTGTGTTAGTCCCCGCACTCGGGTCTCTGGCGGTCCGTGCGTGTGAGAATAAATAACGAAACAGGACCGCCTTTTTGTTAGGCAAGTGGCTTAACCCCCCCCCAGCACCAACACCACCACCACCACCACCTCCTCCCGCTCCTTCTCCCATTTTGTGCGGGGCAGCGGCTGGTAACGGGCAGAGGATTAAAAAGAGTGCCTCAGAGGCGCGGGGGTCCGTCTGTTTAGCCTCCCTCTTGTTGTTGGATCCGGCCCAGGGAGCGGAGGGGTCAGTGCGGAGCGGCTGGCCCGGGATCGCGGTGAACTAGTTTGCAAGGCACCTCGCGGAACTTCGGCATCGGCAGGCTGGCGGGTGA
Source organism: Lepisosteus oculatus (assembly GCF_040954835.1). NCBI lineage: Eukaryota > Metazoa > Chordata > Actinopteri > Semionotiformes > Lepisosteidae > Lepisosteus > Lepisosteus oculatus. Next base: position 1,474,015 of record NC_090720.1, on the reverse strand, counting down.
GTATTGTTCCTGGGAATTAAAGGACAGGAGGAACGGATGGGGGAGCGGGAAGAGGAGGAGGAGGACGGTGGGGGGGGTGCTTCTGGGGGTTGGAGACGGTGGCACGGCAGCGAGGGCTTTAATTAAAAACCTACTGTTCGCAATTACGCCGCTTCGCTGATGAGTTCGGAGGAGTGCACGCCGAGCTCGCTTGTGGAGTGTTTCACTTTTCGCACCGACGGCACCCGGCACGGAGGCGTGCTGCCGTTCAGGACGTGTTTCACGACATCGCACCAGGAGCGGAGCAAAACTTTTTTTTTTTAACGTGTGTGCTCAAGTTTTTTTTTTTTTATTGTTGTTGTTGTTGCCGGATCCGGTCTGTACGTTTGACTTCGGGCTTAAAGTATCTGTTTGTAAAGCTCCGTCGGGCGTAAGCGTAACTACAGCCCGAAGCTATTCATTTGCATCCGTGCACGTTGGTTAAAAACGAAAAGTTTTTTTTCCTCCACAACAACAAAACACTGATGTTTGAAAGGAAAGAGGGGGGGAGGGTCGCGAGTGCGTTTCTCGAAACGTTTCAACGATCCTGAAATAATAAAAAAACAGGTTTCTAATGCCGGTGCGTGTGGTTGACTGGCGAGCCGGGGTTCCCCGAAATGCCCCCCGTGCAGAGGAGCCCCCTGCCGCCGGTGCGCACCGGGCAGCACGTGCAGGACTGAGCGACTCGCGGCCCTCCGGGGGGGGGGGCTGTGCGTGCAGCTGCCCTCCTGATAAGGCACTGGGGGGTGGTGTTTGTGAGGAAGGATTGGTGTTCAGGGTTTTGCTATTGTGTTGTGGTTAAAAGGCGCTGCGACGGCTTGCTCTCCCGTGTGGTGAAACACGTACGCGTTGCACGCGTAAGGGGAAATCTTGGGAGTTTTTTTTTTCTCGGGGGGGAACAAGAGCTCTTACTGTGTTTTTAACGGGCTGCCTTCTGACCTCCGAGTGTGTCAGGACTCGCGAATACAGGACGCGTCTGTAGTGTCGAACTGGGGCTGATCTTTCATCAGACTCGACCATTGAAGGTTTGCGGGGTAGTTTAGAATTGTAACATCTTTAGTTAACCTTTCTGTTTTTTATTCCTTTTTTTATTGCGGGTCTCTTACATTTTTAGTTTTTTTGGGGGGGGTCGGGTTTTTAATGAATCATAACGTAGAAGAATCGCGTGGTGGTAAGGATTTAGTGCTCTTCAGCCCAGTGTCTCTGAGCTTTTGTGAGCCAGAATCTGTGACCTCTGGATTAATGATTCAGATGGGATTAATGTGCTTAATTGGGAGGACATCGGTTTGCTAATTCTGTGCCCTGTTGCCGGTGGAGATAATTGCTTGAACACTGGTGTCTTAAGACTTCTGGAGTCTTTTTTTTCTTGCCCCTGAAATTCACTTGCAGTGTTTCCCGGCACTTGGAGAAACTGGGCTTCTGAAGACCAGCATGTGCAGCCACTGTGAGAACAGGGCGGCCATTTTCAGAGAGGGGGGTCAAAGGTCACCCGTGACTGTAGTTAGGGAGCAGGCTTTCCTGTTGTGGAGGTTTCCCTGGAACCTTTCCTGGGACAGCTGTCCTGGCTGAGGGGTAGAGGAGGCTGGCGTGGTTTTCTTGCACTTGGTGCTTTCAGGGTTTTGGAATGTGTCATCCTGGAGGCTGTGGCTTGGCCCGAGGAGAGGTGACTCCCAGGAAGAAGATAGGGGAGTTGGGGAGGGCTGTTTAATTCTTCGACGGCCTGAGTTAATGTGGTTGTTCGTCCCCTGAGATATCCTCTGAAAGGTCAGCAGCTCCGATCGTGGCAAAAACCTGTTTGATTCAGCTGTCGCACGGTGGAAGTTCAGGCCCCAGTCGGGACGTCATCATTAATCATTGCACGAAAGTATTGAAATATGAGATATACACAGATGTTAAAAACACCATTTTATTGTTTAAAGGCGTTTCAATGTTTTTGAACTGGACCCTGGCTCCTTAAGGTCTTGAAATCCTTTTCTCCAGAGCTCTGGAGTGGAGGGTGTTGCTGCGCAGGTGGCTCCGGGGGGTGTCGTTAAGAAGGTCTCGGTGGATTCAGATATGCGCCGTGTTGTGTGAAATAATGAATGAACCACGTTTAGTTTTTTTTTTTCCCTCTCTGCTGCCTGTGACTAAATGAGAGAGCTGGTGTGCCTGTGTTTCTCTGTACTGTCTGTGTGGGTGTGTGAACAGACGCATTCTTACAGCACAGGATGATATTTAAAACACCTGACTGAGCTCCCCCCCCCAGGCCACCTCCCAGGGAGGCTCAACTGCTGTTACTCAGCAGAGGCTTCTGAAAAAATGAGGTGGCAAAAAAACTTGAGCCCCGTTTCAGAAACGAGAGCCCTTAAGCATTAATGCTTTTCACATTTCCCGAAATCCAGCGTTCACAGAACCAAGGGAGAGAAGTCAGATCTGAGGAAGTCCTCGTTTTCCTTAGGACAGGTGTTTTTCTTAAGCGTTGTGTGGAAAATCGCTCGTGTAGTGGCAGTTGAGTGATTGATGGGGCGTGGAAGGAATGTTATTTAATCGGTTCTCGGGGTAGAATTTTCCAGGATTATACTTTTGTTTTTTTGAAAGACCCCCCCCCACAGAGATGGCTGGGAAGCGATGCTTCAGCGAGTGGCTCAGCCCGGGAAGTGATGCATGCTGGAGCCAGGCTGGAGCCCGTAGGGCCAGCTGTAGCCGTTAATGAATTAGAGGAAGGACAGATGTAATTAATGTCATGCTCATTGCGACTTCCTGTGCTGTTTGTTGTGGCTGCTGTCGGCGGTGCAGTGATCACTTAACTCAGCCGCTCTGCCACGCTTTCAAGTGCGTTAATCAATAAGTAAAGCATCCCCCCCCCCCCCCCCCCCGCCCCAGTTCATTTCTGCACGCAGACCCGTGAATCAGAGCTTGGTGATCGTCTCGGTTTCAACCGGAACGCCGGAATGCAGGCACCCTCCCGTTTTTCACTCCCGAACAGCTGAGCCCGTGCGGACATCTGGACTCGTTAATCCAACCATAGATTTTAAAAGCGAAGGCTCCTTGCAGGCCTGTGTGCCCGATGCCGGGGAGGTAGCGTCGACTGTGCCCGGGCCCTTCCGTGTGGGCAGCAGAAAGAAAAGTCTTCGCATCGCAACCGCTGGGCTGCAGAGGCCAGCTGCTGTGGGGCGGCCCGAGTGAGCCAGACGCGCAAATTGGCAAATGAGCGCAGATGCAAAATTCTTCGAATTTCGGTGTTTTAAACTGTAGGATTAAAGTATAAACTCTGGTGGTGGGGTGGGGGGGATATAGGCTTTTCTCATTCCTTGGTTTGTAGATTCATTCAGGCCCGATGTTTAATAATTATACATGTGCTGAACTGATGCACTGTCACATGCCTTAATGATAGCTGTCTGCCGTGTTAAATGCAGAATATGAATGCTTTCTGCAGTAATCAGGTATATTGATGCCGTAATGTTCATTTGCATCTAACAACTTATAGACAGTTTTTTACCATATTTATAGATGGTCTAAATAGGCCTTATCGATCTTGAAAATCATAGTGTTCTCTTTGTTTTAAGATGTTTTACATGGAGTGACCAAACAAACGTCCTTTGCAGCTCTGCATAGATAAGATGGGGACCCTCTCTGTAGGTAGAGCACAGCACCTTGTCATGCTTTTCTGAAAAACTCTTCCAGATTTTCTCCATGGAGCCAGATCTTGTATTGCAAGACTGTAGTTTTAACACTTTGCAGCCTTATTGAGCTAAACGATCATTAAAGTCACTTTAACACATTGCTCTCTGATTGGAATGTGATCTCATTCTTCACATTAATTAGTACTCTGACAGGAGATGCCCAAGGCCTCTCTGGTAGATGGGGACCCCTTTCGAACTGAGAAATTAACAGACAGAGTAATGTCAATTGCAGTGTCACAGTACGAAGGTTCAGGAGTTGCAGAAATGAAAACGGATCCACTCGTCTTCACGGTAATTATCTTGTTGGTAGCGGGAACAATAGTCTCATGTTAACAGAAAAAGTTGTTAGTCTTTAGTCAGACCAGCCTGAACATTGCAGGTCTTCACAGTTAAGGAGGAGAGTACTGGTTTTGCATTGAGTAATATGAGTTAATGGATCAGAAGTGAGTAACGCTAGTAGGTGATGAGCTATTAGCTGGTGATTTCGTGTCATGCAGGCAGTTGTCTGAATGTTGCAGGACTGTAACAACAAGACAGTTTACAAAGGAGAGGAGACGTTCAGCCCCTTTTGTAGTCGATAGCTAATTGATCCCAGGATCTCATCCAGCTGTTTCTTGGAAAGATCCAGGGTATCTAATTCAACATGGTTGGGTACATTATTCCATGCTCCTACCAGCTTTAGGGTAAAGTGCCTTCTGTGCTCAACCTGAACCAGGCACTGTACACTTCTCTTCAACCAGAAAGGGAGTCACCTGGCCTTTTAAGTACATCTGTGGAAGTTTTGCAAAAGAGAAAATGGGTCCAAAGAAGGACCGTGTTCTGGTAAATTTAAAAGCACCAGTGTGGATAAATAAACCTGAAACTGTTAGAAAGATGAACATTCCTGAAAATGTTTCTGCACCCTCAACAATCCTTACACAGATCCTGAGCTCCTCTTGGATGTCCCATGGGATTGTCTCCCTTTTTAAAGATGCAACAGCTACCCCCCCTTGAGAAAGCAGAGCTGTGTTCAGCTACCTTGTGCTAATGCAAAATTTACAACCATCTCCTCTACAGCTGTTGTTCATCAGAGGCAAACATGAGGACTCCTCTCACTCTTATATGGAGTACAAAGCAATTAAATTGATAAGCACCTAGAATTTGCCAAGACTTTTTCTTCCAGGACAACATGGAGATTGAACTCCATTCTGCCCTGAAAATAAATACTAGGCTTCTTTAGTTTGTCACTCTTTTTCAAGACTGCAGAATGGGGGTAATTTAGCCCTAATGGTTTTGTATTAAAAACGTCCCTGCTTATCAAATCCATGTGCAGGTTTTTAGCCACTCACTGTAGATCACGGGCAGCAGTTGCCCAGTTGTTAATTTTTCCATTCTTGCAAAGCTTTCATTCATTCAATTGCTTTTTTTTTTTACCTTCTTTGGACTTTAAACCGGTGCACAGCTATAGCATTAGAGAGCTCCATGGAGGAACCCCCCAGATTACTGTAGCTAATTTGCATCACCAAAGGTGAAAGGTGAAAATACAAATGGAGATTCGTCGATTTCCTGTGCAAGTCTCAATCCGGACTTTCAGGACCTGCACTAAGCCCACATGAATGAACGCTGAAGTCTAGTTGCATGGTGCGTTTCCTGAACACCCCTGTTTTTCAGTAATTCTGGCATCCTGGTTAGGTTTTTTTCTTCTCTTCTCACTCTGTTGCTGCAATCTAAGACGGCAGACAGTCGGTAAACGTTTTGTTCTATGCACTTTGCTGCTCTGTTTATCAACTGTTTTTCCCCTTCAAAAACAAGCAGAGGCAGCTTGTTTGCAGGTTACCGGAGTGTGTTTATTTTTGATCTGCAGTCTGCCTTATCTGTTAACATGTCTCCGGTTTTGAGAATGTGGCAGCTTGGCTCTGTGGACTGAAATGGCTTTGTGTGACTGAAATGAAATGTGACTGGACCCCTTTACAGCTGTGTTAATTGGGGGGGATATAAGCAGGAAGAGAAAAGAGACGGGAGGGGGGAGTGGTGGATTGCTCTCTCATTCTCAGCCTGTTATTTCAGAGAAGGTGTGCATTGCCACAGTGCGAGCTGCTTGCAAACTATTAAAAGTTCAAACGGAGACGAGCTATGGGAAGAGATTTCACAGTTTAGCACTGACCCCGAGAGGAGGAGCTATTTTTTAATAAAGGTCAGAAATAACCAGTGTTAAACACTGAAAGGCGCCCCTGCCAACAGCTTTTTTTTTCTCCTGCTTTTCTTATCGCCCTGAATGGAGGCGTTCAGGGAGCTGGCCACAAACAGGATTTTTCTCCTTTACCCGGCAGCAAACTGTTTACAAGATTGCGTTTCCAAAACATTTCCAGCTCAAAGCTGGTGCTAATTCGTGCTGTCTTGCCATCTCCGCTGTCTTTGCTGAACTCTCGGCAAGCTTACAGAACCTTTCCGTTTCCTGCTGTCTTTTTGTGCTTGCATGCTTACTGTACAGACCCACATGGTGTTGATGTGCCCCGGTAAGCTTGTTGAGGCTTTGCCAGAGTTGTATATTTCGGAAAACAACCACCGCCTGCTAGAGAGCACTGTGGGTAAAATGTACCTTATCAGTACCAGATTTACACCTCACTGCTTGCAGTTTACCTTTTTAGCTGAAGCCTGTCCTTTGATTATTGACGGTGGCGCTACCGTTTGCAGCCCTGTTGATACAATTGAATTAGACGCTGTATCGTGAAGCCCACAGAAAGCCTGATCCACTTCATTAGGGGTATTTGTCATGTGGGCCTCACTTCAGCCACCACAAACTGGGCATTTCTTTCGCCATTGTGGTATTGAGATTATTGGCAAGGACAGTCTTGTTAAGGAACCCAAGATGTGCCTCTCTAAGAAAAGGTGTAAAAGCAGGACAGAGAAGTCAAAACACCCTGACTGTGTAAATAATATCTGCCTCTGCAGCACAGCTGAATGCTTTTTTTCCCCAAGCGTTCTCTTTTTTTTTTGCTGTGGCTTCTGAATGGAGTTTTTACCTTGTGAAGATTCTGCCTTTCATCAGGTTTAAACACTTGTATCCTTTACTGTCCAGATGGAGAATTTGCTTTGCGGGCTGGTAAAAGACTTCACAATACGCAATGCATTTAACACAACGTGAACCCACTGACAAACAGGAAACAGGCATGTATGATGAAAGAAAAAATAATATACAAGTAAAGTATACGATCAGTTGTCCAAATGAAGCAGGTTAATAGCTGTGGGAATAGAAGATAACTTAATAACAGGTTCTGCTCAGGCATTATTTTAGGCATCAGTTGCAGGTGTTTGTACTAGAAAGCAGTGATAGGAAGCAGAGTAATATCTGAGCCAGGAGAGCAAGAGCTGTAATCAGGAGAGTGGAAAAAAATAGTCCTATCCTAAAAATCTGACAGACTAACAAATCCCCACTGAGATTACTTTTACAAGCAGTCAAAACACACTGTAGGCGCTCAGTTCCCTATTTGAATACCCCACCCCCCCTGCCCCCATACTTCCTCCCTCTCCAACAAATACCCCAGTAATGTGATTTTCCTTCCTGATGGAGCTCCACGAGAAGAAGCGTTAAAAAAAAATGCATTCCTTTGAGAGTCAGTGTTGGAAAAGGATTTCTCCGCAGTCCTGGCTTGTGCTGATTAAATGAACACTTGTAGATAATCCTTCTGAATAAACGTGCCTTTGTTGTAAAAAAAAAAAGATTTCAGTTTCTGAACGCTTATCACCTCTGCGTGATCCGCCACTGTGCAAGGATAAATATTTAATGATGGGAGGCGGAGAGTGGGGGGGCAGGGAACTGAAATGGTTATAACAGACTGATGGTGAGAAATGGAACTTCTATTTATACACCATAACGTTCCATAAAGTAATGGATTTAATAGACAGCCCAAGGTTATTAGTGCGTTTGAGATTAGCTGTTCACTTGCTTGCAAGCGTGTCTCTGTGCTCTGAAGAAATGCATGTGTTGAAAAGGCTTTCAGGCTGGTGTGTCATCTTGCTTTTTTTGATGCCAGCCGAAAGGCTGTCGCGCACGTCAGTTCGGTCCCTTCTGGAGGTTGGCCTTTGAGCCCCCCAGTCTTCGCTACAGTCATAACGTGACCTGCCGAAACCTAATCCCCCGCTCTTTGGGATTAATTCGGAAGTTTTTTTCCTGCCTGGCTCAATCTTGATGTCACGAGGCCGTGTCTGTAAAATGAGAACGGATTCATTCGGCTTTTTGCACCTCTTAAACTCATCTGAGATCTGAAAGTTTAAAAGAAAAACAAATCCGTGGGGATTGACCTTTTTGGCCAGTGGAGGCCTCAATTTGAGACTTTTTTTAAAATCGATTCTTCAGTACCCAAAGTTGCAGGATGTAGAACATGTTTTGAAGATTCATTAATAGTGGGGCAAATAGTTGACGAAGGGGAGAAAGCAAGTGTTGGCGCCTGTTTTCGGATTTGATGTTAATGGGCGTTATTGTTCTCCACATTCTCTCAATTACTTGTGCTGAACCTTAGCAGCACTGCAAGACTTTTTTTTGCCCCTTCTCTTGTTTCTTTAGCGAGTGCTTCCCAGTTTTACTGCCTGCTGAAGGAGCCCATGAAACTTCACGCAGGGGAAGCAGAAGGTTTTCTATCCTGTTTGTTGTTGGTTTAGGTTGCAGTGTGGTTCAGAGTGCTTCCTGTGAAAATGAGCAAAAAGACGAGACGTGAAGTATTTCACAATTGTACTCTGGGTATTTTACCTGTACCTGTTTCTTGTTGATCCATTCTTTCTCTCTTTCTCCGTCTGCTCATCTGTTTTTTTTTTAAATGGGCTTGCCACCCTGAAGTGAGTGTTGTAACTGCCTGAATTTTACCGGACCCAAATGCCTGTTGTACGCCCACTTGACACTTTTCATAGGTTTTTTTCATTCACATGAACAAGATCAGATAAGCAGATTGGGCTGCTGAAGCTCAATCCAGATGACTGCGCTGTAATAAAACACCCCGTCTGTGGAGATCAATCTTGTCATGGCGTCCACCTTCAGGACAGCTCGCCAGCACTAATGCTTTCAGGCTTTGGGCTCGGAGCAGCTCCCACGTGGAGGTCTTAAACTATCTTAGAACAACCTTAACAATTGAAGTAGGTATTTTTTTGTTTACATTTCCCAAATGTCCAAATGTGGTTGGTTGCCCTTTAGGAAAACTGGTGTTCCAGTCAGCATTGAGAAATACCCGCTGCAGGGTTTTCCTCTTGTTCGCCTTGGCCTTTACTTTATAACACTGATCAGGAAGGTTTTAAAAAAAAAATACAGGACGTCTTTATACATTTTGTTCTTGACTTTTGCAGCCGTGTTTGTTTTGTAATAACGGCCGTTGAGAGTCGTCCTGAAAATGTATTGCGCTTAGGTTGACATCAGCCCGCCTCTCCAGGGAATAAATCGGTTTAGAATACACATTAAAACAGAAGCTGTTCCTTTCATGGCTTTAGAGTAAAACAGAGGTCAGATCGCTGACTTACTGCAAGGAGAAAAAGCGGGCATAGTCGCGGACTGCCCTGCGCCTTCACCTAAATTACTGTCAGCAATAATGAACCAGGGAGAGAGCTGTCTTTTTCTGGCCTGATTGCTAACGGCAGGGCTGAGGTTACATTTTGCAGGTCTGCCCAGGTCATCTCGAGTGATCTGTTATTCCAGCAAGGGCAAGTCTCTTTGCATTTGAAAACAGGAGTCTTGCAGTCCGTGAAAAGTGAGGTTAGGAGGAACTTCAGCCTTTTCTGTATTATCAGTCTTGCTCAGTGCTTCTGTGTTAAAGATCTGTCTTGTCTAGCTTGCCTGGTGAGCCCTGAGCTTTGGGCCCAGTTGCTACAGCAGCAGGAATAATTGGTCATTTTTGTTGTCCTTAAGTATTGCTCAGTTTGTTTCTGTTAGCGAGTTGGCAAAACGAGCAGGCACACAAGTGATTTTTGTGTCCGTCAGTACAGAAGAACAGTTTTGCTTTTTACATTTTTTGGTTAAAGCTGTTTTGTGGTGGCGGACCTTCTGAAGTCGGCACTCTGTCGCAGTTACCCTGTCATGGTTAGAATGTCGCATAGGGTAACTTCACAGTGTTTGGGTGCTGACTTCGATTCTGGATTATTGAGGGCTCAGTCTTCTAACCAGGCCATGTGCTCAGCGCACGCGCGTTTCCTCTTTTCTGTGGTGACGAGGACCTCTCACTGACACTGGTTTAGTTTTTAGACTTCCGTCCTCCCCTAAAATGAGACTGTACAGGGGATGAAAGCAGACCTGAAACTGTTTTGGCCTGTTTAGGTTTTGCAGGTGCCGTTTTGCTTTATCATTAACCATTTGCCATGCGGGTGGGCTTGCCCTCGCGGCCTGTTGGGTCAGAACCTTTCAACTTTCTCAGCTGTAGTAATACCACGGGTGCTCTCACAATCACTTCTGGTTCTGGTGCCTGAGATCCAACTTGCCTTGGGGAAACGGGGATCAAACTTGAGTCCGGAGCTTGGGCGCAATGGCACCAAGGTAACAGAGTTTTCACAACGTGTTTCTGCGAATGGGGAACCTGTGCTTAAGAGCTGCGATTTGGAATCAGCCCTGAAGTAAATTAATTGCTGACTGTCACTGGGATGTTTCTGACTCCACAGAAATGATTAGGCTTGAAATAGTTTTTTTTTCTCCTGTCTTTATGGATGTCGGTGCAAAGATCTCTTCCAATTTATGTCATTTCCCCAATCGTTGTCTCGATTACTGTTATCAAGTGTGAGTTCCCCAGGGTACGTCTTTAATATAAAATGGAAATTGCAGTAATTTAATGCATAATAGCATTTGTTAAAAAAATACAAGCTCGATGCTGTCTGATGCTTTTATTATTTTTGTTCCATTTCTATCATGTAGCCCACCAGCAGCAAAACTGGATTCCCTTTCATTCAGATATGAAATATTCATCCAAAAAAGCTGCTTATTCCTGGCACAGGGTGTGACAACCGACATGAGCAATTGGTTGCTTGTGTTGTGCATATGGAGCACAATTTGGGATTTTGTTTTGATCGACTTTTATGGTTTGTGGAAGAGCAAGGGAGGATTCCAGAGAGACCGGTAAGGTTCCTGATGCATACCAGCATGGACTTGCTCTGCTGGTCCATTGGGGACCAGAAACGGTCAAGCCTGCACCAGACGACATGATCCTGACTTCGCTCTTGAGCAGATGTGCACAGACCAGTGCTGTCAGACTGGAAACAGTAACTGTTCTAGATGTCAGGCTGGAAATGGGTTTTTCTGGAATGATTTGGACCAAAGATCCCAAAGGTCACAAAATGAGAAACATCTCCCTTCATTCCCCTCTTACTTACTCAGTCCTGTGTTGTTGTCTTTGAGTACTGTAGATAAGGTCTATTTCAGTCAAAGTTTTAATGGTAAAATGACATTGGTAAACTGGCACAATATAAATATTAGCCTGGTAAAAGACTGCATTATGTTGATCATTACCAGTTTGTGCATTTTTTCTCTTGAGTTAAATCAGGTATGACGAGTGTTCCTGCAACAATATACCTGGTATGAGGTACGTTACCAAGTCTCAAGTCTGCTTTCCATGACGGGGGTGGTCCTGAATGGCCCCAGACAGATTCAGGTCAGAACACTGGTGGCTGTTTGAGCCCTGTCAGCCCACCAGCTCAAAATACGGTTTCAATGGATAGGGGTACTCGGTGGAGAGTTTGAGGGATATTTTCAGTTCTAAAAATACCACCTCACTTTTTATATATATACTGTGTAAACATAGAGTGAGGGCCTTGTTGTTAACTTTTATTTGACCATGCTGTGGTTAACAAAAATACATAGTCCTATAAGACTCTTGAGTTACTTATTTTTTATATAATTGCAGTGCTGCTGTTTTATAAATGGGTCTTTCATTAGCCTGATATTAATATCAAGACTGTCCCTCCCCCCCCAACTAAAAACGGACCTTTTCACAGCTGAGTGATGTGCACTGTATGTATGCATCACGTGCATGTTAACATGTATACTTTTCCTTTTGCCTTAGGGTCCTCGTTTAAGTTGTTGGTGTTGCCCTGCATTACACTTTATTTTCCAGGCCCAATGCCTTGGCTGTCAAAGCAGAGCACATACAGAATACCCCCCACGAGACTCTGCAAGAAAGCATGAGCTTAGAAGAAGAGGCTTCTTTTAGTCTGTCGACAAATAGACGGCGCATGTGCTGGTCTGGCTGTTTGGGTTAAGAACCTTCTTCTCCAGGCGACATGCTCTGGATGTCCAGACGGCCTCTGACTCGCGCGTAATCTGCTTCAACTGGGGGATTTTCCTGCTGTGTGACGCAGATAGAAATGACCCTTATGGGGATCTGAACTGTCTGTGTCCTGGACTTGGATAAATATATTTGGGGGCTTGAGACAGCGTTCCCCTGTGACCGCTGTCTCAGACCACCAGCCAGTTGTAACATCTAAAAATATTCTGGTTAAAGATTCATATCTGTCCACTGTGCCCCGACTGCAGCCCTGAGATGCTGGCACTCTTTCGTTAAACCAGGATGAACTAGACTGATATAGTTAGAGGTGTTTTCCATGGCCAGACATGCAGTTGTTTCTGCTGACCAAAGTTATTGATGACTGGATTTCAAAACCAAGTGCAAATCATATAAACACCCAGTTTATATGCATGTTGGGATAAAACTGACATGGTTTGACATAGAGAAGGAGAGACATTGTCTCCCAGCTCAAGAGCTTGAAATCCATTTGGCGTTTATTTGCGTTGCTTTGGGAGGTGGCGTTTGCTTTTGATGAAGCTGCTTTGTCCCAATGCTGTAATCAGTAATTCTGTGATGTCTGGTTTTTCTGGGCAGCTCCTTGCTGTGAGAGAGAGAGACTGGGGACAATGGGCGTCCTCCTTGCGTGAGCGTAGAGTTGTGTTCCATCTCTGAGCGCGCACACAGTATGGGGCAGGACTGCTCTTGTTTGCTTGAAATTAAAAATACAGAATTTGAAAGGGAGGGCGGCGTGTTTTGCAGAAAGTGTGGTTTACCAGTGTAAAGAAGGCGGGGCAGAGAAGGGACTTGTGGCTCTGTCCGTTGGTCTCTGCACCCAGTCTGTGTCCTCCTGGGACTGGCACATGCTCCGAGGTGCCTGGGCTTTCCATGTCCGTATTTGACAGACTGTGGTGCCGAGAGGGAGGTGGTTATATGGTTCAAAATCCAAGTGCAGGGGTTGTGCTTCCTAAAGCCAGTTTCTGTCATGTTTAACACAAGGTATTTATAGGGCTGCTTTCTGCCGATGCAGTGAGGGATGCGATATGTAATCTAATATATTACAGTTGTTAGGCATTATGAAATTATGAAAAATATGCAGCCTGTGTTTGCTCTAGGCAGCATACTGTATCAGTCAGGGATCAAGTCTCCATTTCACACATGAAGGAGCAGAGTTAATCTCCTGATTGCAACAGCGCTACTGTACACTGCTTAAAAACTTGGACCTGAATTTAGATAACATAAGCCTCCCTTTGTTCTGACCTCCTTTTTAAAAAATAATGGTAGCAAACATCAGCATCTTCAGGTAATGCTAGATTAAAAAGCGCATTTTCAGGGTAAGTTTTTTTTAAAGTCATCTGTCTGTTTTTCCCGGTGTTTTGGCTCGGCGAGCTACAGGGAAGAGTCAGGAACAGGGAAGTGTGTTTTATGAGCAATCCAGAGAGCACAGGGACCTTCGACTACTAGTCCCTACATCTGTTTCATTACCTTTCCTGTTCTTTTGTAGGATAGGCATTTGTCTGAGGCTATAACTGGAGCCAGTGATTGCGTAGGCTGTTTAAAAAGACCATTCCACTTTTCAAGAGGGTCTTTTGGACTGGTGTGAGTGAGGAGGGTCGGTAATGGTGCCAGCATCTAGGGCTGCAACACAGGGGGAGGTGCAAAACGAAATGAATGAAAAATGGACAGCGGCACAGTTTCTGAGCTTTTGCCCTGTGCGCGTCTGTTTTTGTTACATTAATGGCTGGAAAACGTCTAATTTATTAAACAATAGCGCAGTGAAAACACAATGTTTCATGGAATGGTTTTCACCGAGCTTGAGGCTCCTGAAAGACAGTTGCTCAGTGAGCTGTAGGAGAGACGGCCGTTTCAGAAACAAAGCCCTTGCCTAATTAGAGGTAATACCATCCTGTGGTATCTAGGGTGGAGGTGCTTTTGGCAGAGCTGCAGTGGCTTTTTGAATGCAGGGCTTGTTCCAGGACCATCTGCTAGGAGATGCTGAGTAAAAGGCCACCAGATAACTGTAAATAATTTAGTCGGCAAATGTTTATATGTGCTGACCTAATGGCTTTGCTGCTCGTGTTTCCTCTCAGCCAGGGTTTGAGGGCAAATGAGGTATGATGTTATGGAACAAGACGAAAAGAGGAGCAGAAAATGAAAATGGATGGGTTCCTCTGGGACTTGCTGTTTGCTGTTATACAGAATACCCGTTTATTTTCCTCACCCCCCCCCTGAAATCTTTCAGAATTATAAAGACCGTGCAGGGACTTCAGCACTCTTTCTGAGCTCATGAGCATTGCAGACCACAAGAGACTCCAGTTCTGGAGCATCCATTTTTCAATGCCAATCTCCAAAGCAGGTTGGAAGAGTAGTTGAGTTTGGACTACCCCTTTAAGAATAAGTTGATGCTCGGTGTCTCCTCACCTGCTAGTATACATGTGACTGTCCCTACTTTTTTGGATTGCATACACTCCAGCAAACTTGATTTCACATTGTATTCATCATGAAACTGATTGGCCTGACTGAGGTTCATTGCGAAATTCGCTGGGCTGTAAGGCTCTTTTTATTGAGCTGTTACATGCACTGCTGTCTGTCTGGAAGTTCATTCTCATGTCGGTGTGTTATGTTTAGAGAGATTAATTACGTTGCAAGCCGAAATGGAAGGAGCAATGTTCTTGTGTGGTTTTTTTTTCTTGCCGTATGTTAACAGAACGTGAGGGGGGCAACGTTGCTAAATACATGCACTAGACATACGTGCCTGAAAAGATTTCCAAAAATGCTTTGGGGGCGGGGTGATTGAAAACACGTGTCTGTTGAGGAGGCTGGAGTGGGTGCTTTGGATCACACGGTAAACAATCGCCATTTTCTGACATGCATATAGGAGCGGAGCTGGAGCTGAGGCCGATGTTATGTGTGCACACGCGAATCCCCAAGTTAATGATTTTTAACAGCGGCTTAGAAATTCCCTTGCATTCTAGATAATAGGTCTCCACAGGGAGTCATTAAAGAGCTGCAATTATTTCAATTTACTTTCTGTATCTGGTCTGTTTTTTTTTTAATATCTGGACTCGTGTTCTTTTTTTTCTTCCTTTGCTGTGCAGGTCGATCCGTTTTAACCAGGGCGGTGCTTCTGTCTGTGTGCCCCGAGGGGCTGGTGAGTGTGGAAAGGAGCAATGAAACGGGTGCAGTGGCAATTAGACCCCGGGTCCCGGAATCCCGGTGCTGCTCCACGTACGTCCGTACTGGTCACCAGTGGGCTTCGAGCTGTGGTGCCTGTGGAAGGCTCGCCGTGTGGTGGCACTTGTCGGGAGCCGTTTGGAAATGCAGCTCTTTTCAGCTGTTAATTTTCAGCTCTTTTACGTTTTAGGCAACGGTACCTGTGGCAGTTTCATATGTGGGGAGGTGGCGATTGCACTCAGTAAGACGTCCCCAAGGCTTTTTAAAACTAGGTGTGCGTCGCGCGGCCTTGTTCAAGGTGTTGCAGTTTGATGTTATTGTGTTGTGTGTCTCGTGTTGGCTTGGGAACAGGCAGTGTTCAGAGTCCAGATGCTGTGGCACAGCTGCGGTGCATGAGGTGATTGTGAGGCCTCTGCACTCAAAGCAAAGGGATGTAATACAGTAGGTTCAGTTTTCACACATGCCTGGAGTATCTAGAAAGAGATTGGTATATGTGCAAGCTAAGATTTTACAGCATATTCTGTTTTCTGTTTGTGGTGAGAAGATGGCTGGTAGGTGTTTTTCTCTCTCTAGTACTCGTGCAACATGAGTGGGGCAGATTGTGCTTCAGTGTGGCCTCATGTGAAGCATGTGGAAGTTGAAACGCTGAGAGTGTGATTATCCTGGAGTGTGAAAGAGCCCTTCATTTCAGCTGTGTAAGGCTGAGGGGCAAACTAAATGTTTGCTGTCCTGAAGCCATTTGAAATTTGTTTACCATCACCTGAAAGTCCAGTATCCTTTTAAAATGTTTTTATTTCAGATTTTACATTGAGCTGAGGTGTGCCTGTGGTGTCTTTAATGCCAGCTCGGCCCACGTTATCAGGAATGGAAGTGGTTTCACTCATTGGCCTATACTGCTTGTGCTTAGTCATACCTTCCTATTTACACATGTTTATATGTCCGTGCAGAAATCCCCTGATCCCTCAGAGCAGTGACACTGTAATACAGTCAGCAGCAGTACTGGGCCAGCTGGTTGCTTGTTTTAAAATTAAACACATGGAATTATAATACGTACAGCAACCTGTGTTTATCCTTTTAGGTTTTTCGTGGTCTTCTCCAGTGAGAGATGAAGGAAATAGTTTTTGAACTCTTTGTGGATGTTGCTTGCTTTAGTCTTTAGAGCAGCATTTGGGGAGAGAAGCCTTGTGAAGCACCACATAGTAGTGGACTCGGTTCATCGCTACCCAAGTCTGATTCCACACGTTGTATGGCATTGTTTAGCTACCTGGCAAATTATTTGTTCAGGAGTCTTGAACATGACTTTTGCAAAGTTGTCTTAAGAGACTTTTTTTAGTGAATTCAACAGCTGTTGCAGACAAGTGTTTCTGCCCTTAGGTTATGAAGTAATGCAGGAGTGATGTAAAAAAAATTAGCTTAGTGCTTAGTGATTCATTGTTGCACAAAATACTGTTCTTGGTGCGCGCGTCGAGTCTTTACAAGGAATTATGCAATGTTTCTTCATGTGCAGACTGTGTTCCTGGCTTGAATCTGAGGGCTAGATGGTTTTCACAAGAGGTACTGTCGCCGTGCTAGATGTTAATGTGGAGGCTTGTAGTGGAACTCCCAGTTTTTTTTTAAATTGTATCTGTGCGTCGGGCAGCTCTCAAGAGTTAGACCGCGTTCGTTTGCTAAGCGTTTCATACTTCTTACTCCCAAGTTCATAAATCAATATGTAGGAGTCGCTGAGTAATGTGAGCTGTATTCACGAGCAGACAAAAGACTAAACCTTCAACAGATGTGAAGGAAGGCAGTCCTGTACGATGAGGTTTTGGTGACAGGTTTTTCCCTGCAGAGCTGGACTGACCTCTGGTGACCCTAACCTACATCCAGCAAGGACCAGCTTGGTCCAGACATGGCCTCTGAGCGAACACCAGCATAGAAAGGCCTACCAAAGCAATGTGGTGGATGGAATGGTGTTTGTAAGGCTTTGTGATTTGCTTGTGGGGCCAGTGCTTTTGGACTCATTACAAGAGCTGGGAGCCTGTGCTTCCTGTGTGGACCCGCAGTGGGCCCGTGTGGGAGGTGCCGTACTGTGCCCAACTGTTCGACTGGACACTAGGCTCACCGGTCAGGCTGTGAGGGAGAAGCCCTGTGTTGTCAGTGCATGGAACAGTACAGAAACTGGGACTGGAGCCGGTCCTAGTGAGGCAGACATCTGCGTTCTGAAACGCTGTTCTGGAACCAGCTTAGTTTAAAAAAAGAATAAATTCCTTCTCCAGCAGTGCCCCTTGCTTTGCCTTTGTGAAATGCACAGTGAAATGCAAGTTGACGTAATGGGTTTGGCTTTTTGTCAGATTCTTGGAGTTCAGTCCCTGTAACAGTCCCAAGAAAGAAGGGAAGATTAGCCTAATTCTGCTTTTAATCAATTTAGAGTATTTCGGCGCTCTGGAGCTCTTCCGGAAAGCCAGTGCAAATGTGTGTGGCAGTCATATATTTTCTTAATAACTCGGATTAAAAATCATTTCTAGCATCTGCGATCGCAAAAATTGACATTTTATAATTCTCAGTTTGAGGTTTTCGCAGCTCTTACACTTCGTTTTTCCGTCCTGGCACGGCCTGGTGTTGTTTTTCTCTCCCGGTGAACCGCATTTTTGACTTGATAGAGAAACAGCATCAGGCTTTTGTAGTGTGGGGTTTCATTCTTTTTTTTTTTACACGACTGCACGTGGTAGAAAAGGGTACTTGTATATCGCCTTTCTTATCTGAAAAGGGTGCGCTTGAATAAAATCTCGTGAGCATTTGCGTTTGGTCAAAAATTAAAAAGTGAAAACTGAGGGGTGCCTCTTCTCTGAAATCGGAGAGGTTTATCGCCAGCCCTTGATCCTCTGTGCGGGCCTGTGTGCTGTGTAGAGTGACGCTTTGCAGAATGTTTTCATTGTCAGCAACGCTGGTTTTGCGTGCTGACGCCTGAAGATAAGCGAGTTTACCTGATAAAAAAGGCCAGGCTGCTAGATGCAGAGCACAGCAACAGGGTTATGGTTTCCTGTTGCCGTTTGGTCATGGTCACAACCTGCCCCGCTCCCCTCGAAACCCACACCTGTGTGTGGTGAACAGCTCCAGCTGGGGAGTTTGAAGGACTAGGGAGAGGAGAAATGTCCCAGACGGATAGAGGCTTGCCTCTTCCCGCTGAAATGTTAGTCACCCTCCTCGCTCTTATCACGCTGACCAAAGTCTGCACAGACGTGTACAGCGTTTCATCCACCCCCCCCCACTCGTGAACACTTCGAGAGCAGAGAAATGATCTCCAGTGCATGAAAATGGAGTGTTAGTCAGTGTTACGACGGTGTCAGATTGCACTGTTTTGTAAAGATGTGGCATCGTGACTGGAAGTATTGTTGGGGGAAAATGTTGGGAGATCGGCTTTCGTCCGCCCACTGACTGTACTTTCGCCAGGCCCTGTTCAGCGCTGGGGAGACGGCTGATAAGCGCTCCTCTGTACTGTAATTAGGCGAGTTGTTTATTCCACGTCTGCTCAAGTAGTGCGCTGTAAACAGGCCCTCATGTGCTGTGGTCACCTGACTGCACGCCCGCTGTGCAAACTGCTCTCTCCAAAGTACGAAACTCATAAACGTCCGCCTGAGCTGTTAGAGCAGTGGACAGTGACTTCATCGTGGTGAATATAAAACTGAATAATTCTACTGTGGTTCATTATTTTCTAGGCTCCCTTTCTGTTCTTCTCGAAACAGTGCCCGACTTGTGCCAAATGTAACACGCTGAATGTTGTACAAAGCCCCAGTGTTCGGGTTTTATATTGTTTGCATCTGTGTGTCCTTCCAAATTTTTCGTTCACATCTCCCCCCACCCCCTAATATTTTTACTAGGTTTCATTTTGGGACTTGTAAATTCCTGTTTCAACCACTGGATATAGATATGGCTCTTTATAACATGAAGAAAGCCCTATTTCAGGCCTCTTAATGGAAGGCAAACCTCGAGTAGGTTCAGGAATCTGTCTCTAAACTCTTTGCTCACACCTTTTGATTTTAGTGAGTAAGGATTGTGACTGGTAAAGTTAGGCACTGGCCTTTGAATACCCAGGAGCTTTTCATTTGGGTTTTTTTATGCCTTAAGACAGCTGGCCTCTTTCTCAAAGAAGAGGTTTAGGGGTTTGTCCTGAACAGAGGTTCTACAAAAGCTGCAATAAGTAATCGGCGCCAACAGCATAAGCTAGAGGTGTTAAGTGTGACCAATCCTTTTGAAGACGGGGAACAAACAACCAAGGCATTTGAATCAATTTCCAGGACTTTTCCTGCAAGGAGGCATGACTGAGTGGTGTTGAATGCTCCATTTATTCCTGCCTTGCCCTCCCCCAGCCCTCAACAGCTCCTGTCTTGGAAAGAAAGAAATACAAATTGCTTTATTTGGTGTGTGCTGCATTTGCGTTTGATACAGCCCCGTTAGTACTGGTTTGATCGGGGGCAAACCAGATTTTTTGCTGGGGCAGTAGGCAGTGTCCCCCCCCCACACCAGAAGTCACAAATCGATAACCCGGTAGGCTGACATGGGGCATACTCTAATGTAGGAAGTGCGGTCCTTCTCATGAGATTTCAGGACGTCTGATTAACTAATTAGTCATTAAAAATCGCAGAGCACTGTTCATAAAAGTAGGGGTGTTAATCAGAGTGCCCTGGCGAAGTTTGTAACTCGTTGGGTTTGCAGAGCCTGGCCTCCCCAAAATTTCCCCCTCTAAAGATGGAGTGCTGGAGCGGTTTCTCGCTCCTCCCCCAGATCTGCTCTGTAGTGGAGCTGCTGGTGCAGAATGGCTGCAGTGTTACCTGGGTGGGGGCAGCACTCTGGGATGGTCTGGGGTGTAAATGCTTTTAAAACTGCAGGCAGTCGGTGGGGGGAGGTGGCGGCTTCGGTCCAGAGTCATTCATATCGCTGAAGGCAAGCATTCACATCCACTCTCTGCAGTGCGGCTATTTACAACACTTGGCAAGTAAAAAAAAAAAAGAAACTATACTTTTTTGAATGTTTCACTTCTCCCGTGTTAACACACTGGCCATTTGTTCCAGGAAGCGAGTGTCAAGTTTAATTATCAAAAAATAAGTGTCAGTGCTTATTTGTAGCAGTGCTGCAGCTTTCAGAGAGCCATGCTGTGAGTGGGCACTGGGATGCTTGTTCCCAGCTGGCAGGCAGTTGTCACCCGGCTGTTTGGTGTGGAGGTACCAATTGGGTCCAGACTTCCCGCATTATCGCCAACAGTCGCTTTATATTGTATTTTGTGATCAGCTGTATCAAATGTTGCTGTGGAGCGGAGCTCGTGTGTTTATCAAGCTTTCAGCCAGGAGCTCAGCGCCCTGCCATCAGTCCGGTCTGTTTTTGGCCTGTTACAGGACTGGGATAGGCTTTTTTTTTTTGTCTCGTCCTCAATGAGCAACAACGAACGTGCAAGAAAAGTCCTGCTGGGCGCCTGGGTAACTTATCATTAGGTGATTAATATTGGTTGACCTGCAGAGCTGTAATCAGGGGGTATTATTTGTATTATGTATGACGACAGAAGCAGCTGCTCTCCACACTGGAGATGACAGGCTGCCAGTGAGTAATGTTATTGCCATGGCTGCCAAGAAGCACTCTGAGCGTGTTTTTCAAACGCTCGTCTTCTCGTGCCTCTGTCCCTTTCTTCTTTCTGGCCCCCCGTTTTCTAAATCTGTCTCCATAAACATCCGAGGTGATTGCTGGGTTTGGTCTCGCGCAAGTGCCGTAATCACAGGTGTGGTTTGCCTTGCGCAAAGAAATGAAAACTGGCATCCGGTCGGCTCCTCCTAACCTCATTTGTACTTCTTCAGCTCTGAGATGGATGGGGCATTCCTAATGAACCAGAGACGCAAGCCAGGGTTCAATAGTAGGGTGCTGCTTTTTAAAAATAGATACGAGCTTTGGTTTTTGAACCTAATTTTGTGAGGCCTTGTGTGTGGGAAAATGGCTGCTTTAACGTGATTTTTAGATCCTTTCAGTAATACGAAAGCTTGCACTGAAAATGGACCTCAAAGAGCAGAGCTCTGGGGGATCTGCTTCCTCATATTAAGGCGGAGAGATGCACCTGCCATAATTGTTAGAGTCCACTGAGGCTCCTTCTCGGCACAGGATGTAATCTCTCCATTCCAGATGAATTCCAAAGCCCAGCAACTCGCTCTGTCTTAAGCATTTTAATTTACTGTGTCGTGGCTGTTGTAGGGAGACTGTCTTGTAGGCATTGCTGGGCTTCGTTTTATTTTGCTCGAGGCGGGAGAGGAAAAATGAAGCTCTGAGACGAGGAAAAACTTTTGATCGAGATCACGAGCAAGCCGGCTCCAGAATGTTTTGGGAGTTTACACAGTGGGAGTCTCGCCTGGCTCCCATGTAGGGAACGTTTCGGTGTGTGTGCGCCAGGGATTTGCAAACGAGGCTTGCATTTTTTTTTTTGTTTCATTTATTTTTTTTAAGTTGTGGAAACATATATAGAAATGCAAAGGAACAGGTAAAGAACACACCCAAAGAAGGCTCCACGGCTGAAATGTTGTTTCTTCTATTTTCATCTGGGAATAAACCTTTACTTGTTCCTTTGCAGCCTACGCATGCTGGCGCAGCTCCCTGCTTGATGTATAGAGATGTCCAGCTCCAAAAAAAAAAAACTGAACTGAGAAGCCATGCGTGTTGTGTTCTGGTTTTTCAGTAGTCCTGGTTTTCGGTTTGTCACGGAGCCCTAGACACTCCTTCCTGCATGTGATTATCTTTTCCTCCTGCCCTGTTTCCCCCCCCCATCTTCACTTGTCCGTGATGAAGGATCGTGCTCTTGTGGTCCAGACAAGAGTGGTTTTCACTGGTTTTAACCCGCTTGTTTCTCTGTCCCTCTTCCTGCTACAGCTCTTCTGAAACACTGGGGTTGTTGGTGTGGCTGAATTTTTCCTGGATCTGAGTGGTAAATTCAGAAGACTGAAGCCCAGGCTCACTGTCTACCTTTCACGGAGGCCCAGCCGTGAGAGGACGGAGGAAGGCACGTGGCGAATCATGACGGCCGACAAGGAGAAGGAGAAGGACAGGGACCGGGACAGGGACAGGGACCGGGACAAGCGGGACAAGGCGCGGGAGAACGAGAGCTCCCGGCCGCGCCGCAGCTGCACGCTGGAGGGCGGCGCCAGGAACTACGCCGAGAGCGACCACAGCGACGACGAGGACAACGACAACGCCAGCGCCACCACCGAGGAGTCCACCAAGAAGAGCAAGAAGAAGCCGCCCAAGAAGAAGTCCCAGTACGAGCGCACGGAGAACGGAGAGATCACCTCCTTCATCACAGAGGACGACGTCGTCTACAGGCCTGGCGGTAAGCGCTGTCCTGCCTCCGGGGGCTCGGAGGCCGAGCGGTCCTGAGTGATCCCTAAAGCGCCTTTCCAAACCCAGTGAGGCTGTACGTAGCGGATAAGAAAAGGAGTAAATGAGTACAATAAGGAAAAAAAAAATAACAAGAGCATACAAGTTCAAACAGATGGAATGTAGGTCATGTCACAAGGAGTGGGCTTTAGGAGAGAGATCAGCTTTGATTTAAGATTTGAGTCGGAGAATTTGTCGTTCATGCAGTCTGCGGGAAGGGAAGGTCTGCCTTCAAGGCACAGTGAGTAAAGGACCAGCCTCAGCTTACTGGAGCCCACGAGAGGGAGTTGTACGAGGGTGAGGTGGGTTAGAGGTGACGGGAGCCAGGTAGTGGAAATGAGAAAGGGGAACCCGGGACTGAGATGCATCAGGCATGCATGGCAACATCATGTTAAAATGTAGCAAGGAAGCAGCCAGTTTCTTGACCTGTTGCAAAAGTGTGAGCTATGTATCGTTAGCCCAGCAGGTTCATGATAAACGGACTTGCCTCCATGCCAAAAAAAAAAATCACATGGCTCTTTCTATATAGATGATTGTAGGAAATGGCATGAGCCCCGACACAGCAAGGCCTGTATAGATATAGGAGGGAATTCCTTCTCCAGAGGACTAGTTTTTGCCCTAATAGGTCTGCCAGTTGCAAGACACTGATCCAGGTGGTGGACCTGGTGAGACTAACGCCATAGATTCAGCCTTCCTGGTGGGTCCTGCCCAGTCCTACCCATCGGTCTTGGATGCAAAATCGACCTGTAGTGTGATTTTCAGTTGTGATCATTGCTGCAAATGCCATGTGGTCACAGCCTGCCAGTCTGCAGCAGCTGTTGTGGCTGAATCATAATGTTGTTAGTTGTAAGGGCAGAGATTTGAGCTGTCAAGTCAGATCCACTGTGAAGAAAAATGTCAATGGCCTTCAGTTACTTGAATTTTATTTTAAATATAATAGGTTACATTTGAAAAGATTATAGCCTTAATGCTAATAAAGACAGAGCAGACATAATGCATCCTCGGTGCCATGTGTTTGTTCCAGGTACAGATTGAGATGAAAGAGGAGCATAACCTTTCTGAAACCATAATATAGGCTTGTTTCCACTGGGCTACTTTTTCATACATAAAATGATTTTATACCAGACTTGGAAAATGTCAACACTTAAAAACAAAGACTGTGCTTAGCCCTGTTGCCTTCTGTGAAGTTACAGACTGTGCTATTGAAACTAAATCTTTTGTCGTGTCTTTCATTTATCTTCCAGGAATTTAAAGGTCAAGTAGAAGCTTGGTTGTAGTTCTTCCTTATTCAATCTTAAGACCATGTGAGGATAACAGTGTTGCTGGCTTCGTCATCTTGCAGAATGACTTTTTCCTTGTTTAAAACCAAGTCTGTCTGTGCATTTCAGAGGGAAGTGGTTATGGTGAAGTATGTGAAGTATGCAGAGGAATTGCAAAGCCAGGTGTCTGTCAGATTTGATAAAGTGCTCTCTGTAGGTATCGGAAGTCCTTTCAAAAAGGCTGTCCTTTTGCACCGTGCTTGACAAGGGTCTCATTCCTGCCAAAGTTTGTTCCCTAAAATACTATTGACTGTTTTTTCTTTCTCTGGTTGGGTTTTTTTATTTTTAAACGACTGAAACAGTCTCCTGATAAAACAGCAAGTGGCACTCCTTGTCCATGAACAGGCTCTCAAGAGAGACAGTTCCATGCCAGTTCTGAATTGTTACATGTGCTCTGTTAGCTGGCGGTGTTAGACGTTAACCAGTAGAAACAGGCTCTCCTGGTAGGCCAGTCTAGTGAAAGCAAAGGCTTCCACCCAGGTGTGGCTCATGCTTTAATCCAGCAGATAGCTTCCCAGCATGCTTCGTGGCGCGGAGACGTGCTGGACAGATCTGGTTGCGTGTAATGATGGCCAGCATGTTGTCAAGAGGTGACTTGTTTGTGGGGTGATTATTGGGGTGTGTTTGGCAAGGGATTCAGTGGCCTAGACAGCTCACCCCTTTAGATGATTTATGTGCATCGGTCTGTAATGCGATGCCGGCGTGAAACTCTTTGAGAGAGACGGATTTTGTCTAATGAAATAAAACAAAAACCTGATATTTTGTCTAGTGATACTGTGTGAGCTGCCCCCTCCCCACCCCTTGTTGGTAGGGAGTGGCGTGCTGAGGTATGACGAACATGCAAGGATTTCTGAAGATTATGGCACAGAATCTGGATTTGCACACAGATTCTCAGAGTAGCTGCTTATCTGTTGATCCTTTGAGGTGGGAGCAGTCTTTTTCGGCTGCTCAGCATGCCTTGATTTAAAGACGTGCCTGAATAGATACTGCTCCTCATTTCGCTGATATGCAGTGCTGTGCAGGAATACAGCCAGTGTTGGGCATTGGCTTGGTGGACAAAGTTCACCAGCTACCTAAATTGAAGCAGACTTTAAATGCTGTGTTCTCCTGTCCTGCTGCTCAATAGCTATGTAAGATATTTCCTCCAAAGAGGCAGTTCATGGATTAGGAGAAGAGATTCTAAACATGCAACCAGGGAAAATAATTTACTGGGCTCCAGCACACATTAAACAGCTTTTCCTGTTTGTAGCTGAAGTCCACTGGTCACTCTGCACAGCTGCCATGTGATGCTTTGCTCTGTGCTATTTGAGCAGACCTTCCCACCATGCACCGCTCCTCTCCAGTCTGATACGGCTTGAGCGTTTTTTTTTGTTCTTCTTTTTTCAGGGTATAAACAATGCGAAACTTGCTACATCAAATCCCATTTTCTGCTTTAGCCCCCTTCCCCCTGTCCCTAGAACCATCTGCAAGAAACAGGACACCCTCCCCCCCTCCTTCCTCTTCCTTAAGACCAATCACCACCAGTCATACCTAACAGCTTTAGCTTTTCAAATCTGTGTTTATAAGAAGTTGGACTCTTCTAAAATTCTGATTTGGCCATTAGCTTCAGTGTGTCTAATATGCATCCCTTCTAGGCAAATATCGTCATGGAGTCTAGTCTGGGCTGCTCTGCGTTTAAATTATCCACTCGTTTTACCCACAGGGCTTGACTTTCTTTTCTACCGCTCTCTCCGGCAGCCTGGGCAGCTGTTGCCTACTTATTCCGCTCACTAGGACCTGCCTTCTGGCATTGCCGAGGACCGGGGCTCTTGCTAGGTTTCTCCACGTTTCCTCCAGACCCCAGCTGGAACGCTACCGTTTGGCAGCCTCGCCTCTTCCGCTGAAAAGGCAAAATGAAGAAATCGGGGTCGTAAACTGGACGAGGCTTCAAAGTGTCCATCCAACACGAGCGCATGGAGCAGGTGAACGCTTTCGTTCAGCTCCTGGGCGCCACGACTCGGAATCAGTCAGAGCGGGCACTGAACGACGCAAAATCCACTGAACTGCAGAGATCCCGGGAATCACGCGATCGAATTAGCAGCCTTGTCAACCCAAAAAATGTTTTGGCTCCTTCTTTCTTTCCCCTGAATACACACGCAATCATTGCTTCATCTCTGCTTTCGCAGTAAGTGGAAAAAGACCAAGGTCTCAGGTGGCACCTTAGTGTCAAAGGTGTTAAGGGCTTGTTCGTTTTGCTCAGGTTTTTGGTGTACTGGGGAGGAGGGGGAGGGGAGAACTTTTTCCCAAAGTTCTAAGAAACCTTTAACCCCGAGCAGTGAGAGAGATGAGGCTGGAGATCAGGGAAGAACTGCAGATGCTTGGAGTCTCCTGATCTGTGTGATCATGGGGCTCTGCATTTTTCAGATCAGCCGGGGGTTCTTGCGACTCTGCGGTCAGAGAGCAAAATGTTCTCGCATGCTTGGCGTGTCATTTGAATGTCTCCGTTTTTTTTTTTATGGCTTGTAAGTGGATTTCCAAGTTTGAATGACAGCAAGTTCATTAGCTGGTGAGGCCTCTCCGTGTGAGGATATGGGATTCTGCCATTCCCTGGGTACAAGCCAGCTACCCCAGTGAGCCACACCCCTGAGTTTCCCAGCCCAGTTTGTATGGTGGGGTGGGATCAGATTTCCAAGCTGTACGTTTTAAAAGAAACCTGCAGAGGTCTAAAAGGTAAACTTCCCTTGGCTTGGGAAGAGCTCATGGAGCGATCTGGACCCACAGGCGGTGCTCGGCTATTCTTGTAGCTCTGCTCTATGTGCTGCAGGAAGCCCATTGAGCGAAGTGGCTCAGCAACAGGGAAGCCGCACGCGTTTTGGGGTTGCTGTGGGAACTGGGGCTGTCAGGAGCTGACGGCTCCGCTGTCCACTGGGCTTGTGTCCCTGAGCACTTGACAAGGAATTTGAACGGGCGTTTTAATAAAAAAAAAAACCATGCATTGTTGCAGACGAGCTTGTGGACGCAAGGTGTGGGGCCTGCGAGTTTCCTGGGGGCGCTGCTGGTCTCGTTTTCCCTCCTGGGCCGGGCTTTGCGCAGGCAGCCGCTCACTGGTGCTGGAGCCAACGAGTCATGGAGGTCAAGTCACCCCTTGGATTTATAAATACGCCTCTCACTGGCGTTAAGACCAGTACCGCCGTGCCACTCTCCCGAGCGCCCTCGGCACTGGTCTAACTTCTGTCCTCCTGACAGTTTCTGAGTTTCCCTTTCCCACACGTTGGCACGCTGTGTCTGGTGAACGCATCCCGGTCTCACGCTGACGTTTCCAGTTGTGGAAATGAAAGCCAGTGACAAAACACCCCCTTGCTGGGCTTTGTGCAGCACGACCCATTTTTTGCCCAGGTTATGAGTGAAAGGACTTGGGCAGTGGTTTTGCCTGTATAGTGTTGTCTCTCTGCTTTCCACCAGCCCCTTGTGATCCCAGTCAGCCTTGGTATTCCCCGCTAATCATTCCACGTCTTCTGCTTCAGAACCGGGGAGAAGGAAGGACATCGCCCTGCAATTATTCACATGTTTTTTTGGGACGTTTTATGTGAAGTTTCAAATCATTTTCCAGTGCTGAATTTGAATCGAGGTTTTCAGGCTGCGAGTAAAGTGCCTATGCATCATTTAAAACGCAGTCGCTTGAGACAATCTGAGAGGATGTCCCGTTGGTAAAGCCCAACTGTAAGGCACCAGGCTGAGACCAGACACTTGGAGATAATCGTCTCCGGTTATTGAGCACTTTGTCCCCTAGAGTTTTTTAGAGCTGTGTCTTACAAAGTGTCGTTTTCTTGCACTGTGAAGAAGAAAAAGACTTCAGTTCGGAGTGTAATCGTTGGGCCAAAAAAGGACAGAAATCAGTTTTTCTTCAGCGGCTCGGCGCCTCTGAAGTGAGCAGCGTAAATGGGATGAAGGGTTTATTGTTCAGCTGAAACCTCGACACATTGTGTTTACAGGGAGCGAGCCTGCCTGCTCTCAGCAGGAAGTGACATAGGCAGAGCAGGCAGACGGTTTGTCCGCTGTCGGGCATGTGGGAAGATGGGGGTGTGAACGCTGACCCAGCGGCCCCGACAGTGGTCGCAGCCTGACTGCGACTGTGGCCTCCCGGAGTTTAATTATCACGCCCGCTGCGCGGTTTAATTAGGAGATCTCACTGTGGATGTGGTGGGGGGGTTGTTGTTCAGAAACAGTTTTAATTCACTACTGTGTCTAATTTATACAGAAATGAATTATTTAATCTACTATTCTGTAAATAATTCTTTAGATTGTTTTTACCATTTTAAGATTGTTGTTCGGTATTTTTAGATAATGTTGAGGTCCTGATAAGAACCTTTAAGTTGTGTGGTTTAAAATGGCTGGGGGTTGGATTTTGTTTGTGAAAAATGTTGGCCTAGTATTGCTGTATCTTTTATTCCTTGTGTTAGCCGTCCTGTTAATGTGGACCTGTTAACTGTGGGTTTTCCCTGCATAATCCGCGGAATGATCTCAATGTTCCTGGGTTGCTCGTTTGTTGTTCACTGAATGGTTTGCACATGAATTCACTGGTTTTTCTTTATCTTATTTGGTACCCGAGGCCTTGGCATGCAGAGGACGTTTCATTACCTTGCAAATGTCTTGCTAATTTTCCCTGTTGTGTTCAGGGAAAAAAAAACACAATATGGGTGTCCCCCCAGAATTGTTAAGTGTTTTAAATTGCCAGTGCTTGAGGTGTAACTGAAAACCTCAGGAAAATGAGCTAAAATGAGCTGAGCTTGAACCAAGGAAAGGGGTTTAAATTGTCTAAATAACTGTTCTGCTGGTACTGCGCTGCAGAACCATCAACAGTAATAAAAGCAAATATTAGGTTTCAGGGTTTTGGAAAGAATCTGATTTTCGGGGCCAGGGACAGTTCAGTAACAGCCTTAAGCTGGAGCTGAAAATGAACTGTTGGGTCTAATAAGATGTAAAGTCTGGATTCCTGTCTTGACGAAGCCCTGGTGGAGGGGGCGCACCTGGGGGTGGGCCAGGCCACCAGGAAGACTACAGGCCACACGTCCACTCCCTTGGCCTGGCGGTGCGGCCCCCGGCCTCTGCCTGCTGGAGCCATCGGGGAACAGGGTTGTGTGTGTTGGGGGGTGGCAAGTGCTGACTGTTCAAATCAGTGGATGGGGGGGTAACTTTTAAAACATCTGCAAGTAAGATTAGATCACTTTATTAGCTATATACCGTGTCTTGCATAAGGAATTTGTCTTTTTTGCGTACCCCAACTCGCTCTCCATGAGACACCAAGACAGGGAGAGAAGCTGGGGGTCAGAGCGCAGGGTCAGCCATTTATACGGCGCCCCTGGAGCAGCTGGGGTGAAGGGCCTTGCTCGGGGGCCCGGCGGAGTAGGATTCCTCTGCCGGCCGCGGGATGTGAACCGGCAACCCCCCAGCCACAGGCGCAGATCCTAAATATTCTGGACTGGGTAAAACCCCCGAATGTTCTGGTCTGGTTCTGGGTGCTTAAACCGCATGGATTTTTTTGTTGTTGATTGGTTCATTCCTTTTCACACACCAGGCTGGACATGATGGCTGTAAAAAAAAAAAAATTATGAACCCCTTCCCTGCTGATTGGCATTTATCGACTCCATGGAGACCCATATCTAAGCTAAATATCTCGGTATCAAATTGTACTCCCCCTTTTCCTCCTGCAAAATGATCTGTTATTGTAAGTCATTCTGACCAGTGAATGGATGTTAATGCAAATCGTACGCGTTTATGATCTGTGCAGTGTCAGGTACTGTAGTGTAAAAGCTTTGTCTGACAAAACCCTGGCGGTTTTCCGACATTAGTGGAGGTAGGCTGGAGGCAGCGTGTCCACTTTACTGCGCAGAGAATCGGAATCTAGCGCTAAATTCGATCAGACACTATCTGACAACCAGGAATGCAGTGCAGGTGTTTTGTAGCTTTATAGTTTCCAACTTTGCCAGGCAAACCTGGGCTCTAGTTCAGAAGGCAACGGAGATAAATGAGTATGGAAGCGTTGTGAGGTTGTGAAATAAGCAGTGGTAGGTTCCTGCTGCTCACTAATGTCTGGCTGATGCTTTTCTCCAAAGCGCCTTACTTTTGTGGCCCCTTTTCCAACTAGGTGGTTTCCTGGAGCTGTTCAGGTGAAGTCCCTTGATCCGGGATGCAACAGCGCTGCCTCACCTGGGATTCAAACACACGGCCTTCCAGTTTCTTTCCCAGAAGCCCCAGCGCTGCTCCATACTCCTGCCCTTACTTTAAGGTTGTTTATAAAAGGCTGTTAGCCTGAAGCTTGGCATTGCAGGGTCTGTGCAGGGAGGCGGCTTGCCTGCTGGCGCCACTGCGGTCCGTGGGAAAAACTCCACCGCTCTGAGCCCCGCCACGCCGGCACAATTAGGGGTGAAATCTTGTAAACAGCTTATGCAGGGTTGTCTGGTGTGACGTTCGTGTGGTGGTGTTTTCCCAAGAGCAAGCGCACGCTTGCTGCGGGGGCCCTCTGCCTGCCATGGAAGAAGAGCGGACGCCGTAGGGCGGTCGTCTCCGAGAAGGGAGACGTCCACGTGGGGTGTCGTTGACCTTATAAGTCTCCTTGCGTTAACCACATGCTGATCTACAGGTGGCCAGCTGATTCTCAAGTAGGCCAGCCAGTTTAGTTTTAGTCCAAGGCAGCCTAGATAAGCGTTCAAATTTACTCTTCCTTTCCGTAAAGATCCCTGCTCGTTTTAGAAGTTGCGTAGACTGCTTGTAAGAAATCGGATTCGGTCTGATCTGTCTGTACCTTTGCTTACTGTTTGAGGGATCAGTGCACCTGGCCTTGTCTTCTGTTTCTTGTTCCAACCTGAGAAGGCGGTCAACTAGGCGGATTTTCTTAGATGTTTAGGATTTTGCCTCCTGCTGCTGCTGTTTACTCAAATCTTTCAGTTCAGAAAAGGTGTAATGAATCTCCTCAGAGCTTGGTTACAAGTATTG
This sequence comes from Lepisosteus oculatus, assembly GCF_040954835.1. Lineage (NCBI taxonomy): Eukaryota > Metazoa > Chordata > Actinopteri > Semionotiformes > Lepisosteidae > Lepisosteus > Lepisosteus oculatus. Next base: position 1,443,259 of record NC_090720.1, on the reverse strand, counting down.
CAATTACGCAGTTAAAGGATTAGGACAACTATGCAACAGAGAACTTGGGTGGAACGAAACCAGAAGAGTGCCCCCCCCCCCCCCCCCCCCCCCCCCCCGGGAACTGAATTTGACACCCCGATCTAAATGAGATTTTAATAAAAATCTGGGCTTCATAAAGTGATTAAAAGCTACATTAAAACAAGTGTAGAGCCTCCCAAGAACATAATGTTTATTTTTTTCCACCAGGAGCTTATTAGCAACATGACTAATAAAACATTGCAGAGTTTTACTTGGCTTTTAATCCACCAGCCTTTTGAAAGAACTCAAAAACCTCAATCTGCTTGCATTCAATAGGAATTTATTTCCGTTCACAGAATTAGAGCTCGGCAATTTGAAAACGGTCCTCAGTGCACTGTGTGCTGTGAAGTACAGAGCGGCAGGTTGGACTTAAAAATGAAGTCGAGTTCCTCTCTTCTGTCAGACCCATTCAGCCCAAAGTATGTGGAACAAGCTAGACATTGCAATCTCAGAGGTCTAAACGGTTGACGTATTGAGTTAAATTTGATCAACCTTCTAGCCTGAGTTTTGATGTGTGATTTCTGACATCAGGAGGAGGTTGTCTGAATGTTAAATGACTAGTTGCAGGCTTCAGGCAGTTAAGAGGACGCAACTTATTGAATGTTCAACCTTGTATCCTGCTTTTCTTGATGTCTAGAAACTGTGTAAGGTTGGGCCTGCTCGGTCCTGGGGCGAACAGCCTCTGTGGACGATGATCAGGCTGCTGCTGGTAGTGGTGTTGGTGGATGAAGTGGCTCCCCCACCTATGTCTAAATTGCTGTACAAAACGCTGAGTCAGTTTTTATTACAAGCTGTCTGTAACAGTCCTTGAGGGCTGGGGAAATACTGGCTTTGCAGACAGACTTGATGAAGGTGTAAACAAATCATCAGGACTTTGAAGTCCAGGAGCACTGGGCTGTTTAGTTAAGTCTCTAAGATCAGGGGTGGAATGAAAATCAAGAGATTCCTACTGCCCTTGGGGACTGAATGCCTTACAGAAATCCTCCCCAGTTGTATGTGGTACATTGTTGCTTCACAGCGCTGGGATCCTGTGTTTAATTTGGGAACTGGGGTCTCATCTGTACGGAGTTTGCGTAGGTTTCCTCTGGGTGCTCCGATTTCCTCCCATAGTCCGAAGACATACTAGTAGGTTAGTGGCCTTTTGTGGAAATTGGCACCAGTGTATGTGTGTGTACTGTGGTGGACTGGTGTCCCATCCAGGGTGTATCCTGCCTTATACCTGTTGCTTGATGGGATAGGCTCTGGCTCCCCCACAACCCTGTACTGGATGAAAGTGTTAGAACATGGCTGCATATGGCTATATGAGCAGGTATGTGGGTGTGTCTTTGGCTGTTTCTGAACGGCTCTGCACGTTCCACTTTGACTCTGGCTGCCATTAGGTGGCTGTGACTGGGAATGTCTCATTCATCCTGTGACGAATGCTGTTATCTCTGTGGAGCTGGAAAACATCCTCCTTATGTTCTCTTGTAAATGAGTGATTGTGGTTGGTGTCAGCGCGGACCTGGGAGGACAAGTTATTTCTTAATTCGCATTCCACTACATAATCTGTTCTCTGCTTTTTTTATGTTACCTGTTTGTGGGCATTATGGCTCCAGATTGTGTTAAACTTGTTTAAATCTTCCTTCTGCTGTTGTAAAACCCTACATGGAAAATCTGTGACAACAGATCAGTGCGTAAAGGAGTGAATATAGTTGGATTAAGTATTCCCTTTCTGTAAAAGCTATGAATGCAGTGAAGTGCATTTGTATGGATTTACTGATTGAGGTTTGCCCGGATTGCCACTGTTTGTGCGAATTTAGTTACAGCTAGCAGGTTTAACGTGATGCTAATATGAAATGCACACAAACTGTTTGAGGTTCTGGGAGATAAGGGGTATAGTGATAACTCAGGGACCCCATATCGGTGGTAGCACAGCGGGGAGCATGAATGCCAACACTAATGGGACCTTGGTTTAATGTCGCTCCAAATGCTGCTCGTTGTGCCAAATCATGATGAGTGATTTCAGTTCTGATTTTATTTGCTGCAAAAAATATTTGTAGACTTTTCTATTTTGTATGCGATCTTTTGCCTTTCCTTTCTGGCACAAGCTTTTTAAAAAAAGCATGAAAGCTGTGGCGCGTCAAGGCTATAAACTGTCCAGCCTAAGATCGACTTGCGCTTGGGGGGGTAATTTGGGCAAAAATGTAGGACCTACAATTGGGCATGTGATCCTTACAAAGTATGATTCAGTAGTTGTAGCTGTTCTGGATGTTTGATTCCTTCTATCTGTTGTCTAAAATTTACCTATTTAACTAAACCCTGCATAATAGTTGCTATTTTATTTTGTGACACATCATGCAAAACACTCAATTAGGACAAATTTTTTGGTTCGCATCGTGTTGTAATGCCTTTTGAATTAAATTATACTGAGAATTATATCTCAGAAAGAAGCTTCTATTTCCTGCTCGTTCTTCAGGCAATGAGGATGCATTTAGTTGTTTGCATCTATTTCTTTCTTTTATAGAGGGTTTTTCGAAGGCTTAATTGGTGGCGAACTCTCCAAGAGGCGCTTCTTTTTCTGTCTGTACTGAAGGCAGAGAGACTTAAGAGAGTGGCTCCTCTAACCTGCCTCGGGTTTCCCAAGGGTGCAACAGCGTCTTCTCGTATCGAACCAGCTGGATCCTAATAAACAGGTCCTGGTGAATTCCGCCGCCGTCTCGGGCGCTCCACAGCGTCTGCGGTGGGAAAGCCCCTTGGTTTTGTGAGAAGGCAGGTTGGAGTTGTGGATTTCAGTGCACGTAGCTATTCAGAAGGGGATGCAAAGGGGGGGATTTTCATGACTGGTTATAGTGCAGCAACACCCCTGCCCCCGGGCATCTTGTCCAGGGAGTAAACTTTCTTCTGGCTCATGGGGTCCGCAGAGGTACTGACTTCATGTGGTTTCGACTGCTGGGGTGCAGACAACCCCGTGGTTAGTCGTGTACATAAACTGCTGTGTGCAATAATAAACATTTTTTGTTTCGTTTTATCGATACATAGGGAATGTACAGCAGTTTTGTACACAAAATCGGGTTCATTAATTTCCTAACCTACCAGCTTAGTCTGTAAGTGTTTTAGTGATACGTGATATAAGTTCTTATATGATCTTTAAGTCTGAAGATATCTCAGACGTTGCAGTAAATTCACTGATGTCAGAACTGGGGGGCCAGTACTTGTCTGTAACTACATTGCAGAGGGTTAGTGAAGTGAACATCTGCAAAAAGGTTTATGTATCAAATTGATTGTCTTTTCCTTGTACTTAAAAATAGATTCCCCTTGAGACTGTGCTACAGGTAAGTCAAATTACGGTTAGGCAGTTGCTGTAGCATGAAGATGATTATAGCTTTTCCAAAGTGTCAAGCATAGATTAAGAATACACTTAAAAGCCCAGAGGAAAACTGTGATCTGGTTTAGTGTTTCACAGCTGTAAGTGTATGTCTGCTGTTTCTCTATTCTCCTTATAGCAAACCTCTTTTTTTGTACCTTTAGAATGGCCAGGCGAGGAGAGGGGCCCATCTGAGTGTTGGCACTCAGAAGTGTGAAGGTTTTTAAGGAGTTGAGGGTTCATGACCTGGTTATACCACTGGTCGCATTCAATTTAACAACACAGCCAGCCCGGCCTGCTTTCATTTAACTGCATGGTAATCCGGGTTGGATGCTGTAACTGAAAGGTTATGTAATTTGGCAGCATTAAGTTTTTCTGTTTGCAGGAATCAGCTGTTGATCTATTTATTGCACACTAAGGGTGGGGGGGAGGAGTCTCATGCTGAGAAAGTAGATGTCTTGTTTGCTCTCTTTTGGCTGCTCTGCCTAAATACCTTGCAGCTACCATTTGTGAATGTAAGAACAATGAATGGAACTGATTTATTGCCCTGTTATTTAGTAAAAAAGAAAATGTTGTCTTAAATCTGTTCCTGTTTATTTTAAATCCTTTATTTAACCAGTTTAGTCAACTGAGAAGTTCTGGTTTGCAGTGACCTGGAAAGTGCCCATTAATACAGCAGAGCATTTACTGGAACAACCAGAGTGCAGTACCTTTCTCGAGAGTCGCTGTGTCCTACCTGGGATTTGAACCCACAACCTGCTAGTTTGTCGTCCTGAGACCTCATGCCGATCCTCCACTTGGCTTCCCTGGAAAGGCCTAGCCCAATTCATGTAGAACTCGAGCATCAGCTTCTCTGGGTTGCTGGAAAAGCTTTGTTGCAAAACGCTCAGAACATGCCTTTGTCTAAACTTACCACGAATGTGAATTGAGTCGAACAATAAATTGCAGTTTATTCCACTTTTGAGGTCATTCCTGTTTAACTTTAATCTCCTCTGTTCTCTCTTTCCTTAAGATTGTGTGTATATTGAGAGCCGGCGTCCCAACACTCCCTACTTCATCTGCAGCATTCAAGATTTCAAACTGGTAAGTACCTTGTGCTGTGGTCTTGCCTTCATGATCAGTTTGGTTCTTATCAGGAGGTTTCAGAATTGTTTTGTACGTTCTGTGAAAGCGAGATCAAACAGATCTTTGATGCAGAATAATTTGCTGTGTAGTCGAGATGCCGGGCTGTGCTTGCGATGAAGGAAAGAAGTCTTTTTTTTTTTGCTTCCCCCCACTTCACGGTTCTTGCAGGAAACCAAAAAAGGTGAAAACGGTGAGGCAGTGGCCTCAGTTCAGAAGCTTGATAATTGTTTGTGAATAAATTAAAACGAGGGGGAAAAGCTTGATATAATTTATAACCCAGTCCTGAAAAAAAATATTTATCTTAGAAGGTGGGGGGGTAAATCCTCTCTCCTTTTTCGAAAGCAGCTGCGTGGAAGTGTTAGAAATTCACTACATGGAAACGATAGCGCACGATCGTGCCCCGTTGAAGTGGGCCACTCCTTTACTGCGTCTGTTTAACCTTTAGCAAATGTAGCGCACATTAGTTACAGCCGTCAGCCTTGCCTGTGAGAACAGCTGACAGTTCCCTCTTTTATTACAGGGGTTGAAATAAGTGGTTATGAGCTGTGCCGTGCTTCGCACATTGCCAAGGAAGAGAACGGCCTGAAACACAAGGATTTCACTGGTTTCAGAGTTAATGGAACGATATATATTACATTGCTTTCACACCTTGTGGTTTTATGTTAAATGCTGAGGAATTAGTTTTAAGGAAAGAAATGTATATATCGGCGGAGCAGGCCCATTAATCAGAGATTCCCCCCCCCCCCCCCCCGTCTCCCACCTCGTTACCGTTTGTGCTTAACTTGAATCCTACCTCTGCATTAAATACAAGCTTGGGAAGAAAACGATAAATGTTCATAGGCTTAAAAACAACAGTAGGGAACAGGATCGATTTTTTTTTTTTCCTGATGCAGAGTATAAAGTTTATCATGGTTTACTTGTTCGTAGAAGACCGTTTAAGAACATTTGTACACAGAAATGAAGCACCGTGAAAGGTTGCATTGAATCCCATGCATATAAATAGCCCTTAGGCTGCAGCCAGAGCATGTGTAACAAGCCGTTCTTTGACTTTTCTTATTTTTCTTTCCCTGGAAGCTGGGCTCTGTCCGTTACAGGACGGTGCCGTGTAAATGCACTCTCGAATTAGGATGCGTTTTTTGTCAATTCACGGGGATATCACAGCGGAATAATCACATCTTAATATCGGCCCTATGTACATTTCTGCTGAGAGATAAAGGTGATTATAAACTCATTAATCAGTAAATTGGGACTGAAGTGCACATATAAATCCACACTCTTAACGTGGCAGACCACCCACTGGGACAGCCTTAATGGCAGAGGACATTAAGAGTTATAATCTCAGGTCACAAGGCAAAAGATGCAGGCTGTGTTATGAACTACATAGTGCATTAGAGAGGCGCAGCTGTGTTACAGTTGGGAAAGCAGCTCTGTAACGCTAATCGGATTGCTGGAAAGAATGCTGAGGATGGCAGGAACGTATGATCAGTTGGCTCGGCCTGCCAATAAAAACATATAGTATTGTGTGCTAATCCGCTCGTTGATTAAGTGTGGTTTAAGGGCCTGTGTGCAGCAGTGTAGAATTGCTGGAGAAAACCAGGGATCTGTTATAAGATCTCTTTTTTTATCCATCTGTAATTAATGGACATCCGACAGAATTATTTGTGCATAAGCATTGGCTTCATGAGTGCTGTGTGCAGTGTAGTATACAGTTACATGGCTGCTGGATGCACTTCTGTTCCTTAATACACGCTTTGTTTTATCACAAGGCCTGCAAAATGACTTACTCTTTGCAGGGCCGATCGTGCTGTTAGTTAGATTGTCTTCAGCTACCAGCAGGAGTGGCAGAGCAGGGGGCCCCCGGTGGTGACCTCTGACCTCGGCTGTCACTCATCTTCCATAATTAGACAGCAAACATTTGTCCAAGCGAGTGGGACAGTGTCGGGCGCGTCTGACTGCTGATGGTGTGTGGCGGTCTGTGGAGAGCGGAATGGGTCCCTTCCTCTCCGGTTAAGAACTGATTGTTTCAATCGCTTAAAAAAATGGAATGAAACAGCTCTTACTGAGTCGTCGGTATTGTCTACAGAGTGTTGCTCATGGGTTCTGAGACAGGGGGTGACTTTTAAGGTATGGCTGCAGTTTCAAAAGCTTTTTGTGGCAATAATGGGTTTCGGGGAGGTTCAGCAGGAGAAGCATTTTCTAGTAGTCTGCGAGTTGGTGTAAGTGACTTCATTTTAGCATTGCTGTTTGTGTGAATGTTTATTTTTTTGCTTGTTTAAGGTTCCAGGTATTAGTCAGATAAATAGTGTCGGTTATGCAGCGATTCCACGGCTCGTCTCTGCAGTATTCTTGTAGTGTGTAGTCTTTCTCCCCTTCAGTGCAGCTCTGTGGGAGCTTGGCTTGCTGGCACTGGAGGTGCTCTCTGCATCTACAACAGGGCTGGTGCAGTAAGCTCTGTGCCGAGGTGTCTGTGATGAGACAGACTGCTCACCGCAGGGTGTTACATTCAGGGCTGAGGAGGTCGGACACCTTGTGCGCGTGTTTGGTCTGGAACATGGAGAGCATCCTGACCGGTGCGGCCGCCGTCTGGAGCAGCAGACCACACCGCTGTACTCCTGTGACCCAGTGCCACTTCCTCCCTGCCTGTTGGCTGTAATGATGCTGCTTCTTATGCAGAGCTCCCTCTCAGCAAACAGCCACGCTGCGATCATAATCACTCCTGAAGCTTGCAAGCTAGGAGTGGAAATCAACTGCTTAAAGCTTCCAAAAACTTAAACGTGTCCACGTTATCCAAGAAGTAGTAATTTGGTGCGTGACACGAACCCGTCTGTTCTTTTAAACCCTTCCCGCAGTCAGGGATGATGTGCGCGTGATTGATGTGGTTGCGATTAAGGCCTCCCGTTTCGAACTGAAGTTAACAAACCGAGTTGAGCATATTCTCAATAAATATTGCAACAGTCTCCTCCGGCTAGAAACGCATATTGATTTCAAGGCAGCCTGCGCCCATTAGGATATGTACATCCTGGCTTATGTCCATTATGTGTCTTTTGATATTCATAAAATTTAACTGCTGCGTTGTACATTTTTTTTTAAAAGCCTCCCGAAGGCCTGTATGTAATATAAGCTAGCGTGCTCAGCCTGTCCGATTGCTTTCACTCAAGTTTTTCTTTTTAACCTGCTCTCTGTGTGTGACCTGGCCTCTTTGGAATGAAGGAACACCTTTTGTCCGATGAAGCGAGATCTGCGCCTCGCAGCCGGCCGATGTCAGTGGCGGCGCAGTGACACGCTGTCAGTCTCCACAAGACGATACAGTGCAGGGAGGCTGTCGTCACCCGTCCCCTGTTCGTTTTCATGACCCCCTTCGCTCCAGGCCTGCTGTTTGTGAGCCCTAGGAGTAGGTCAAGCTCCTGTCAGTTTGAGGCCTGTCCCCCCCCTCCAACCCCCAGTCTTTTTGTTTTTCTCCGATCTTTCCCTGTGGCCAAACTCATTTGCAGATATTGGCTGCATCAGCTGCTGGATGGCTTTTCCACTAATGGGGTGATTGCTGCTTTCTCTGGGGGCTCTCGCCAGAGAGAAGGGCACCTCGCTCTTCCTGGGATTTTCGCTTATGGACATTTAATTAGGTGTGATGTACAATACACTTGTCTTCAAGGATTCAGATTCCCAAATGCTGGAAATAGTGGTGGAAGAGAAGAGGGAGGGAACAAGGGAGTGAATGTAGTGTTGATTTCTTTTTCTTAAATCTCTGGCAAAGGTAATTGTCTGAGGTCTTTGGGTTGCTTGTGAAGCAGATCACATCAGTACTAACGAAAGGTGAGAATTCAGGCGTCTTAATTCAACATTAAACCCAAGAGAATCAGATGTTTGCATCATAAATATGTAAGTAATCAGTATTCTTACATATCCAGCTCTGTTTGGGTTGTCTTAGTGTGCACTCTATCTTTGTCAATAGCCAGACAAACTGTGTGGTTAATATCGTATTTGGTATTTTCAAGCAATCATTTCCCCTTTGAGTGATATTTCTTTAAGGTGAAGCACAGTGAAACCAACAATAAAACAAGTCACGTTATCCATATCCCAAACTACACATCCTGAGGCCTTCTACAGAAATGGCTGGTGGAATTTAAAACTAAAAAAGATTTTTGTGCCAGTGTTATTTAGAAGAGTAGTTAAAAGAAGTCCAGACTAAAATGTGTCCCTCTTTTATGCCTGAAATGGAAATGCACTTATGCACGGTTTTACCATAATGTGTTGCAGTGCTTATCATGAAGCCTTCATAAGCTAATGATTCAAAACTTTAATTAAAAACTGTGTGATAAAGATGCAAATAAATTTGCATTAATGTGTGACCTAACAAAAGTTTATTTAAATAGGATTCTCAGCTGCACACTGCGTGTGGCAGGGAATCAGTTATGCAAAAACCAGGCTGAGCCGCTAAACGCACCTTTCTCAAAGGGTGCTTTTTCAGTTTTTAGATTGAACAGTTTTCTTGTTATCAGTTTTCAAGGGCTTGGCACCTGGGATTAAGTTCCTGCCTGTCTGTAAATTGAGCATGCAAGCTTTTGTCGACATATCCAAATAGAGATGATTCTAAGACTTATAACATTGGTCTAGTGCACTCTCCTAAGTACTGATGTGCAATACCTGGATCAGATGTACGTATTACCAGTTGCAGTTCCTGATGTTATTTAGTGAGCCAGGTTGTTGCTGCTGCTTAGAAAGAGAAGGTTTTGTCATCTTTTGACATTTCTCCCCTTAAAGCTCCAAGAGCCAGTTGCACAAGTGAAAATTTGTGATGAGATGATATAGATGACTATATACTGCTCAGGAGCTCTGTGAGCAAGCTGGAGAAAATGAACCTTTTAATACTGGAAATGGTGCTTTTTTTCCAGCCTGCAATATCAAAGGAAAATAAAAGTATGGTTTGTGATTCAGATGCCCTTCTGAGCCTGCATGTTTACTTGATTGAAGCATCTTGACACTGACGCTGTCTCCTTGAAGCCTGATCTGAATGGAGTATACAGCTGTAGGGCCCTGGGGCCTTGTAACAATTTATAGTCTGGATAGAAAGGCTGGAGTGTATAAAAAGACAGCTGAGAAATGCCACTGGTGTCCTGTGATTAAAGAAAGAAAATAAATGCTCTTGCATTTTTTAGTTTCCTTGTCCGATAGGATTTATCTGCTGTAATTACATGGTAATTAAATCAAAAACCTTAATTTGTTTGGTATCTATTGTGCACAATGCAACAGATGTATAGTTCTCTCCGCTCATTTAAAGCGGAGCTGGTGTGTGTTTCGCATGTGCTGCCTTTGAAAATATGCATTTGCTGCCTGCATAGTTAAACCATTAATAATAGGTTGTGACCAGTAAGGCCTCCTCACTTCCGCCCATGAGTGTACTTGAGCTTTGTTCAGGCTGTAGGTATTGGCTCGTCCTCATCTTCTGCCGGCTCGTGTTCGGCTCGTGTGTGCCGTGCAATTCAAACTGCTTACGCTGGGGATACGTCCCGTGCCCATTTGCGGAAACATTCCAGGCTTGTTTTGCCAGCACTCATGCTAGATCCCAAGCTGTTGTAAGATTCCAAATGTTTGCTAATGGGGATATTCTTGAATGGGACACACGGCTTGTCCCCCCCCCCCTCCCCGATCCACTTGGTGTACCGCTGAAGGAAACGTTAGTGTCGTTCTTTGTAACGACAGGAGGTCCTTGGCTGGGTGCGTTTTGCAAATCGCGCCGCTGTTCCAGGGGTGAAGGAAGCTCCCTCCTCCTGGTTGGCTGCCGGATCGCCTTTTTTTTTCCCCCAGGCAGACCTCCGTTCCCTTCGGATGGGTGCAGCACGTTTCCGACGGGGGGCGTGTTTTGGGGTTTCGCTCGTGGGGAAAGATGAGAAGAGAAGGTATGAATTCACACGAGCACGGGCAGAGACCTGGAGGGGCCCGAGCCCAGAACCCCCCCACCTCCCCCTCTCCTCCGACTCAAGGATCTTGACTAAATTATTTAAATTAGAATTAAAGTCTTTACCGGCTTAGATCAAATGCAGCATGTGTGAGCTGCTATGGCAACCGTTAGCGAGGCCAGAAGGAATTCTGCGTGCCGTAGGGATACTGGGGGGGGGACACCAGATCCGGAGTGGCCGAGCTTGGGATCATGTGGCTGAATCGTTGCAGTGATTTAACCTGCTGGCTGGGGGATCGTTCTGGCTGCAAGGCTGAAGATAATGTTTTCATACTGAGCTGGGAACGTGGATCAATACCATCTCCTTGACGCAGGGCTAAATTATTAAACACAGCCTCTTGTGCTGTTTCATTATCCCAGTTTTACCTCCCCCTGCTCCTGCTTTGTCAGCTGGGGGGGGGGAGATTGGTTGGGTATTTATGTATTCAAATTATTCAGACCACATGAATCCCCTTAGGTAAATTTTGTCCCTTGTCTTAGAACCTTCAAAAAAATGTCAGTTTGCCCGCACTAGCTGTTTTGGCACATAATGAACAAATTGGATCCTGTGATGTCTTAAATAAAGCTTTCTGGTGTATTTCGTGACGGAATTAGAATTAAGAGTTAAATAGAATTAAAACGGCTTCCTCTTTTCAAAAGCAAGCACTGTTTTTTTTTGGCTTGTTCTCTAATAAGTGGAGTAAGATGTGATCTGTCACAGAAGGTAACTCAGAATATTTGAAGTCGTATTGCTTTACTGTAATAAAACCACCCATTGTAAAGAGCTAATCACTGGAATTTTAATGACACTGCTGGGGTTGTCTCTCCCCTCTCAGCTGACACGCGGTGTCTTTTGAACGGGGTTCAAAGACATTTTCAAAATCCTTTCAACAAACTGTAGTGCCGTGGCATCATCGCTGACGGGCTTTCTGAGCAGACGCGGGTTTGCACTGCTGTGTTTTTAACTAATTCTCCACCATCCGACGGTTGACAAGGTCTAACACCCTGTTAGCCTTCCTGTTATCCTTCTCTTTCTCTTACCGACTGCGCGGTAACAGTATTAGTCATTTTTAATAACACTGCTGACCTTTTGGATTATTGGAAATGAAATCTTCTCTGTGGCCCTCGGACGGAGATCTGAGGCTTTCCATCATGTCTGTCAGTACAGGAGTGCTTCCAAGATCCATTAGAGCAATTTCCAAAGGTCGACTCCTTAGGATAATTCATTCAAGTGATTTGCCTGCCTCGGGTGCGATTGGTTTAGCTGCTAATGGCGTGTCTGTCGGGGGGGGAACCCAGCGTTTCCCCCCGCGGTTCTCTGCTTCCCTCGGCTGGCACGCTCTCCCGGGTTCACCATCTCCGCCCGCGTCTCCCGGGCTGCGGCGGGGTTCGCGCCGAAGGCCTCGTTTTCACGTCTGTCCGAAGCGCAACTTTTCACGGGGGGGGGGCAAAAAATAACCAGCCGTGGCGGTGGAGACTGATGGCCGTGGTCCTGGTGCGAAGCGTGCAGGACAGAGAGCCCCCCGTGTCATGCACAAGTTGGGGGGCCCATTGTGTCTAAATGTCTTCTAAATCAGGGATTTCTGCCCCAGAACACAATATTATATGAAAATGACTTATCCTAAATATAGAATAATAATTCCTTACACCTATTTTTAACAATTACAATCAGCACCGTCACTGTAAATCATTCCTGTGCCTTTATCATAAATATACTCACTCTTGTTTTATGTGTTGTAAATGGACTGTATAAAATTCAATAAAGCACACTCAACCCTAATGCCCTCCGTAAACTATTCGTCTACCCTTATAGGGCTTTATTGGTATTCGTGCCTATTTAAATCTATGTCTTACAAAAGATGTTGTTTTATTTTACTGAGATTTCTTACATATTTCTCATTACTGTGACTGTTGTCAGTGCATAATGTATTTCATCATTTTGTGTACACAGTTATTCAGTGTCAAATGGTGACAGTCACTATGTGCTTTTATAGTTTCTTCTGTTTTTAAGAGTAATCCTAGCCTTCTCGTCTGTTATGGTGGGGAAGGTCCGGTATTACAGATTTTATAGACCAGATTCGTCTTCAGCTGATTTTGTCTATTAAACCAAGGGTTTACTCAATGTGTGCATGGACCTTGAGCACCTCTTTGGCTCAAAGCCACATCACATGGCTTTGAAAGGAGACCAGTGCAGTCTGCTTGGGGAATCTGTGCTGTCCCTGTCAAGCCTGGTTGCCGTCTTCATTTAAGATGGCGACACGGTCTGAAGCATTTGTGTTGCTCATGGATATGTTTGCGTGTTGATGCATCTTTTAATATTTCAATGTACATCTTCTGTTAAGATGCACATATGTTTAAAAGTGATTTGAGTGGCATTCTTTCAGTGATTACACTATTAGTTAGTAGTAGTAGTTCCTTACACTTGCCTAGCGCTTTTCTGGACACTCCACTCAAAGGGCTTTACAGGTAATGGGGACTCTTCACCACCCCCACCAGTGTGCAGCACTACTTGAATGATGCAACAACACCCGTAGTGCACCAGTACGCTCCCCACACACCAGCTCTCAGTGAAGCCAGTTCAGAGATGGGGATTATTGGGAGGCCACTATTGGCCAAAAACTTTTGGCCTTTACCAGAACACTGGGGTAATGCCTCTACTCTTTTCGAGAAATGCCCTGGGATTTTTAATGACCAGAGAGAATCACGACCTCGGTTTTACATCTCATCCGAAGGACACCACCTTTTTACAGTACAGTGTCCCCGTCACTATACTGGGGCGTTAGGACCACACAGACCGCGGGGTGAGCACCCCCTACCCCACTAACACCTCTTCCAGCAGCAACCTTAGCTTTCCCAGGAGTCTCCCATCCAGGTACTGACCAGGCTCACACCCGCTGAGCTTCAGTGGGCTGCCAGCTGGGAGTTTTGCGTTTTGTCTTGGCTGGCTGCCTTTATTCCGGATAGTCTCGCCCGGAGGTTTTGCAGCTTTTTCAGGAATAAGGTTGCGCCGAGCAGAATGAGGGCGTCGTAGGGACACTGCTTGGCTACACTTCTCGTGCTGTGTGCTCCACGGTTTCGAATTCACAGCCAACATGAACTGAAATAACTTCGCTTACAGCAGCTCTTGACACAAACTAGTAACTCAACCTTGTCGTCATTTTCTTGCCTCTCTTCAGAACGCTACATTGTTACTGTCAAAAACAACTTTCTTTAAACGATTAAGACCTTCTGCTGCAGCAGCAAGTAAGGTTATTGTATGTTGGCATTATCAATGTAGTCATTTGCATCTCAACATTATTACAGAATGCTACAGTTAAGAACGCGTTTGTAGGCTGTCAAAAGATTTCCTGTTCTTTGGAAAAAAATGTAACGGCAGCAGTGATTAACTATTCATTACTTTGTGGTGTTGAAATCCAGTTTTTGTTCTGGTAGTAGGGCTGTTCTTGTACTTGCATGAGATTCTGCACAGTATGTAGTGCAGAAACTAATTCCTTTCCTAATGGATTTTATGACACGAGTGCTTGCATTAAAGACCAGGACCACATGAGCACTTAGCTGTACTTGATCTGTTTTTCTTCTGTGAAAGCTCCTTTGGGTCAATTGTTGAGAGAGATCTGTTATTAAAAAAACTCCAGGCGCTTTCTTAAATGGATAGCGTTTTTGAAACCTGGGTTCATTGCCCCCTTCCTTCTAAAATAACAGGTGTGATTTTTGTTAGAGTCCGCCTTGGAAGGGCACGATTCGTCTCAGTTTGTGGCAGTCTGGTGTACAGAAAGGGTGCAGAAAGGTACACAATAGGTTTGAGAACGCTAACCTTGGTTTGTTGAACTTAACATTCCTTATAGGTTGCTGGAATGTCCTCCCCATTTGTAAGAGAATAACTCTTTATAGGTTTAAGATAAAGTACTAAGTGCTAAGCCCAGATCATTTACTGTACTTTCATATTCTGCCTTTAAAGAGGCAATTTTGCTGTCTGGTGGTATTGATGAATCTTTGCCCCAAGGCATGCTGGGAATACAGAGCTTGGAGTTAATTTATATCACCGGTGCAGCAGTGCTCACACCCAGAGTTGATTCACAAGGTCGAAGACTGTGATTTCTCAGGTCTTGTTTGTGTAACGTCTGTCCATTAATCATGTCGTATTACTTAGTCTTCAATTCATTTGTCATCTTTAATTTTAGACAGTAGGCGAACGTGGCTGACGAAAATGTTGCAGATTTTCAGAGAGCCTGTGTTCCTGAATATTTTATGCACTGCCCAACTAAAAGAAATTGTGCTGGATGTTTTTGGTGTGGGCGGCAGTGCACTGCTTTGTTTTTGAAAAGACGCGCCTAATAAACCCATGTGAAAGTTAGGAGAGAGGTGTTTATGGGAAGCTTTTAAGCGCTTAAAGTGTGAGTGACGTGAATTACGCCCCTCTGAAATCTCTCCTCAGGGGAGGCAAAAAAGGCAAAGAATTACAGATGTTACTGCCATGAAACAGGTAATGTTCCATGACATCCACACGCGGCTGCTGAAGGCTTTTCTGCAGCATCTGGATGGCTTCTGCAAAGCTACTATCCACGCTCTGCAGAAAACATGTCGTGGAAGATATTTGGGCTTAACTACTTTGTTCACAACTGAATCCTAAGGATTCAGCAACTTCTGTTTACCTAATTAGCCGTCCTCGCATTAATAAACCGATTAAAAGAATAAATTGATTAAATGTGATCAAATGCCTCCCTCCACCCACACACGCAGCGCTGACACGCTGCCATTCTCCCTCTCTGTTCGGTCCCTGGAAATCCAGACTGTTTGGAACTTCACAGCCTGAGCTGTCAACTCCATAAATAAACGCCGAACGCAGTCAGAAAGCGCTTTGATGTCTTTAAATCTGTGGAAGTGGTAAGCGAACAAAGTTGCACAGTCCCAGGGTTTTTGATCGGTCGTTAATAGGTTTCTCAAGCACTTGGGCGAGTAATGGATTTCAGCTAGATTTAGTGTCTGTGTCTCTGAAGTTGACCACAGGCTTCTTTTATTACAGTTTGGGGGCATCTCCACCACTCCCCCTGCCTGTCAGGGATGTGTGATGTGCTGTACCAACAGGTGAAAGTGCCCAAGCTGTAAAAGCATTAGGTTTTATTTTCCTAGTTGTTTTTCTGGAACTGGATTCCCAGTCTAGTTCAGTGTGTGCCCAGCTGAAACCTCTGTGGGTGCAGAGCTTAGAGGGAGGCTGTAGTGTGTTTGCAGGCAGACCTGGCCCCTTGCTGAGCGTTTCTGAGCAAACTGCCCCCTGGTATTTAAAAGGTGAGGTTTCTGTTTAAACGGCACCATGACTTGAAAGGGCTGGACTGCTGTGCTCTGCTTGTTTTAATGTAAGCGATAGATATTGTAGCTGGCTGTGTTCAGTAATTGGGTGTGAACTCAGTTCTATAAATGGCTTTTAAATGCCAAATGGTAGCACGTTTGTATATAATATCAGGGCTTATAGCGTGTTTTTCTGCATGGTAGCAGGTTTGTTGTTAAAGGGTGCCAGGAGAGAGAGAAACAGGGGCAGAGCTTGCTAAATGCCAGTCATTTTGTGCCGTGTGTAATCGTGCTTTGTGCTGTGCAGACATACAAACCATACTGTCATCAGCTCCTTATTACTATCAGCAACAGTCCTGTATGAAACCAATTAAGTAAACAGCAAGTCATAATCAGGAGAATGAATTCACCAGGTTAAGAACCTGTGTATTTTAAAAAAACGTTTTAGTGATTTGCTGGTAAATATTGCCAAAGGGTGATATTTTTGATGTGTACAGCATGGTGGCTTGTAGGGGTCCATGTGCCTAAAGTTTTGCAAGAAAAGCGAACGCTGTAAACAACACATCGGTCAAATGTGGGTGGTCGCGGTTCACAGGAAGAATTCTGAAGACAGACAGCAGTAATGTTTTATGGTGCAGGCTTGAGAGTCTTTTTTTTTGTTGTTGTTGTTGTGAATATACAGCCATCAAGATCCTCCAAGCTTTTTTATTCCTGACATGATGTCAGTTCATATTTTTGTTGTGCTTGTAAGGTACCTAAGAAAAGAGAAAGCCTTCTTTGACACCTTGAGTTTGTCCACAAAGATTGCATCTGTGTATAATCATAGCAATAAGGAAAAGTAACACTGAGATTAGTCAGGTAGATTTACTGAAGACTTAGATCAGTGTAGCTGACATCTAATTGTTCGGGTTATCCTGTTCCTATCCATCCTGGAAAGAGATTGGAGACAGACGCCGTTATGTGTTTTGACAGTCTTTTGACTGTCTTTTGTTTAGCTTTTCTGAGCGTGTTTATCCGAGCAGCTCGGTGTTGAGATTGATCAGGACTGCTGCTCAGGAGCGTACGGATCCAGTCCATGCGTTTCTCTGGGCTCAGCAGAATCGGTGAGATTGAGGATCAATACTGGAACAGTGAGATGGAAATTTTTCACAGATTGAGCTTTCTAGAGCTGGAGGAGGTGGCGATCGTTGTGGTGGGGGTGTGTGTGTGTGTCGTAAAGATAGACAGTTTGACAAAAAAAAGCAGTAATCTCATGTTGATGTAAATAAAATTTTATATATTTGCAGACTGGTTTGAGACTTTAATAGAAATGAATGACCAGGGAGGATGGATGTTTGTGAAAGCGCTGTTAGGCAACTGCTAGCTTATTATGCCTGACAGAAGGGGTGTGTAATTTACAATGCTGGCTTCATGCTCCGCAGCCATAGAAATGCTAATGAGGACCAGTGTTCTGGAGGGCTATCAATAATACGTCAACCAGCAACCAGCGTATATACGCTGGTTTAAAAAATAACCATTATCTGTAATCAAAGGCTGATGTAATGCATTATACATAGAAGAATTAGTCTTTCCTGTACTGTCTAGTTGATCTTTGTCTCCATCTCTCCCCCCCCCCCCCCCACCCCAATTGATGTAACCGTTTCATTTGCCTTGCAAATTTTCAGCCATTTTCTGCAATATGGTTTTGCGTATAGTAATATTTTTTATTCCAAGGTTTTAGTGCGTGCCCTTCACCCATCCTTTGTTTGCAGCACATGTTGCATTTGAAATGTGCATTATGTTGCTGGAGAATCAACTGCACTCAGCTGGAACAACTAGGGATACCGCTGCGTATTCCCCCGAATGAAGATGGTCACCTTTTAAGTTTTGGCCAAAAGAGATGCTGAAAGAGTATCTACCAGTTCGACAACGAGGCTCCTAATTCTTTGTATTAGGACTTTTCTTTTGACAAAGGGCCAGCCATCTTGACTGAGTGATTAAAGAGCGACACGAGCCTTTCATCTCGAGGGTTGGTGCCGACTGCCCTCTGTGAACATGAGAAGGACCTGGGCTGCTTTTAGGTCGGGGTGTCGGGAGATGAGCGTCAGACACATGTGCCAAGTCGGATTCTGTGGCTGGCTCCTGGAGAAACATGCCTGACCTGAATCCCAGATGAAAAGCCCAGCGGAGCTGAAAGGTGCTGCGCTGTGAGCACACGAGGGAGGGAGAAGGAGTGACCCTTGACCTTCCTCAACATCCAAATGCGCATTTATTTTTTTAACGCACCTTGCTGCTTTGCAAACAATCCCTTCTTTTCAGATGTGGCTGGCCTGCAGCATTAATGTGCACGGTGGGGGGTGGGTGTGTGTGTGTGTGTGCGTGCGAGGGGGGGGTGTTAATCTTTTGTCTTCCCTGTCGGAGATGTCTGTTTTCCGTGCTGTATGTGTGCCTGCACATTTGTATAATTAACTACGGGAGGGGAAGAGCTAGACTGATGATCGTCCCTTTTCTGCTTCTAAACATTTCAACAGCGATGTGGGGAAAAAAAATAATTTGCATCCTGGCTCTGAAGCGGAGATAACGAGATTCGTGCTCTCTTCTCAGTCTCGCTGGGGTCAGGCTCATCCATTCTTTACAGCTGAACACCGTTTAGTAATGCAGCGAGAGTGAGGGGAAATGTAGCGTTCACAGCCGGGAGATGACATTCTTATTAAAAGCCAAGCGCAGGGACACAGGAGCACGGAGCTGCTTCTGCAGTGCTTTAACTCCGCCAGTCATGGCCCATTGGGCAGGCGTGTAGCTACCTTGTCCACAGTTCTTAAAGAAAGGTTGCAATCATTCTGTGTTAATGGTTGCGTGATGTTTCCGGGGTACATTTTCATCTCCCGAGTTCTCTAAAGCAAGCATTTTCCTGTGTCCTTGTGTACTCTGGATGACCGTGTCATAAGCTGTGTGTGGAAGAACAAGCCTTTTTCTTTCCTCTTTCCTTTGTTGAACCCAGAATATAAAACCGAACTGGCTAGTTCTTTTTCCTGGCATTGATGGTTTTTTGTTTAATGCTCTCCCATCGTGGAGGTTGTGCTGGATTAGCTGTGTGTGATGCATATGTCAGACTTGGAGACTGTGCCGGTTGGTGTGGGGCACGGGCCAGTGTCCAGGGAAAGACACTTTTATTACAGGCTGTCCAGATCAAGAGGCCGTGGTCAAGACCTCTGTAAATGTAGAACCCACTCGTATCACTGCAGTGTTATGTCAGCTGTTCAGTGTGCGTCGCCGGTTAAACACAAGAACGCAAAGCTGGTCTTTTTTTTTTGTTTTTGTATTCCGTTTGGCTGTTTTTCAGTCAGACGCTTGATTACGTCTGTGTTTCTGCTCACTCTCCTGCATGTACAGGATGTAAGCAGTTCCTTGGATTCTTCATGGGGTGGGGGGGGCTTTCGAATGGATCAAAGCGGTTTTCTGTGCAGCAGCCCTGTAGACCCTATAGATTTGCGGTTTTAACGAGGAGGGTCACCTTGAGACCGAAAGAGGTTGGGATCTGTAAACTCGTCAGACAGCAAGGTGAGGGGTGAGCTGTCAGCTTGCTCAAGTGCTGCAGCTGGTTTACTGAGGTTTAGCCCGGAATTCACTCCCATCCCGACTTAATCAGTTTGGCATTCTTTACATGTGTACATTATTCTTTGTAACAGTATTTTATAAACACTGCCTTCAGCTGTGCTGTATTGCAGCAGGCTGACTAGACACCACAAGAGAGCTTTTTGTTTTTTTCCAGAAGAGACCCCTGACAGCTGCTGTTTTAATAAAAAAAAACCCTGAGTCTTAAGCCATTTCATCAACGCAGCCCGTTCCCCTTCAGAAAAGATGACTCCTGGGCTGTTTCAGGCTGCCTCGACCTCGGAGGTGAGCATTGTGCAAGTGGGTTTAAAAAAAAAAAAAGAACCTGAACAATTAAACAGCGCAAAGAAAAAGCACTCTGCTCTTCTCATTGTTCTGTTGACAGATACCGCGTTGTTTATACTAGACCGATCATAGAGCGCTGCTTTGTCCTGGCAGCAATATTTGATACCTCCAAGCCGCTTACTCGCAGCTCAGCTCACACTTGACTGAATATACTGATCGATTATCTGTGGCTTAACCAAGACTTCTCATTTCCTGTCTTCCATTACAGCGCTCAATCAAGCCGCTGGCTCTTTGTGGCTGGGGTTTCTGCGCCGAGATAAGCCATCAAGGCATGTTTCGATTTGAAAAGCTCTCTCCTCACATGGCTCGGTCATTAGATAGCACTAACAGGTTTAGAAGATGTGGCTTTTTGTGTTGGGACAGATTGGGGAGACGAGGAAAATGGGGGGGGAATCCAGCTTTGGAAACGAGGCAACGGCGAGGGTACATGCCGGGGCGCTGTGTGGGAGAGCTAGCGCCCGCTTGCGTTTCAGTTGGAAATCCAGCATCTTTGAATGCTGCTTATTTTCTTAATGGCCCACCCCAGTCTCTTGCAAGACTTGTTTGAAGTCCTGTCCTGACAGGGGCCTTTTTTTAAAAAAAAAGCAGCCGTTTCTGCAGTAAGAACCGCCGAGGCCCTGACCACAGACAACACCTGAAGTATTAAACTCACTCACTGGGGTGCCGAGTTCACTCCTTCCAGCTGTGCTCTGGGGCTCCCAGACACTCCCAGGGACCTCCTCAGGACACTGCCCTTGGTTTGCAGCGGTCTCTTCATATTGACTCCTGCTTGTGTTTGGGACTGTCTGGTTGACATGTAGTGAAGACATCACCGCCGGTTCTCTGCACTGTAGCGTGGCTTTTCGTGTTGGTGACCAGCCACAGGCAGCAGGAGTGTGGACGTTCTCCCCTGAGGAGTTTACACCTACTTGCGTTCCTAGTAGCTTTTTTTCTGTCATTTGTGCTTTTCCCAGATCTGGATAATTACCTTATCAATCAGTAGTCATGAAGGGGAAGTTCTGACAGGTGATTCTGAAGTAGCTGCCAATATCGTTGCAATGAATTTTGCAGCTGATAGACTGTAGCTTTGTGTACGGGGGAAAATGCTCAGCTTTTTTCGAAGTCTTTTCTCTTTCCATTTTGTTACATCTTTTAGTCACCTGCTTTGAATGATTTGAGAAGAATAAGGCTACAGCTTGGCACCCTTCTGCGGTGTGATCTGAATTGTGGCAAGTGTAGTTCCTGTTCAGATTGAATTTACACGCCACCAGTGTCTGTGCTGTTTTTATCGCCTCACTGATATTGCAGGGTGAGATTACATTCCACTCTTTCACACTCCGTAATACTGAGCCTTACACATGGCCATTGCTGTCATTCTTGGTTTCTTCGAGACGCATGTGGCAGATGAGCTTGTCCCCAAGTCTTTCTAAAGCTGTGCGAGTCCGGTCTGCTGTCCTGGGAGATTGAGGTCCTCTTATCGTGATGATGCACCCCAGTGACTTCATGATGTGTTCATGGTAGAGGAAGTTGTTTTGCAATGATGCTCTCAGTGGTAACCTAGCCATTTTTTTCCCCAGTGAGCATTTTAATGGGTGATTATATTTTTAAAAAGTTACCACACTGCGCTGGAAAACCCTGATTTTGTTTTTCGTTCTGAAGTGTGGAAACACTCTGTTGGTCTGTTGAAACTTTTTTTTTTCTGGCAGTATTTTGTACTTTTAGTTCTGGGGTAAGAGTATATTTTGACAATTTGGAAATTGTTTTCATATTTTTTTGCCACGTTCTAAATGCCCTGTAAAGAGTTGCCAATAGCAAAAGCACAACGAGAGCTAAATGTTTCTTTTAATTCGCTTCACCTGCTGAGAAACCGCCAGGCTTTGAAATTCATTCTCTTACCGCTCTGGCTTTTTATCAGGAATCCACAGTGCCAGGGTGATGTTTCTCTTTCACCTTTAGTTTTTTAACTTCGAAGAGGCAGATCTTGCTGCCCCCCCTCCCCCAGGCGTTAGGTCTGACTGCAGGATGTGACAAAACCTGTTCGTTCAGCCTGTAACAAAGGAGCTGAATGACAGGTGTGAATTCTGCCTTTTGTGTGTTGACACTGGGAGGCGACTTTGCACTGGCAGCATCTTTCTTTTGCATATGAAAATGAACAGACGGACACATGCGGTGCACCCGTGGTTAAAGATTATTGCAAGTATATGAAGGGGACAACTCGCCCAAACACACACATTCACGCCTTCCCAAACAGTCAGTTTTCTGCAAGAAGATGGCCGTTGTTTCAATCATTTTTCTCTCCTTGCCTAGTCTCGGTTGCAATATCACAGGCACAGCCATGCTTTGTCGACAGCCTCCACCACCAACAGGACATGCCTGGTGCAGGTCGAGAGCACCCGGGACACTGCCCTCTGCAGCTGGAGCAGAGCAGTGCAATCACACTGCTGACGCTCCTGGATTGGTTCCACACTGAACCAGGGTGCTTTGAGAGATGGGAGCCACCCCCCACCCCCCCCCTCCTTCTGACATGTGAGGTGAAATCACAACAGATTCCTAGAGAACCGGCTGCTTTTGAAATCTATCTTGTCATTTTCTTCAAGCAATGAAATGTTAATACCAAGCAGGCTACTTAACGATTGTCTGTCAGAGCTCAAGTTGCAGTGGAGACTTCAATTGATTTTTTTTGTTGTATTAAGCAAAATATTCTCCTAGCATCCCCAAGCAGTATTGTGTGCCAGTGTGGAAGTGGTTATCTGGGCCATCTATTGACGTTGAGAAAGCAAACACAAGGTAGATGTTATTTTGGGAGGTCAGTTCAGATGTAGCGTTTGATCTTGAATTCCTGGTGGCAATGACGTTGTTTTTAACTTAACAGAGGGTGCAGTTCTGGTCCAGAGGGCTGGGGCTGGTGGCTGTAGGTTTTCTGTTTTTTTTTTTATTTAAAGCAGCAGCACCTGAAGAGCTGGGAGATGCTGTTCGATTTTCCCCACCAAGTCGATAACGGGCTCACAGGAGCTGCTGAGATCTGAGTGGGAGTGGAAACCCACTGAGACTCCAGGACCAGGGCGGGGGACACCCCCTCAAAAGACCATTCGAAAAGGCCCTGCTTCGAACTCGATTGAAACTAATTTACGGGATCAAGGAGAAGGGGGGGGGCTGCCTCTTCTGTTTGAGCGGTTTATCTAGCCTGGCTTGTTAACGTGTCGCATTGCAAAGAAAATTAAAGCATCCCCGATCCCCTTCCCCGTCTCTCCTGCCCGTGTGGCCTGAAAGACAATCGGCTCGGTCTGAACCGGCACCAGCAGATCCATATGGAGCACTGACCCCCTCCCCCGCCCCCACCCCTCTCGCTCACTCGGTGATCGCTTCAGCGACGACGAAAACAAGAATCCTAGAAATATGCCGGGTTTCGTTACAGTGAAAATCGCTACTTTGAACTGGCTAAAGCTCATCAAACCCAGTACAGAGCTGGGGATGACAGATGGGCAGATTGTCTTCAAAGAGAGCTGCGATTTAATATCTAAATAGTGCGAGCAGCGAGACAGACATGGGCTAAACTGCACAAAGGGCTTGTCAGAGTCTGGCTAACATCTGTGACCACTCACTCCATTTGTTCTGTATTGCCGGGGCTGGGGGGAGGGGGGAGGCTTTCAGAGAACAAAAAAAAAAGCCTTGTAATTAACAGTTGTTTACAATTATTTTAAGCCCCGTCAGCAGTGTGTCAGAAGCTCATAACCTTGAAGAGATTTTGCTTTTATTTTTGATAGCTCTTACTACAAAAGGAGAAGGCAGGAGGCAAAAAAAACCCGTTTGATCCAAATTTGCATTGCTGCCGTCGTTTCCCTTTTTTAAACGATTTTGTTTCTGAATTTGAGTGGGTGTTCTTGTTTAAAACACTGCGTCGCTAAAGATAAATACGGGAGAATTAGTTGACCAACTGCCATCATTTGTGAGTTCGTCGAGTGTTGGTATATGCTGGAGATCATTCATAATGCATTTTAATTTTGAGATTTTATTCTCCCTTGGCAGGGGACAAGGATGAGTTGCATTTTAGGAAGTGAAATGCAGAAGTGGTCTGACACTGAGCTGTTTGTGCTCTTTATAGGTCTGTCTTTGTGCTGTGGTTCATGGTTTGCTAAAATCCATATGGAATTGCTTACAGAGTAGATGTAGTGTAGCTCTTAGCTGGCAGTGCTGAGGAAAAAAGAGAGAAAAGCTCTTGTTCAAACATTTGTCTTCCATAAGGTTGCCGGGGAACCTGTTTTCTCTGTCCATCCTTACCGTGTTATACACTGTTTGCTTTTGTATTACATGGGTTTAGATCACGCTAATCCCTGGGTTTGTCTTGGATAATTAAGTACAGGCTAGGATAACGAGGTACCAGTTTCACCAAGATGTATGCAGTTTTTCACAGTTAAATACTGAAATGCTGCAGCCAAATGGTTTTAAATACTGTAGTGATCTTTACAAGTACTTTGCATAGTACTTTGCAATGTTCATTTAGTAAGAGTGGTGTGTGATCTTGTTTTAAATACGGCTTTAGCATCTAGATGTGTAACTTGGTCTTGAAGTGCCGCCTTGGTTGACTGGTGGTTTTCTAGAAGAGTTTTGGTAAATTGGTATGCTCTTCCCTTTCCTGCTTCACTCCCTCTGGAGAGTTTCTGTACTCAGTACACAGCCTGTTCTTGACGTCCTGGGTTTAAAAACGATTATTCCACCCTCAGTATTTAAAAACATGAGATTTCTGCATTGCTGATTTAATTTTTAATGCATGATTTTATTCATGCTTCACTGTTAAACAGCATGCTGTTTTATACAAGTTACAGCAGTGTGCGAGAAGCTCAGTTCAGCATTTAAAAATAAACAATGGTTTCCTGTTAATGTGTTGGGGGGGAAAAAAGTCTGGCTTTGCTTAACTTCCATTCATTTTCTTCTGAGAACAAGCAGCTCCCTGCTTAACCGCTGGTCCTTTGGTTGTGGTTTTTATTTTTCGGTTTTGACTGCACGCACTGCCCGAACCCCCGCCCCCCCCCCCCAACACCCCCCTTTTGTTTGACGAGCAGTTTGGAGATCACATGGCTTGTTGTAAGGATGGGGGGGGGGGCAGCCGGATTACTCAGTTCAAATCAGATCTGCCGTCATCAGCGCGATGGGCATGCTTCAGTGATTATATTGAAAAGACATGCGCGCGGAGGGATCTGCCTGTGAAATATCGAACGCTTCTCCTTCCAGTGACAATATACACATCGGACACACACCACATTAGTGCATGGGATTGCTGCTTTCAATTTGTCTTTGCAGACAGTTCAGTGCACCGGTCAGGGATAGCAGCCATATTCCCGTCTTAAGGTCCTTGGCTCTGGGAGGCTGTGTTATTAGGTGAATCCAGGGACATTGTTAACCAGCACAAAGGCAGGTTGCCAATTCTGTACTTTCTTGGCCCCCCCTCAGTGTTAAACCCCAAAATGGCCTGTTGTTTTTATTCGCAATTCATTGGGCAGCTGCTCTCTTAACAGCGCTGTGGCTCTGCAGAGGGCAGGTTAACACACTGTGTGTAGAAGGCAGGGGAATGGAGACAGAAGGGGGCCGATTCAGCAGAGGTAGTTACAAGTGGGGCTGCCCGCCGGCTCAAAGAGGAATGTGTCAGCGCCGTCTCCCCCTTCGGGGATCTGCTGGGGGTAAGACTGTCGGCCATTGTCCGCGGCAGAGCCTCGGCGCCCCGCACGGCCTGCGTCCAGCTGAGGAGGTCTGCGCCAAGCGGATTGAGGCGAGCTACAGATAAAACACCACCCTTCTGAAGTGAAGTGTGAGTTTTTGCTACGTTACTGTAGCATCTTCAAAAAAAAACAAAACACGGTTTGAGAATTTAACAACGATGGGGGAAAGAGAGGCAGACAGGAGCTCTATCAAAGCGAGCAGTGCTCGCTGCTCTAATGTAGTTTGGAATGCCACTAATCAATTCAGCATTGTAATTCTAATGGAATTGCTGCTTCTCCCTCTCTCTCCTTCCTTTGTGCTTAAGAGTACTTATCTCGATAATTTGATTCTGTGCAATGATCTGGTCCATGCAACATGCAAACATAATTAGGGTTTAATAATGAAACAGTCATTTCCAGTCTTTTAGACTTAGTAAGGAAAGGTCAGGGGTTTCAGGTTCATTTATTTTTATGGTTAAAAAAAGTCTCCGTTTGTGCCTGGGGTGTTTTCAGGTTTCACTCTTTTCTTCCAGAAGCTTGCTTGAGTGCAAGGACTTAAGCACTGGATTAAGAGGGAAAGCCATGAAAATATAGCGTGTTTATTTTTTTTTAATCATGCCGAAGAGAGAAGGAAAATTGCAAGCGGTTAATATGCCATTAACATGTTTTACAGCGCTGTAGACCAGTGCTTTAATAACTTTATCTAGCAAATTACACAGCAGCGGCTGCAGTGGGGAAGGCGAGGGGGCGGAGAGCCAGTGGCTTCCAGTAAATTAATTGAGCCAGAGTTCAGCTCTAATCCCTCTGATGGAGGGCTGCAGCTACCCTGTCCCTGTATTATTTAAGAAGGTTTAGCTCCAAATATGAATTCCAAATAACTGAAAGCAAAATCATTTTTAATTAGAGGCCCCTGTTGGGGGGGGGGGACCTTAAATTTTGAAATTGAAATCGTTGATCTTGCGCTAATAAGCCTCTTCCAGTGCTCCTGGTGTGTGGCGGTGGCTGATGTGCGCGGGGTGACCGTGAGTCTTCCCCTAACGAGGAGGTAGATGGCGGACGTGTGCCCTGACAGTAATCGGACAAGACGGGCATTTTTTTGGATCTGGGAGGGTTGGAGCTGTGTGGCGGTCCGAAAGCAGTGATTGACGGGGAGGGGGAGTGGAATAAACTGCGTTGTCAGTGCAAGCGTTTTTTTTCTTCTCCCTTTACGGAGGCAGTTGTTTTTTTTTTCTATCCAATGTAGCGATGTTGTTTTAGAACCGGGGTTTATTTTTGCGGGCGCGGGTGTGTTCGGTGCTGGCGTTTCCCTCCGCGTTTTATCGCTGTCGAGGAAGAGGCCGCCCCGTCCTGCTTGGGCTCCCCCGCTCCTTGTGTGAGCTACAGCCCACAGACAAGGCCTTGGGGATCAGCGGCTCGGGACCAGACCCCTCTTTTCTGTGCGCACTCCCTCAGCTGGGGTCGCAGCGCTTGGA
Source organism: Lepisosteus oculatus (assembly GCF_040954835.1). Lineage (NCBI taxonomy): Eukaryota > Metazoa > Chordata > Actinopteri > Semionotiformes > Lepisosteidae > Lepisosteus > Lepisosteus oculatus. Next base: position 1,416,430 of record NC_090720.1, on the reverse strand, counting down.
AAAGGACCCCCGATATCAGAAATTTAAGAATAACTTTATATTGTCCCATAAAAGCAGTGGGCAAAGCTAGTATTGTAGCTCTTAAAAGCATTTGGTTTCTAGAATCATTCCAGGGTGAAATTAATACCTTTTTTTGGCACAATAAATACAGCCAGCTTTGCTTGAAAGGGTATGATGTACAGTTAATGTTGAAGGCAGCAGTGATTTCTGGCTGTAATAGAAAAGCTCCATTGCCTCTGTTATACAGAGCTGTGGTTCCCCTAATGTTCTTTAAACCGTCTCAATGGTCAGCCAGGTTTGTGTGGAGGAATAATAAATATTTCATGTGAATGAATGAAAACATTTGTTTTCCTTTCCTTAGCCTGTAACACTGATCTCTGACTCAGTGCTGCCACCCACTGTTACTTCTCTTGAATTTCCACACTGGGTTTTGCAGGGGTGCAATGCCACAGAGTGACAGCAGGTGGCAGTGTACTAAGTCACCCACTCCCTCCAGAACACCACAGCCAAGAGCTGTTCTCCACACAGGACAGGGTTAAGGCAAACATGGTGATGGAAAGCTTCTTGGGATGTTTTGATGGTTTTATGTAAATGTGTGGTTAATAAAATTAGTCGCGTATATAAACAAAATTAGTCATATGCACTGAAGATGCGGTTGTATTTCTATCACTGTGCTTTATGTAGAACTTAAGGACGCCTTCATTTGCCTAGTGGAACATTAATCAATGACTGTAGGTTATACTGGGCTCTATGCTGTGCAACAGTCATTTGAAAAAGCTTGCAAGTGTGCTGAATGTTTTTATTTTTTTCCCCCAGAGTAAACGGGACCATCTGCTGATGAGTGTGAAATGGTACTACCGCCAGTCTGAAGTGCCGGATTCCGTGTACCAACACCTGGTCCAGGATCGCAACAATGAAAACGGTGCGTTTCCTTGTTTATTTCAGCCCAAGAGGACCTCATGACTTTGTCCTGTGTGTGGGTTGCCGTTAATTGTTTTTCCCTTTTTCTAAGAAACGGGGCACAACCGTAAACTAGAGGAGGTACAGAGTAAAAAAAAAAAAACGGAGCCAAAATTACAAGACCGTTCTTGCCTGGTTAATTTTGCACAGAACCAAAGTCGTCTTTATGTTTTCTATCCAGTGCAGCTTGCAAAGGCTTTGTTGCCCCCTGCAGGGTTGCAGGCAGCGGGATCTCGGTTTAGCGTCTCGTCCGAAGGACAGGGCACAAAGAGTTCTGAACACTTCGTTTGGGGCGACATTTGAGGGATCCTTCCCTGAAACGTTTCTCCGATGGTTGGCCTCCCTAGACCCCCCATCCCCCCCCCACCTCCCCCCCCCCCCCCCCCGGCCTCATCTTCTGCAGAAGACGACATTTTTCATATCGGGATGTCAGTGGTACTTTGTTCTTCTGGTGCAATATGGACCTGTCTACAGCAGGCTGTGTACGATCCCAGGCTCAAGCCCCCTGGAGCCCTGTTTGATGTACATGCGCACTGTGCCGGTGTTGAAAACAAATTTGCTAAACTGTTTCCTTGTCTGTGTCACGACTCGACTGCCCCGGCTTTGTAGAACAGTGGCACTGCTTTAACCTGAAGACCGCTAGCTGACAGCCGGGCCTGCAACAGTGGCTCTGCTGCACGAGGAAGCACTTTGACAAACGCCAGAAACCAGAACCACACGAGGGATTGTGCTTGACGTCTGTCCTGGCAGGCCCGAGAAAAAAGACTTTCCCTGCGGGTTAAACCCTTTGACACGGTCACCTTCCACCCTTATCCCATGACTGCTGTAGCTTAAAGTATAGGTTATAGGTGTCTCCCAAAGGGTGATTGGAACATTTATTGAAAGTTTGTCTTGCTCAATACAACGGTTTTACAGGATTTTTCTTTCCTGTGGTGAAAGCGTGCCAGCTCTTCGTTTTTACCATTTTCTTTTCTCCTGTCTAGGTGCTGGAGGCTTTAACCATTATTTTTTCCTGTAGACTGTGCTAATGCTCTCCCGGTGAGGGAACCTCCTACGTTTCTGCAGTCTCGCCCCTGGATGTTCCTCAGAGATCTTGGTTTTTCAGCTTCCAGAGACCCCACGATCTCTCCCACCCCATCCCCGTCTCTGTCCGTCTCTTGCTTCTGGTGCGATTGAAGTGCTGGACTGACCCAAGCTCTGCTGGGGGCTGACCACTTGCAAAACGCTTCTTCTTTTCCCAGACTCTGGCCGGGAGCTCGTCATCACCGACCCTGTCGTCAAGAGCAGAGAGCTCTTCATTTCGGATTACGTGGACACGTACCATGCTGCCGCTCTGAGGCAAGTGAAAGGGATCATCCAGTGGCCGGCACACGGGTGAAATGTGCTTGAAGGCGGAGGGAGTTGGGATTGAAGCAGAGTTCTCTTTGTGTTACCTTTGTTTCGTGCAACAGAGGAATGTTAGATTTTTTGGTGTAATTGGATGACAAGTCTTTAAAAAAAAATGGGAACATGTGCAAGGAATGGGGCTGTACCCTGTAAGCTCTAATTTTAGGTGAACTGTTAGATTTACATCCGTAGACGGGCGTACATTTGTCTCAGCACATCTGTCCCTCTTGCCCTTTTCTGCGTTTGGTATTAAGGGCCATGCAGAGCTTTTTTTAAAAAAAAAAAATCAAAACAGATGCTAATCGTTTGTGCTCTCGCCTGCTCATGTGATATGTGAATCATTGTATCATACATTACTTCACGTTTAAAAAAAAATAAAGTAGTGCTTTACTGACCATGGTGAAGAGAAAAAAAATTGCAACTGCAGGACTATTATCTTGAGTTTGAAACCAGATCGTTTCCTTTCTTTAACAATTTTGCTCATATGACTTTTTAACCAAAACCATCTGGAAATGGCACTGAAGCCTTCAAAGCCACATCACTGAAGCCACTGATTTCAGGGCAAATTAGCTGCTACTTCTGCTACACAGAGAGCTTTTGATTTGACTTATTAGAGGGCTTTAGATAAACTTACTAAATTCCAGTGGTGTGCTGTAATTCCCCATCCAAACTCCACATCCCTTTCATCTTCTTGAGAAGGTAGCTTTCCAGTGTGATTCTGGGTGCTGGAAGAGAAATGAAAGCAAACAAAGTGTGATGCCTGTTATTCTTACGGAGCTAGACATGAAGAAATGAAATAAGACGGTTAAAATGAAACCAAGATGTGGGGTTCAGGCATTGCAACATTCCCCTTGCCGCTTCACCTGATGTCAAATATCTACAAGTCCCATCAAAGATACAGCTTACAGCTGTTCATTTGTTTTTCTGATGCGATTTGACTGGATCCTACCTGGTAGTCCAGTTAATGAGGGATAGGGCTGATGGGGCCAGTAGCTACTTTCAGATTGCATTAGATTCGTGAGGATGTCATTCCTATTTGTTTTATTTATACTAGGTCCTGTAGGCACTGACGCATATTACAGTTGTATTAATCCAGGGAATTTGTTTTTTTGTGTTGTTTTCAGAGGAAAATGCCATATTTCCCATTTTTCTGACATTTTTGCTGCGAGAGAGTTCAAAGCCCGTATCGACTCATTTTTCTACATACTTGGCTACAATCCAGAGACCAGGTAAGAATTCGACCCCGTTTTGTGGAGATCTCTTGACAAATCTGTTCCAGTCACAGTTGGGCATGAAAGAAAAACTCCTAGCTGATTACCTGCATGAAAAGGCCCAGAGCTTACAGTGTGATGGAAGTTAATTATTGTGATTAAGTGTGGAGAGAAGCCTGTATAATGTTTGAGCTTATTCAGCTATTTGTAGCATAATTAGCTCCTTATTGCATCAGGAAGCCAAGCAACACACAAGCTAATTACATTTAAACACAGGCTCAAGGCACTTTTTTTGTCTTGGATTCTTTGAGTGATCTAAAGAAATCTGAAACATGCACCAGGATTTCTCCAGTAAAAAAAACACACAGCTTGTGTGCACGTGACATTGAAGTGTTGCCTGGCCATTCGTAGGCATGACCTTTTCTCTAGGAATGTTACCTTCCACAACGAGTTGCTTTTCCTGCACGTTCCCCTGACTTCAAAAAGCTGTATTTGCACTAAAAAATGTCAGGTCTAGCGTCTCTTAACGGGTCAACGCATTATGCATGTAACTGGCATGATTGTGGGAGAGTGGATCTTGTATCCTAAACAGAAATGTGACTACAGTCTTGAAGGTGAAGAATACATCTGCAGGATTGTACTTACTGTTTTTGCAACCACATTGAGGTTCTAGGATTTAGATGTCTAAAATTCAGAAGGCGAGTGGCACGTCACTGACCTTGAAGTCGCACATGTGCCCAGCTGTTTGATGGCCTGTTTCCCTTTGGTTCATTTGTCTTCATGCCTGTTATTGGTGTTTCCATCTGGAGGGTAATTTGACATTAGTGTCCTCCCTCCACCTCACTGCCTCTAGATCAGTAAATAGCCCTGCTAGAAAAATAGATGCATGCACTGAAACAGATGACGGGCCATATGACCAGGGCTTCGCTGGTTTACAAAAGGGGTTCACAGACTTTATCGGTAGCTCTGCGTAATGTATATTGCAAAGGTTGACAAGCTTGCAGATCATAGTCTGTGAATAAGTTTGAATCTATGGTGGATGCAAGAGGATTCTGAAATGTGAATGAAATGGAGTGAATTTGTCTTCATCGGATGTGAACTGATATCAGTGCTTTAAAAATATTGCGATTTCCCTTTTTCGTGATTTATCTACTTGTTGTGTGTAACTGCACTTCACCATGAGGCTTGCTACTGTATGTCTTTCCTTTGTTGTTAATAATAATGTGAGGCAAACCTTGCACTGTCCTGATCTCCTTTGTCACCGGCTCATCCCATCAGGCCAGGCTGGCGTGCGAGTGGAGCTTTGTGTTTTGTGTGAGGTTGTCCCAGAGTGTAGTGGAGCAGTTTTCTAAATCGCTTGCCTGTTATTAAGCTAGTGTCCAGTATGAAAACTGAGTCACCTGCATTGCAAGGGGCTACTCCACCATTTCCCTTGGCTCTTTCACTAGGTGGCCAGGTGCTGGCGATGGTCTCTAGCCCATTCCCCTTCTCTGTGCAATTCGTGCACTCCTGGAGCTCAGTGGCTCACTGCCCTCGAGACGCTTCTCGTTACCCATGATCCCTTGTGGGCTGGTCTTCTGATCCATCCGCCAGTGGGTGTTGGACGTTCCACCTGTTTGGTCAGCTGCATGGTTTTGTTTAGTGTAGCTCGTCTAGGGCAGAAAAGTGGGGGGCGGGGCACGCTTTGATCAAGTCACTTTTTTTCCAGGCGCTGGCACTGATCTGGAAACACCCGTGTATTTGGCAAATTTACCCCATGTCCACGCAGCCTAGACTTTTCTTTTTAGTCATCTGTTGACAAGATGGGCCCATTCTTGTGGCTTTTGCCTTGTCCTTACTTAGGACCTAAAGCTGCTGAGGACTCTCCATACACCACACTGCATACGTCAAGGAGGATCAAGTTAGTGAAGCACGAGGCTGTGAATATCAGCCCCTGTTGTTGAGCTATGTACAAGTCATTTACCTTCCCTGGGTTACTTCCTCATATTTACAATTTTAATTGATGGGTATGAAGGATAGAAACTGTTGCAGAAGCATCAGCATGTATCATTCAGAGGTTTTTGGAGACCGATGCATAGAAACCCTGTTTATGAAGAAGAAAAGTCCAAACCCTCTTCCACCCAGATCCTTAGAACTGGTGGTACAAAAAGTAGTATTGCTTATTTCAGCCAAAACATTGTTGCAGTTTATGACAGAGATGGACAAAGGTTTGCAGATGTTGTTGGGCAGTAAATCGGCTTTTATGCCCATTCTGTTTGTATCGATGGGATTGGGATCCTGGGGCGATGGGGTTTGGTCGGGCTTCTGACATGGAGTTCAGAGGTGTATCAGTGGGAATGACCAATATTAGACACTACATGGTCATCTGTGCTTTTTCACAGATGCTGCATGTGTGCTATAAGTATTGCAAAGTATTACAAGTATCTGACAAATCCTCTTTATAGATTAGTATCAAATAAGTAAAAGAAAATGGTTTAGTCATGGAGCCATAGAACAGCAGCTCCCAGCTCTGGTCCTGGAGGATCATGGTCTTGTGATCGCTCCAGCCAAGTTCTTAATCACAGGCTGATTAGCTGATTTACGTGTTCTCTTTGGGGCGTATTTGTACGTTTGTCTCCAGCCTGACCAGGCTCACACCTGCTGAGCTTCAGTGGGCTGCCAGTTGTGAGCTGCAGGGTGTGATATGGCTGCTGGCTGTTTTATGTTGTGCACTTCGAGAAAACGCCACCGTTATGTTGTGTCTGATGGTATTCAGTAGGAGCAGGGTGACCATGGTAACGAGAGTAAAATCTTTTGGCACCCTGGTCTTTCATCTTTATAAACAAGAGGTGCTAGAGGTCTGAAATAGAGCAGCAAGCTCTTTTCAGCAAAAGTTAGAGCGTAGTAACCAGGTATTGTGGTACAGTATTTAATTTTGGAGTGGTAATTTTAATCGGAACATTTCGGGTGAAAAGCTCCTTTTACTCTCGGAGAAGAGGTCTTTGCCCCCACATTGACAGGTCGCCTGTGGTGCTAGTGACCACTTTACCTCTTGCATGAAAAGGCTGGCAAACTCCCAGTCTTATTCAGCTCTTAGTTATTGTTTTTTTTGTAAGTGGTGGCACCAGTTGAATGAGAAGAAAAGCAACAATCCTGCAATAAGATAAAAACAAAATACCCCCCCTCCCCTCCCAGCGCAGAGGGCGCTGCGTGAATCTCCGTGAACAGGGCAGGTTTTCACCTTGGCACCCCCCTTGCAGCCCCCCTGCTCTTCCTTGCTCCTGGCTGTTGCATGTCACGAACCCCCTTGCGCAGGCCCCGGCCCCCCTGCTCTGTATGCAGTGCGGCGCGGCGGCGGCGGAGCGCTGGAGCGGGGAGATGGCTCGCGCTGAGCGTGTGCGCGCGTGTCTCTGTGTGGTGTGTGCGAGCGAGCGAGCGGGCGTGTGCGCGCAGGGTCGCGGCGCATGCTCAGTTCCGTGCCTGTGGAGAAACGGGAACTTTGTACGCTGTGCGTGAAAGGCTGAGGTCATAGCACAAGCTCAGTGCAAACCTCCGTGACAGACTGCGTGCACCTCCATTTTGAGTACTTAGAATAGGCAGGGGGAAAAAAAAGAGGGAGTTTGTTTGTTTCTGCGCTGAGAGCGGGCAAACTGTCAACATTGGAAGAAGGCAAGAGCTCGGCTTCCCGACATGGACGACCTGTTCAGCCCTCGCAGGTAGGCTCGCCTGTCCCCTGGCCTTGCCTTTTAATTCAAACCGCGCTGTTTACGTTTTGCTCTCGCCCTCCCTCTCCTCGTCTCGCCTGCGCCCGCCTGCATGCAGGTCTGGATGAAATGTGGTACAGCGAGGCCGGGGGGCGCGCTGAGCGCCGGCTGCCGTGTTCCTCGGCGAGCGAGCCTGCTTGCAGAAGCGCCGCGGTTTCCCGTCCCGTCGCCGGACCCCGCAGGTCCGAGGGCTGTGCGCGCGGGGCGCTGGGGGGGTCGTGCGTGTGTAAACACTTGTCACCGATTTGTTTACTAAGTTTCCCCCCCTCCCGTGTTTTGCCGAGGAGGGGAGGGAGAGGAGGGGAGGGGGGTAAATTTGCAAGGCGCTGGATGCCAGGACTCCATTTTGCATCCTTTCGCTGTTCCTGCGACGTGGTGTGTTAAGCGCGGCGGCAGGGAGCGAGGCCGGGCCGGGCGCTCCGTCTCGTTGGCACCGGCTGTCCGAGCGGCGCCCGTGGGTCGGAGCCGTGCCGATGTGGCTGCGTGGGGCTGTCAGGGCCTGTAGGAGCTGCGTTTATGTAATGTTTGCAGGGTGGGGGGGGAGTGTTGCGTGCGGGCGGGGATTGGCTGCCTCTGACGGAGGGGCGGGCCGAGTCGTGACTGCTGGCCCGCTCGGCCAATGGGAGGCCGCGGTTGGCGGTGTTTTGACAAACCTGGGGTCTAGCCCAGGAAATGGGTATAGCCACCCTCCCCGTTTGTGATGGTAACTGCGTGTTATAACGTTGAGTTATTAATAACGAAACGTTTTACTGGGCCGCCTTTTGCACTAGCTTATCAAAGCACCGTGCAGTCTCGCAAACGTAGTCTGACAGCCACGGTTTTCTTAGTTCTGGAGTAATGTTAATGCCTTGGGCAGTGAAGGGCTTGTCCTGGTTCTGATATTGTTTATTTTTTTGTTTTTTAAGGGGGCTTATTAAAGACACGGTCCTGAATTAAAATGTGCATGCAAATTAAATGAACCGTGCAATATCTGCATTCATTTATTTTTCTAATTTTATTTTTGGGGTTAGTGGGGGGGGGGGACCAGAGTCTTCAGTGTCTGCACAAGTTCTTTCATTCCAGTTGGGAATGCAGGTCTGCAGTCCAGCGTTGCCCAGTCGAGGATGAGGCCGCGCTGTGGTCACCTGCCTCAGGGTCTGCTGTCCGGATCTGGGTGCTGGAGCCGTGTCAATCCCCGGGGTTCTGACCCATTTGCCTGGCAGCGCACTGGCTGTAGCCGGGCTGGAGTTCTAGCTGTGCTTCACAGCCGTGGTTCAGCCTCTGCTTTGGACTGCGCAGGCCGCTGGAGAAGGAGTGGTGGGGTGGCTCTCTGGCTCAGGATCTGCACCCGTGGCTGGAAAGGTTGCCAGTTCAAATCCCGCGGCCGGCAGAGGAATCCTACTCCGTTGGGCCCCTGAGCAAGGCCCTTCACCCCAACTGCTCCAGGGGCGCCGTACAATGGCAGACCCTGCGCTCTGACCCCCAGCTTCTCTCCCTGTCTGTGTGTCTGTGTCTCCATGGAGAGCAAGCTGGGGTATGCGAAAAGACGAATTCCTAATGCAAGAAATTGTATAGGGCTAATAAAGAAACATTATTACATTATAGAAGCGTCGCTCAATATGCCACACTGGCGAGCTCGTTTTTCACATTTTATTCAAATGATCTAGGAACGCGTTTTTTTTTCTGGGTGTTGGAAAAATATGTTCCCCGTGGTTGATGTCGTAATCATTGCCGTGGAATGATTGTTTTGTTTTAGTTTGAAGTCAGAATGAACTCTTCTCTTGCATCTCTTCTCAATCCATACCTGCGTCGGAAAGGGAGGGGAAAAAAAATTTCACCAGGCCAGCTGTTGGAGCTGGTTTGGTAGGAGGTAGGAAACCAGTTCTGGGGTGTGTTGCTGAGCAGCTAGGGGGGCGCCTTTAGAGATCTCGGGGCGATGACAGGGGAGACAGGGCTGGAGGGAAACCCTGTGGTTGGTCTGAGTAGTCAGGAGAAGGGACGTGTTCCCAAAACCCAGGTTCCCCAGTAGAGAGGATGCAGTGTTGCTGGGTGGATGCTCTCTCTGTTAGGAAGCGCCCCCCCAGTGCTCGCTGATATCTGGCTTGGCGGTCTGTCCTGTTGCAGGTCCCGGATCCAAGCCTCATCTTTGCGATTTTAATTATCACCTAATCGGGCCTTCTGGTGTCTAGTTGTGCTGGGTCCTGCTGTGGAACTCCTTGTCATGTGGCTGTAAAGCATGCATGTCCCAGCACGCATGCACACCTAGTCTGTTGTGGTGTTTGCTCAGAAGTAATGTTCCTGTTGAACAGCCGATTGCACGGATACAGGATATCGGAGGTGCTGCTCATTGTACTCAAAGCTAGCAGAAGGTGGTGGGTGTGTAACTTTGCAAAGACTGAGATGCAGATTTGACAAAATATTCATTTGGGCTCGATACCGTACAGCTGCAGACTGCACATTATCGCATGGCAGCAAAATGGGGTGTTTGTATTTCTTGTCTCATGCTCTGCTGTCTCAATAGTGCGGAAACCTGAAGCTGGGGTTCTCAATTTCAACCCTGGTCCTGGGCAGACAGGGGCTCCTGTGGTTTTAGTTCCAGCTTGGCTTTTAGTTGCTTAATCCATCCATTTAGTGTCTTTAACGTTTTCATGTGACTGTGCCCTAGGTTAAAGATGCTTGCTGTCCCGGGTTAGTGCAGTAAGCGCAGTTTGAAGACCACTTTCCTTAAGGGTTTCTGGTTTAGGAAGAGGGCAGAGGGTCTTGTTTTGTTTGCAAACTAGGAATCGCACGCCCCACGAGATCGGTCTGGTCGGGACAGGGCGCTTCCTGCCGCTCACAGTGTCCGGCACACCAGGGGGTCGGTCGGGAACCTGCGGGAGGCACTCAAGCGGATCTGCAGGGGGGGTTCTAGGTGTGAACAGAGGCCACAGCGGCAGAGCCGTCTTGAGGAAAACGGAAACCGCAAAATGAGTGTTCTTGGTGTGTTGAAAGGCGAGAGACGTTGATGCCTCCGATGCCGGACAGCTTTGGTTTTCCTGTGCATCTCTCGGCACGCTGCAGGCGAATCCTGTTGACAGGAAGTGCCGTGTTGAGTGCCTTCGCTTGCAGTGAAAGTGTCGTGTGGGGGGCGGTGTAGAAGGCGTGACCCCCCCCCCCCCCACCACCCAACAGCAGCGATGCGCTGTGCATTCTCCGCTAAAGGTCGGCGAAACTTTACTTTTTCCCCGTCTCGGTTGCAGTCTTGTTTTCTATATTGTTTCAGCTGAACGGGTGTCGGAATATATTCGGTCTGCAGGCATTTACCTTGCGCTGCAACGACACGTCTTAAAAAAAAAAGTACGTCAGTAAAAGGTTTAGAGATGGTTTTCTATTTTAACAGACTGTGACCTTTACTCTTCAGAATGGGATTACTGTTGCACCCTCTCTCTCTCTCTCTCTCCTGAGCTGTACGTTTCTGGTTTCCCCGTGCAAAATAATAAAGTGGACGAAAAACCTGATATGGCTGTTGAAAATATTTAAAGCTTGGCAGTGATTCTGGCTAATGGCTCAGCCTTTAGGGTTACAGTACCCTTGATGGAGATGGAGAATCGCTAAGTGGGGGGGGAAATGAACACGGCACCTCAACTGTAGTCCAGCAGTGCGCGGTGGTCGGGGTGTCCCAGCGCGAGGAGAGGGCTCTAGCAGGCCGGGATGGAGAGAGGACGGATTTAAAGACCATTAAAATGGCAACAGGACAGTCCCTCTAGGGTTTCTCCTTTCTAAGTCTGGTCAGACGGCCATGATGGAGAAAGATTTTGAATGCAAATCATCGTGACAGTTTCTGGGCAGCGCGCTCTGCTTTGCTGTGTGGAATCCACACCGTCCCCATGGCAACGGGCTACTTCTGAAAAGGAACATCTTGTCATTTTCTTTAATCCGCTGCAGCTGGGAGATCTGAACACTATTATTAAATTGTTGTTACTATGGTTACGTGCATTTGTTACAGCAACCATTTCGCCGTTCGGTTTGCTTTCGTTTTGTTGCCGTTTTGCCTCCGCAAGGCTTCTCCCCGAAGGATCCGAGAGTAACAGCTTGCCTTGCAGGTGGCTCGTCACGATCAAAGCTTTATTTAAAAAAAAAATATATGTATAGTTCTCCATATCATGATGGCTGCTGTCGTTGAGAGTGCGGGATTCAGCAGTTCAGCAAGTGAGGGCGAAGTGCTTCACCCCTGCATTCCACGTCAGAGAAGCTGCTACGAAAATGTCTACACATGCAGTCCCATCCCTGCCTCTGCAGAAGACTGAAATGTACAGGTTAAGCAGTGTTTTCTCGGAATGGATTTTATAAAAGTCCCGTTTCCTAGACCTTGAGCACGCCCGTGGATTTTCCGCTGCTTAAAGTCACCAACGGCTTTTACCTGTTGCAAATAGGTCGACTGGGCCCATTAACCCCTATCGGACCAGTTTAAATCTTCCTGCAGTTCGGGAGGTATTGGCAGATGAAAAAGCTTAAATGTCGTGATTCTAGTTTATACCCTCTTTCTCTACCGTCTTACAGAGTCGAACAGATTGTGCCCTCTCTGTGGGTACCTCTGTGGAAGGCCACGCATCTTCCTTAAGGAAAACAAAAGCTTTCGTGTGACAGTATGGAGCAGCCGATAACTAACCGCTCTGGGTAGCCTCAGTCTGTTGCCGGCACCAGGTTGACATCTTCCTTAAACACCTGAGCGACAGGGAAAAAACCAACACGTCATTAAACTGTCACTCGGGAGATAGCTGTGGGTCTCTGCTAGCATGTCTTTGTCGCGATGGCACCCAGGCAGACTTTGTGATGTCGGCGGTCCAGTTTTCTGACCACCAGAAACTCGGCGCGCAGCAGTGTGGTGAATTGTCTCCCATCTCTCTGCGCTACACGGGGGCGTCTAGACCGCTGCTAACCACAGGCTTCAGATTTTCAGTTCATTTTTCCGAACAGGGAGGTTGAAGTCCTTTCGCTGTATTATCAGTTTCCTGCTTTCAAAGGCTTTTGCTCTCTCGGTTATCGGCGTTGATGTCTACCCTTACTTTTTTTTTCTCGTTTCCAGGCGACTAAACAGCACGCAGGGGGAGATCCGCGTTGGGCCCAGTCACCAGGTGGGTGTCTTACCTGCAAGGAGCCTGGGCAGCATCAGTGTCGACGGAGCCCCTTGCACAGGCGTCGTAGTTGAATTGGGTGGAGTTTTCTTTCACACATTGGCCTGGATTGCGCAAGCCCGAGAGCTTCTCCAACCTCCATGTGACTAGGGGAGAGATGAGAGACCGTTTCCCCTCCGCGCCCATAGTAGATCTGGGTTCCTGTTCTTCCTCTGGTTCTGTCAGAACTTTTTAATCTGTATTCAGCACTTTATTCCCTCAGTCAATTTCCTCTCTATTACCATTGTCTAGAATGTGAAGTTACATTGCTTATTTTGCTCATGTAGTGCCTCCCTAAACAACTTGGCATATGACAATCACATTTTTGGGGGGGTTTAAGCAGTCATTATAGTACAACAAGAGACGTTCCTTGAAAACTTAGTTTGGTAAATGCCAGGCATTAACATAATGCTGTTCCCTTTGGTGACCAAAAATGTGGAGGTTAAGCACAGATCAGAAATTAATATAAAGGCTAGTTCTTTATAATTTACAAGGTTTAGACAGTTTCAGAAACATACCTTTCTGTGCTTCCTGTGTTTTCAGCAGGTTGTGCCCTTAAACTGCAGATGCCGCAAAAAGCCCTGGTATTTTGTGTTCGTAACGTACAATTACAGAATGCCGTCTAGTCACATAATGGCTGTGCTTATGTTGATTCGTTACATTTGCAGTTTGCTCTTGGCAGAACCGAACATGAAACAGCAGTCTGTGCTGTGGAACTGGGCGAGGAAGGCAGAAATCGGCCAAATTTGGAATATTTTACTGCATGTTGTGGGGGCAGTGGGGAGGCTTGTGGCGTTTGCAGACAGAGCTGGAAATGAGCTCTTCAGTCATCCCTGTGTTTTATTAACCAGGTCGTTGCAGCGTGTACCCTGCTGACTGAATAGGAATCGGCACTTTGGTGTCGCAGCAAGGTCTCGACTGGGCTTTCAGAGCTCATCCCAGCAGCGCCGCAGGCTTGAAGGGGAGGGAAAAAAATCCCATCAGCACTCTGCGTAGCCAGGGCAGGTTTTTTTGTCCTTGGCAAGGCTCGTGTACGGATCCCACCCACCCAAGGCGAGACCTCGGTTGCTCGTGGTGAGGAGGAGAAATGAGAAACGAAGCGACAGTGTGGAGATCACAGGCGCCGCGAGCCAGCGATGAGCAGCTTCGTGATCCGATGTTTACGCGGTGGAGAGAGAGAGAGAGCACTCCGAGCAGAAAGAGAGCACAGCCGGCCTGTTGCACCGAAGGCATTATTCAGACGAACTTCCAATAGGCCTGCTAATGAGGCGACGTTCGTAATTACTGTCTGCGTGTAATGTTTCTTTGCAAACATATTTTGAAAATGCAGCCATGTGGAATAATTATTAGGCTTGAAGCCCGGTGCTGCCTGAAAGACGCGCTATCGGATGTTGCCGCCACAGATAGAAAGAACTGGTAATGAGGTCTCTAGGTACCCACTGGTATCGGTTTCATAGAGTTCAAGCAGCAGCGATGTCGTCACGCGTTCCGAGAGAATCATTAGAACGTTAAGCTTTCAATTTTCAAAGCCACGAAAACAGCAGCAGCAGCATGAAAAAGGCTTTTTTTTTGACAAAATGGAAGAACAGATGTTTCCTATTTTGGAAAAGAAGGTTCAAATCACGCTGTTGAATGAACTACAGAGCCAATAGCTGTCTAAAGTGAATCATAGTACTGATATAGTCCCCTTGTGTTAAAGTAGAACTTCTCACAGTGGGCAATGGGATCTGTAAAGACAGTTACATCGGATAAAGTCTCCTCTCAATAGGAGGTTGCAAATCTAATAAGATTGTGTGATGTTTTAAGGATGTTCTGCTTCAAGCGCTTTCGGAGAGTTGTGTGGGGAAGCTCGTACAGGAAGTACAGCAGCTGCGCCTTTTAATGCCTGAATAATTTCAGGGTGTGGGTCATGCCAGCACTTGCTGCATCTCTTTCTCTTTCCTCCCACACGCCAATTAAAATGTGTTTCTGTACTGGCCAGCCACAGCACACAGCAACACGATACCGATCACACGCACAGTGGCCTGTTCGCCCAGGGCCTTGCCAGGCCTCTCGCCCATGTGCAGCGCGGATGTGCTACCACCTAAACTAGTGGAAACCACAGCAACTAACCGAAAGACAGCCCAACCCTCCTTCTCTGTGCCTTCTGGCTGCCCAAACAGACTGCCGAGTTTTCCCGCCAGGCATTTGAGAGTAAATGAAAAGGATGTGCTGTGTATCTCTATAACGGTGTTCTGGGTTAATTATTTTTTGTCTCGTTTTTTTTTGTCTTCCTACTTTGTCGCAAGGCCAAACTCCCAGAGCTGCAGCCCTTCCCCTCTCCGGACGGGCAGACGGTGACGGAGAACGAGGAGCTGGTTTGGATGCCAGGGGTCAACGACTGTGACCTCCTGATGTACCTGCGGGCAGCCAGGTGAGGACCTGGCCCCAGGTGTCCCCGCAGGGGGACTGCTGTAGCGGAGACGAGACACTGCGGAGGCCGTCTTTTCAACAGATTCTTTCAGTGCAAAAAAAATCTTAACGCTAGAGATGGATACCATTAAGACGTAATATCTTAAACACAGATGCATCTCTTTATATATGCATAAGAGCACAGGTGTACAAAGATCCGTTGGTAGAGCTAAGGCCATGTAAACCAAGTCCTGTGTTTCAGTCTTCCCCCCTTTTTTTTCCCTCCGAACCGGAGTCCTGTGTTTCAAGTGTTCTTGCCTGGGCCAGGAGAGGCGCAGGGTCTTTTGTTTTAATACTTTTTCTGTCTCTCGTGCTGGCTGGGCGTCTCTGAAGCCTTTTATCCCAGCACTGAACAGGTTTTGCCTTGACAGGTACTCCAGGTTCTGACGCCATCAATTCTGTAGGTGCACAGCTGTTTTTATTTTGGGGTAATCGGAGGAAAAAAATACAAAGTGACGCGATTCAGCTCGTTTGCCGACATTTCTCGCAAGGTCCCAGGAACTCTGCCGAGTGGCTTGTTCCAGAAAACAACCACCTTCTGTGCAAAGGAGGGCGTCCTGTTCTCAGTCCTGAATGCCCTTTGTATTTTCCAGGTGTCCTTGGATCCATAGTCTGAAAGCTGTGGCGAGAAGTTAACTTACTCAGGCCAGTTTTAGCGTTCTCTCAAGAATCAATGTGTCTCAATATGGAAGGCAGATCTGTGGCGTTTCGGTCTGTTTGGAGTGGAATTGGGAACTCCCAGTGTGTATGGGATCTGCAGATTCAGGAACTGGAGGTGGATACTAAATTTCTCTTATCTGCTGCATCCAGGAGCATGGCTGCCTTTGCTGGGATGTGTGATGGAGGATCTACAGAAGATGGATGCTTAGCTGCTTCTCGTGATGACACTACACTTAATGCATTAAACACTGTAAGTACAAGTTGCATGTGAATCCCTTTAGCAGACAACACTATATATATGTATATATACATTGTATACTTAAACTAAAACACATGGATTTATTTTCTTAACCTTAGGGTTTTGGTTTTGCAGAAACAGTGTGGGGGTTAATAATGGGACTTTATATGGGGGGGGATATGACTCTCCTCCATCTGTCTCTCTCCAGATTTAAGATTTTCTTCCAATTCTCTGGTGCCGACAGTCATCTGAGTGTTTAGGGGCTCTGCTTTCCTCGAAGGGCCAGCGATTCGCTGGAAAATGTGTTTTTGCATGTGTGAAGATGTTGATTTAAAGCTCAGGAGTTATAACTAGGAAAGGTTTGATAAAGCTATTTTTTTTTTCCCGTTTCAGAAATCCAGTGAGAAGTTATCAGTAGCGTTGCAACACTTGGGATAAATCAAAGCAGACAGGCATCTCCCAAGATGTTTTATTTATGTAATAACTGCTCACTGTAGCCGGCGCGGCGATTTATTGTTAATTGCACCAGACTAAGAAAAAAAGAATGAAAAATAAGATGTGTACTCTGGGTTTTCAAATATTATAACAAGCGCCTACAAACGAGTGTTTGCTTAATAACATCCATAAATTGCTGGTGTCAGTGCTGTGCGTTAGCCATTATGGGTTATAAATGTAATTTCTCTTTAATGACTACTTGCCTGTGAAAAATTCAGAAGTGTTGCCACTCGTCAGGTGCTCTGTTCACACGGACGCAAAAATCACGGCTGTTTGTTGTATTGTGAAATTGAATAAAAAGCTGTCCTATTCCATGAATAGCTGCTGTAAATGCCGAAGCTTGAGAGCATAACTCAAGCTCATTTTGCTGTGCTTAATATTAAACTTTCTTGCTAGGAAGAATGGGTTTAATAAAACACTTTCAAAAGACTTCAGGACTGTTTTTGATCACTAAATCTCTTCTGCAAGATGTTGCTGCGTTTTGTGATTTCTTTCTGTTCTGCACAAGACGTTAAGTGTCTTAACCTGGCGCCCTGTGCACGAGGAGAGTTCTGCTGTTTGAGTTGGAGCCTCTCTGTAAAGACAGCGGCTGGCGGCGTTAGTGTGTGGAGAAAGTTCGGTGATGGGATACGTTTCACAGGAAGGGCAACCTGCTCCTGCTTTATCCGTGTAATCCCATGGGAATTACGCGCCGCTTTTCAGGAGCTCCGCGACACGCCAGCCTCCCAGGCAGACCTGAGCCGGAACGCCGATTCAGATTCGAGTCTGGAAAGAGAGGAGGGTCCCATGTGAGCACAAAGCTTCAAAAATCACCCCCCACTCCCCCCTTAAATTGCTGTTGTGTTATTTGGCTCTTTTAAGCCCAGGATTCCCATCATGTGATTGTTTATAAAGTGGCTGTAATTGCGGCCTACAGGCAGTTGTCTTTTCCTCTTGCCCTGCCCTCGAATGAGCTGGATGCACTAATGCCAAGGTCAGGGCCTGTTTTTATGCACAAAGGGTAATTAATTTAAGTTGTATACTCCTTTTTTTAATAAAAGAATCAGTAGCATTGGGTGTTACACATCAGAAGACATCTGTAAGACTTTTGGGGTGGCTTTAGTGTTTGTACACAGCCACTGGGAATAGTCATTTTTCAGTAATTGATCTTGTGGGAGTATGGTTTTACAGGGATGATTGCTTTAGCAGTGCTGTGTGTTTCAAGCAGGCAGAATTAACTTCAGGTTATATCAGTTAGCAGGTTTACTAAACAACCTGACGCGATGGTGGAATAGTCGTCAGAGACCGTAACCCATTGAACCGCGAGATGCCCATCACAGTTACCACTTCATATTCCAGAGGAGGTGATTCTTCTTTCCTCCAAAGGAGAATAAAGCATTGCATAGCCTGCTTTAACACTGCTTTTGTGTTGGGTTTGTCTGTTCAGCCACTGTCGTTCTGCAATTTATGTTCTGTGATAAAATGCGCATTACAATTCATCTTCACCAATTATTTAGCCTGTTGGTGTGAAGATGAAATAAGATATATTCCTGGCAGCCAGTAGGTCTAATTGTAATTACTAATAATGTCTTCGCAGTTCTTGTGTTGAGCAGAATCTGTTGGTTGAAATTCAGTGGTTCGGGAGTCAGTGGAAGGTCACCGTGAGAGAGGGGCATTTCAATGAAGTTATAAATTACGACTGAAGAACAATATTTTGATGTGTGAGATGGGAGATGTCAGAAAGGCAAGATGTAATTCATGGGTTCATTACAGCACGGAGGTGCCTGACAGCTGAGCCATGCCAAGAGGAGAATTTATTTGCAGCATTGCACTGACAGACTCTGGCAGATCAGATGAGTAACCGGAGCGGGAATGAGGGGCCTTGCAGTAGAAATTGTAGGGGTATGCTAATCAGGCCCTACCATGCTTTTACAGAAACGCGCGCCGCATAACAATGGATGTTTGGGGTTCTTTGGGGGGGGTACAGTAGGGTGTGGTAAGTGGGACTCGCACATGGATTGCTCACACCGGTTCAGAAATAAAACTCAGGAAAAAATGGCCCGAGCTCTTGGACCGTTTCTTTAGGGTAGTAAGAGTAATGGACCCCAGCCCTGTTGTAGACCAGATGCGAGCTGTCTTAGTGTGACGAGCTCTACAGTCTGCATCTTTAAAAGACAAATCCCCTTCGGGAAAGTCATCAAGTGAGACACTGTCGAAACCCACTGAGCTTTAGTTTGTACAAAACCTAAAAACAAGGGGGAAAATGCTACACCTTTGAAGACCTAGAAGTACAAATAGGATTTTCATACAGTCCCTTAAGCAATTCTTATATTTTACCCTTGTGTCACAGCCATCCAAATTCTAGAGGGTTCGCTCAGTACGTGATTTATTACAATTCATGATTTAGAGCTGTAATGTTATTGTGGGAGCAGCTGAGCACATCTGTGCGTTATTTTGCTTTAACTTGGTGCATCTCAGCGGCAGCATCACTCTTGTTACTGGTTTGGTTATTTGGTTACTGGTTTTGATTCCAGCTGTCCTAAAAGGCGCCCTGTTTCACGTCTGATCCCTTTCAGGATTATAAAGGTCAAATGAATTTTTTGTAGCCAAAAACCCTTTCTGATACAACTGTTAGTGGCTGTTAATGTTTTTTTGCACTTCAAATGATAACAGTACGCTTCAGACTTGCTCACTTTCTTGATCTTCATATGCTCAATGCCTCATTGCTCACTCATATCATTGACAGGAATTTAAATTCTACTTTATTCCATATAGCAAGTGGTCACTCGGTCCCCAGCAGTTCTTGGGGTTCGGGAAAGTTACCTTTCTAGGTGCTATATCCTTGCCAGTGCCACACCCACTTAACGTTTGCTTCGGGCTGGAACCCTGACTTCTAGTATGGGTTTCCTTTCCACATTTCTTGGAGCTGCTCCCTGCTCTTGGCTTGTAAATCACAAAGATGCCTTTGAAATTAAGTCAGTCAGGACTGAAAAGTTGGTGGTAATTTTCTTTCAGACTCACCTGTTGAGACTGGAGTAAATGTTTAATTTTATTATGTCTGCTGGAGCCCGACGGGGGTGGACCAGTGTTTAACTGTGTAACTGTTGACCAGGAATGCTTCATTTCCCTTGCAAATTAGTCTCCCTCTTTTCCCCCTCTTGCTCGAAACAGCTTCACGAGAGCAACTACGACGCGGGGAAGGCGCTGCAGAGGCTGGTGAAGAAGCCCGTGCCCAAGCTCATCGAGAAGTGCTGGTCGGAGGATGAAGTGGTAAGTCCGTGGTCTGTCCGACGTTCGATGCAACGGTGCGCCGTTCCTTCCGTTTCCCTGCTGCAAACTTTAACGCTCCTCCCCCATTTCAGTTTCCATACCTTTTCAGATCTTAAGACTTGACAGCTGCGATCGTTTCACTGTCGCAAAGCGGCCGGTCCAATCCGTGGGCTGTTGTATAACTGCCGGGTCTGGGAATGCGGGCGTTTGCGTTTGCGGTGTTCTTTAGGGTGCCCCAGCACACACGTAGGCCTGCTGGAGGTTTTTTTTTCTTGCTTTCACTAAACAATCTCAAATATCGGGAGCCCGCGAGGTCCCTGCGGTTTGTTTGGTGTGGCTGGCGTGCCGAAGCGCACTTCTCGGATCCAGGCGCTCCGAGCAGCTGCTTCCTGTTTACGGGCTCGAGCCACACCTGGCGGCATAAATTTGCTCTGAGAAGAGGGGGCGGCGATCGCGGACGCTCGTTATTTTGTGCTGCGTGAATACCAGATTGGGCTGCAGCTAAGTAACTTCAAATCCTGGCTGTGCTTTACTGGCGTGTGGCTGAAAAGGGGGAGGCCAATCTGGAGCCGGTTCCTCAAGACTGGGATTCCACAGCTTGCTCCTGAGGACCAGGCAGTGCTGGGAGTTTCCGTGTGGGAATGTGACGGGTAACCACCTGGCTGGGCGCCAGCCTGTGCAGTCACTGATATAGGGGGTACTTCTTCAAGGAGTTAAGCCGCGGCGGAAATTTTATTTCTGCAGGACGTGGGAGAGGGTGGGGACTGTAGCATAATAAGTGGCTGGCCCGAGCAGAACTTTTTTTTTCTGCAAGAAGTCTTTTTTTTGCCGCTCTAGAAGTCGTGCTCTGGGTTTGGGGACTTTAAAAGATTACCCATTAGTTACCCGCAGAGGAGAGACGGGTGGATCTTTGTTCCTGTTTTTTTCCCGTCACCCACCTGGGATGTCTTGCAGTTGCCACTGGGTTTTCTGGGGGCGGGGCAGAACAAGCCCAGCCCAGCCAGCGGGTTTGTTCTGAAATCTCTCCCCCCCCGGTAGTAGAGCCTACCTGTGTCCACAGCATGGCACCGTTCAGCCGGGGCCTCCAGACCTCTTTTGCAAGATCGCCAACCAACCCCTATATAAAGAAGAAAAAGTTTATTAGCTTTTTAATTAAACATGATGGGCACATTTAAATAGAGAGGAAGCCCAGGGCAGGGCTGCAGCTAATCGAAACAGATTAAGTCACCCGTCCGTACTCAGATAGTTATTAATTCTGTTTATTTATGCATGCTAGCTGAAGGCAAAGTTCGCTGCTGTGCTGTACAGCTTATTGTGCTGGGATGTTGTCACCACATGCTGCCAAGCTGTTCATTAGCATTCAGATGGTTGATTACTGGAGCGCTGGAGATGGTAATTGAATCGCCTTTAAAACACAGCCCTTTGCTTATCCTTCGGAAATTAGCAGCACTCCGGCCAGTAAGGTGTTTTTTTATGGTGTTTGGAGGTGGAGCTTAAAAAAAATCGAACAGCCTTCCTGTCGAGTGGAGGCGTGACTTGGCGGCACTGAATTGGAATGTGGCTGATTTTGTTTGATTTCTTGCAGTTGTTAAATTTTGACCATATTCAGACTGAACGATAGACAGGCTTTTGCTTTGAAGATGTGGGGTATTATGTCGACAGTTCTTTTTTCACTGCATTTTATCAGGGTTTTTGACAAATTATAGAACTCTGCACTTAAATTGCTAAGGCCACATAAAATTAAAACATTCAGCCCAGATTGTTGGGGTTTGTAGAACTGGGTAGATGTAATAGGGAGATCTGTGCACCAAGGTCCTTTCTGCAGTTCGAGCTGTTCGTTTCTGGGCATCTGTACTTGCTGCCTGCTTGCCAGCCCCTGCGTTTATTTCTTCATACTGTGAGGCACAAAAAGATTACTTGGAGCCCATAGCAAAAGCAGAAGAAACCCTCCAGAAGGAAATGAGGTCAGAAGACTGGAAAAGCTGAAGAGGCAGGTGGGGCGGGTGAGGTGTTAAATAGCTCATGTGTTGTCATGTGCTCTTTGTTAGTCTCACACAGCCAAGGCCACTGTGCTGCTGAAGATGATCTGATTTCAGGTTGTGCCTTTACAGCTCTGTTGCCTTGAGGGACGTGTGTAAATTTATCATTGACCTTGACTGGGAGATGGGTCTGATTTACTTATTTATTCCTCTTCATGTCCCCCCCCTCCTCTCTTGTTTTTTTTTTCCTCCGCTTGGGAAACATGAATAAATATGATAGCTACTTTCTTCTCAATGACATCCTTTCTGTAGCTGGGGTCAACTGCTGCTTCATTTTTTCCCCTTTCCAGACCGTCCAGGCGTGTCGGGTCTAATTAGCCCAGACACTGCCGGTGCAGTTTTTAATGTTTTTGTTTTTATTTGTTCAGAGTTACCCGGATGTGATTGATGCAGTCTCTTTAGCGGGAATAAATTATCGTGCAGGGTGTGGGATTCTCATTTCTGCCTGTTTCAGGAAATCTTTACATAATCCCTTTTGATGAGTGATGAAGAGCATGAGGAGTAACAGACAAGCAGTTAATCTGAAGTACGGCTGGAATGAGATTATTGAAGAGCCTCTTAAAACAGTACACTGAGAGGTCTTTTAACAGCTTTCTGTATATTTATAGATTATTGTTCAAGTTTTTATACGCTTACTTGCTAAACCTTTTCTTTCTCTCCCTCCCCTGTTTGTTAAAACTTCTGTTCATTATATGCTGATAGATGAAACCTGATCTGTGAAAAATAAGCTAACTCGATTCCATTGTTATTTTAACTTTCAATGCTGGCTCAAGTGAAGGAATGCTCTATTTTCGGAGGCAAAAAAAATGCATCCTGTGTGATTACGGTTTCCAAGGACATTGCTGAACAGTTCAGAAGCCTTTTTTTTTTTTTGCTGATCTCGATGGTCTTTCCAGAATTTTGGAAAAAGTGGAGCAGAGAGGCCTCCCAGATTTCTCCCGGCTGCCTCCCTCCTTTGCAGGCGACCCAAACTGCGCCAAGGCGGAAATCAGAGGGTGGGAAAACAACCACATTCCTGCGCTAGATTGTACTGCAGCTGCTAGGAAGAAGCTCTCGACAGGATTGCATTGCTGTCATTTGGGCCTCGTTTTGTACTGCCATGGAGGGAGAGAAAAGGCAACACGTTCAGTCGGCTCCTATTCAAATTTGGATCCGCTCTCTCCCTCAGTGGGTGAATGTGATCTCTAACTCGCCTGTGTCTGTGAATATACTGCAGCTGTAATGAACAATACTGTGACTGTTGTGCTACTTTTATTTTAACGTTGGAACCTTGTCAGAAAGGGGGAGAATTCCATTTGGGCAGGTCTGCTGTAGCTTGGTTTGTGCACCTGGTCCATAACCAGTATTGTCCCATTTCTTGACTTTGTCCGCTCAGGGTAAGCAGAAACACCAGGCCTAGGGGCTGACATGGTGGTCTGCCACAAAGGGGACGTTGGTGCTGGCAAAGAACAGCGCCACCCAGTGTCCGTGGCTGGACTTGCAGCGACCTCTCCCGCTGGAGCTGACGGCTCTGCAGTGTGACCGGCGCCAGCTCTGGCCATGGGGTCCGTTTCTCCCGTGCAGGGAAGAACATGTACTAGAAAGCGGCCAGTCGCTCGCTGTACAGATGTCATCTCTCTTCCTGAGTGACTGATCTCTAAATCGCTTGAAGTTCCTTCTGTGCCGTGCTGTCGACTGAGCTGTGTTTTTGTCTTTTGCAGCTTAAGTCATGCTTGAGAACTTCAGAGCGGATTGCAAACGAGAGGAGGCCTTTCGGCCCATCTGGCCTGTTTGGTTGTTAGTCGCCAACTGGGTCTCACCCAGGCTTGTTTCCAGGCCTACGGACAGCTTCCTGGAAGTGCCAGCAGCCATATTGCCCTGCAGCTCACAGCTGGCAGCCCACTTGAGCTCAGCAGGTCTGAGCCTGGCCAGTACCTGGATGGGAGACCTTCTGGGAAAGCTTAGGCTGCTGCTGGAAGAGGTGTCAGTGCCACCTGTAGGGGGTGCTCACCTGCGGTCTGTCTCGTCCTGATGCCCCGCTGTAGAGATGGGGACGCTGTATTGTAAAAAAGAAAGTAGCTGTCCTTTGGGTGAAATGTAAAACCGAGTTCCTGATTCTCTGTGGTCATTAAAAGTCCTTGCACGTTTCTTGAAGAGAGTAGGGGCGTTACTTCAGGTGTCCTGGTCATATGTCCCCCCTCACCTTTACCAATCACGGCCTCCTCATAATCTCCATCTAAAACCATCTGAAATGGCTATATCCCTCTGTACTCCTCCCCACACTGGGGGTGATGGAGGGGATCCCCATTACCTGTAAAGCTCTGTGGAGTGTCCAGAAAATAGCTATATAAGTGTAAGGAATTATTATTATTTTTAGGAATCAGAGTTTTTCCTGCCCCAGAAATTTTGCTCAGATCTTAAGTTCAATATTTGAGCATCATGGTTCAGGACGGTTTTGAAGAACCATAATGCACAGCTTGGGGTTCTGCTAGTTTCAGAGAACTGTGTGCTGTAGAGTCACCAGCAACACAGGCAACTGAAGTCCCGAGACCCTGTTTTTGGAGTCTCGTGAAGGAGGCACTTCACCAGTCGGGGTCAATCATTATCTTCTGCCTTAGCCCAGCTAGCAGTAGGTGGTGCACTTCTGTCGTCTGCAGTTGTCTGTGAATTACAGTATGGTTAATGATTTCTAAACGAAACATGTTGCTGTGCACCCTGTGGACTGTAACATGAGGCACTGCGGTTTACCAGCTTGCTCTGAACAGACATTATTGTACGTTATTTACATTGCTGCTGCCTTCGGCCCCTCTGGCTGCTGCAGCTAAACACATACTAAGGTCCTCTGGACCGTCTGTGGTTTTTTGCTTTGTAGGAATGTGGGGAGAGAGGAAGGAAGCATGAAGGTCATTGTAGCAACAATGGTCTGGAAGAAGTCTAGTGTTTCAAGTAGCGCTGCTCACTGTATTGATGTAACTCCTATATATATATTTGGAGGCCTAAACAGATGTAGAGTAGTGTAAGTTATCGGTTATGTTTTGGGCCTATTCTCCTTAACTGCACGTTTAAGGATAAGAGCGAACATTTGTCAGGCAGGTTCTTTTGCTCCAGTTTGAGCCCTGGGCAGATTATTTGAGTTCGCAGCTGGTAGATGGCAGGAAGGGCGTGCTGGCGTGTTTACAGCACGGGGCCGTGGCCGGTGAGCGGAGCTTCCTGGCGCTGCCTGCCTCCGTGCTCGCAGCAGAGGCCTCGCAGGAAAGGCGGCGCTGAGCTGAGCCGTGCCTCCAGGCCCCGCAGAGAGAGACTCCTCTAACTGAGCCAACTCGCCCTTTACCCCGTTAGACCCAGCTGGCTTAAGTCTTAGGTGAGCTTTTGTTCCACAAGTGCTACTACGTGCAAGTTTAAACAGGAAATGTTGACTTCGCCGTCTGCTGTTACAGCTCGTGTGGTTTTCTTACTTTATTTTGTTTTTTGAGACTGCAGTCCTGAATCTGTAGTGACGGTTTCCGGGAGTCTTTATCTAGGGCCGGGCTAACTTGTGCTGTTTATTTTGTATTTTGTACGGCCGCTCTGAAAAAGTTTGCTTGCTGCTGCCGGGCTTGTGAAACTTGTGACTGGGCGGCGGGGGGCGTGTGAGACGAGCCAGCGCCGAAGTTCGTCTTCCATCAGACGTGAAGCGCGCGACATCTGAAGCCAGAGCAGCGGAAATCGGCGGTTTCGACCTTACCCCCCCCCTCACTGTACTGGTTAAACTCGTAACCTGTTTTTCTTTCTGCTCAATCTGTCTGAGGGTGCGTAACCAAGCGTTGAACCCGCTTTGTGATTTGATCTCTGCGGCACCTTCCTCAGTCACGGCTCTGCTGCACGGGAGCTCCTTCGCGGTGTCACAGGGCTGTTGCCACACGCTAGAATGAACTCGCAGCCCCGTGCAGCTTTCAGCAATTAGCTGTGGAGCAGGAAGTGTGTATATATTACAATGCCCTTCCGAGTTCTCTTTTTTTGGTTCTCTTTTTCTCCCTTTCTTCCCCTTCTTTGCAAGCGCGCAGTGTTAAGCAAAGAGCAGCGGCGAGGGAGAAGGGCCGGTTTCTGTCCGAGCGGTTTCAGACAGAGAGAAGCCTGTTGTTTCGGGCAGGCCCTGGCTATTCGTCAGCGGCTCCTCAGACTTCCCTACTTGCGCGGTCGCCTAGCAACAGAAGGGCTGGAGCAATCAGAGCGTGGGGCCAGAGCAGCTCCGAGAGCAGATTGGTGGATGATTTATTAGCAGGGGCTGTGTGCATGGTGAGCCCAGGCTGCTGAAATGGAGCCTTAAACAGGAGTCGACGTGGAAAAAAAAAAAAAAAAACGAGAGAGGAGGGAGAGAGCAGCGCTCCGGCAGCAAAGCAGAGAAACCGGGCCGGCAGCGTAAATATTACTGAGGCAATAATTAGGGTGCAGCAATTAGAGTAAAGTACAGGTGGTGGTCGCGGATGTAATTGGTTTTGTTGCGCCCTCGCCCTGCTGAAGATGTGATAATCTCGCAATAACCTGACAATTGCAGCCGATGTGTCGTTCTCGCTCCTGAAAGTTATACACTTATAATCAAGATGGCTGTCATTTTTCTATAAAAAATGGGTTTTGGCGATTTGGTTAGCTCAAAGCCAGTAAGTAGTACGCGACACACACACACACACAGATGAATGATGTTTATTTAGCCGTGTTTAGGCATGTCGAGTTGCTAACTTGTTTACAGCTCCAATTGGGAGGACATGCGTGTCGCTGAGGAATTGACGATGTTCTAGAAATTTAAGTTTGGTGCTTCAGATGTTGAAAATGGACGCATTTTGGGTTTGCTAAAGCATCGGTAACTGTCAACAGCCATTGTTAATTAGAAAAATAAAATCATGTGGTTAAATAAAAAATATGTATTGCTATATATACAAATGTTACATGCATATAAAGAGATGTCACACTGGTGTTGGAGTTCAGACTTTCAGCCAGCTGATCCCAGGATCTTCTGCAGCTGTCTGTTGAAAGAAGCCAGGGTATCGGCTTGAACTGCATGGTTGTGTTGCTTGTTCCATACACCCACAACTCTTGGAGTAAAGAAGCCCGCCCCCTGTGTAGTTTCCACTTGTATAGAGCCTCCCATTGGAGCGCTGTCTCCCTCTCATTGGGTAAGTCCAGCAGGAGCAGGCTCACCGAGTGAGCGAGGCCATTGGTTTATGAACTGGCTTGCAGGGTTACATGTGCAGGACAGAGGGTGGGTTGGGCTGACCTTGCCTTCAGGGATTCTGGGATTGCGGGGTTTGTATGTGGAAGGAAAAAGATATTCCACAGATAATCTGGGAAAAAAGTAAATGTACAAACCGTGCAGTGGGGCCTCTGCACGTTAGCAGCTGAAGACCCAAATGTAAGGATCAGGGTTTTTTTTTCCCCCAAGGGTCTTGAAATCGTTTTTGCTTGTCCTTAATTCAAAACACACTAAGAGGTTTCCTTGACGATGCTTGAATTTATGAATCGCAGTGCCAAGATGACTTGCTTAATAATGGCCTCTTCAGGTATGTATTGGTAATGCGCTCCTCTGCTTTCAGCTAGGAATGCTCGGGCACTAATAAAGCTGAAGTATAAAGGTAGTTTTGACTGTGCAATACCCCTGAGGTAGGACAGAGCTCCCTCTACTGGGAGTCTGTAGCACTGCTGGAGGTGGAGTGAAATTGAAATAGTTAATTGTGGGAAAGGGACCATTTTTAGATAGTCAGGATTCCTGAAAATGCTCAAATCCGGTAAAACTGTTGCACTGCATTGACCTATAACACTGAGTGGTGGAAGTAGCCCCAGAAAATGGGATTATACATCGTGGTCTCCAAAATGGAGTTATCAAACGGTGCACTCATTGACTTTAAGAATTATTGCCAAGTTAATTAAAGTTTAACATTTTATCCTAACCGTTGGGTATTGTACTGAATCAGCCTGCTTAAAGCTTGTAGTCCTCCAGGATAAAACAGGATTTGAAGCTACAACCTTCTGAATACAAGTCCGTAATCTTTACTAATTGTGTGGACTGAGGCCTTCAAAGGGCATATTTCAATGCAGGAGGCACTGAAGTTCTCCTGTTACTGCGAGGGATTGTACATTGTAGCCAAGGTAAATTGTAATTTTTAATGCTGAACAGAGACTGTGAGCCTCCTGCCCCCTCAAGCTCCCTGGAGCTGCTCTTTCATGTGCATGGACCGGACCCGACCCGTCCGCCGTTTGTTTTACTTCGTGCCGTCTTAAAACGTTCAATAGTTGCTTTAAAACTTTAAAAAAAACAAAACAACTCGATTTTGCATTTCGTTTGAGCGGGACTGCGGGCTCGACTGCCGGTTCCTGAGCACGTTAAGTGAGACGAAAAATAAAATTAAAATAAAACCAGCGTTTCTTTCCTAATCGGGGTCAGCGCCTCCACCCGTGTGGAGACGAATCCCGGTTTTAAGCTCTCCCGTCCCCGCTCCCGGTTGGGGTCCATGCCGGGTTTTACTGCGCGCAGACCTCCTCTTGCAGTAAACCGGGACCTCCCCCCAGCTGAAACAGCCCCTGCCTGCCGTCGTGTGCTCCTGTGTAGGCTGGGCTCCGGCTGCATTTAACGAAACGGCCAGTTAATCGGTTTACAGGCAGGGAGGGAGGGTGGTCGTGTAAAACGAGACGCGATCTCGGTCCCCCACCCCCCCCTCCTCCTCCTGCTCCTGCTCCGATGCCGGCGATGGAGCCCCGCGGCTCCACGCCGGGTTTTCCGACGCGCCGCAGCCCAGAAGGCTCTCCAGCAGAAAGATCACATGTAACGAGCCTTCCCCTTTGTAGTGAAAGAGCAGAGAGTGACAAGCTATTTCTTTGCTTGTAAAAAAAAAAAACGGGAGCGAGGGCTGCCCACCTTCGGAGACTTTGCGGATTTCGCCTGGATTTTTTTTCCTGCCCCCCTCCTTCACCACCACCACCACCACCACCACCAGCAGCAGCAGCAGCAGGAGCACACTGTACCTGTGGCTGTGGATCGCCCAGGAGATCTCCGCCCCCCCCCCCACGCCGCGGCTGCCGTGGATCTGCCGCGCCGAGGAGCCGGGTAAAGGGTGCAGCTCTCTGGCTTCCGCAGCGCAGCTCGGCTTTCGCGATTTTGAGCCTCTTTTTCTCCGTCGGCGGCTCTTAAAGGAGAAGAAACCCTGATCTTACCCCCCTCCTCCTCCTCCTCCTCCCCCCTCTCCTCTCTCTCCCCTCCGTCTACCTCCCCCCCTCCGCTCCTGGTTGTATTTTATTCTGTCCCTGGGATTCAAATACTGGCTTGCCTCCCGCTCCCCTACCCCCCCGCAATTAAAGTTATTTTTCTGGGGAGGGGGATCGGCCCCCGTCCGCCTGGGGTGCTGCTGGAGCTAGTCTCCCGTCGGACGTGGTCTGCGATCAGGTGTCCGTGTGCGTCTCTCTCCGGTCTCGGCGGCGTGGATGAAGCCCGGAGCCGCACTTTCGTGCCGGAGCGGTGCGCCGAACAAGCAGAAGAATTGAATGCATTCAGGGCGACGTTTTTTTTTCCTGGCTCTCCGAAATGCCGAGCGGCGACCTAACAAAGTTATTTCATGCCGGCGAACTTAGTTGGGATCAGCCGAGATTTTCTTCATTAAAAATGAGACATCTCCTGCTCAGGTTTTTTCTCTCTCTCTCTCTAAATTGTGGTTCGCCGTGAGGTTTTTAAATAGTCAAAACCCGTTTCCTGCTTCTGTTATTTCTCCTTTTTTTCCGTAAAGAAAAAACCCCAACAACAACAACAACGCGTTTTCTCTAAAAGCCGAGTCTAGATTACGATCGAGAGCGACCGGGGAGACCTCAAGACAAGTTTGAAAACAATTCGCGGCTTGTTAAATATTGTGCGCGTCTCTCTCTGTGTGTGTGTGTTTGTGTACAGTCTATCCGTGCTGACTTGCGGCTGTTGTGTTGTTTTTGTCTTGAATCGACAGAAGCGGTTCATCAAGGGTCTGAGGCAGTACGGCAAGAACTTCTTCAGGATCCGCAAGGACCTGCTGCCCAGCAAGGAGACGGTGAGTCCGGCTCTGTATCCGGGCGCCGAGCCCTGTCATTTTGGCGTCGGGAAATAGTTTGAAAGTCCAGGCCTCCGCTGTGTCCCGCGGCCGCCGGGGAAAGCTGTCTTTAAGTAGGTGTCTGCATTATCTCATGCAGTCGCCATCTGAGCTCGCTGGACCTGCTTGCGTTTTCAAGGGAGCAAAGCTTAAAGCGCTCCTCGTTTTTTTTTTTAAATAAAAACTATCGGGGCTTTAACAGACTTGGTCTCAAGCGAGCGAGGGCGAGAGAGGACGGTTTTTATTTTAGCTTTTGTTGTACCGGACTTGACAACTCGGTCTGAAGTGGAGAGAATCGGAGGTCTTTTTTTCTTCCTGTGCTTTTTTTTTTTACGACGTAGCTAGTTCTAGAAGCCTTTAAATCACTTGGTGGATTTTTTTTCTACGAAGGAGTTAACCTTTAAATTATTTTAATGCAGGCTTTCTGGGTGTTGTAAGAATGAAGTCGCTCTGTGCTGTGTGAACTACACTACACACCCACGTGAAGCGTTAGGCTCCCTGTTGTGCCTCCCAAACAAACCTGATGGTAACCTTTGACCTGGAAAGGTTTGATTTGGCTTTTTGTTTCCCTATTGGTAACCCCTCCTTCCCCAGAGGTGTTTACAGACCCCTCCGACAGGCTGCGCTGAGGCCTGTCAGTCAGATGTGATTGCTGCACTCCTGACATCTCAGCTAATTTTGGACTGAAGATAAGGAGTGGGAGGACAGGTCAAAGGTCACTGGGCTCCGTTACGAACAGGAACAGACAGGGGGAATAGTCTTTAAAAGACGAAACTGCCCGATACGGAAGAAGGTGGCATTAGTGAGCATTTCTGTCATGTCTCCATGAAACTTTATTTTCGGGACTAAAGTAATTCACGTCTTGTGGCAACCTGACGCCTGGCTTGGAATCTAGCGTAGGGTTTTTCGCAAAGACTTTAATTTTTTCCCCGGGAAACGGTAGCAGGGTAATTTCTCTGGCGCGGAGGAGGCGTGCGTACCTTACAGTGCGCAGATTTCGAGAAATGGTACGCTCGTGGCCATATTTCAGGAAAGGTGCTGTCCCTGTTGGGGGCCTGCCCTCGATTCGCAAGCCCACCTCTGATCCCCACTCCTGTGCCAGAGCAGCTGTTTCTTTCCTGTGCTCGCTCTCCAATCTAGAAGCAGACCAACACATCGTACTGAGCCTGGCTTGTCGTAAGAAAGTAATGTCAGGTGGTTTGTTGTGGGCAATGCTGTTTTCCTAGCTCCTGCTTAGCACCTTTCACTCAATTACCACTTCAATCATAAAACCAGGGTGTTTTGAGAAATTCTTTTGCCAGTAGTCGAGGGTTTCCAGTTTTTACCCATTGTTTCTTTTTAATTTCTGGGGTACGTCTTGCAAGCCCACCCCTTACAAAAACGCTAGCGAATGAGTAATATAAAAGAGCCGCGTTTATGCACATGGCCTGGAAAATATCTCCGAACTGCAGCTCCTTTAATAGAGGGAAGGAGACTGTGCATGTAAGGGGTTCTCTAGATGTGAAAGCATTTTGTGTTCCTTAATTACAAACATGATTTGTGAAACCTAAGATAAACTCCCCACCGCCACCCCCAAGCTCATTAATGTTTAATCAAATGTTACATAATCCTCAGCGCTGACTGCTAGACCAGGTCTGTTTCACTTCTTAAGCAATGTGTTGTAGTAAGCGGTTGAAACCTTGTTCCAGAGAGCACTGATTGTGCAGCGTGAGTGCAGTGTGTTGTGGTATTTTGTTTGGCTCAAAGTGCACTGAGTCGCTGAGAAGCCTTTTCGTATGTTTTGGATGCATTTTGTTCGCATGCTTTGTGGGGAAATATTTCTAAAATGTCTTCTTTTCTGGCTGCAGAGTGACTGCTGCTCAAAATTGAACTGTCAGTGGACCAGCGAGGACTCGTTTCTCACCTTTCTGATTTCCTGTTATGCTGTGCCCCATGGCTTCCTTTTTTGGCAGTGGGTGGGGGTGGCAATATTGCGTTTGATTTAGTTTTTGCATGGACTTCATTTTATCATTTTTGTCCAGGCAAAGAGCAGACCTAAATTAAACTCTAACGTTTTGTTCTATTTCTAAGCAAAGATATTCTCCCCCCAGCAGTTGTGAAAGATAGACAGGCTCATAATTATTTTCTCACAAGTATCTTTTATTGTCGATTTTCTGTTTTGTGTGGCCTCCCCTTTTAACTTGTTTGCAGTGCTTTCTTCTTCCTCATAATTACTCTCCTGTTTATGTCAGGCGCCTGACTCAGTCTTGTTCAGTTTCCTGCGGGTTTTTCCTTCATTCATCCTCAGATTTCACATTTCTTACACTCAGCTGGGACGCTAGTTCCAAGCCTTCTGTACTTTTTGAGATCTTGTCTTTCCCGGTCTGGGGAGGCCCCCCTAGTTTTCCTCCTAGCCCACCTGGCACGAGTGCTGACGTGTGTTTGGGGGTTCGGAATGGGACACAAGTTCCTTTTCCCTTTTAATTCCTTGCGGGCAGGGTAGCAGTTATTTATTTGGTCGCCTCGGATCCAAAGCGACTGGCATGTGTACCTGTTTCTGCAGCTAGGTGTTGCACTAGATCCATGTGAGTGAGGGACCTTGCTCCAGGGTGTAGCAGCCTGGGGTTCGAGGGGACGGCCTTCCGACTAGAGACCCAGATCCGAGACTGCTGCTCCGCGGCATCTGCCCCCCGTCTCCCCCTGCTCTCCCCGCTCTCAGCACCCGGAGCCTGTTTTCCAGGCTCCCAGACTTTAGTCTTCCCACTTGCCTCCCGGGCCAGGCCACAGATTCTGCTCTTCGGACTCCCCTCCTCTGTGTAGCTGTTTTTGGTTCCCTGGGCCTGACCTTGACACTGGAATCTCCCCCCTCTGAGTTTGCTCTGTCTCTCTTTCCAGCTGCTCACTTCCTTCTCTTCTGTCTTTGTGTTGTCTGCACTGCTGTGCTGTTGGCTGTCGAGTCCGGCATACCGTGGTTGTAACTTGCTGTGCTCTGCTCTCATTTTCATCTCTCTGCACCTGAAATTAATTCTGAATGCTCACCTTCTTACACTTTTCTGTTCCTGATATGCACAAAGGAACAGATGTGTTGGCTAGCTGTCATGCTTATTGTTATAACGTATTGTCAATTCTAAATCCTTTTTAAGTGCTTTTCTTAAAGTCTAGGTAATTGTTTAGCAGTGTTGTTTAAAAGTGTGAACAGTTTCTCTCCAATGTCTAAAGTTCACGTGATTGTGTGAATGCGTGCTCACTGCTCGGAACCAGGCCTTTCTGTGCAACATTCATGGTCAGTATACCAAAAAAACGTAGAAAAGTAAAAATAGCTCTTTCTGGGTAACTGCTGTCTACGTGGAATGTTTTTTTAGTATCTCTGCTCCTTGGGATGATGCTCATCGTGATGAGTAACTGTGCATCATCTGGACTGACTATCCCATCGAAGAGGAGGAGCAACTATGTCAAAATTCACAAAAATAAAAAAATCGTGCTCTGGAAAATCAGGATCTGTATCCAGAGTGGCGTCGTGTTCCCTTTCTTTGTCAGTCTTTTTGAGGTCTTCGACTTTGTGCAGCACTAAACTTCTTCCCTCCGTCCGCTTCCTGTCAGTCAGAAAACCGCATCCCTCAAAAGGGAGAAGAAGTGACGGAGCAGCGCGTGCGATTCCTTTAGGCACGTCTCCGCAGTCTTCCGCCGGACGGGACGGGTTCAGTCTAAAAGGAGCGCTGGTGGAGGTCCGCCCGGATCCCGGTTATATCCCACCTGCCTGGAGAAGGGACAGGGGGGCAGGGTGAGGCCTGTTTGGCCGAGAGCAGTGCTCGCGTGGTTTTTGGTGAGGCGTGCGAGTGAGTGCACGTGCGTAAGCAGGAAGCGCCCTCCTCTCCCTCCTCGTCTGAGCCACACAGAGCTAGTTTTTGCCCCCATGGCAAGTGACAACGCAGTCAAACGGGAGACTGTGATGTAATGTCGTGTTCAGACTAACGGTGGCGGGACATGTAGAATCCGTGAGGCTGTGCGCCGACACTTGAAACCATGGGAGTTGTTAGACTACGCGGTCATTGTTAAAACTCAAAGCATCTGATCTTGTGTGGTGGAGATAAAAACCTGATGCTCTTTGTGGGCAGTGTGGATCAGCCTTTCCTGCTTTGTGTGCTTGATCCCACCTAATGCAGGGCCACTGCCTGGCAGAGCTCCGTCAGTGAAATATAAGTTTATACTTTTGACGAGTATTCCAGCTTTCTCTGGGGGAGGAAGAAATACAACCAGAATGATTTGAGGCCATACTTTCTGTGTCCTCTCGGTTTTTTTAAGTTGTTTAGAGTGTTTCTGGATTAATCATTTCCAGTAAATTGGAGTGAGTGCTTTAATTGTATTCACTGTAATCTGTGAAGGTGTGTGATCTCCGATTGCCATGTGTGCTGTCGGCTTGTTCTGATCTTGCAGTGTGTTAAACTAGGTGAGGCTGCTGACGGTGCTTATTCAGAGTATACCCAACTGACAAGAACCGTGGAAGTACTGCGTTTTTACTGCGGTAGCGCTGGTGGTTTTTTATTGTACTGCTGTTTCCACATTACAGCTTTTTAAACTGGCATTCTGGCTGTACTCTTTACTCGGGCTTTGTGTCCATGGCACTATAAAAATTGCACAAGCTGTCTGGGTTATTGTTGAACAGATTCAGCACTGGTGAAAAGACAAGACATTAAATATTACAACATTCTTTAAAAAAGAGATATATAAATCTGTGGTATGGCCTTCCAACATCTGTCAGGAGCAATATTGTTGTGGAAACTTTGCCTGTGGGGCTGTTGTCTTTTTTCCCCCCTTGGCTTATAAGGTTGTCATGAAGTGGGTTAGCTGTTCTGAATGTGTTTAAACTGCATTTTGTAAGTGCTTTTGTATAATTCATGGGAGCCTGCAGCTGCATCATCAGATAAATGTAACACACCAGGTTCAAATATAGTGCACACCTCCGTGATGAGCTGGAGTTGGTTTACATAGCCAAATGCACAGGCTGATGGCATCTCTTGAAGTGGGTAGTTGGCACATGTACAGCTGTAACGCAGACCCCCACCACCTCCGAACCAGCAAGCAGCTGCTGTAAAGGGCTGGAAGACTTTTAACCTTTCTCTTTCGGTGAACAGCAGACATCAAATCCAGATATCGTAACAGTGCGAGATTAGCAGTGATTGATAAATAGCACTGCAGTGGTTTTGTTTTGGTGGTGCTCTTGATGCAGAGCCATTTCTTAATTCTGTTAAATGTTCAGCGAAAGTAGTTTTATTCGTAATAAACCTTTCTCAAAAGCTTCTCATCCTTTCACATTTTCAAATGGCCGGTAGTTTTGAGTGATGACTCTGTGTCCAGGAAGCAGGGGAATTTAGTTCTGTTGTGTGGGTACTCATTACAGAAAGCAGCTGTGCAAGATTAAAAATACTGCAGGCACCTGGTGTTCTCTGTTTCTCCAAAATCCATGGAAAGTAAACATTTCATAGTTTTGGTTCTTTATTTTCCATTTTCCCTGAAATGTTAACTTAGCTGTTCGGACATGAATGGAGCATTTGCTAACGTTGTATTTGTCAATTTTTTTTAAACAGTTTAAAATAAATTTCAGGGGATATGAGGTCTTTGTAATTTATGCACGGACTGGTTTTTAGATTATAGTACTACTGTAGTGCTAGTATTCTTTACTTGTGGTTTAATCCACAGTTCACATACAGCCCTGTTATAGCTAGCTTGTTTTTAGTTCTAAGTGTAAGGTTTTAAAAATATCCCTTTTGAGTATTGTTGACTTTTTTGCCCTTGTGTATGTTAAATACTTCTAACGTAAAACATTTGAAATCGTTTTTTTTTTTCTTGTTAACAGAGGGTAACAGTTTTGAGAGTCCCTACTCCCATCAATGTGAAGGAAAAACAGCTTTCTTTATTATGCTGAAATGGACAACATTCCTCTCCAGCACTGTCCTAAGCCCATTTCTTTTGTGATCGCCATTCCTCCCCCCTCCTCCTTCTCTGGCTTCAGGTTTTGTTTGTAAATGTTGTCGAAGAAGAAATAAGCCCAGTTAATCTCCTGTTAGAGGGGTAGATGAATCGGAGTATGAATTAGCTTTCAAAAGAGAGCCACTAGGCTGGGGAATATGGTGCATGTTCCTTCCACACGATTGATTAAGTCCACCTCTTGCGAGAGGGAAGGAGAGATTCGTTTTTCTGCACCAAATCGAAAAACTGCCCTTTAAGCACCGAGGAAGGAGCGAGAAGCACTTTAGACATAATGAAAAGTCAGCCTTCTCTTCCAGCTAAAACAGCCCTCCCTTTTGCTTAAGATTGAACTCGTTTTTGTGCCGAAAGCCTGTTCTCTGAGTAAGTGCTGGCTCGTACCCTCGAGGAATAGTTGATTTATTTTCCTAACAGCGCCTTTTCGTTTTTATACCGTGCAGTGGCTCCAGCAAATCTTTCAAGAATCTTACAGCCCTGGGAGAGAGAGAGAGAGCGAGCGCGCAGTAGTAGCCCCTTTTCTCTTTAAAAAAAAAAAAAGTCTGCTCCTTCATGGGGGGAAAGACAAGGGGAAAGTCTTAACACTTTCCACATGCTGAGCTCTTGACCTTGTGAAAGGCTGACCTCACGTAAACGTGGCTGTTGCTGCACGACGCCCCAGTCTGGACCTTGATATCGCCATTGTGATAATATTGAAAAGAAGCAACAAAACCCTGGGCCTGTGGCCAGTGTTGAAGATGTAGATACAGTGAAAACGACATCGCTGCCCTTTGTTATTTTTCAAGCCCTGATTAGCTTTGTTTCCAGTAAAGCGCTGGCCTGATCGCAGGGTCTGTGCCAAAAGTAAGCTTCCGCTGCTGTGTAAACACGCTGAGCCTGGCTGCGTTTTAGGAATGCTTTATATAAAATCTAAAAAAGACCGAGAGGTGGGGGCAGGTTGTTTGCTTTCTTTGCTGTTGACTGTAGTGCACCCTCCATTTTCTCCTGTTTATCTTTAAAGCAGTCCAGTAGCACAGTCAGCGCTGTCTGCTGATGGAGCTGACTTCAGAAATTCCGTAGGATTCGTGGGTTTTTATGCCTTTATTTCTTCATCTATATTTATCTTTTGTCGGAAACTTTTTTTTTCCTTGACACAGCAGAATTCGTTTTGCTTAGATCTAAACGCCTCATTGCGCCAAAGAAGTATTTTTCTTTCCGTAGATTGTCATGATTTTAAAGCTGTCGAGTTAAAATTAGAACGACTTAGTGGTTTTATTTTTCTTTTTGCACAATTTTGAATACATTTTCTGCCTGGAGTATTTCTGTATTTTAACAGTGCATTTTAAATTTACATTTTTATGTTCAAGTATGTTTTCAAGCCATGCTTGCAGTACTGCATGTTATCTGTATGCCTGTTGTCCTTTTTCTAGAAAACCCTTGTAAAACTGCTATATTGTAATACTGTCACGGTAGGCTTATTTTTATAGACCCTAAAAATAGTCCCTCGTTTTAGTGACGCTAACAGGCATTATACATATTTAAGAGTTCTTTGTTAATTGCATACAGTAGTGTGACAGCTCTCAAGGTGACTGCTGTGCGGATTACCAAGGGATAAGTAAACTGTCCTGATCTCTCTGCTGTGTTTACAAAACTTTGTCTGGTTTCTTTAAGGATCAGGGGCACGATCCTTGCATATCTTAAGTGCTCTCGGTCACTGCTCCACTGACTGGTATGAGATGTTGTGAGGCAGCATCAAAAAGTTCTGCCTGTTGTACTTGTGGAATGCAAGTGTACCAATTACTTGTGGAATGCAAGTAATAGGTTTTAAAAAAAGTGGTTGAATCTCACTTTCACTGTTTGCAGCCGTTAACATCTAAAAGAAAATTGAACGCTTGTGTTAGAGTTGGTTCCTTGTGAGCCTGAGTTTATACCATTGTCAGCTCTACATTCTTCAGATTGGTGTGTGGCTGTAAGTAATTGTTGGAAGTTTTGTGTCCAGGGTGCACTTTGGGGCAAGATGTGCATGGAGCAGAGTGTAGAATGAACGCAGGTCAACAACCAGGCAGCAGGGTGAAGAGTGGGCAGGATTGTTGTGGGTTAGAGCCTTGGGGGGCTGGGGGCCAGGGGCCTCACTCAGGATGGTCGTATAACATGGATATTGGTACAGATCTAATTTGCTTTGCATAAGAGCGTCGCCTGAGTAATACTCAGAATCATGGGATTTGAATAATCTCTTGTGAAATGAATCGCGATGTGCGGCGAGAAACGTCAAAGAAGTGACTTGTCCTGTGCCGTTTCTGCTATTTCGATTTTTGAGAATTAAAAAAATACCACTAAAACGGATGCGAAAAATCTTTGGAGAGCATTTTGACATTTAAGAAAACGGCTAAATATGCAGCTCATTAGTGAAAGAGATTGGCTTGTCAGAGTCCCAATCTGGTTGTGTTTGTAGCAGCAGTTTGTAATTTTTGCCTTAAGTCCACAGCTGGACAGAAACCCAGCTTCTTTCCTGCAGATGTTGGTGACTCTTTCAGACAATAAGAAGTAAATTACTTGTCCTTTTCAGCTGTCGTCTTTACTTAGAATCTTTACTTTTAGAATCCAGGTAATACATAAAATAGAAAAGCAGTCTCCGGGGGGAAAACACTTTGTCAGTTGAATGTGAAGTATTGCCTCCGACTGGCTTTCGCTTAAAAGTTGGTTAACCTTTTCTCTTCCCTGTAGGCCTTTGTCAAGGCAGGATATAAACACATTTCATGCATTAAACCTGCGCTGTTTGTGAGCACACGCAGGGACAGAGTGGTGGCGTGGTGTGGGTTCTGACGCGGGTCATTTCCATGTTTCGATCAAGAAGGTACTTAAGGGGGGGCACCTGGGCCACAGTGCCCGGTTTGGGGGGTCATCGGCTTCTTTCAAATTGCTCCTCGTTTTCCTCTGCTGCTTGAAGAGAAGGGAAGGAGGGAGAAGGGAGTTGGGAGGCCGGTGGTGGCTTCAGTAGGTTCAGCGAAGCACTGAAGGGTTGGGCTGCAGAGCTGGAGGCCTGGGTTATGGCGCGGGTGTTGGAGGGGGGTTTGGGTCAGTAGAGGCTGTAAATGTGAGCCGGACCTCTGAAACTACCTTTGCCAGAGCACGTCCCCCCAGGCAGTGTGATTTTCCAGACAAGATGGCCGGGATGATAGAAATGTTTTCACTGCAACCTTGTAGCAGATGTTTGCCCCAGTGCAGGCCCGGCAAACGTCAAACATAATTCATCGCTGCCTCCTCGTCCCTTCAGCTAGGAGCCCGTCACTGCCTCGATTATAAATATTTTGTTTCAGGCATTAATTAAATTGGCTGG
Organism: Lepisosteus oculatus; assembly: GCF_040954835.1. Classification (NCBI taxonomy): domain Eukaryota; kingdom Metazoa; phylum Chordata; class Actinopteri; order Semionotiformes; family Lepisosteidae; genus Lepisosteus; species Lepisosteus oculatus. The sequence goes on along the minus strand of NC_090720.1, from coordinate 1,377,532 downwards.
GGGAGGGAGGGGGGCTTGTGTACAGTGGCGGCAGCTGGCTGAAACTGACAGAATAGGCCGATTGTTTAGGTTTCGTCTCTGTTAGAGACGAGGACAACTGCCGATATCCTGTATCACAGCTTGTTTTTCAGCAAAAATAGAGGCGAGATCTCAGCCTGTGTGGGCAGGCAAGTTTTTTTTTTCCATCCCTGGCTCTGTGTTTCCCCAAGTTTTCATTTTGCACGATAAAGACCTGTTTGCAGACTGTAAAAACCAAGATTTATTTTTTCACTTTTGTACGATTTTCTGCAACGCATGTAAGACGTGAGTCACTGAGGAAGATTTGTACTTTGATATCATGTCTCCACACCCTGAAAAAGATAAAGTACGAGACTGTGCGTTTGCAGGAAGAGCAGATGGTCGTTGTGATTTTGGAAAAGCACTTGCTACAGCGAAAGCACTCTCTGTGCCGCTTCTAACCTGAGGAAGCACGTTGTTCTCATTATTTAAACACAAGTCGGAACTGCTGTGTGAACTGGTCCTTAATTGACTTTTTTCCTCGGCAAAGGTATCTACCACAGTCGCTGTTATTTTTACCCCGAGGACAAGCGCTCTGCAACCCACGCTAGTCTGTCGCGGCGCACACAGGTCACAGGCATTCACCTGTGAGGTGGTGTCTGCCTATCCCATCATCTGCTTCACGTCCCGGTCTGAATGCACTTGGCAAAGCCTCTGGAGTGTGACACAGACCATACTAACACGAGATACTTCAATTGCCTTCACAATTTAAAAAGCCGGGTCTTAAAATTAAATGATGACGATGTCCTTGGAAAAAAAACAACCAAGCAAGTAGTTGTTTTTATTGGGCCAGAAGAACTCAATTTCAGTTCCCAAAGTGCTCATGTAACATGCTGGCTGGTTACTGGGTTCATGTCAGTTTTGCTTATTTTTAATGTAGTCTTCAGGTTCTCATTAAACACATTCTGTACATGATTCCCCATCTCCTCAGCTCTGTAAAACTGGTTTCGTTATTGTTGGAGTCTGCTGTTGGTAGCTCCAGCTTCATTTTACCTAAGTCTTAGCAGGCATTTGTCTGAGATTGTAGGTGTGGGTGTTAAAGCAAACAGTATCAGTTGCAGTACTGGAAGCTTGTAGCCACTTCCTCTTTTATCCCCTGACAAAAATACGCGAGAGGGCACCCATAACTCAGCTGGAAAATTCCTGAGCTAACGTTCTGAATAATTTAAAATCTCAGCTCTTGAATTTTTAATGGGCTGCTGAAAATTAAAATTGGCGTGCTAGTTGATGGCAGGTTACTGCCAAGTGACTTCAGAACTAAAATGGTCTGCTTGGAATTTCTTTCCTCCACAGTATCACGCATGCACTCATCATTTGTGCCCTTAAAAACCGTGAACCTCACATCCAGACACTGTCTGTGTGCTGAGCGATGCTGCTGTGATAGGTTCATGTACGCTTTCTGGGTGTGATAAGATTAGGACATGGGGACTTAATCCCATCTCAGAACATGGGCCATCCCTAAGTCTTGATTTCACCACAGGGCTTTTGTATGTTATTGATATGCCAAACCTTAAAAAAGGAGCTATTAGGAGGAATTCGTTCATTTATAGGCGCGGTCATTTTCCTTGGCAATGTGCGTACCCCAGTATGCAGTACGGCCTATGAAATATAGGCTCTGCATGCACAGACTTGGCAGAAATCGAGCACAGGGCTCGGACGCCCTCACGCATGACGTTCTGTGACACTTTCAGCCTCCATCTGCCCCAGCATGCTCCAGAATGAACGTCCTGGCCAGGGCCCGAAGCAGATGTGTACCTCTGGCTTTCCCGAATGACTCTCTCTCTATAGACTTCGGCTTTGGCTGCTCTCGTGGGCTGTGCTCAGACCTCCAGTCACTCGAGCTGAACCAGAATCTTCTTTTCTGGCCCTGCTGCAGCACTCTCCTGCCTTCAGCTTCCTAAACCCCTCTCTGTGGCTTGCAGGATGGACGAACAACAGCTTTTTATTAAATTAACCGAATCCCATGTTTGATTCGGGACAGTTGACTATTGACGCCCACATTTTTATGCTCCATGAGGCCAACGTGCTGGAGAAACCTCTGTCCCTGCAGCTCCGGGACGTAGGCTAGGATGTTAAAAACACTGATTTCTGACTTTTTTCTGTGGAGTTGTGCTTAAGACAGTAATTCCACCCCCCCCCCCCCTCCCCTCCCCCCCTTCATGTCCTCTTGCAAAGCTGTTGCCTTAACCGTTGGCTCCGAGTCAAAGCAGGGGCCTTGTGTGGTTCGTCACAAATCTGTAAGGAAAACAAAAACCATCTGTTCCCAGCACAGCTCGGAGTGGAGATAAGACTGTTAACACACGATTCAGCCGCTGGAATGCTTGCTGTGCCTCCACGGTGCTCACCTGCGAGGAGCTAAGTGGTGGCAGGGAGTTGCTTTGGGAGGTGGGGTACCCCCAGCGACACGCTGCCTTGCGCCGTGGCCTGACGCGGGACCAGGGGGCGGGAAGGCTCGGGAGGACACTGTCGGGGCTGGCGGGAAGAGCCCGTCGGAGACCTGGATTTGATTTTTGAGTGACCTCCGCTAAAGGGCCTTTAGATTTCTCAAGCCTTCTCCTGCAGGCGTCGGGGCCCTGCCCTGAGATGGGCTGGCGTCCCGTCCTGTGCGGACCCTGCCTCCCTCCTGTTGCTTGTTGGGATAGGCTCCGGCTCCCCCCGCCAGACCCTGAAGCGGTTGGAAAGTGGAAGGATGGATGTCCGTCTTCAAATGCCAATTTAAACATTGTAATGTCGAATTTAAATTTTGCCAACTTGGCTGCTGTGACCTTGGTATAAAAAAAGGTAGGTTTTCGATCCTGGCGTGTGCGTCTGTGTAATCACAGGTTATAAATTAAGGCTGATTCCTTGGGACCTCAAGGTTATGAATATGAGTGCAGTGACAAATTGACTAAAATCCGTATTTGTTCTGTACTGATGTGCACATTTTAAGACTTGATAGATCATGACACTGTGTTCTTGGGTGTGTCGACCGTTTCAGTGCAGCAGTTCGTCCGCTGTATAAAATGTAATTCATGACCATGATACAATGTAACTGAAGGCTTTAGCAATAATAAAATCGTGCACATTCATGTTATTTACAACATAAGGTCATGGAAATGGACCATCAGTATTGGTCAAGGTGACTTTAGCAGGGCTTTCATTAACCTGTAAGGACCAGTTAGCTCCTAACAAGCACGTGGTCTCCTCTGGTTTCTAAACTTTATGTCCTTACAGGTTAGTTTTTCATATCCGGTACTGACGATTCGTTTTTCACATTCTGATTCTTATTTATGCCGCAAAAACTGAATATGCACTGGAGTTTTTGTTACAATCAGGTTGCCAGTACGTGGTTTGAAGGGGGATGCGTAACTTGGGATCCAGCTGTATATGGAGTTCAACATACCTGAAACTGTAAGTCATGTCAAAATTCCAAACCGGTTTTCAAATTCCAGAGGGAGAAATGTTTCCTTAAGTGTTCAACATCTTACGTTGTACCCAGACACTGTGCTCAGAACAGATTTTCAAGTTGGTATGCTCATCAGTTTTATGAATGTTTCTTTTAGCGACTATGATTTTCTTAAGGAGTCTGCCTCCCTGTTATTAGCAGTCCTGTGTAACGCTGCCCAGAGCTGAGAGAGAGGGCTGGTGGCTGGCCGGCCACTGTCCCATGCCTTACCCACACTCTCCTGCATCCCCGCTGCCACAGAGGAAAGTGTTAGTGTGGCACATGACTTACTGTGCCGCTAGCCATAAAACAAAACTAACATAATCAGAGAAATATGACTTCTTGCTGTGTGGGTTATCTTGTAATTTAGGAATTTGGAAAAGGGAAATTCTTGTTCACTAAGTCGACAGCTGAAAAGCCACAGAAAGCACTGCAGTGAATTCCATTTAATTTAGCTGCATAGCCCCCAGCATATCCTGAGCTTCCTGCCTGCCTCCTAAGATCCTCTGACATTTTGATGTCAAGATAAGGAATCGGGAAGCTTCTGTCAAATTATAAGATCCGTGTTTGACGTTAAAGAAACATTCTGAACAGACCTACAGTTCTTTCAGTCGAATCGTGTGGAAGATGCATTTCCTCCGGCTCGGTCTGTGCGCATCTGTATGTGCGGACGTTCACAAGATCCTTGCACACATCTGGAATCACAATTTCCTTTTCTCCTTCTGGGATCCATGTTATTCCTGGGGGAGGGGCTCCAAAATTGGATTATCCGGAGCGTTATCATCTGCGTTATTTCTGTCTCGAGAAAGAGGATCGTCGAATGCCGCACGACAAAACCGGAAGAAAAATAACCAGGAAAAAAAAAATCGGGGAGAAGCAGACAGCCTCTTCGTTTTCTGACAGCCATTACATGCCTCCGAGAGGGATGTGTTTTTTTTCTTAACTATCCTTTTCTGTGGCTTGAAAATGGATTTTCCTGGAGCTGCTGTCATTCAATTATCACCTCGGGAAATTTGGCGACATAACAGATGATACCCCTTAAAACAGTTCCCTGGCATTCATTCCCTATCTTTCATCTGCCCCCCCCCCCTCCTCCCTCTCTCCCGCCAACATCCGCTTGCTGCTGTATATTTTATGGGGCGATCCCGACACCTGTCAGTTCAGCGCCGTGTACGGTTGATAGGATTGTGAGTGAGACGAAAGCCAGAAAAATAAAATGGTTTACCGTGGGGAGAGGGGTTTTGCTTTTGTATGTTAGATCTGAACGGAAGGAGCAGGAGATGTTGACTGTAAGTAACCCACCGCCGAGAGACCCGCTGGCCTGAAGCAGCCCAGATGGGCTGATGGGTGGTGAAGTCCTTGTCCCCCTTGAAGGATCAGTGAGTCAGGAACATAAGCCCGGTCACAAATGAGAGAAAACCGCCCACCTTGCTCTTTTCCTGGTTAGGAAAGTCGGCACTGTTATAGAAGCAGTTTTGGCTTGTGTACGTCTGCGTGTTGCTGCTATGTGTTTAATAGGAAGCGCGTTGGTAAAATACAGAGGGTGAATGATGGAATAGATGCAACAGCAAGGCTGTTCGCCGCCGCTGCACCAAGCCCCCCTCCTCCCCCATCCTGTTTTTGTTCGATCCATCTTCTTTCTTTTCTGTCTTTCTCTTCCTTTGGGTTCAGAGTCCCGTGTTCTGGAGCGGTAGGGAGCCTGTGGTGTGCTGGGAGCAGTCATTAGCTTGGGAGCAGAGGCAGCATGCCCCGTCGGAACAGTCTTTATCTGCGTTCTGGAGTGGGGCTTCACACTGGGATTCCAGCCGGCCATGCTCCTTGCTTGTGCCTGGCTGTGGCTGAGGCGCACCTGGCGGCCTCTTATTCCTACCTGCAGCTGCCTGGGAGTGCGGAAGCGCTCACTAATGTGTCAGCGCCTTAAAATGAAAGGCCCAGGCTCCAGCAGCGTGCACTATTGTTAATGCAAAGAAAAATAGCAATAACAGCTGATTGGTTGTTTTGGAAATAATTTTTCTGATTTTTTTATTCAGTTTTTTTTTGCCATTTCTTAGAGACCATGAGCGATTTGGTAAGACTGTCCAAGCCAAGTTGTGCTTTTCGGGGGCAGTCTGCTACTCCAGTTCCACACCACAGAGATTCTTATGGTTGCACCATAACCCAATTTTGGGTGTTGACAGCGCGTTTCCCCCTAGGAGCACAAGGAGCTGTGGCTGCTTTTGTTTCTTGCTCGGGCACTTGTTTAGCCAGAGTGACTGTACACAGTGCAAAAAAAATGCATAATTTATAGGTGTGCAAAGCCAAAGCAGCATCTTGCTGAAAACCCTGCCTCACGCACACATGTGCAAGTGTGAGTAGTACGTGAAGACTCTTTAGCTCCTTAATGCTAATCTTTGTTCCCCTGTGGAGCTGTAGCTGCTGCGGGGGACAATATCTTAGTTGAATGGCTGTGCGAATTATCTCGCAGAGCAATGAGGAAGCCTCTTGCATGGTCTCCGCTGAGCTCACCCGTGCTAGGTACACAGCCACTGTTGTACACTGTCAGCTGTATAATTGGCCATCGGAGTGTGGAGTCTGCCCCGCCAGTGTTTTGAGAAGAGCTCATTAATTGAGTCAAGAAATTGCAACAGTGGACAGGAGCGATTGATCTGTTGCTCTTCTGCAAACAGGCCTTTTAAGCCACAAATTGGAGCAGTTGTACCTTTCAGCCCCGAGCGGTTTAACGTTTTGATGACTTGTTCCGCTGTTTTCTATTGCTTTCATAAATAGTCCGCGGCAATTGGGAAGGGGGCGGCGAGGTTTTTTTTGTAAGTGCAGATAAATCGTGAGGCATGGCACAGCAGTGTCTAAGATGAACCCCTGAATAATGCAGGTTGGCCTGTGTGTGCAAGCGATGGCAATCTTTACTGACTTGGCTCCTCTAGCACGCGTTAACTCGTTAGCACTCGTTAACACATCGGTGGGTTGCAAAAGGGGTGCAGCTGGGGAGAGCACGTGGTCATCTCTTCATTAACGAGATGCTCCCCGTTGCCGGCGGGGGAAACGCTGCAAGCTTGCGGATTTGCCTGTCGCGTCTCTTTTGACATCTTGTCTGCTGAGAAAAGTTAAATCCTTCTCGCGAGCCGCTAAAGGAGGAATTAATGCTCTTGTGCCAGGAGAGTGTATAAGAAAAGCTCGGCGAACCTTGGGGGGGGGTAGAATCAATAGGGAGCAAAAATTAATTGTGGTGGTAAAGTAGGAAACACTTGAAAGGTTAATTATTATAGCTGTGCAATGAAAAGGCATGTCCTGATCTAGAATTCAACAAGAAGCTGCATGTGACTGCTTTCATAATGGACACTTGATACGCAAATGCTCCTGTCTGGCTTATTTAAACGAGGGCCCTGTACAGCGTTTGGGGAACGTGTATCCACCATGCCAGAATCTGTATTGAATAGCCGCAGGAAACACGGGGCCTATTGTCTGCTGGTGTAATTTTAACTTTACCTTGCCTGTTGATAAATCTGCTCTGTTTGCGCAGTCTTGTGCAACTCCTGTCCTGCTCTCCATTTGTCTGATGTCACTGGTGCTGTCAGGTCCTTTGATTACAATAAGCCACATGATGTTAATCCTTTGTTTACTGAAGGCAAAGAACAGGCTTGGCGCTAAACACACAAGCGCAGCCTGTTCTGTGTATTTAACGTTTCACAGACTGAGATAAGGGGACTGAGGAGGAAAGGCAGTAGTCACAGTATCACCTACAGCAGTGTTACTGTGCAGGTCTGCCTGCCTGGGCCAGCTTTTCCACCAGGTTCCCATTAATAAGCCTGTGCCTGTGTGTGCAGAACACTGCACCACCTCTGGGATAACGAGAAGCGTTTTTTTTCTATTTCTTTGGAGAGACGGCTGACGCTGGGCTTTGGACTAGATATATTAAACTGTGTGTGCAGACAGAATAGCTGCAGGCAAGTTGAGCCCTGGGCAGAAACCTGATCACAGCTCCTCAGCTATACACCCTACAGATTACAGTTCACCACGTTTCCCTCTTGATTGGTGAATAACTTGAACCTGCGTTTGAAATTTTTACGTGCACCTTCTTGTGCAACATTGAGTAGCTTTGCTCTTTAAAAAAACAAGTGCTTTCCAAATGCTACAAAAAATAACTTTGAAGGATGTTGAAGTGTTTTATTTTCTTATTATTTAAAGGCTAAATAGTACATATTAGAGTGTGTGAGATGCCACAGCTATAAACACGTCTGCTCTGGCAGTGCTTTAATTGGTCTTTTATGGAGGTTTTTTTGTCAAGAGGGAAAGGCAAGTCCTCTTCCTCTCATCTTTATTTTATTGATAGAGTGTGGCTCGTGTTGAAATGGCATTCAGACGTGCTTAACGGAAATAAAGTACGAAATAAAAACACTATTTCAGCGAAAACAATCCAGTGGTAAATGAGATTAGCAGGGTTTAGATCTTGTTAAGGAAACAGACAAATTAGTTTCCGTACCTATTTTGTGAACAGTAAGCACACAGGGTGTTCGGCTGATTCGATTTGGCTACCACTGTGTTGTCTCGTTGACTACCAAGAAAATATAGCCATTTACACGAGAAAAAAAAGAAAACCTCGAAAAAATTCTAATCCGGAAACAGAATAATTACACCCACTCGAATCAACTGTTTTATGCTTATTATTTGGAGTGTTGTCAGAAGTGGCTGTTAATTTTTGTGGGCTGACTCACTTAAGCACTTTTTGATCCGTGATTGCATGTGTTAATGTTTCAGTAGGGTATTGATTTCCTCGCTAGCTTTTGTTCGTTAAATTTATACGCTCTGGGCTCTGGCAGTGCACGCTGTGCATGTTTGATTAAAGTTCAATTGACTTTGCCAGCGAGGAGGCCAGGAGCCATTTCGCTCCCGATTTGTAGCACCAAAGCTCTACCGACATGTTCTTTTGTTTCCATTCAAGCTTCTGCCACCCATGCAGTCTCCCAACGCGCTCATCCTAATCCTGCGATAGTCACTGCGCCCCAGAGCCTAATCCGCGGACAGGCACTTCTGCAGCAGCGTGCAGACCCGCTGATAAAACCTGCCCTGGATTTGTACCTGCCGTTCCCAGTCCAGCAGTGTCTGACTCACTGCTGCTTCCCCGGCCAACCCCTGACCTCTTTGTCTTCAAACGTGCTGAATTTTTTTTCCTTTCCCCTTTTTTTTTGCAACTTAGGCAGTTTAAAGGTGCATTTTCTAAACCCTTTCACAATTCTAAAGCTTGATTCTGGCTTTTTCTGTGCGGAAGTTTGAATTGTGCAGTTCTGTAGAACTGGAAAGGTTCGAATCTCTTTTACTGCTCTGAAGTGATCTCTGGTTTTGGAAGAGCATGTCGTTTTTTTTTAATTTAGAGGTTTTTTGAACAAGGTTGGACATTGGAGCAATTTCCACTGTGTTTTTACTGTGTTTCAACAGCGGTATGTTTAGATAAGATGACGTTTTAAATGGGCATCACTGTTTTTATGTTCTAAAAAAACGTTTCGGTCTATATTTGCTTTTCTGATGACATTTCTCCTGTAGTATTAAACTTGCTCATGCCAAAAATAAAACAAGTTCTCAGTGAGCAGAACTTGCAAGTGACCACACCCATTGTCCCAGCTAAATCGCAGAAATTATCTTCTAGAGAAGGGATGGAAAACTCGTTCTTAACTAATTTCTTCCACATGTGCTAGTTTGTGAAATGTCCTTGTTCTTTGAAAAGGAGCTCGACAATATTATTGGCTCATTGTAATCTGTATTGGAGAAATGTTATCGTAGGCTGCCAGAATGCTACAAGACATTCACCAGAGCTAGAAGCTGTGCAGGCTGACAGCATTTTAAAAGAAAGGTGTTCTGTTGCAAGTTGTTTCACAAGTGATTTCACTTTCTGTCTAGTTTTTGCTGAAATGCTCACTGCATTGTAAGCCATCAAAACTATTTTAAGTTTGATGGGTCTGCATTAGTTTGGAGTTTTGTGTGTTTGTACAGCACTTGAGTGGAAGGAAACTAGAGAGCCATCCACCGACTGATTTGGCCTTAGGTTATTCTGTTTACTTAAGGAACATATTTGCCATTTTTGAAAGTCCTTTCTTTGCTGTTGTGAATTAAGAATATTTAGAAAATATGCATGTGATTTATGCAGGTTTATGCTGGTGTATGGCCCCCTCTAGAGAAACTGAGAGTGAGCGATTTGTTGACTTCCTCTTTTCCCCATCTGCAGGGCGAGTTGATAACGTTTTATTACTACTGGAAGAAGACCCCCGAGGCCGCCAGCTCGCGGGCCCACCGCAGACATCGCCGGCAGCCCGTCTTCCGCCGGATCAAGACGCGCACCGCCTCCACGCCCGTCAACACCCCCTCCAGACCGCCCTCCAGCGAGTTCTGTGAGTGTGCCGGGGCTGGGCAGGGGAACGCTGTGAGACGGGACAGGCCTGCAGCGACGTGGGCCGGGAGGCTTGGTGAAGGCTGGGCTGCTCTGACCAGTCGGAGCTGGGGAATCGTGTCTGCTCCTCCTCCTCCTCTTCCTCTCCCCTGTGTGGAGTGCAGGAGACACGCCAGGGAGCCCTGAGCTACAGGAGAGGGCCCAAAGTGGCATAGTCTCACATGGCTGGCAGTGCCAGATTAATCCAAAATAAGGAACAGGGACCTCAGTAATCACTGTTGCCCCCCCTGCAGGGGACAAGCCTGCACTGCCCTCAGTCCAGACCAGCCTGCTCCTCGCCCTCTGGCTTCTTTGCACTGAAAGCTCTGAGAGATAATGACCCGGTGCGCAGGGGGCCGATATCAGTGGGTGCCCGTTTCTCTGTGTCCCTCCTGCGCCCCTGGTTGATGGGCAGAGAGCAGCAGAGGCGTTTCCGCGCGGGGAGGAGGACTCAGTGTTTTGTTTCTTCCCTCCTCTTCCAGTGGACCTCAGTTCTGCGAGCGAGGATGACTTCGACAGCGAAGACAGCGAGCAGGAGTTGAAAGGCTACGCCTGCCGTCATTGTTTCACAACCAGTAAGCTTTGTTATTCCTTTAAAGAATAAGCATGCCGCTACCTTTAAAGGGGGGTAGGGTGGATCCTACATTGCAGTAATTTCAGATTTAAGTTTGTCATATTTAGGTCACCCACAAGCCTTTTTTTCTCTAACGAAGTGGAAACTGATCATAGCTTTCTCTGACAGTGGGACTTAAGGATGTGCGAATGGTTGTGTGATTAGCGTGTACAGCTGTTTATTTAATTTAATTAGGCTCTGCTGCAGTCTTTACATCCCTGAGCAGTGTCAGTGTTCTGGTGCAGTCTCTGGCGTTCAGAGCACCCAGACCAGTCTTCGTTCTGCCCCGGTGGGTTAGAACCGTACCAGCACGTCTCTGAAGCCGTGACAGCTTGGGTCTCGCAGTGCGTGCTGTTTTATTTTTCCCTGGTTCCTGTTTTTTTTTCCCCAACATGGCAGTGGGACAAATCCATTGCCGATTTGGCCGTCGGGTGTAAAGTACGTTTTTAGTAACGAGCTGAATGAGAGCAAGGATCCTAAAAGAAGGCTCCTGCGTCAGGCGGCGTGCGCGTGTGTGTAACAGGCCGCCGATGGGTCTGGACAGAAGGGAGTGTGTGTGCGCGTGTGCCCGCGTTTGTGTGCTGCTTCTTGAGCTCCTGCGCGTGGGGTCAGGGCCTGGGCTATGGCTTGTGCTTCCTCTGCGCGTGCGTGTGCGCGTGAGATGTGTGGCCTGGCGGCACGCAGGAGCCGGGACGGACTCACCTGAGACTTCGGCGCTTGTTTTTTTCACCCCCCCCCTTCCAGCATCCAAGGACTGGCACCACGGCGGGCGGGAGAACATCTTGCTGTGCACGGACTGCCGGATCCACTTCAAGAAGTACGGGGAGCTGCCGCCCATCGAGAAGCCCGTCGACCCTCCGCCTTTTATGTTCAAACCCGTCAAAGAGGAAGACGATGGACTTAGCGGCAAGCATAGCATGAGGACCCGACGGAACAGAGGCTCGGTAAATACCTGTCCTGGAAAACACCAGCAAAATGCCAAAAGTCCCCTGCTTTTCCGGAATCCTCAGCTAGAGTAAAATCCAAACACGAGGCCGTTCTTAGCCCGTTGTATTTTTTTAAAAGAAAAGGTCGGATGACGCTCTCCGCGGGCCACCTGTAGGCTCGGGTGAAAGCGCTCATCTGCTCCTCCCGATCTTTCACGGGCACATCGTAGCCGTAGGCGGTCGCTGAAGAGCTGGGCGGCGCGGCCTCTCCGCCAGACCCGCTCCAGGGGCGGGTGTGCGTTTCACTGGGCGGCGAAGGCAGCTCCGCCTCCCCAGAAGCCCGCTCTGTCAGTCCTGCCTGACGACCTGAGCTTGACAGGCCTCATCAGCTTTCCTTGAGTCATTAATCAAAACAGCTGCTAGATTAATAAGAAACAGCTGTAAACAGCGTTCCTTATTACGGCGTAATCTTAGACAATTCCCAAGTGCATCGCAGAACCACACCGTAGCCTACTTTTTCCGTTAGTCTTTTTTAGCGGCTGTCAAGGCAATATTCCCTCGTAGATATATAAGATTTTTTTTGGGTTCCTGAGTGATTTCAAATCTGAAAACCTCAGTGTTTATTAACCGTTTAGTTTAACAGGTAGATTCCAGTTTTAGTAGCTCTGCTGTTTTGTCTCGCATCAACACGAGGCCAAAGAGAGTTCTGTGTAATACTCCTGCGGGATTTCTTTGGCATGCTTCTTGTCAGTCTAGAGCAGACTGCCCGTGATGCCAACCCCAAACCTTTTCCGAGAAGAGGCCATTTGGAAAGTGGGCACTTAACGAGCTGCGGGCTCTTGTTAGCGAGCTACCTGCGCGTTTGCATCACGGGGACAGTGAGCACTAACCTGTCAGAAAGCTCAAGCTTGTGTTTCAGAACACTTGCTCTCCCAGTTGAGGCTCTTCAGTTAAAGATATCGGTCTCATCTGCTTATTATTGCCACTGATTTCTTACTGGATGGCTCTCGACGTAAAACCGCAGGTGCACCGCTGTCTGGAGCCGGGTAGAAAATGAGCATGCAGTGTTCTGTAGGGAGTCGTACAGATTCATCAGCAGCTGCTAGGGATGTTTTACATAATCACTGCATCAGGGGTGTCCAGCCCTGGTCCTCGAGAGCCACAGTCTTGTTTATTCCTATAGGTCACTCTAAATCAGGGGTGTCCAGCCCTGGTCCTGGAGAGCCACAGTCTTGTTTATTCCTGTAGGTCACTCTAAATCAGGGGGGCCCAGCCCTGGTCCTGGAGAGCCCCACTTCACTTGTTCTTATAGGTCACTCTAAGCCACTCTTGGTATTTCACGATTGGGAGCAGTGGCTCAGTTACCGCCGGCAGTAGCTCACGCCTCACTGCTCACGCCTCGCTGCTGTGCTCCCGGATCCTTTCAGATGTCGACGCTCCGGAGTGGCCGTAAAAAGCAGACAGCCAGCCCTGATGGCAGAGCCTCGCCCCCCAATGAGGACATGCGCTCCAGTGGGCGAGCCTCCCCCAGCGCCGCCAGCACCTCCAGCACCGACAGCAAGGCGGACTCCATGAAGAAGCCCAGCAAGGTACCCTTCCCAGACTCTTCCCACTGCTCCTCTTGCAGGGCCTCAGCCTCATTGCGCTGAAGGTCTTGTTCATGGATCCTCCTCAGTAGGGGGCCTGACTTTCTCCACGTCGTTGTGGATAAGAGCATCTGAAATTCAGTCTAAACATGTATTCGCTTTGAAGCATCGCAGGGGCAGTCGTGCCATATTTTTAATTGGACACTGAGTGCAAAAACGAAGTGCAAGAAACAGGTTGGATGAATAGGGCAGTCGGGAAGAACGAGACAGTGTGGTTGTACGGGGGTGGTGCAATAGAAGATTAAAGTGAGCAGGAGCTGCCAGCGCTCTGGCCTGTGGAGTTGTAGAGTGACCAGAAGACCAGTGCCCAGCACACTCACGGTCTCAGTTCTGTAGCTCATGGAACTGCAGGCCAAATGAATATATTTGAGCTCAGTTGTCTACAGAGCTGTGTAAGTAATGCGTTTTTGTCACAAGCAAGGCCAGCAATTAAGCATTTAAGGCTGAAAAACATTTCATTTGAAAATGATGAAGACTCAACTGCTCTCATTTGTTCAGATGACTCCCTTGAGAATGATTTTTACAGGGTAATTAAAGAAGGCCGAGATTTCTCTTCCTTAGCCAAATGACTGAGTTTAACACGATTGCTTTTTTAATATGGAATCTGGGGGTTGTGGTTTGAGCTTGATGATCTCCTGCATGCGCCCACATGCCAGGGGTTAGCGCAGGTCGCCAGGCGAGGGTAATGGCTTTTATATCTTGGGGCGTCTTTGTTTTCCCGCAGAAGATGAAAGAAGAGGTGCCCTCGCCACTGAAGAGTGCCAAACGACAGAGGGAGAAAGTGGCGTCGGACACCGAGGAGCCAGAGAGGTCGACCACAAAGAAATCAAAAACTCAGGTGAGGAGGAAGGGGCGCTGGGAGACTCACGGGCACGGTGATTGGCTGACAGGTGCTGCTCTAGAAGCACGAAGCTTGAGCGCGGTGCTGCCATCTGCTGCCTTTCTAACCCCAAACCTCGCATTTTATTGAGCGAATTTAATTTGACCTCCTAGAGCTGCGGGGTCTGTGTAGTTTTAGTTGATTACGCTGGAGGAAAGCAAGAAGCCTTGTTCGTGGTCCTTGAGTTGATGTTTATAGCACGTGCACAGTTTTGTTCAGAAAATGAAAAGGTTCAGCAGAGCGGCCTCGTGGCGATGTCAGAAACCGCCGTGTCCGCGCAGGAGGCAGGGAGCCGGCTCGCGGCCACACTGACATTGCGGTTGGGTCTTCCAGGAGATGAGCCGGCCTGACTCCCCGTCCGAGTGCGAGGGGGAGGGCGAGGGGGAGAGCTCGGACAGCCGCAGCGTCAACGACGAGGGCAGCAGCGACCCCAAGGACATCGACCAGGACAACCGCAGCTCCTCCCCCAGCATTCCCAGCCCCCGGGACAACGAGAGCGACTCCGACTCTTCGGCCCAGCAGCAGGTGCTGCAGGCGCAGCACCCGCCCGTCATCCAGTCTCAGGGCGGCCCCCTGCAGGCCGCGGCTGCCCCTCAGGCCTGCCCTGCGCAGCTGCCCGCCTCCACCCCTCCCTCCGCGCCCCCCCAGGTGTCCCCCCCCATCCCCCAGCCCCCCTCGGTCCCGGGCCAGCAGCAGCCCCAGCCCTCCCCGCTGTCGCTCATGCAGCCCGGACCCGTGCTGCTTCCCCAGAGGCTGCCCTCCCCCCACTCGCCCCTGCAGGGGCTGTCTCAGGCACAGGCCGCGCCCCAGGCCCCCCCGCAGTCCTCGCAGCCCCCCTTGCACGTGCCGCTGCCCCACCCGCTGCAGGGCGGCCCCTCCCTCCTGCAGCACCCTCTGCCCCCTCAGCCGTACGGCATGGCCGCCGCCGCCTCCTCTCAGTCTCAGGTGCCCCCGGCCCCCCCGCTCCCCAGCCAGCCCCTGGCCCCGGGGCACTCGCAGCCCCTGCCGCCGCCCCACACCCCGCCCTCCCAGGGGCAGCCCCCTCTGCAGGCTGCCGCTGCGCCCCAGCCCCCCCGCGAGCAGCCGCTGCCCCCGGCGCCCCTGGCCATGCCCCACATCAAGCCCCCGCCCACCACGCCCATCCCCCAGATGGCCACGCCGCAGCCGCACAAGCACCCCCCTCACCTGTCCGCGCCCCCTCCCTTCCCCCAGATGCCCTCCAACCTGCCCCCGCCGCCGGCCCTGAAGCCGCTGAGCTCCCTGTCCACCCACCACCCCCCGCCGCCCCACCCGCCCCCCCTGCAGCTCATGCCCCAGGGGCAGCAGCTGCAGGCCCCCCCCGCCCAGCCGCCCGTCCTCACGCAGTCCCAGACGCTGCCCCTGCCCCCGCCCTCTGCCCCGCCCCCCTCCGCCTCCGCCCCCCACCCCGTCCCGGCCCAGCCCCCCTTCTCCCAGCACCCCTTCATCCCCGGGGGCTCCCCGGTCCTGCCCCCCTCCTCGGCGCCCACCAGTTCCTCCTCCTCGTCCTCGTCCTCCTCCTCCTCCTCCGCTGCCCTGCCGCCCGGCCTGCAGCCGCCCTCGGCCTCCATCTCCACGCCCCTGCCCCCCTCCGTCGGCACGTCCTGCCCCGGGCCCCCGGGGGGGCCGCCCATTCAGATCAAGGAGGAGCCCCTGGATGAGACGGAGGAGCCCGAGAGCCCCCCCCCGCCCCAAAGGAGCCCGTCTCCCGAGCCCACCGTGGTCAACACGCCCAGCCACGCCAGCCAGTCGGCAAGGTAGGTTCAGGAGCCGGCTCTGGGGTGGGGGGTCTCCAGGTTTTTAACGAGGTTTTCTGACTTGTTTTTTTCGGGGTGTGCGCCCTTCAGGCTTTGCCAGCCAGCTGTTTTGCTCTTGTTGCTGGAGGTGTTCTGTCCCCTTTCTTTCTCCGCTCAAAAACATCTCATCCCGGAGGAATAAGCTCTCGAGTACGTCAGTAGCGAAGCAAGCACCGAGTGATGCGCGTGAAAAGGTTTTGTCATCGTTAACCTCGGTGTAACTATCCCTTTTCTGTATTCCGCTGAGTTTCTCAGTTGTTTTGATACACTTCTATCTGTAAGCGGCCACTCTTCTCAATTGAACATGAGTGGGGAAGGAGGCAAAGCCCAGTTTGTTTGGATGTGCAGGCAGGGCTAGTCTGAAGGGAGCACCCATCCTCCTCCCGGCTGGGGCCTCAAGCTCATGAATCGCACACGAGGCGGCCGCTTGAGGTGGGGATTGACATTGAAAAGACAGCTTTTGTTTCAGTTCAGTTTTCCTTCTGTCCGTTCCTGGTTTGCCTCTCCAGATCGAATCTGGAAATAAACACACAAAAATAAGGGGTGAAAGGGACTTAAATTGATACCCCTACATAGAGTTAAAGACTTTATGGAGCAATTGCATATTTACTGCAGTGAAGTACCTTCCTAAAGTCCAACAACAACGTCCCACCTGGGATGTGAATCCACAGCCTTCTTAAAATCTAATCACAAGCTCAGCTGTGACCCATCATACATGATGTGTTAGCCTGGGCTAGTCTGCTTCAGCGTTTTCTTTCCTAAACCCTTGCAGTTTGTGTGCTTTGTATGGCGTGGCTCCTTAGTGATTCATACTGGCTTCTTGTTTTTAGACGTCTGGTCTCGAATAGACCCAAGCACGTGCAAGCCCTCTAACACTGACTTAGTATTTCTGCGCTGTGTGAGAACCCTTCCTTTATGTGACCTCCCTGTGCTGTCAGCTTTCCTAAGGAAAACTGAAGGTTGGAAGGATGTAATGGAGGTATAAGGGTATGTTCTGTCAGCTTTATTTTCCAGAGGAAAGATGACCAAATTATGGAGTTGTGTGCTTGATGGGCTTGTGTTTGCTCAGTGTGATCAACCTTCACGATTCATGGAGTCTTCTGCACTGCGGTTCATCCGCATCCTTCTGAGAAACGGATTGATTGTTTCTGAACTTTCTCTCCCCATTTTTAGTCTCTTGACAACCTCATAAACAATGGAAAGTTACTGTGCTGTAACCGAGTAGCACGGAGATGAATGGTTTGGATGTTATTTCAGGGATCCTTAATGGATTCAGCTATCTTGAGTGCTAGATTTGGATTTAAATGCATAAAAAATTACATTGTGGAGCCAAACAGTAAAATAACAAGTGTGCTTTTACTGCTGGAATTTATATAGAACAAAAGATTAATTATAGTATTATTCCACTGATTGATTCCTATGGAATATGAATGTTTTGTCAAGTCTGGGTGGCTGATATCCCTTAAGTGCTGGAGAGACTAGTAATGAATACTAATAAACTCCTAAGTGCAAGGAGACAAAGCGTATTGCGGAGACCGTAGTGTAGAGACTGATTGGTTTTCAGCTTAAATAACGAGGTAACATACCTAAGGTTATTTTATTTATTTTAAAGTAATTGCATTTAAAATTTTAAATGCATACGGAGCCCTTGGAGAACCTTATTCACATGGTGAGCCGCGGTACTTTTCAGCGGGCCGTGAGGGGACATTTAAATGCAAGCCTTAGTCCAGGAACAGGGCAGGTCAGGAGCGCTTGGGCATCGGAAAGGGTGCAGGAGGTGGCGGCTGGTCTCAGGTGACTTGCCTTAGTCCACCCTTGTGCTCGCGGTCATCTAAAGAATATCGCATTATTAAGCGGAGCGGTGACCCGATCGCCGAGGAGAGGTTTCAGTACCAGATGGTTCCCCGTTTCTCCCCGATCCCGAAAAACGAGGGACCTCTGTCGCGCGTGTCGGGTCTGCATTCCGGAGATCCCGGGAAGGGAAGGGGCATTGCTTTAACGGGGCGCCTCCCTGCCTTCCAGGTTCTACAAGCACCTGGACCGGGGGTACAACTCCTGCGCCCGGTCAGACCTGTACTTCACGCCCCTGGCGGCGTCCAAGCTGGCGAAGAAGAGGGAGGAGGCGCTGGAGCGGGCGAAGCGGGAGGCGGAGCAGAAGGCCCGGGAGGAGAAGGAGAAGGAGCGGGAGAAGGAGAAGGAGCGGGAGAGGGAGCGCGAGAGGGAGAGGGAGGTGGAGAGAGCTGCCGTACGTATCTTCCTTTCCTCCTTCCCTAACTCCCCCGCGGGCGCGGCTTGGATGCGGCAGCTCGCCAGCGGCGAGAAGCCGTTGGTCTGCGTCCCGCTGCCCGTCGTCATTTCCGTTTTGCCTGTTTGTCGGAGCCCTGTTTTCTTTCATTTTCCCCCAGCGCGATACCGATCGGTAACTTTGCAGGTAACTTAACGCCCTGGTTGCCGTCAAGGCATTGCCTTCACGCCGTACTGAACGG
Source organism: Lepisosteus oculatus (assembly GCF_040954835.1). Classification (NCBI taxonomy): domain Eukaryota; kingdom Metazoa; phylum Chordata; class Actinopteri; order Semionotiformes; family Lepisosteidae; genus Lepisosteus; species Lepisosteus oculatus. The sequence continues at coordinate 1,359,271 of NC_090720.1, read as the reverse complement.
CTGTAGCTGGGCGGCCTGCAGCGGTAGTCCTCCGCCGGGAAGCTCGCGGTGTCTGATGGCGGCGTGTCCGTCTTGTCCCCTGTTCTCCCCGCAGAAGGCCTCCAGCTCTTCCCACGAGGGCCGGATGGGCGACGCCCCCATGGCCGGCCCGGCCCACCTGCGGCCGCCCTTCGAGCCGCCGCCCACGACCATCGCCGCCGTGCCGCCCTACATCGGCCCCGACACGCCCGCGCTGCGCACGCTCAGCGAGTACGCCCGGCCCCACGTCATGTCGCCCACCAACCGCAACCACCCCTTCTTCGTGTCGCTCAACCCCGCCGACCCCCTCCTCGCCTACCACATGCCCGGCCTCTACAACGCGGACCCCGGCATGCGCGAGCGGGAGCTGCGCGAGCGCGAGATCCGGGAGCGCGAGATCCGGGAGCGCGAGCTGCGCGAGAGGATGAAGCCCGGGTTCGAGGTCAAGCCCCCCGAGCTGGACAGTCTGCACCCCGCCGCCAACCCCATGGAGCACTTTGCCCGGCACGGGGCCATCACCCTCCCCCCCATGGCGGGTCCGCACCCCTTCGCCTCCTTCCACCCGGGCTTGAACCCTCTGGAGAGGGAGAGACTGGCGCTGGCCGGCCCCCAGCTGCGGCCGGAGATGAGCTACCCCGACAGACTGGCGGCCGAGAGGCTGCACGCCGAGCGCATGGCCTCCGTGGCCAACGACCCCATCGCCCGGTTGCAGATGTTCAACGTCACCCCCCACCACCACCAGCACTCGCACATCCACTCGCACCTGCACCTGCACCAGCAGGACCCGCTGCATCAAGGTGAGGGCACTGACTCCCCAGCACGGATCAGAGCGGGAAAGCAGCACATGGTTCAGAAATGTGGGACCTGCTCCCCCATAACCAGGCACTTTGAGGGTTAGTTCCTAAGCTTACATTTTTGATTCTGGTGACTCTTTGTTTCTTTTTATTTATATTTATTTATTTTTGTCCTTGGCGATGATACATCCTGAGCGGTGAGCGGTGTCACGCGCGTGAAGGCGACGTGGGGGGGTGGCTCCTCTTATCAAAGCAAAAAGCCTTCCGTAGCGGGGAGGAAGGCGACTCCAAAAAAAAAAAGTCGGCACTGGTAATGGACCTCGAAGAGCCTGGTTTGAGGAGAGCTTGCTGTGGGAGAGGAGGGTGGGGGGGAGGGTTCTGGTTTCCCAGTCCCTCGGGCTGTTTAAACCTGCAACTCTGCAATAGAGGAAGCCGGAGATGCGCCTGTGGTCGGTTTGCATCTGACCGGCATGATCAAGTGTGCGTCAGTGCTTTTTTTTTTAGAATGGTTTTGCCTCACAGCACCTCGGTGAAACTGTCCAGCTCTCCTAAAAACCGTAGAGATGCTTCGGTGTTTTTAAACGGCTCGTCCGTGCTTCATGCAAGATGTGTGTAATGGATGATAACCCTGCTTACCTTTGCCACCTCCGTTCACGGTGGGGGTGTTTATGCATCGACTCCTTCATTAATTCAGCTTATAAAAACTGTACTCATCTGATTAACGTATGTACCAGTCTTTGACAGTTACACTGTATTTCAGATCATGTTCTTTTGTATTCCTTGTGCTTGTACTTGCATGTGTTCTCTTGGTGCGGTTTCTGTTCAGGAGATGGTGTCCGTGTCTGGTACTGATGGCTCTTGGGGAGTTAATTGAAGAGTCTGTCCTAAGCGAGTGAGAGCCGATGGGACAGGCAGTCGGTCCTGCTGTCTGCCGCTGTGTGTGTGGGGTTCTGTGCAGCGTGGATCCCGGCGCTCTGTACTGACCCGGCTGTGCTGTGTGCTGCAGGTTCTGGTGCTCACCCCCTGGTGGACCCCCTGGCAGCAGGACCCCACCTGGCCCGCTTCCCCTACCCTCCCGGAACCATCCCCAACCCGCTGCTGGGACAGCCCCCCCACGAGCATGAGATGCTCCGGCATCCTGTGTTTGGTAAGGACATGCGTGCTGTTTCATTTTTTTAGCTACCCGTTAAAGCAGATGTGCTCAGAGCTTGGACTTGGTGAGTGTTGCGCTGAATTGGCTCAGGTGGCTGTGCAGCTCGACCCGGCCTCCCTCCCAGGACTCCCCGGCTACAGAGCCCACGAGCCCCCAGAACAGCTGGCTCTGCCCCAGTTCCTCCGCTTTGTTTCTCTCTCTCCGAGGGATGATCTCCTCCGCAAGCTTTGAGCCTCGTCTGCTGCAGCTCGTCTTGAGATCTTACACCCACCCCGAAGTGGATGTGTGAAATAGAAATAACTGTTCCTGTGTTGCGGAGGGAGCTGGGACTTTGTTAATGAATATGGGAAGTGATGCTTTTTCCCTCCCTACGTAGTTGAGAACTTTCTAGGAGAGTTTAAGACACTTCATCGGAAAAAGAGTCCATTTCCACCTAGTATGATGTCCCCTCAAACATTTTGTAATATCTCTGGAAGTTTATACAGTAGAAACCTGGTTTATGACTTAAATGAAAGATAATCCTGCTGGTATAAAAGACCCCTCACATCATGCGTGGCACAGTTTAAACTATACTTTCACCCAGTGATAAACCTCTATTAATGTACTCTTTCATCCTTTATGGGTGACTTTTCCAAAAGGCTTTTTTTTCCCGCGTCTCTCCGTAGGCACCCCGTATCCCCGAGACCTGCCGGGAGCGCTGCCGCCCCCCATGTCTGCGGCCCACCAGCTGCAGGCCATGCATGCCCAGTCCGCGGAGCTGCAGAGGCTGGCCATGGAGCAGCAGTGGCTCCACGGCCACCACCACGTGCACGGGGGGCCCCTGCCCGGCCAGGAGGACTACTACAGGTGAGGCCAGCCTGCGGACAGCGGAGGAGAGCAGTTCTTACAGTGCCCAGTGCACCAGGCAGCACCACACAATGTAGACAGTCCATTACAAACATCATAAATAATCATTCCTCACACCTGTTATAGCGCCTTTCTGGACACTCCACTCAAAGCACTTTACAGGTCGTGGGGATCCCCTCCACCACCCCCAGTGTGCAGCCCCACCTGGGTGATGTGACGGCAGCCATAGTGCGCCAGAACGCTCCCCACACACCAGCTCTCAGTGGGGAGGAGAGCAGAGTGATGTCGCCAGTTCAGAGACGGGGGTTATTAGGAGGCCATGATTGGTAAAGGGCAGGGGAAGATTTGGTCAGAGCGCCAGGGGTAACATCCCTACTATTTCGAGAAACACCCTGGGGTTTTTAATGACCACGGAGAGTCTGGACCTCGGTTATATGTCTCATCCGAAGAACAGCGCCTCGTTACAGTATAGTGTCGCCGTCCTGGCTGTGCTTGGGCCTGTGTCCAAGGAACCATGTCTTCTGTGCGTTCAGATGTCAGCCTTCAGGATGGCCACGGAGCAGGCACTAACGTTTCGCTGTAACCGTCTGTTTTTGTTCTAGCCGCCTGAAGAAAGAAAGTGACAAGCAGCTGTAATCGGCGAGGGAAGGCGGTGCCGTGAGTGTGGGACACACCTTTATGGACAAGGTTCTGTGGAAGGATCTCCAGTCAATATCCTATGAACAATTTAAATTAAGAAGAAAAAAAAAAGATTGACAGATCTTCTGAAGATTTTTTGATCTTTTTTCGGTTTTTTATTTTTTTTTAACAGAAACAGGACTTTATTTCATATACGATATTCATTGAGTAAAGACACTTTCTCAAGACTGGTTGCGACTCCCTGCATGACGATATTTGGAGAACCTCCTGGCAGTTCTTGTAGGTGCTAGAATACAAGTCACTTTGTCACTGTGCTTAACGAAAGAAAAAAATAAAAAAGCAGTTAGGCAGTATATCCTAAATCTTCAAGTGCTATCTAAAATTCAACAGTTATTTTAATACATTGTAGGAAGTTTTTCATAATTTTAAAGAGAGCTCAATTCTGCAGCATGGCTTTTTTTGAGTCTGTAAATAAAAATATAAATATATATTATTATTATTGTTATTATTATTAGGTGTGGACTCCTAACCAAGGTGTTAGACCTCAAATATTATTGTTCTAAAGCATTATCCCTTTGTTTCAAAGGGGAGCACGATGGCATTATTTCAGCAGGAAAAATGGTTTCTGAAGCTGTTGGTGTGCAGTAGAGGGTTACAGGCATAACGGTACAGTACGTCTTGATCAACAACTCTGTAAATTATTTTTGTAATTGTTTTCCTGTCATCCTTAAAGACGTCATGCTTTGCAGTCAAAAATGCAGGTTTTTTTTCCCATTGTACATGACTGCCATCCTTTGTATTCATTTCCAAACAACCCAAGCACATGTTCATGTCTTCTTTTACATCTTTAACGTTCTGTGAGAGTCGAGGAGGGCAGGTTTCCAGCTGGAACTCGCTCCGAGAGGCTCATGGGAAGGTTGTCAGGAGGGGTGAATTGCACTGACAGGCCACGCAGTCTGTGGTTCGGATCTTTATGAAGTGGTCATAGACGGAATGCAGAATTGGGTTTACAAAAAGAAAATGCACTTTTAAATTGTCTGCGATTTGATACCTTGCTTGGAGATATTCCCAGTACCAAAGTTGTTTTTTTTAAAAAAGAAATCCATCAGATTATTTAGGTTATTAATAGGTTATTTTAAGGAAAGGAGCAAAGAATTATTTTTAAGGCTAGTCATCCTTCAGTCCCTTTTCAGCGAGGGAGAAGGTGAGTAGTGGAATGTGAAGTCAAGATCTCTTCACAAAGCAGATCCATTACAACTTAACTTCATTTCAGTCTGTCGGCTTTGGTCTCATGGCATTTCTTTGTGTTGTACTGTGATTCTTTAAAGACTACGGTGAGGACCTTTTCTTTCCTAGAAGTAGGTTTTAATCCCCTCTGGGTGTCCCCAGCTCCAGGGTTCCCCCCAGAAGAGCCCCTCGGGCACCCTGCTGGCTGGTGGGAGGGGCAGTGATGATGTGGGCGGTTGAGTGAATGTAGGCTCAGTGGATCAGCGGGGGCGGCAGCATGGGCTGGCGGAGAGACTCGAGTCTCGGGTTTGTGGGTCTGGGGGCCTGAGAGTTCCCGAGGCGCAGGGCTGACCAGGGCTCTCGCGTCTTCGGAGTCGAGGGCTTTATTTGCCGTTGTAGGCTTCTTAGGTTTCAGTGTGATCGCTTTCACGTGACTTAACGTCAGAACGTGTAGAATAATTCATGGGCCGTTGCCCTGTTTTTTGTTTTGTTTTGTTCCCGTTCCAGTTGTTCGTTTTTGAGCCCCTCTGGGTGATTTTCATGAACATCAGAAATGTTTATTAACCCCCAAGGGAATTGTGTGCATCTCTGACTTCCTCAGTGGAAAAGACCGACCCGAAGGTCGTTCTTGAGTCAGTCTGAACACTACCTAGATTCTTGAAAGACCTGGGCAAGAGATGCACGCCCGTCTGATTTTTACGTTTTACAACTATTTTTCCTCACAGAATGGAGAAGCTGTGAGTTGATGAGCGCTACATCCTGAATTTTACATGGCCACTTCCCTGTCACTGTGTCCAGTACCATGAATTGGCATCAGATTTCAGTTCGTTTTTTTTTTGCTTCCGTGTATCAAACCTATGATGTTAAGTGTTGTCAATGGTTTAGCTTCTTGTTTCAAACTGGCAATAGCAGAATGTAAATTCTGACTGCTAAATTTATATATATAATGGTATCTTGAAGCTTATTGTATATATGAGTAGTTTGCCATGGGATAACACAATGTAAACAAAGTAGAAACAATTAAAACAATTGTGAGTCCTGTGTTTTCTCCATTTGAGTATTTTGTAATTTTTTTGAAAAATTTGTGGAATTAAAAATAAACTTAAGTTACACCACAGCACATCTGGGCTTCCCATGTGTTTTTGCTTTTTGTACCCTGGCTGGATTTTGACAATACTATTCAAGGTGTTTAAAAGAACTTGATTTCCCCACTACCTGCACGCTGGCAGAAGTGCCTTCAACTGTGTTGCTGCATGTGAAGCAGCCACTTGTGAACCAGATTGTCATCCTTCATGTCCATCAATGCTATTTCCTGTTTCTGCAAGTGCTATATTTTTAAACTCTCTGTATTATTTTTTTTTTTGTCCGAGGGGCTTTGATTTCTTGTTTTTCCTAGCAAGGGGGCTTTGGGATTTCTTGTAAATGTTATCCAAAAAACAAGTGTAAGTAATGATTACCGGTGCTCCCTAAAAGTCTTAAGATGAGTGAGTGTTCAATAAACTTTAAGAGACATCTCTGTCAGCAAAAACTATTACACTATTGTTGGAGACAATTGTTTGCAACATGTCTGTGTTATATGCGATATCCCCAGTTCTTCAGCTTGTGGAACAGGTGATCTAGATTGCTGTGTACAGTAGTTAAATTAAGGGCATGCTCATTTACCAACAGCACGACTGGGGATTTTACCATGTAAGGATTAAATCAAAGCATTTCACACTCGTGGATGCCATCTCCAGGGTACAGCAGAGGGATTAATGGCAATCCAAGGATTGTAAAACATCAGAATCCTTTATAGACGGGGAGAGGCTTTGTTTTCCATGGTAACATTTGTTACAAACAAGTCATGCAGCTGAGTAATCTGGAGGTTTCGGGCGGGGGAACAATTTACAGTACTTGAACTCTATATCAAAAACAAACTTGGATCCAGCTGGCCCTCTAGCCAGGAGAGAAGATAAAACTTAAATCCAGAAGAATTTGCTAATGCACAATGAAAATGGAGACGTTTCAAGTTTCACATCAATAGCTCTTTTTTTTTATTGCTGGAGAGGAATTTTTCCTTAGGATAACAATAATGAGCTTAAGTCATATGACTTCATAAAAAACAGGTTTGCAATATTTTGATATTATACATTTTCCAAAATGAGCTCATGGACAATCTACAGAAATCGCCCTTTGAGAAGGGATGCTTTCCACTCATGCCAGAACAGAAGACGACCTGACCGTGCCTTGCTTCGAGTTACCTGGTAACATCTGGCTTCAACAGCTGGCGATCGAGTCTGGATAGACCAGCCTTGATGGAGGGGGGCAGGGGTCATGCCTGGGAGTGAAAATGCTCTTTCTTGGGGGGCCAGTGAGAGTGGCTGACATAGCCGAGTTTCCTAGCAGCAACTTCTGAGTGGGTTAGGACCTCCCAACGAACTGCCACTGAGCTGCAAATACATTTCACCCTTTATTGTTGTAGTCAGCCGTTTAAAATCTCTTCCACCTTCACTGGGCCCTGTGTGTGTGTGGGTGGGGGGGGGATCTTGCATTTATTTTACGAGCCAGAGCTGACCACGTGGTCAGACCGCATGTTCGAGGCCTGGAAGAGGGAACCAAAGACCCGCGTGAGCGCAAGAAGAACATGCAAACTCCACACAGAAGGCGCTCCAGTCCACAGTCCACAGTGGCACCCGGGGCCCGTGAAAAAAGCAGCAGAGCTACGCACACGACACAAACCCGTGTTTCTGAGAGAAGTGCGTGTTTTTCCTTCAAGTCCGGGGTCCTGGCGGAGAGGAACGGAGCCGCTCCGCTTCCTCCGCGCCGCCGACGGTCTTGTAGCGGCGCCGGTGAACAAGTTATGGTCACAACTTGAACATCGTTGAAAGAGTCAAAAAGCGGTAATTTTAGCGATTAAGATTTAATATGCCTCAGATTTGGCAATGTTTCTTTTTCTACGGATGCCAATTTGATAACGACCCCGTCCCCCCTTGTCTTGCGCCGGACGTTTCGGTAAAGCGGTGAGTCTTTTTTGTTTTACTCCCTGTTTCATTATATTATATTCGAGTAAGATGTTCATTTAAAAAAAAACTTTTGTTTACCAAATACGTGAAGGCCTTTTTTTTTTAAAAAAAAGGCGGTAAAATCGCTTTTTCGGACGGTTGGTTAATCCGGACTGCGGCCTGCACCCCCCTGCAGGGCTGGAGACTAACAGGCGGTATTTTCCCCCCACAAAAATCGGTCTAAACTGTAGAAATTAACACGATTTTGAAAAAACTTGAGGGAAAAAGCACTTTAAAAAATAAGAAACTTGGGTTGTTTTGGAATAAAAGCACCAGTATTCGGGCCTCGCTGAAGTTTCTCGTTTGGCAGCGGACTGTCGGCGGTTCATCAACATGGCGGCGCTCAAGGTTCGTAGTTTCGCCTGTTGTTTGATGGGGTCGTCAATGTGATGAAATTACCCGATAAAACGGAGGTGGCGGCGTGTCGTAGCAAATTCATTGCCTTATTGCCCAGTTTGAGACGTACTGCTTATAGTTTTATATTTAATGAGCCACGGTAATGGTGGTCTATACAAACTGGAGGCTAATTGATGAAATGCAAGGCGGTTGTAGGACGGAGCTGTCCAATACAAGCCTAAATGGTTCATCATAATAATATTAATTATGAACAAAAAGAAACCGTATACTATTATTGCGAGGAAAAAAATCTTTCAAATAGTTGTGCACAGCACTGCAAGCACTGTCCTCGGTGTGCAAGGTTTTAAAACCTTAGATCACTACACACGTCAACGGCAAAGTGCAAGAAATCTGCGGGGATTGTCTTAAATGTACCATAAAATGACAAAAGTACCATGGTTGGACTCCATCCATTTGCAGTTTTGACCTGTCTGGGCATATTTTTATTTTTTTTATTTGTTGACAGTCCACGATCTGCTGTGCTCAGTAGCTTTTTCTCGCTCTGGTACGATTTAAAAATTTGTCAGAGGTGTAATACGGGTGTGTCTACCGATACAGCCCACCAGCTTTTTATGGCTTGAAGGGGTTTTTTCCGAACAGCGGGTGAATATAGGTACTGTAGATATTTGCTTTCACACATAGAGAGTCACCTGGAGCGCGAATGAGCGAACCGCACTTCCAGTCCAATTCCTTGACCTGTGTCATCGAGAAAGACAGGGAGGTGTGTTCGCTGTACGTCCCTGCGATAATGCTGTTTGAACGTTTTTTACTTCTGATGCTATTGCCTTGCAAAAGATGGACGAGTCGAACTGTAGATTCCCCCAAATTCAGGTAAACAAAGAAGGGTTACTTATAGTAAGTGTGTCTGTGTCTCTCTTGCTGAGATAGGTTCCGGCTGCATCCTGTATTGGATAATGTGGTTGAAAATGAATGAAAGGTTACGTACAGTACTGGAAAATAGGTGGACTTTGAAGGGTGGAAATGGCTCATCTTTGTTATGTTTTTATGTTCTATTGCGTCTAAAACCTTAATTGTCCAATCACCAGTGTTCAAAGGTGACCCTGATTACAATAGTGTCCTTTAATGGTGTGACTCTGAACCTAATTTTTGTCTTTGTATTATGTTCTGCTGCTATGTATAATTCTTGTGCTAGATGGGCCGGGAACGAAATGCACATTTACATAACACAGTCTTTCTTCTACAGTTGGTGTCAGCGCCGGAAAAAAAAAAAGAGATCTGTTCATGACAAGCACGGATAATTACGCTGGGTATGGCATTATATCTTTAAAAAATTAAAAACCAGCAGCCTGCGTTGCAATTATGCAAGGATTTAAAGTAAGCAACTTGACTTTCCTATTAAATTGGGCTGCACGTTGAGGTTCATTAATTAAGTCCAGTGTTTGGAATGAGAGAATACTTGTTTGTGTACAGTATTTATTAAAAAGGACACTTCAAATAAGAGCTGGTCTTTAATTAAAGAGTGCTGCTGTGGTCTATGGTGGTTTAGAAACCATTGGTGTTTCATACTGATAAAGGGAAGCGAGGAGTGTGTGGTCCCACTGGAGCACGAGATTCAAGAGGCAGTCTGTCATATCTCAGGCTTTTTATCTCCTTTTCAGAGCCTTTGAAGGATTCAGTGCAGCATTTCAGAACATGTCGCTTATTGAGTGTTTGGTCTTGACTCCAGGCTAATGACACCCATTGCAGAGTAGCATCTCATTATGATGTTTTGATGAGAGGCAACATCACGAGCCTCCCGTTTCAACGCTGGCTTCTTCTTTCGATTTTCTTTTCTCATTGCGGGCTTGAAATTCATGCAACGTCAAGTGAACCATCTGGAGCAATTTCAAGTGAGCCTTTTTTAAGCCCTGTTTTGTGAGGGGGAAAAAATAAGAACACCTCGATATCCCAGTCAGTCAGGGAAAGAGGACACATTGCAGGTGTTGCTTGTTTGTTTCTTCACCCCACCTGAACTGTTTCACTTTTGTGGTTACCTTAAGTTAGCTTAATTCATCTAACTGGCAGCCCACTGGAGCTCAGCAGGTGTGAGCCTGGTCAGTACCTGGATGGGAGACCTCCTGGGAAAAACTAAGGTTGCTGCTGGAAGAGGTGTTAGTGGGGCCAGCAGGGAGCGCTCACCCTGCAGTTCATGTAGGTCCTAATGCTCCAGTATAGTGATGTGGACACTGTACTGTAAACAGGCACCATCCTTCGTATGAGACGTAAAACCGAGGTCCTGACTCTCTGTGGTCATTAAAAATCCCAGGGTGTTTCTCGAAAAGAGTAGGGGTGTAACCCTGGCCAAATTTCCCTCTGGCCCTTACCAGTCATGGCCTCCTAATAATCCCCATCTATGAATTGGCTTCATTACTCATTCATTAGAATTCACACTCCTCCTGAAACCGTTGCTGTCCAGTTTTTCCCACTACACCCGTGTGCAGTATGTCATGCTTCCAGGTCAGGGCTGGAGTCCTGAGTGCTGCCCAGGGCCGTGCTGTACTGGCGTCTGCTGGGTGCTGTGCTCCCCTGTCGGGTCTGATGGTTTTGAATGGGAGGGCTCTTTAGAGGGGGGACTTGGAGCTCGAGGGTTGCGCTGGGCCAGGCCACGTGACCGGGCCCGGAGGACGCAGGCAGAAGAGCTGCGTAGCAGGAGGAGGGTGGAGCAGGACTGCGCTTGTGCAGCCCCGCTGTTCGCTGCACGGCGCCCCGGTACTGCGTCCTGGCAGGCGCTGCGCCGGGGAGCTTCGGGCAGAGCCGATCTGAAAGCCCTCGCGTTTGAACACGGCATTTGCCGAACCAACCGGCCGCTGCTTCTAACGGTAGAGGGAGGGAAAGAGTTGTGTGGCTCTCTTCTGCTCCAGAGAGATGATGAGCGCTACCTGTGTCAGTATTATTTGTGTTTAGTATGTGTGCTCTTTTGTTTATTTTACAATACACGGGGTATCTGACGGGGCATTAGAGTGATTGTCTAGAGTGATTAGAGTGCCACTCTGATACCTTGATAAAAAGTCTTATCTGTCATAATGAATCATTGTTGTGACTCACTAAAAACTGATATTTCCAACGGAGTAGGATTCCTCTGCCAGCCATGGGATTTGAACCAGCAACTTTCCAGCCACAGGCGCAGATCCTTAGCCGCACTGCCACTGCTCCGCCCCTGACTTTATTGTATTGTATCTCATCTCATCTCATCACATACCTCATCGTCATGAGGCAGCAAGCACACTCGGTGAAGATCAGCTCGTTCGCTGATTAGGATTTTTGGAAGTCTGATTTATGTTGAAAATACTGTTCCGGGAAATTCCTTCATCCGTACCATTAAAATCCCCATTCCAAATAGTGACAGCTGCTGAAGGTTTGTAGGAGGCCTTCAACAGATCCCCTTGAACAGAGAAGGCCTGTTGCTTTGTTCCTGCCCTCAGATTGTGCCTTGATTGTGTAGACAGCCCTGCCCCCCAGGAGGTGCAATGGGCACACTCTGCAAAATGAAGACTTTTTCACAAATCTTTCCACTAAACACCCTGCACAAATACCTACAGCACACACAAGCAGGTACTGTATGAACGAGGGCACTGTGTTCACTAAAAACAGGCAGCGCCAGCTTAGTGTTTATTTCGGAGCAGATGGGGAAGAATAGTAGAGTAGTTTTCTTCCCCCTTCATGTTTTTAAGAGTACCTTTGTTGAAGCGAGTATTACCCCCCATTGCTGGTAGCTCCCAGTGACCTTTGTATGCTGTTCTGTTGCAGTGCAAATGCGTTTGCTCATGTTAAAGAGATATCAGTCAGTACCTAATATTTTATGTGAATGGCGCTTTGTAGTGCACTCCAGGGTTCGCCGTGCTCGGTGCTCTAATGGCAGTTTCTCTTGCCCTGTCAAAGTCTTTGGCTTGATTTGTGGTGTGATAGCTGCAGTTTTAATGCTCTTTGCAGCTGTTTTTTTAAAGGGAAGGGAAGAGGAGAAAAAACACATTTCAGAGTCAAACAGTATAGAAGCAGAGAAGTTAAGAGACCACACATGCACTTAGCTATCAGAGCCTAATGCTGTGAATCCTTTTAAGAGAGTTACCATGTGGTCATGAGACATATAAAGCAAGACTGCAAGGCTTAATGTAAACTGTTACTATGGGTGCCTCAGGAGTTTGGTTAATACATCAGTCAGCTAATTAAAGTAAAGATAATGTATTGGTTAGCCATTAGCTGTAACATACATACATTTGATGAGATAAATATTATTCTTAACAGAAGGCTGTTAAATATTTTCACATATAATACATTTTTAATGACAGTCTGAGTTTATTAATCCTACAAGTTTCAATGATTATATTCAGCTTAATTAGTTTAATGTATAAGGTGCTGATAGATCTGCCTGTAACTCTTGTACTGCGAGTAGACCTGCAGTGCCTTCCTCCCTGCAGCCAGTGAGATCCCCACAGAGCTGTACCAGGCAGTTGGCCGCGGTCCGGCCGGTGGGGTGTTTGCCAGAGCTGACAAAGCCGCGTGCTGAGCATGGGGTGAGCAGATCACATGACCGCTGCCTGCCCTGAGGGGGGCCTGTGACCTCCTTCCTCTCCTCCGTCTCCTCTCCCTCCCGGAGCGTGGCACCGACGCCTCGTCGCACTCCATAACAGGCTTGCTTGTTGCCTTACCCTGCAGGCAGAGCAGAGAATGTCTCTCGCCGGCATTAAGCCCAGCATTCTTGCGAAGCGGTTTGTAATACACCGAACCCCACACCTTAGACTTAGGAAAAGAATTCCTTAAGAATTTTTTTTTTTTCTGTGAAAATATGTTTATATCCCTTCTTGTGTTTCCATCGTTTCAAAAAACATTTCTGCATTAATGTGCATTCCAAAGCCAGCTCTAAATTTTGGCCTTAAAACACGCTTAAAAGATGTTAGTGGCATGGTGACTCCTCCTCTTCCTCTTGTGTATGTCCGCACTATTTGAACACGTGTATCTCTGGATGCATGCTTGCAGATTCACTGGCTGCATTGTGTTGAGTGTCCAGAGTGTGCTGTGGCAGGAATCTAGCATCTCTTCCCCCAGAGCGATGGAGCCTTCCCACACAGCAAAGTGCAATAGCCTCTTTTGACAGGCACAGTTTGGTGTTTCTGTGTTGGGTTTAGGCCCATGTGGCTGTTTGTAATTGTTGATTTTTACTGTGCTCTAAAACGGAGTGGATGCGTGTTTTATTTGTTTGGAACCCAGCACCGTTTTCTGACTCAAGTGGGAAGCACGTGAATTACTCAGATAAATGAAACAACCCTGCAGATGTTTTTCCATTGACATGCATACACTCAGGTGCTTCCAGGGTGAAGTCATCTGTAAGTTCCTATTCATAGCGCAACTGATTTTGGATGTGGTTAGGGAGTGTTCAAGTTGTCTCCAACAGCCGTACCCTGTCCTGAAATCCCCGGGGTCAGAGCTGTTGCAGACCCGACAGACAGAATCATTGTTACACCGGACAGGATGGAGTAATGGGGAAAGGGGGGCCATTCTTGATCCCCACTAATGGGAGTTGGGAGAAAACTGGAGTACCTGGGGAAACTGGTGTGAACAGATGGGTGGCATGCAAACTCCACACACAAGGTGCTACACTTTCTACTTTGCCATACATATTGATAAAAGCTTATTTTTCCATTACTATTTTTTCAAGTTCCCATTCTGACCACTAAGTACTTCAAGGTTTGGAACTTTTCATCTTAAATCGTGTATACAAATGCCTTTTTGCTGTCTCTAAAGCTTAAGGAGCGATGAAACATCAGCCTTGTAAAGCGAATTAAAAAAATGCTCTCTGGTTTTAATGCTGTGGCTGCCTCCTCAGTACAGATAGTCCCGGCGTCACGACCATCTGCGGGCTGACAGAAATGGGATCGCCCGGGGAAGCAGGAAATGACTGCTTCCTTGTTGAATAGTAATGCAAAACATTAGGAGACCAGTTTTGTATTTTAATGGGAGCCCGATTTACAACTGTGGTGGTTATGTTGTACAGGTCGAATGTCCATCGAGCTGTTACTGCTTATTCTTTACACTTTCAGTTTAGTTCCACGGTGGGAATCACTAATGAGGAGCTGTGCATGAGGGTGTACAAGGCTCCCCTTGACTAAAACAGCACCCTTGACTCTGCTGGATTGCATTAATCTCCAGATAGACTTCCAGACCTCTGCCGCACTAGAGGATGCGCTGTCAGCTTTATTCCGGCTGCTCTTTAAACTCTGTTTCCAAGACTTTCTCTTTCTAACTCCATGAACTTGGAGGAGCACTTCCTCTTTCTGTTTCCAGCTAGATTTCCAGAGGCTGTTTTCACATCTGTTTTTCAGTTGTTACTTTTTCGATTGGAGAAAGGAAAAAAAGAAGTTGTTTTTTTCTGTGGTTCTTTGTGCAGTGGACTTGAGAAGACTCCAGGTATCCCACAGGTGAGCAAGTATGTGTTGGTGTGGGAGCCAGAGGTTCAGTTCTGCACATGTAACAAAGGCAAGCATGAGGCCAGGGTCAAGTCTGCCCTACAGACATGTGAGTCTACTGTAAAGGCCTGTGGGCTGCAGCAGGGTATTGATACCAACTACTTCAGTTAACCCTTTTTCAGGATTTCCACTACATACCTTTTCCTATAATAATTGACAAAAACATAGAGCTGTGAATTGAGACCTCCAAAGCTTTGCATACTGACTTAAATACCATGCATTGATTAATGTCAAGGGAAGTACCCTTCATCATTAGTATACTGCGGGATGAAATGCTCTCCACTTTCTGAGCCATTATTGGAGTTGCGTTTGGAGTTGGGGCTCTGTGTCTGTATGTGAGCTTGGGTCACATTGTTTCCTGTGGAAGCACACAGCATCTCAGCTGATAGATGGGATCAGTTACCTGATACCTGACGTTGCTGTGGATGCAAAGAGGGCCCGTATGGTGCAGCCAGCGAGTGCCTGTTCTTGTCCAAGCTGGGACCATCACTGGGCAGACAGTGACGAGTAGTAACTGGGGAGCTGCCTTGTGTCACTCTCCTGTGAACACAGACATGATGGGGCAGTGGAAAGCAATTTGCCCTGCCAGTACACAGTAGTGGTCCGTACAACTGCTTTAGATTTTACAAGCTGCTGGCTAGTGTATTTGGTAAGGAGACACCAGGCGCTGGATGTGTGTATTATCTTACGCTAAATAAAATGTGCATCAAAAAGACTTCGACTTTAGGTTTTCGTGCATGTAATATGTGCTTTTCCATTTCATTGGAATTGGTAATACCCATATGATTGCCTGAAGCTTGTAAAAAGAAAATTTAATTGGGCCGGACTGTAATAAAAGACTTATTTCCGGTCCCTCCAATGGATAAGTCCAGAAGAGAACTTTGAAGCTTTATGTTCCTCAAGCCAGTTGTCTGACCCACCTCCTTCCTGCTTAAAAGAGTGACCTAATGTTGCAGCATTGGCGTGTTCGGCTGTTGAAATTTCACTTCATTTCATAGAAACGTGCATTCACAAGGCCCAGTGTGTGTAATCCAATAGCTCAGGCTTTTTCGAGCGCTGTGGGGGAGGGATGCCGGCAGAGGAATTGTTTTACTGTGTAATAACCAGTGCATCTTTTTTTTCCATTGCCTTCACCAAGGAAAAAAAAACAACCTAAAAAATATGAAATAACAGTCGTCCAAACTATCTGCGAGCGGATAGCTGTTTAATGACGGCAGAGTTGATCTCCAAGGCAGCTTCAGGAAGCCTGGACTAATGTCTTGGAAACGGGCCTGCTCTCTGTAACGCCTCTGCCCTTTCAGACAGGAGAGTTCCCTCCAGTGGCCCACCCTGCTTTCTACCTGCTCACCACCCCGCCCTCACATTAAAGGTGCATCATCATCTTCATAGTCTTCGTTGTCGTCATTGAAGACTCTTTTAATTGTCTACACATAAAGGTTTTTTCTAGACATGAATAGCAAATGCCTTCATGTAGAGCTTTGAAACGAAGGTGAAAAAGCAGAAATCGGCTGTGGTTAGGAGAGAAAGTGGACTGTGAAGGCAGGGGCTCGGTGACAATCCATAAGACGAGAGGTGTAGTTAAGGGACAGGAGGCAGCTTCTGAGTTGATTTAAATTAGGATGGTTTGTCTTTAGGAATGTTTAACAGGCCGTGTCGTGTTCAGACGGGTGATGGGTAGTATCGAAGCAGGCGAAACGCTGACGCGCGTTTCACCGGCCGGGGGACGGGTTGTGCAGTCCGCGAGGAAGCTGGTTTCGGCGAGTCACCCCTTCCAGAGCCGGCAGAGCCGCGTGTTGGCGCCGCCCCAGTGGCCGCGGTGCAGCCTGCGCGGGGGGAGGTCCGTGCTGGACAGCGGGGCTCGATCGCTCTCTCGCGTGGGCGCGGTGTCCCCCCTTTCCCAGCACCTCACATCTGGGCTGCCAAGACCTCTGCCTCCCGGGGGTGGGGGCGAAGGTCAGGTTCAAATACACATAAAGAACAAAACAGAACAGGGTTTGCATCACTTTTAAATGACATTTTCAGTTATTAAAGATGAATAAATTACTTTTTTGGGGGGGAAAATACCTTTCCAGCAGCACTCCGCATCACCCTGGTGTCTTACATCATCAAAAGACTTTCTTTTACCTGCTTTTAAGACGAGTATGTCTTCAAACGGAGTAGCTCAGGCCTTTGGTTTTTTTCATGTCCTTTCGTATGTCCCCTCCAGATGCGCTGGTGGTGACTCCCCGTCGTTGCTGGATCCTGTGAGGCAGCAGAGCGTCTCGGGCCTGGAGCCAGGAGGTGAGTGCTGCTATCCTTTTGCATTTGATTTCGGCCTGAGCTCTGCTTCTTTCTCAGTCCCGGGAAGCAGTGAGTTGCCTCCTTTTCCACGGAGAAAGCACACAGACGGCTGGAATGTGATCCGTTCCAGTTGCAGGATTATAGCACGCTGGTGTAGCAGTTAGTTACGACTCGAGGTGCAAGAGTTGTAGAAGCTGTTGCCTTTCTGTCTGAATTGATAAATTGGGTGACCGGCAAAAGTTCAGTTTGGAATACTGTGAGAGGAAAGTAGGAGTTTATTTTTAAGTGCTTTTTTGCGTGTAGTAAAGAGCGCCGGAGCTGTCTGTGACACAGTCCTCCCTTTTGTTCGCAGCTGCAGATACATCTGGAACAGTTTATTTGGTGAAAATAGCACATGTTGCTCACAAGGTTTTTAATCGCTTCCTAACTGCAGCCTGGTTTACTTTATAAAAGAGCAAAAACTGAACAGTAATTCTTTAAGGACTGTTGTAAAAAAGGGAACACAACGACAGACGTCTGCCGATTTGCAATTAAACATTTACAAGACGAAAGAAAAATCTGTAAAACTGCATAGCTTCTAACGGAGAAAAATCCCTCTTAATAAGTTGACTTTGATGGGAGTTTTTGTGAATGCAAACTGCTACTACGAAACTAAAGTAAATATGCACCATGTACCAATCATCATTGTCACAGTGCAGCTGCTGCCTGTGAAGAAAAATCAGTCACATTTGAACACAAATCCTGCTTGTCACCAACACCAAAGAGGCTGTGTAGCCTCATATATGATGAATACATTTGAGGGCGGACCTGTGTCAGAGTGTGTTGTGTCAGTGACTGCAAAGGAGCATGTCAAGGTTAATTTCACACAGAAAAGTAGAGAAAACATTTTGTCTGGTTGATCAGTCTTTTGGTGTTATTAATATACATTATGAACAGCAGTATTAATAACGTACGTTCACGTTATCAAGGGCTTCAATAAGTGTGGATATGATGATTGAAATTCTTTGGGAAGCACATATAGAATTTAGAAATTTGGTTAACTGTGTGTCATTGCTTTGGTAGTACAGGGGTCTTCTTGCTGTGTTTACGGTGTTGTAATTTGTAGTTGAGCCACTGGAGGGCAGCATGCTCAAAGAAAAAGAGCTGATGATCTGTCCACAGTGACTGGCAGTGGCAAACTTGAAATCTTTAGTGATTATTTGTGCACAACTACATTCTGTTTCTTTCACCGGCATTTCTTCTTTCCTGTACCTTCTCTGTTCAGTGTCGAAATTCAGACTTTGTGGAGCTTCTGCTTTGGTGGATGTTGAGAATACCGCAGTGTGTTTCGAGTCCATTAAACATTGTTTTGCGCACCAGCTTGCGCAGGCCGGGGAAGGAGCTTCCATTTCGGTTTTATTTGCCCAGTAAACCTTTGCAGTGATGAGAAAATCCCCAGCGACAGCTTTCTTGTCCTTTGCTCTCGCCTTCTCACTTCTGTTTTACACGTGAGGAATCTCCGACATGGCACTAAAACTGACAGCATGTCCTTGTTTTTCTGTTATTACAAAAAAAAAACGCACCTTGCCCCCCTGTGAGGGCTCACTGTTGTAAACGCAGAGGAAGCCACGCACATGGAAATCCCGGTAGAAGAGCGCGGTAAAGCCCAGAGAGGTATGACAGGAGGCGGGAGGTTTGCTGGGCGAGCTCTGGCCTGTGGCTCAGAGCTGTTGGCATGTGTAGCCAGCGTGTGTCGTTTCTCTCCGGGCAGCTGGCTGTGCTGGCGGAGACACCCGCCAGGTACAGCCATGCTGGTTTGCTTTTGCGTCTCTGTGTCTTTCCGGGTCGGACCTCTTGCCTCCTTCCTTGCACGGCCGCTGGTGCTTTCGTCTCTCGGCGGGGAAGGGACAGTGGGGGTGTGACTGATCCCTCGGCGCTCCGCTCCAGGGTTTTGTTTTTCGAGCAGCTAAAGGAAAGAGGCTGGAGGAGTAAAGGGTCCTCTCTGGCGTTGATTTTCGTGCACACTGAACTCAGACTTGACGCAAAGGCACGGATCACTTCTCCTGTTACGAGCGCTCCCTGCTGTGCGGAGTTCTCTGCAGTCGCAGTGAATTGGTGGCAGAAAACAGCAGGAAACTTCAGACCATGTTACTGAGCTTGGTCACTCTGCTAGCGCCTGCTTGCTTGTGGGCAGAGATTTTCTCCATCTTGGCCTGCTGAGGCGGGCCTGTTGTGTGGGTCAGAGAGCGTCCAGAAAGGCCGACGCTTAAAAAAAGAATTGCTTGTCAGTAGGTACCAAACCTGCAGGGCTGAGCAAAAAAATAGTTAGCGTCAGTCAGGGTCTCTCGGATTTCGCAACTGTGAAACTTTCGCAACTGTTGTGCCAGAAAAGTTTGAAGTCAACTCCCAGTAAAGCTGTGAAATTCTGTTGATGGTCCGCCTCCTGACCAGCATCAGTCTGCTCTGCTCGAAGAGCCCCAGCAATCTGCGTCTCCTTCGCCACCTCCTCCTGTCCTGCTGTGATTTCTTGGTGGTCTGTGCTCATCACGTAGCTCTCGGTGTTTTCAGTACCTAGGAAGCCGAGGAGTGAAAAATGGAGCCGTTTTTTCCTGGTGTGGTAAGAGTTTCACATACACACTTCTGTGTTGGCAGTTTGCTTTTAATGAGCGGTACCTGTGCTGTGTCTGTCTGCATTTATTTCCGAGCCTATGTAGAAGGAAGAGTTAATAGAGCACAGGGACTGCAGATGGCACTAGAGCTGCATTTATTTTTCTGTTGTCGTCGTCACGGTTAAAGCTCTGTAGTTTGTTGGGCACTTTGCTGTTTCTTCACTTGTTACACATTAAACAGCCTGAGCAGAACCAGATTGTTTCGTGTGCTAGAAGTAAATGGTAAACACTTCACTGGAGTATTGTCCAGCACCTCCTTTATCTTTATGTACAAATACAAAAAAAAAATCAGTAGGGTTTGACTTTCTTTTTCATTTTTATTAAATCTGCAAGCTCTGGTCAATCTGGGTTTCAAAACTCAAGACTTAGTCAGTGACTGTACACCTGTATGGACTTTTTAGTTGAGGACAGGATAGTAAAATATCCTCTTTACCAATCCTCTGCAATAGGCAGGCGTTTTTAGAGCCTCATTTTCTGTTTATCACTGCAAACACCACTGTGTGAATGCCGTTGAAAGAACGTGTAACCCTCACCATCCACTAGAGCACCCTGATCTTCAGGTGTGGCTTCACAGAGGCCCGTGTGATTTTCTGGATTTCTGCTGTGACCAAGAACACAGTCGCCCAAATAAAATAAAAGAGAATGCACTGCTGAGATCTGCACGCAGAGTGCGGGCGCGATCGAATTCCAGGGGCTTGGTCACCCTTTGTTCGTGACATGGTGTGATGCCAGCTCCCTCTGCTTTCTTAGCAGCCAAGGGTGTCATGGTGGCACCCCCTGGTTCCTGTGCAACACGCATGCCGGCCCCGTTATCTGAACATAGATCTGTTGGGTTTTGTTTTTGATTCGCCTGAGTTTCATCACCCCACCCCCCATTCCCTGGCCGTCACCCAGCCCGTCGGCGACGAAGGAGACGAGGCTGAAGGCCGTGAGGGTGCCTCCTCCCTCTTGGCGGAGATCTGAGGGCCTGCGGCAGGCCCATTTGGGGACCCGGTCGGCGGGATGGGGTGCTCTTTAAGCACAGAGAAGTGCTCCCCTCTCCCTCTCTCCGGGGGCACTGCCCTCCTCCTCCTCCCTGCACCCCCACCCCTACGGTGCTGGTGGCGGTTGGTGGGGGGGGGCGGACTACCCTCTCACTGCAGGCGCTCCCAGCAGCTTCCTCCCTGATTGCCTTGCTCTCCCTGGGGGGCTCCGGGCTCCGGCGGCTCCAGCGTGACTCGCAGAAGATTTGTCTAAGTGAGAAGCAATTAGCGGAGCCAGGATATTAATGTATGCGTGCTCAGCCTGACCCCTGTCGCACTCTGTGAGTAATGGTGTTCCTGCGCTGTGCAGAGCAAGGCTGGTGCACTGCCCCCTCCCCTGCTTCTAGCACCGCGCTGCATCCACAAACACGGCTCGGGCCTCTTTTAATTGGTAGTGGTGTGCTTTTTTTTTTTGCAGACATGTGCCTTTCATCTTTGTAGGCCTCTCGGCCCCACTGTTTCTGTGGTTTACCTTTTCGCGTTTCCTGCTCTTTCCCAGCTCCCCTCCTGTCTTCACAGGGCTCCTACAAGGTTGGACAATCTGCCACGTATCTGTTACTATGGAAGTACGTGAACAAGGAGGGGACCGTTCTGTCCATCTAGCTATTTCTGTCAATCTGCTCTACATATTTGTTCATCTGTACAGTAACAGTTACTTCTATCTCTCCGTTTTTCTGTCTGTCACTTGTGTGCTACATATGTGCTGCTTAAAATATGTTGTTGAGTGGCTAGTCTGGATGTACCATGCTATCATTATTGTGTGTGAGGTTATTATTATTGTTATTATTAATTTGGCTGAGTCTTGTATCCAGTGTCTCTTATGTACTACTGTAGGATAGTTATCTGTTTTCTCTTACTTTTGCTGTGGCAGTCTGAATAAAGTAGCTTGCTCAAGAGTCCAGTAATAGTTTCTCCACCTGGGATTTGAACTGTTGACCCTCTGGGCAGCAGTCTAGGGTCCTAACCTCTTGCTCCACACTTGTGTCTGAGGTGGAGAATGACTGCACTGTTTGAGCCAGCCTGGAAGGGGTATGTGACTACAGCTCCTCATTCCAGGGAGGAGAGGGTGAGAGACATTGGGAAAGAGTGTTATTCATCCTGATCTGGAGGAATAACTCAAATTTTAAAGCCTTTGTTCTTTTTCTTTTTCTTTAAAATTTAATGGGGGTCTTCGCAGACTTTAGGGAGTCCTGCAGCTTTTTCGCTGCTGTTTTGAAAAGTCAGATATCTGTAGCAGTCCGCTTGTTCATTTCCAACCTCAGTGTTATACATTATTGCTGCATTAAACCTCCTTGTAGTGTCTTGAAACAGTGGTCACAGCTCAGTTTTGATGTAGTCGTGTTATGCTGTGTTTTTTATTTCATGCAGGCTGTATCTTTTCAGCATCCTCGGATGGCTTGAGTGCTGGCAGAGGCTTGTTTGTTAATGATAACCTAATTAGAGGCAGTACTCAGAGCCACATTTTGCTAATCCACTGCAGGAAGATGAGGATCGAAGTCTCTGGTGAAATGGGCTTGCTCTCTCTTTCACTTTGCTCTTTGAATCAGAGGCTGAAAATCCCTCCCCTTTAAGGATGGAATTTGTAACCCAGAGAGTTGAATATTCGAGTGTTCCCCTCGCCAGTTTCACAATTCTCCCTGGAGACTCAGATGGCATTGCGTTAAACCTGTCCACAGCAGGACGTGCCCTGTGAATATTTAGTGAGATCCTATGGGAGTATTTTGGTTCTTTGTCTTGGAGCTGCCTCTTGTCTTCTGGGCATCACATTCTTTCTGACAGTTTTTTATATACCTGGTAAAGCAGCCTAACAGCTGCACCTCCTGTGCTCCGTGGGGTGAAGGAGTGTCCACAAGGTAGCTCTACACTGACACACCTGCCCTGCAGGGCAGCTCACTCTCCTGTGAGCAGGGTGCTGGCAAGCTGTGTGCGCCACAGTGCTGTGCATTGAGAGTTACTGCCAACTGCAGAATTGGAGCGCGTCCCTTCCGGCATCACTGCAGGCTCTTAGACTATAGAAACACAAGATAGGTTATGAATCAGAAGAGGCTCACCTGGCCCTTTTGGTAGTTTTTGAATAGATCCAAGGGTCACATCCAGCTCGTTCCTGAAAGATGTTAGGGTATCAGCTTCAACCGCATAGCTGGGAAGCTTGTTCCAGGCTCACACCACCCTTTGGTAAAGAAGTGCCTCCTGTTCTCTTAGTTGGCATGTCCCGGGATTCTCTGTTGGGCTGAAAGCTGAGGGGGAACCCGGGCATTTAAAGACATCCCAGTCTCAACCTGTTGTGCCTTAGAATTGGGGCTCTGACCTGAACCATCAGTGCCTGGACTATAGGGCTCAGCCTGTTCTCTGAGTGAGCACCTTTGCTGGTTCAGCCACTTGGCAGTCCAACCTTCAAGTTTTAAAACATTTGTTATTAAGGAATAAGTGCTACTTAAACTAAATGCATCTAGATTAACGCTGTTTTTCTGTCTGAATTGTCAGGGCTCAACCAGTTTCCATGATCAACATGCTAGGACATGGAGGGTTAAACACTGTTGTTAACAGTGAAGAAAACAGAAGCAAATTAATGCCTGGGTGGTGAGAATGGAAAAATTCTAAAAATAAAACATTAGAAGAAGAATCTAATTAATCATTTGGCAATTAGCAGGAGGGACCTGTGCGCACAATAACAAAGGGACAATAATCTTAGCAGTTCTTCATAATTGTTTAATGAAAGAAAATTTGCCACCAATGGTACCAAGCTAAAAGATGCACTAAGTTATTAAAGAGTCTGAGCCTTTATTTCGTAGTCTATCCATCTGTCTGCTTGTCATTCTGTCTACTAATCAGTATCCTGTCTATCTGGTACATGTCTGTGTCTGTGAGTGCTGTGTAATTACTGTCATGCTGTCTGTTGCTGTAGTGATACGCGGTCCCACAGCTGGGTGGTGCTTGTGGTGCTGCTCCCTGATTGGGATCAATACGACCTCGCCGTGCTCGTTAGCCGCGTTTTTCCTCATTTAACTCCATGGTGGTCCAGATGTAGGGCAGGAGCATCCGTTTGCGCTGCAAAAAAAAATGACTTCCCTCTCTTTCTCTGTGCACGCTCTTTGTTTTGCACTCAGTTCCTAAAAAAAACCCTTCTTCTGTCCTGCTTCTGCCCTCTCTGCAAGTAATTGTGTGTGAGGCATGCGGATCACTGGAGCTTCTGCTCTCCTACTACTTGTTGATTTTCAGTAATTTCATTTTAGTTGATAAGAGCTGTTGACAAAGGAAACCCCAAAGTAATTTTGGTCAGTTCCCTGTTTCTGTATCAGTGCCGTTCTGCAAAGCTGTTTTGTTTTTTCACATTACTACGTGCTTGTAATTTAAGGGTAAGAGCTGTGAATATCTACTGAGTGAAACTATGCATTTTATGTCAATCTGATCTAAAATGTGGTGATTTAGAAACGGCGTATTTGCAGGGGTCTTTTATGATGTACCACTTTGTGGAGTTTGCAGCTGTTTAAAAAGCAAATGATCTAAATCAAGCCTTTTGCCTGTAACATGTATTAGGTATCACATTCACCTAAAGCCACGTTTTGTTGTGTTTGTCTGTTTGTGCTGTAATGACATTTGACTGTTGCGGCGCCCACTGTCCCCCCTGTCCAGCTGGGCTCTCCTCCTGCTGCACCGGTGCAGAAAGAGCGCCCCGAGCCTTTTCTGATCAGCTCCGGCTTGTGTCGGTCCAGGCTCCTGTTCTCTTACTAGGAGCTGTCAGAGCTGAACTGTGTGCTCCTCTGAAACTGAATACAGTTTGCCTTAAAGCTACCCCCTGCCTGCAGATTAGATTTTGTATATTTCCTTTTTTATATATCTGACTTTGTTTGCAAAGAGACATGTAGAAACTTCAGGTGGGTGTTAGGCCAAGGAAAGGACCAAAGGTGGTTGTACAGCGCCTTCATTTGCAACAGCCTGTTGACATTAAGCCCTGTAAGGAGTGGTGCTGTGCTTTTGTTTTGTGGTTGTGCTGTCTGTCTAAAGGAGAAATATATTGTGAAAAGTCAGACACTGCACTTGGCTGTGAGCCTGATTCAAAGACGTCTGTGTGAGTGCTCAGAGGCACTCACTTTGGAACAAGCCACCCAGCCGAGTTTGCAGGAGCCTGTATCCTGACTTCTTTCAGGATATGGCTGGATGAGATCTTGGGATGGATCAGCTGCTAACTGCCATAAGGTCTAGAGGGGCTGAAAGGCCTGCTCTCGTTTGTAAAATTACTTGTGACAGAGTGCAGTGCAAAGGGGTGAAGAGTGTTCTGGAGTTAGCGTGCTGTTCTCCGCAGCCTGCCCTGACAAGATTGCCGGGCCCAGAGTTTTTCCCAGAGTGGGAAGAGTGTGGGACGGCTGTGGGCGCCGTGCTCTTCAGTGGGATCAGTGCTGGTCCTCGCACCGCAGACTGCAGCCCGGGGATATTGTGTGGGATACGTTCTCCAGCAGGCAGACAGTATAGCAGCGCACAGGACCACAGCACCGGTGAGAAAATCACACCGGCAGCTTTGTACTCTAAATTGGAAGTGCATCCAGATACCTTAAATTAAGCCTGCAGTGAGCCGTTGTGCAAGTGAACAGGGAGTGTGTGTGTGTGGGGGGGGGGGTTAGAATGGTTTACGCTTTGCTTGCTTGAGGTAACGAGATCTGGACTTTCGTGCCGATACTTGCGTGGCTGCCTTACCCTCCACAATAAAGTGCAGGCACAGAAAAATACCTACTTACTGCACAAGGCTTGCTTTCCCTTCGTACCATTCCCGACCAGCCCCTAGGGCCCGGAGTCTTCCTCTAGGCCCCTGCCCACCCGTAGTCTTGCTTGGATTGAAAGCCGTCCTGAGATGACGGCCTTGAGCTTTAAGGTACATTAGCCCGCTGTCTTTTCTCCCGCTGTGCTGTGGGCTCTTTTAAATTGATCGATCTGTCTTTCAGGGTCTGACCTCAGATCAGGACCAAGTCTTTGTTGTGCCCGGTTCTCTTTCTCTGTGAGGGCGCTCATTTAGTATTGTGTTGCGAATCTGGTTTGAAGGAAACCAGGCTCTGCTCCGTGCCAGTAGGTCTTCAGGCAAGACAGGTAGGAGCAAGTCTGTTGTCTTGTTTTTTTTTCTGTTTGCTTGGCTCAGTGTGTGTGCGCACTGTAATCTGTTGGAAAGCACGGCGATCTTGGTAATTCTTCTGCTGTACGTAGCGAAGTTCCAGTGGGAAGCTTTTTGTTCATGCCCTTAGTTGGCAAGACGCTGCTAGGTGCTGTTCAGCGATCACATCCCTGAAATGTATGTCCCTGTTTGTTTTTGAATGGATTCGCCCCAGGTGAGCTTGGTTAATTGGTTTGTATGCAGCTCTGCAGGCACTGCTGGTCAGTGTCGATTCTCAGGGTCGCTTTCAGTCTCCCTTCCAGCACTGCTGGAAAAAGTGTGAAAACCAGAATAACAGAAGGACAAAGACGCCTTAACTTCATGAACAGCCTCCTCCTTCCCTGTTTCACTGACATCACTCAGATCCCCCACCTGTCTTTATTCCGAATGCATTCACAGTACAGCCCCGGGAATAAAACTATTGTCGGTATGCATGTGTGCAGATACGTTTACATGCCAAGAGAGGAAGTGACAGTACAAGAAATTAGAAAAAAAAAGATGATGCCGCTTGAATTCTACATATTTAAAGACATTGCAGTTTTTGGGACTCGCTCAAGACCGAAGGAAAGAAATAAGGACGAAAGAGCTGACAGACTGGGCAGCAGCCCTGTGTAGCTGGGGGCTTTGGAAGGATCCCTTTCCTCCTCTTTTTTTTTCAGATTGTTTCACCATGACGATGGCTCGGCTGTGATTTGTTTGGGTTGTCTTAAGGGTGTAAGAACACGTGGGTAAAACAGCCCGAACAAATCACAGCCGAGCAGTCGTCTGGCTGAGAAGAAAAACAGACGTCTGCGCGTGTACCTACGTCAGGACAGAGTTCAGCAGCCCCAGTCCTGGAGTGAATCCGGAGTTCATTCTCCACCAGAGCTCCGAGTGACTTCCCTGGGGCTGACTTGCTGCTTTAATGAGTCAAGATTAACGTGATTTCTAGCCAGTGAGGTAAAGCAGCAGTAGAGCTCAATGGATACAGCCACTAAATGCCCAGACGTAGGAGACAACGGCAGGAATCACGAAGTGTTCTGGAGAAGGTCCTTCCCAGGGAAGAATGCGCGACTGTAGGAAGTGAAAAAGCACCACCAGGGTTAGGGGATGACGAAAGACAGACCTATAAAAGTCCTGAATAGGATCTGAGTAGGTTGCAGTGTCGCATTCATAGAATGAAAGGGTTACAGACTTAGCCAAAGTAAAACAAAAACTGCAGTGACTTAACCAGTGAGAAGGCAAACATTAAGCCTTTAGTTACTGGTCCTTCTTTTCCAGTGTGGGCAATCTTCCCACTCCACAGTTAATTAATTGAATGGGCAGTTTGCCTACAGCTTGCCCACGGTGGAAAAATGAGGCCTGTTGCTTAGATTGAAACAGAAATTCAAAAGGCCGTGTGGTGCAGGAAGGGATCTGTGGAGCTGCCAGAACGATGAGGTTGAAAAATAAAATTTTAAAAAATCCCAATTTATTTCGGGTGTGTTTTCCGCATGGCGCTTGTGCCGTTCCGTGCTTGGGTTCGAGCCGAGTCCCCCCCCCCCCCCCCGGCTGTGCTGTTTGGTCACGGAGAGACGCCAGCAGCGCTCCTGCCGGACAGCTGCCGTCTCAGTGGGTGCTTGTCCGGCCTGGCGAGGCGCCTGCGATTAAACCTGAGAAGACCGGTGCCCTCCGCACAGAGCAGGAAAGGGTTAACCCCCGAGCAGCGGAGCGGCGCTATTAGATATTGACAGGTTAGAACCTCAGGGCGCCTGGAGGATGTGAACAGTGCTGGAGGGGGGTTAGCTGTGGCACTTCCTCCCAGCGTGCGTGTGTGTGTGTGTGAGAGAGAGAGGGACGAGCGGAGAGGGAGGCAGAGGAGCGGACAGGAGCCCGGAGCAGCACCACTGCGTTTCTGTCCTATTAAACACCACGCCTCGCAGTGAGGCAAGTCGCTCCATCATCCCGGCGGTGTCGTGCTCGGCTCTGACACCCGTGGCACCGAGCGGTTTGGGAGAGATTTTTCATTCCCAGATCGAACTCTGCTGTAAATAAAAATGTGTTTCCTTCCTCTGTGCTTCTGTGTGGCTGCTCAGCCCCCCCCAGTCGCACTGGGGGATGGGGTTGGGCAGCGGGGGGGGGTTGGTGATTCATGGCTGTGTGGCTCCGTGTATGTTGATGTTTAGATAGCTGTGCCCTTTTCGTGACATCCGTTCAGATCAATACCCCCTCCTTAAATTTTAATTTGTTGTCATTTGTCTGCTTTCTGCCTCATTGGAGGCCAAAACCAGATCATTTGAAGGCCTAAAACCCAATTCTGCTCTCCTTCTTCTTCCAGTAACACGTCGTGATACATGAATTACTTTGAAACGAAGGTGGAGAAAATGACACATGAAAGAGCAGATCAATTCTGGGGAAACCCAGTGAAATCTGTATCATTACATTTCATATTATTACCTCATCCTCGTGCGACATCACACTTCATGGGGAATTATTTGAATTCTTACGACAGTGACTCTGGGCAGTATCTCTCACTTCAGCACGTATCTATGCAAAGGGCATCACTAACACCGTTTATGTGTTTAGAAACTTGTTTCTAAAAAGAGAAGTGCTTTGATTTTACAATGTACAGAATAAGAAGGGTCGAATTGTTCCTTCCCAGCTTTGTCTTTGACTCCCTTCCCTGTGCTCCATTCAGACTCTTTAAAACATTTGTATTGCAACAACCTGCACAGCAGGAGGGGAGAGATGAAATTAGGTGGTAATGTTCAGGTTTAAGAAAATCCAAGTATGAACACCTGTGTTCATAAACCCAAATAACTGGTCTTAGTTTTAAAAAGATCCTCATGTGACATTCAGATTGACTTTTCTAAGTCATTCATTAAAAAAAAAATCGTATTATGTCAGGAAATGTTATGGGGACATATCTACAGGCGTCTGTGCACACCGCTTCACCAAACAACACAGAGGAATTTCCACTTACAGCCTCCAGCAGGGCATTTACATGACTGTGTGAATTATGGTTAAAGTTAGGCCAGGATTTCCCAGACCTGATGCTTGTTGGAACCATAAATCCTTTTTTTCACTCTGTTTTCACTCTTAAATACCCGATTATCCCATAATTAAAGTTAGAACTTCTAACAGCTGATGACATCGGTTAAATGGTAACTTGAGACTGTCTAGGAGCATGGAAGAGGATCAAAAAGGTCTGATTATTACAGGTAGGTGAGCCAGAACGGCCCAGAGTTTATCCTGGTTTGTGGGCAGAGAGGTAGCATGTGAGTTCCCCACGGATGGGAGGCCAGTAGTTCACAGTGATTGCTCCCACCAGAAACTGGTCTCCATTCACACAGCTCGGTGAACTGGACCCTGGGGTAAAGTCACTCGCTCGAGGTTCAAGAGCGGGGACTCGAACCCATGACTTCCCCATCCTGAGTTCAGGTGTGCTCACGCTGCCCCCAGCCTCATTAATGTAAGGACGGGTCAACAGGCCAATTATGGAGTTAATGAAGGAAACAGGGACCTGAGGGCAGAAGACAGTGGGGTCACGGGTAAGGATTTAGGTCTGGATCAAGGTTTGAGAGGTACCGAGGTCGGGTGGCGACAGGCCAGACTGCCTGGCAGTCGTTCCAGAATTAAGCTGTTCACAGACCAGACCTCGTATCGGTTTGTGACACTTACTCAGGTCCCGACCTCGGCTGTGAAATTTCACAACCTGCCTTTTTTTTGCCGGAGAAGGCAGTGGTCACGGGAAGACCGGAGCCGTGGACGCAGAGGCGTGCGTCATGTGCTCTGAAGGGGTACGTCATAGAAACGGGCAGCAGCGCTTGAAAGTGGGGAGCGGACGTTTGGTAATGGCAGCTGCCGGACTTTCTCGGCACACGGCGCCGGCGAGGGGCTGCCGTCTTGCCAAGCTTGTCCGTGTGCCTCTGCAGAGTTGTTCAGATCAGGCCTTTTGATTCTCGGTGTGCTGAGAAGGAGGCGGCCGTGTAGGCAGGCAGAATCACAGGCTTCCCTGCTCACTCCTACACGCCTGCGCCTCTGAGGCATAACCTCACACGGCACCGAGCCGACGCTTGTTTCCACTCGGCTGCTGCGCCTCTCCTCCGCGCAGCTGCGCGGTCTGGGGCAGAGCCCTGCCCGCTGCGGGGGCTCTCGCCCCCCAGTTTTACAGGGTTTCCCTTGAGTGTGGGGGGAGCACCGGAGGGATCCTCACCCCTCGGCGCACAGCTGTGTTTCAGATCCGTAGGAGGGCGCTGCTTTCGGGCCCTGCTGCACCCAGGGCGCCGACCAGATGCCGCTCGGGGTTTCTGCGTGTCGCACAGCTTTGGCCGCCGACCGGCTGTGCCCTTTGGGTTCCTCTGCGGACCCTTGTGCTTGAGTGCTGCAGCTGGGAAAGTGAGAGGCTGATAAACGAGAGGGAAAGGGGTTGTTTTTCACATGTGGGCTGGTGTTGTGGGGGGGGGGGTCTGTGGTTTGTTAGGCTTATACTGTACATGAACCCCTGGTTTCCCGGGTTCAAGATACCTGCAGTCAGCTTTAAGGCTTTTTTTTTTGCAAGAACAAATTTGTCAGAATACAGAATATAATTTTTATGATTCACCTGCGGACGTCTGTTTTTCAGTCTCTTTTGGACAGCTGTTTCCGGCCTGGTCCCCTTTTTATCTGGGGTACGAAGGGAGGGGTTTTCCTCTTTATAAGGGATCTAACCTGGGAAACCTTTAAAGTAGTGAGTCAGCGCACTCACGTCAGGTGGTCAGCATTGCGGACCGGCTGAAGAAAGACTGTCGAATATCATATAGCGTTCCTTCTGAGTGTGGGGCCAGCCGCGGCTGTTGGCTCTTCATTTGACGAGCGATAAGGTCAGTGCACACAAGGAACAAGCGCTGATCTAACAGGCTTTTCTTATTTGCCCTCCTTGTGTTGCCCCGGAGCTCAATAAGATCTCCCCCTGTCTCTCCACACAGGTGTGTTCTTATCATTTTCAAGTTATTAGAGTGTGCTAGTGGAACCACATACAGTATATGGACTACTGTCCACATTCCAGCACGGATTCAGAATGAATAAATCCCTCTTCTGCTCCCAAGTCCGTCACCGTTTTAAGTCTCACCACCATTCCTCTTCCAATGGAAACGGTTTCATGCCTGTATAAGTTGCAAGGTGTGATAGTGAAACACGGTAATGGCATGAGGTTACTTTGCTGGGTTGATGAACTTTTCATCATTTGTTTTTCTTTCTTTGCTTTTGAATCATGAGTGTGAGCAGGAGCCGTCCCACAGCAGACTGAGCAGGAAATGCGTCATGGTCATAAATGCAACCAGATGTCAGTGGGGGGGGCGGGGTGGTGGGGATTCTCACAACGGAACATGCTCGTCAAAGGAAATTTTATTTTTTTTTCAAAGAGAGAGAATTATCAAAGAGATCTCTTGTTTCGCTGGTGATTGATCGCCCGGCGGGAGGCTGAGAATGGCCTCTGCGATCGCTCCGACGGAGAGCGAGAGCGCTGCGGGCCCGTTGCCTTGGTAACCACCGCTGGGGGGGGGGCGGATGAGCGAGAGAGCGCGCGCGCACACACACGCGCCGCGCTCCGGCAGACCTCCGATGGGCAATGCTGCGCCTGACGTGCTTTCTGAATTATTTATCGTTTTAATTTGCAGCCACATCAGGTGGATTGTGCTCCTTGCAGGTTTAAGTGAAGAGCGGGAGGCGGATTTGGTGGTTGTTCATTTTTTTTAAAGCTGTTTTTACTGCTGCTGCTGCTGCTGCTGCTGCTGCTGCTGCTGCTGTTGGCCGCGGCCGCATGTGTCTGTTTCCATTCCGCGCTTCGCCCAGGTAGATGCAGGGACAGAAAGGGGAATTTCTGTAATGAGGAACAACAGAGAGAGCAGGAGGAGGGGATGAGAACAGTGCTGTTTTCTCTTTCTCCTTCCCTCTCTCTCTCTGCGCGGGGACTCTCCGTTGCGCCTGGAGTCGGGAGCTGGGGGAGGGCGGCGTGGGCACCAGCCCTGGCAGAGGCGTTGCACTCTCGCTGCGGCAGGGCTTGCGAAGTCCAGTAGCCTTGAGATGCACTTGCCTCTTCGCCCTCGGGCACCCCACGCCCGCTCCTGCACCCCCAGGAGCAGCCAGCTCTGCCCAGGCTGCAGCTCCCCAGCTGACACGCGCTGCCCCCTCGTAGGCTGTCTCGTTTATCCTCTCCTTTAAACGGAGGGAGAGCTCTCTCCAGTCCAGCCACCAGCGGGGCCTGCAGATCTTTCTCTTGTGTTTCTAGCTGCGCCCCACGATTTGTCCTCCATTCCTCCCGGTGTCACATGAAAGTAGTTTTGGCGGGGCTGGGGATGGGATGGGGTGGGGTGGGGAACGGGGTTTCGATTTCCGAGCTCGGACTCGGCGGTTCTCAGCTGATGGGAGGCGATGTCACCTCAAGCTCGCAGGCGGTCCAGCGGGTCTCAGGTGTCGGTGCTGCACAGGGGGTCTTTCGTGTTCCTGATGACTCCGGTTCACCCGGGGGACACGGGCCAATCCTGCACTAACATGTGGGGGATGTCAGTCATTGTCAGTGCAAAGACATCCGTATACGCATCCCACAAATTAAATTTGATGCCAAATAAGAAAGGTCAATAACATTTTTTGTTTTCATGCTTTATGCTTTATGCTTTATGCTTTATGCATGGTATTTAGCTATGCTGCATCACAGCTCTTGCGTCCTGCATGTGATTCTGGGCTGGGGCGCCAGACACATGCTGGCTGGGTTAATTGGCGTCTCCGAACTGTCTCCCCCTGCTTCTGGGAAGAGCCTCGGTTTCTGTTAACGCTTGGATGAGCGAATGTTGTGCGCTGTGCTAGATTTGGACCGCTCAGCTCTTGCATTTCTCCAGTGACGTTCAGAAAAAGTAACACACATTTTTTCTCCGGAGTAAAACACCTTTCGAAAATCCACCACCTCCCCACCCACCCCGTGTCCCCACTGAAGCTCCTCGTTGGGGACATGGTGCAACGACCTCTTCTCGTAAAACCAGCCTTGCTGGGATACGGCTCGCGGGGGAAAAAAAAGTTGCAGGCCGTCGTTAAAGCCACACTTGAAGGTCGTCAAGACGTTTGTCTGGCTTGAGAGCTAATGGCAGCGGTAACATCCTTGGCGTCTTTCAGATTTCTTCCACATTAGTGCATCAGATTGCCGCTGCTTCCTTTTTCCTGCAGCGCATTACAGCGCCGCGTCTTTTATACTCTTTTATAACCAGATGAATTGATTGGGCGCGGAATACAGGACGGCACCTGTGATTGCTTTCAGGCGGACAAAACAAAAAAAGCAGTCGGTCGCGAAGGCGGATTCTGTCCCGCCTCTCTGTCTTGCTCTGAGGGCCTCCGTGCAGACTGTCTCCTCCGCGGAGCGTCGCAGGGCTTCTGATGGGGGAGTTTGTTCCCGTTCCCGGTTCCCTGCCCTGCTCAGGTGCCGTCAGGAGGCCAGGCGGGCCGCGAAGGCACAGGGGCAGGGGTGGCGCTGTGGTAGGCCAGGCTAGGGCGTAGCAAACAGGGAGCTCTGCGGAGGAGTCACAGGAACATCTGGCTGTTCCGCTTCTCCACCAAAATATTAGGAGCCCCCCCACAGAATGACACGAGCTGGTCCACTGTGTGCAGCAGTAACATCTTGAGCAGCACGTGGTGTGCGTGCCACTAGGTTGTGCATCGGAAGGTCTCGCGTGCAAATCGGACTGTGGGCAGCACACTCCAACGGACACCATGGACACCTGACAGAGGCTGATAACATCTCTGTGAGCTTGGGAACACGTTCCACATAGTCCCACTTGTGCAAACTCTATACCTCGCGTGGCAACAGCTTTCACAGTACAGTCATTCAGGTAGGCCAGGTGAACTTTTTAATACCCCGTACTGCGCAAACAGCTGTCTGCTTTTCCGTCTTGCCCGTAGATGTGTCCAGACCTCCTGTTCTGAAAAGATAAAGGAGCCATGCTGAAAGATAGGGGCATGGCCCGGCCAGGCTCAGTGTCGGGATGCAGACGGAGCAGGGAGTTCCACCTGGCCCCAGCCCTACGCGCTATCAGTGACGAAACACAATCCACATGATCCCGCTCTCCTCACAGCAGCTCGGGCATCAGCTGCAGCTCACAGGGCTGCTGGCCTCGGCTGAGCGCTCCTGCGGTCTCAGGAAACAGACGGGGTTTGGGAAGAGGCTCTGGGACCTGGAGAGAGGCACTGCAAAGAAAGTAAGAAGGGAAGCGCTAGTGAGCAGTGCTCTGCTGACTGACTGATGAGCCGAGAATGTGCAGAAATAACCACAGAGTATGGAGGAGCAGACGCTTCTGTTACAGAGGCAGTGCTGGCTTGCAGTGTAGCTGTCGTCCCCAAATTTGCGCCAAGGAAGGTGTTTTTAGCTGGCATAAAAGCCTTGTCTTTCACAGCTTTTTCAAATAAATCACTTTATTTTCATACTTGAAGTAAGTTCTGTTTTGAAGTTTCTGAAAAGAGGAAACGGACGCAGCACTAGAGATTGGGCCTGTTGAAAACCGAGGCTGAGATTAAAGACTTCTTTTTTTCTGTTTCTTCCTTATTTTTTTCTTATTCTCTGCAGTGGTGGGAGCCCGTGCCGTTCAGTGAAGGATTCAGTTGCTTTCATTTCTCCCATAGCAAGTCACCATTTCTTTCATTCTGGGGAGAGATCCGTCGCTAACATTGAAATTAATGCACGCACTAGTTGCAACTATGGGCTGTGCAGTCTGCTGGCTGTCAATATTGTCATTGCACTAATGGAACCCCCAAGATCAATGGGGCTGCCTGTTCTGCGAAGCGCGTGTGCTGGCTATCCCATGCGATTGATTTTAGTTTCAAATCTCGACTGACGTGACCTCAGAGTCACCTTTCAGAGCAAAGGTGTCTGTAGAACCACTGTTCCATTCCAGTTATTTAGAATATATTAAAATTGATTCTTTTCGTCCACCCAAACACACGTGCAGATCACTTTAAATAAAAAATGATAAAAAAAGATCAAGTTAAATCAAAGAGAGGCATATCACCAAGCATGAAACCGAACAGACACAAACCATCCCAGTGTCTGATACTTATACCTGGGGGTGGGTGTTGAGGTCTTGAGCTGTGGAAATAAATGAGGCAGCCCTACAGATTTTGGTGGTACTGCTTTTCCTTGTGGACCCTGTGTGGTTGAAGAACAAGCTCTCCTGGACCGAGTCCAAGAAATCTGGGACGTTGGTTTTATATGTGCATGCCTGATTGTAAAAAAAACGCCTGAACAACGAGCTTTGCGGGTTGG
This sequence comes from Lepisosteus oculatus, assembly GCF_040954835.1. Lineage (NCBI taxonomy): Eukaryota > Metazoa > Chordata > Actinopteri > Semionotiformes > Lepisosteidae > Lepisosteus > Lepisosteus oculatus. The sequence goes on along the minus strand of NC_090720.1, from coordinate 1,324,365 downwards.
TGGTGCGCAAAACAGACATATATTGTGGTAGAAGGTAAAAAAAAAGGAAAATCGATAAGGTGCTGGTGGGGGAGTGCAGTGCGTGGTGCGTGCGAGATAAAGGTGGCGAGCTGTCCATCACACGTCAGCGCCACAGACCCCATGGTGGCAGCGATGGGTGTCCGCAATTAGATTAGCACAGCCGATCAGGGATAGATGAAGAGCTGTGCGATTGACCTCTCCCTGACTGATTACACAGCAGCCCTCCCTGTGTGCGGTGTGGTACTCTGTTATATGCATTTTTTTAAAAACTCCCATTCTTCTGCACCTCGTTAGGTCAGGCTGTGTCCCGGGGGGTTTGGAACCCAGTCGGCTATCATTCCTCCTCCGAAAGTTCTCTCCTGGTGCTTCAGGGGTTCTTCTGCCCTATCTGGTGATAATTGGGCAATGCAGCTACACAGTGGAGTCATAAAATATGGATTTGCAAAAAAAAAAAAGGAGAGAGGAGAAAAGCCGTTGATAGCCCTAAAACTCTCCGCTGCAGATGGAATTTGGAAGTTCAGGTTATTAATAGAAGCAGTGATTGTGCTGTGCATGATTTTGTCGTCTTGAAATGAATCTTTGTTTTTGTATGTGCCCTCCTGTCTGTATTTACTAGTAACAGTAGTTTCCTGTTTTGTTCTGTTTCACATTTTGTTTATTCATCTTCTTGTAAAAAAAAAAAAGCATTGTGGTTAAATGCTTTTAAATTAAATGTCTTTGGAAGTTGAGGGTACATTGAAGCCTGGGGTTTCTTAAGAGGAAGTTGCCATCGCAATGTAGCTATTTAAACAGAATGTTTTAATGAAGAAATTAGGGTGGGAAGTCTTCCTGTTTCACTCGAGGTAGTTAACTTGCAGAGATGATCCTTTGGAAATCAGCCCAACACCTAAACAACCTGCAACCTCCTGCTGAGAAGCAACGTTAGCACTGTGTAAGATTAAGACTATAAACACATACGCATGTATATTTATGTGTACATATCTGCATTTTAGGCAGTTTTTTTTATATGATATATGTTGATAATGACTGTTTCTGCATGTGTGCTACGTTTATGTCTATGATTTTTGTCGGATCAATTTGCGGAGACGTCGTGGTAGAAATGTAAAAAAATCTTTGCCGCGATAACAGAAAAACACAAGACTTCATCATATATTCTTAAAGTGTGATATTACTAAATAGCATTAGTGGAGTCCTTTTCGAACCCACAGCCTTCCCATTGTAGGCCAAGAGCCTTCAGCACTATGAGGTTTCCTGCTAGGCAATGGCTATAAACAAACTGAGGGTCAGCACGCACAGGATAACGGGAGTAAGTTTTTTAATTAAATAAAACAACCCGTCTGTGCTTCTCCTGCTGCACGTGGTGGTCAGAAAAAGAAAGAAATTAATTAATTAATAAATGCCACGCCATTATTCCATTTGTCAGCAGACAGCTCGTTAAGGGGCTGCGTCGTGTGGAGTCCTGTTGGCATTTGAACGCATGCAGGAATATGTTAATGGAACAGTGGAAACCTGCTGCATGCTGTTTGGTTGCTTTTTTGACAGCTTTTTTATTTTTTTATGTGCATGCTTCTTGAATGTGTAAGCGTTTTTTTGCATTGCACCTTGGCAGAGATATCGGGCTTTTGGCTCGGATTCTGGCCTCCTCTTTGCAGGCATCGTTATTTTACCGTGCATCTAGACTGCGCTGGATAATTGGTGGATGAAAGTGGGGCGGGATGAAAATCTCTTCTATTAGAAATATCCAGGGCTGAGCCCAGCAGTTGTCAATGGCAAAACATAATCTGTGAAGTTGTGTTTTTCCTTTAGTTTTCCACTGATCTTGGAGTGTTACTTGTTTCAGGAAAAATTGAATTCAGGACTGTTCCGCATATTTAAGGAGCTCTGTGGACCTGCCCCAGGTGTCAGATAGATGATTAACAGACCTCAGTTGCTCCTCCAGTGCTACTATTGTATTCCAGGTATGGTCATGACATACTGTTGCTTACATGTCAGTGCACTATACACCCCTTCCTCTTCATTTTTCCTACTTTAGCCTACTTTTTCCTTTTCTTTAGCCTTTCCACGTGTGACTTCGGAGGCTTTCTCAACACTTCTAGGGCGCTCTCACGGGCCCCAAAACTTCTCAGACCTCCTCCAGGGCTCAATTCAGAATTCACTCTGGCATGTTTTCCTCTGTGTTACTTCATCACATCTTCTTAATGAGCACTGCCTTCGGTAACTGTAAAGGTGCGTGTGCTGTGTTCAATCATGTTATATTCATTTTCATGACAGAAATCTGTGCAGTGCTGTATTTGTTTTCTGTTATGGACTTCTGTTATTGGGTGTTTTTTTGTCTAGATATGCACGGTACAGTACAGTATATTAGGTATCCCCTTGTTATATATATGGTGTAAGAGAGCTTTTTCCCAGTATCCGTGCTGTTCTGCGGACGGTTCAGGAATGTATCCCCCAGGATTGTGGAGGACTGGGTGTACCTCAGCAGTGCTCCTTTTGGTAGTATGTTTGTTGTATCTACGGTTGTATCTAAGGGGCTCGTTGGCTCAGGCGGTTTGAGCTGGGATGCTTCAAGGCGGAGAACAGGGCGCGTGAGAAGAGAGACAAGAGTACCCCTCTTCCAAACTTGAACTGCTGATGGGGGCCTGACTTCCACGGCACGCTCACTGGCCAAAGTGTTGAGGACATGCCGTCCACCAGGAGACCTGTCGGGCCTCCGCGTTTGACCACAGCCTGGGTGGGCACTGCTCCAGCCTGCGAGATGACTGCAGCTCAGTCCCATCCCATGTGGGAAGCCGGAGCACTTTGAAGTCCAAGCCGAGACGCGCTGCAGCCGTGTGTGGTATTATCCAGCTGCTGTCGAGTGGACGGAGCGAGCTGTGTGAGGTGATGACAGCAGCCCTCCCTCTGCTTCTCGGGACAGCCATGCCCTCTGAGAGAGAGATGCGTTTGACTCGGGGTTGCCTGTATTTTAGCCAGCGGGTGGAAGTATATCCGCAAGTTGTTGTTTTATGTACATTGACTCCTGTGATCCGTGTTGCAAAGCGTGGCGCCGCAAGATGTCCGGGGGAAGACGAGAGCCAGTGTGAGCCGGGGGTCTTGCAGTAGAAAGAAAGCTGCAGATAACAGCGCTGGTGTCTAAATTCAGAGTCTTGAGCTTTGGAGGTCAAAAAAAAAAAACAGGAGATGATCCGGCACAGGTAGGGAATTGCTGGCTAAGAGGATTATGAACAGTTAGCGTTAAGCTGATGGACTGTGCAGGTATTACAGCTGATCCATACAGACAAGCGCACCGCAACAGGGGCAGGGAGGGAGCCGGGGAGAAATGCTGCACTAATGAGGGGAAGAGGGCTGTCAGTCCTGAGGGTGGTTTGAAGGGTTGGGGGGGGGGGGGGAATAATTATGGAGGACTGAACTGTGCCAGCCAGCCAGTCAAGCCTAGTCTGCGAGGGGGAGTAATTGACACTCACGCTCTGCACATTTGCCCCCCAGCACAGGGAGGGACTCTTAAATTAGAGGGGTCACCGCCGCCAAGGACAACCGGCGCCTGGCAGCCGACCCCCCCCCCCGGTGGTTGGTGTCAGTCGGGCCATCATCTGGTCGAGGTAACAGATGATCTGGCGGGGGTCGTTCCTCTTGGTGCATGATGCCTGTGCAGGTGGGTAGAGGTGAGGCAGGCAGGGAGGTGGAGACCCAGGTAGATGGATAAAGACCATCAGGGCGATGACAGACGAGGGGGAGGGGGCGATGCATCCAGCTCCCCCGTTTGTTTTCTTTAATAGCCGATTGATCCAAGCACCTCATCCGGCCCCCTCTTGAAAGAAGCCAGGGCCATCGGCTTCAACAATGTGGCGGAGCAGCTTGTTCCACGCTCCCACCGCCCTTTGCGTAAAGAAGTGCCTCCCGTTCTCGGTTTTAAATACACATCCCCGTAAAGTGAGATGAATTGTAGTGTTACGTTGGCCTGGAGTTGAACAGCTATGCTCACCGCTGTAACAGTTATGCTGACTCAAGTTAGATGGATGGAGATAAACAGGTAGGTCAATGTTTAAGTCAATCAGTCAGTCGATAAGATACTCTAGCAGTTCTGGGATAGACTGCTGGTATGATTGTGTGATTTTTCTGCACCCGTCTAGTCCGTTTTTTATTTTTATGAGCCGGCACAGGTTTAGTCAGCAGGAATTACAGTTGTTTGCTCTGGCAGTGAATTAATTTCAATTATAATTATTACCCTTATGGAAAGTGATTAAGTGCCTTTTTTTCTTTGGAGTCTCTTTAATCACCTGATGATTGGCAGTTCATCTACCTGCCAAATAGGATTGGTTTGTGCTGCATTCCTTCCATCCCTGGCATGCCTGCCGATAGCTGGGGTTATTAGTGTCCTTGGTTCACTTTGGATGTGTTTCCTAACTGTGCAAATTTACAACAGTTGGTGCCAGCCACAATTATCAGGCTCAGTGATTTATTTTTTTGGCCGTTTTGTTTTGGGCTTTCTGGAGTATCGCTTTTCAAGATCGGTCTGTTCTCACTGGCTGTGAAGAAGAGAAGAAGAACAAAAAAAAAAGGAATCTTATGACCCCCACCTGCTAGGTTTGTTTGGCGGCGTTTTCTTTTGTGTCGTTTCTGCTGCGAGGAGAGTATAATAGCGCCTGCCGAGAGAGGCGACTTGGTGCCTGGCGAAAACAAACAAACAAACAAACAAACCCAACTCCCACGGGCTGACGTGCTGAGGAATGCCCACACACCTGCAGGCGTGCCTGTGCTGTCGGCACGCCATCGGAAGCAGGGCAGCGTGGGAGCTCCTGTTCGCAGGGGCGCGCCCCTCCGTACACAGGTGCTCGGCCGTGCCAGCCCTGCCTGCCGGCTTCCCCTCTGCCTCGGCTCGGGGGCGGCGGGCCAGTGCCGGAGGGAGCCAGGCTAGGATCGCCCCCGCAAGGAAAAGCACGCTTTGCTGCCGTTTCGTACTTCCCTGAGCAGAATCTGCACATGTACCGCCTCACGCGTGCTCTCTGGCGGCTACCAAATACTAATTGAGCACCGCAAGGTATGCAGTACTCTTAAATCACCAGAGGACAGGTCTGCCGGGATAAGTTGACAATGCACAGAAGCATAATTTGGAGTGCTTTTAAGGCCTTTTGGATGGAGTTTTAATCATAGAAGTGGTTATCTATCATTGCAAGTAGCATATTAACAATGTATGATGTGTTTCTCTGTGGTTGTTGAATTTATATGTATTATGAAGGTGAAAACATGTGCAGATACTTTACTGGAAAGGCTTTGATTAGATGTAGGTTTACAAACAGCATTGTGAACGCCCCTGCAGGAAAGGAAATGAAAGGTGTTTTGTAGCGGGACCCAGATTTAGCACATATCTCTCAACTTACTGTGGGAGAGCAGTGCCTTGTTTCTTGTTTGCCTTGCGCTGACTGACTTCAAAACCGTGTTGTACTAATCCAGGGATCTTACCTAAATTAGAGCTTGATAGTACACAGTGTCTGGCAGAAGCAGCCCCGTACTGTAGTGTGATGGTGTCAGAAGTTCTAAGAAAAATAGTGCCTTGCTTTTCCTCGGTTCTCGTTTTTTAAAGTGTTTTAGGTTTCACTCAGATAACGATGGAGGGTGATTCCCAGCCCTCTGCGCTGTTTTGCGTGTGCACTGCAGCTGCAGTCCTGTCGGTTTGATTGCTGTGGTTCCTGCACGGTTCCTGTCCTGTCCTGCCCGGCCTGGCCTGGCCCGGCCCGTGCCATGAGTATTGCAGCAGTATGTAATGGAAACAGCCTACACATTTGTCAGGGGGCCTACGGTTTTGGAAAAGCGTGCGAGTCAGACCTCCAATAAAAACAAGACTCTGTGGTCTGGTGCTCAGACTAAACATCTGTTTGGATAACATCCTGATTGTGTTTTGGGAGAGTCGTCCCTGCCTGTTCAGAGAGAAGAGATACTGAGACGGGACCTTCTCGCAGAGAGCCCAGGGGAGGTCCCACCAGGACCTGGAATGGGGGCTGAGCGCTGTCGAAACAGAGTCGGAGCAGCTCATCGGAGGCATGGATGTTTCCTCTTTCCCTGCGGCAGACCGCATCATCATGGGAAAAAATTCCATGTATTTTTCTCTCTGCCCGTGTGCTTCTTTGTAGAAGATGGCACTGTCCTCGCAGAAGCCGACTATGAGGTTTGCCCTAGTTGACCATGAAGTCCCATGTTGTGCCTTTTGGTTTTGATGCAAGGGGCTATGTTGTCAAGTGTTTGAGGAGAATAGTGTTTCACCCGGAGCATCTCAGTTCAGGTGCTGGGCCCGGCCTTGCTGTTTTTAAACCGCTGTGAATTTGGGTTTTCTGATGAGGCGTGTTGCTGAAAACTCTGAAGCAGCAGCAGTTCAAGCACAGTTAATTTTCTAGCCTCTGTTATGTTGGGTAAAAGGGTGTATAAAATAAAGTAATGACTAGCGCTGCTGTGCTCTTTTATATGCTGCAGTATACAGTGACCAGCTCGGGCCGTTTGAAAGTCACTTCTAACTGTGGGCTGTCCACCAGTTTCACAAGTACAGCACCTTAGCAAACACCACATTCAGAAATCGCAAAATTACTGGTTCGGTATGCTGGGCTTTCATACTGCTGCACAGGTCTTCTTTACAGGAGCTTCCGAAGAGCTTCTCCGACTGCAGGACAGATATACTTGTGGGAGCATTTTTACCTGTTGCCTAGTCATCTGTGCTCTGCTTGCTCGATAGAGAAAGCGTGTAGGGCCGTGATCACAGAGCCTGTGATGTGAAAAGAGATTTTAACAGTCCGGTCCAGCTGCAGATGGACTTTCCAGGTCCTGAACTCTTCCCTTCCTGAGTGTACTCTCACTGCCCTCTGTACAAATTTAGCTGCGGACTCTGTCTTGCTGTGTTGCCTTCACTTGCTTCAGTGCTGGATACTTGGGGCTTGTTTTGCATTTTGCTTTTAACTTGTCTGTAGGAGTCTGAGAAGTGCACATGTCCTCCACATTCAGTAAATACAAGCAAGGAAACATGCAGGGGTCCCAAACATCTGTTCCCTGTCGGGGTCATGTCCAGGCCTCAGCTATGACCCCTCCTCCCCTCGTGCCCCTCCGCCTCCTCGCTGTCTGCTGTCCAAGGTATATTCCCAGACCCCCTGCGCAGCCATTTCCTGCAAAGGCACAGCGGTGGCCCGGAGGCGAAGTGCATGAGCTTCCATTTCCTGTCACCTGACTGCTCGTATCCCAGAACCCCAGAACCCGCAGTGTCGCCACGGCGGCCGGACATCTGGGGTCCTGGAATCCACCCAGATTCCTTCCCACGGGCCTTTGTTGTGAGGAAATGACAGAAGCCACCCCACACTATTGGGAAGATGGTAAATTCCATACCCTGAGGAATTTAATATAAACTAACTGCAACGCTGCGGTGTTGTTTTTAAATATTTCTGAAGATGTTCACTGAAGGTTGTAACCCTTCAATGGCTATGTGAGGGAACAGGGTACTGTGTTTTTACTGATTTTTCCTGATCGTTTTTTTTTTTTGATCCAGTATTAATTGGATTTCAGTGCGTGCCTTCCAACTGGCAGATCAGTGCGGCTCAGTTCTGCTCCAGCGCTTCGTGACCCCAGCGTGACCTTTGCGTGCCTCCCAGTTTAGCTGCGTGCTGCTCCGTGTGGGTCCCCTGGGTGCCAGCTATTTTCCTTCTTGTCGTTTCTGACGCTGGGAATGGCTGCGCGGCGCAGAGTGTTGACAGACGTTGAGAATGGGAGAGTGGAGATGCACTCAGAGGAGAGGGAGAAGGAGGTTTGCTTTGCTCATCAGTTATTTAATTGACCGACTGTGCTCTGCCTTCTTCAGTGCAGATTTGTTTTAAAAGATAAAACCGTCAGGTGTTCAACGCTTAGCTTCTTCGATGTTGAAGCGGTGCTGAAAGCTTGTGCTTGCACTCATTACACGCAAGAACAAATGAGCTCCACATTTCCGTGTCTAGAAGTATTCAGTAATGTTGTCTAAATGTGTTAATTAAAACAATAGGCACTGAGTCTGGGGAGAGTGCAGCTCTGCATTCCGACAAGCACAGACTTTCAAAGCTTTTCACTTCAGTGCAACAATTGCTCCACTTTTTGGATTGCCGAACGAAAATCCCCGATGTGTTTTTTTTTCTTGAAGAGGTAACTTTAACTTCTCGATCTCCCCAATATTTCTATCTGCTGCTAGGTTTGCGTTTTTAAGTGTTTTCGGTCACTTTAAGAAAATTCAGCTGTAGAGGGGAGCACTTTGGAAGTGGCCCAGTCAACAAGCAGGTCCAATGTGCACCTTGACCACTGTCCAGCTGGGGCTGAATGAACACTCAAGCCTTGTGTGTTACCAGTGCGAGCCACAAGCCGAACTCCCACACTGGGGTGTTGTCATTGGAGCACAGAAGGTACACAGAGTGTTTTCTTACATGAATCTGTAGGGTTTTTTTTCTGGCGAACCACTTTTTAGTCATTTAAAATTTCCCAAAAAACCGTTGAGTGCATCAGACATGTGAGTGCAGCACGAGACCAGTAACAGTGAGACATTGCATCCCCTGAGACTGGGGTGGGGATTTGTGGTGGTGCAGACTGTAGCCATGGTTCCAAAACTTTAGTTGCTCCACTCTTTCTGAACGAAACTCTGGATTTACCAGATCTTACAGTCCCCCAGGAGGGGGGGAAAATAAATTAGTGCAGTGCTTAATTTTTGAGTGAGCTGTTTATTCTGAAAGCAGTGAGCCAATGAAACATCAATGAAAACGCTGGCGTCTTCTAATCCGCGCTCCTGTGGTACAACAGAGACCTTGCAGTAAAAAGATACTGACATACTGCTTCACCTGCAAATTCTGCATCTCCCTTTTTGTGGCAGGCGGCCAAGAGAAAAAAAAAAGTTTTGTTGCTGGTTGAAAATAAGATGTTTTCCTTAGTTTTGTGTATATATATGAGTCCCAAACCAAAAAAATAAAGGTTGTTGAAGTGTGTTTTGCAGAGGCTTACCGTTAACGCCTACCTTGTGCGCACACACACACACACGGGCCATTTGAGCACCTTTGGGCGAGTGGAGCGCACACGACGGCCGAGTGCACGGCTCCAGCTCCTTCCACAGTCTGCCTCTGCTGAGGCCGTCCTCTGGATATTGTTTTTTTTTTCCAGGAAGCGCAGATTTTCCCCCAGCGCCAGCCGGATGACAGGCAGGAGCGCTATCGATCTGTCAGTGGGGGAGTCGCGCTGCGTGTGCGTGCCGCGGAGCTGTCGGGGGGGGGGGGCGGCGGCAGCGGCGGCGGCGAGGAAGGGGGGGGAGAGCTGCTAGGCCAGGGGCCGTCTCTCTCCACTCCCCAATCAACTCCCCCTCCGTCCCTCTCCCTCTCCCTCCCTCGCCTCCTCCACAGTGTGCAGTCTGCTGTTGTTGATGAAAACTGTCAGCGCGGAGCAAGGCGGCTCAGGGTCAGGGAAACAGCTGACCTTAAGGATGCAGTTGCTCCCCCTCCCCTCTCATCCACACACGTCCCCAGCCCACAGCTCTCTTTATTTTTGGGAGGACTGCCTGCCAGTTACAGCTGATTGTAACACAAAGAGACAGAAAAGGTTTTGGGACATGTTTTAGCATACTTTCTTTTTTTCCCTACATGAAAATATATTTATGCGTGTCTCGATTTGGGTGAATAAAGAAAAGGCTGACGTATGTACGTGCGGACGTAGGGCCCTTTGTTTGAACAGGCTTACCGTCTCAAAGCGAGAGGGAAGAATGACGAAGACCTTGTATGCTTGCGCAACTGAGTGCTCTGATGACCGCTGACGGTGATGAATTTGGATTATGACACTGCTGATTGGTAATGAGCTGTGCCCTTCTCTCCAGCTCGTGGCGCTGAAGAAGCGAACCTCCATCCTATTGCAATCCATAAAAAGCATAAGGTCTCCTGAACTGCAGTTGAACCTTCGTTAGACCCTTTATATTTAGCAATAACATCATATTATCCCTGGTAATAGTGATGCATGTGGCCAGTGGGTATATGATGATCTTAATATTCATGCTGCGTAAGATGACATAATGGACAAGACAATGCAACGCGCCCCTCTGATGATTCAGCCCAGTGGCCATGTTTTAATGTAGGTGGTTTATTGTATTTGTGAGGCTGTTAGATGAGGTTACCCTCTGGAATCGCAGAGCTCTCTCCTGCTGTGGAGCTGTGGTGGTACGGGACATAACTCTTAGGGTACAGGTACCCGCGATATGAATGGGGTGTGAGTAGGAATGGAAGAAGTTTCTTTAAGGCGGGGTTGTGTTGGAGGACAGGTCTCGGTTGTTGTGTGTTTTCCCTAGTGCACCATCATGCGACAGTGATTTCGGGGTTACACCTGCACTCTTCCGTGATTGTTTTCCTGTCCAGAAGTGGTTATTCTGTTGTTGGCTACAGCACGAACGCCTGCCACCAGGCCCCAGAGGTGGAACAAAGGCATGTGCTGCTACCGAGCTAACTCCTGCGCCTTGTCTGGAGTGATTCACTGTCGTCCACGTTTTAAATGTAGGCCTGCAAGAGGCGAAGCAGAGTTTCCTAAGGGGGGGGGTAATTAATTGTTCCTGCCTGGGGAGGGAAAAACCAGACAGAAGAAATAGGAGCGGTCATTCAGTGCAGAAGACCTAATAGGACCCTTTTCCACGCAGCGAGTCAGTGACGCCCAACATAGCATGGAAAACCTGCTCCTTTCTGCATATTTTGCTTGGCAGACTTCAGAGGTGGCGTCATATTTGTACTGTAGGACAGTGGTTGACTTCAAGTAAAGTACCTTGGTTTTAAAAGGAGAAGACTTTCCACATTCCCTTCGTGCAGGTACTCCGTGACTGCGCTCGTGCGGTTTCACCTCCTCCCTCAACAGGCTGCTGTAGGTAGTGCTTTCTGTGCCGGGTGGTAGGTAGGGAGGGAGGGGACACGAGTCTTGTGTATTTGTCTCTTTTGCTTTTTATTTGTTTCATTTCCAGCACAGTTTTAAGAATATTGCATAATGCAGGGAATGTGCTGTCAGGCCTTCAAACTCCAGTCTCTCGGAAACGGCTCAGACTTTTCATGGCTCTGATTTTTACAGTTCGTTCATTTCTCCGTCTCGGCCACCCAGCCCGAAGAAGACTCTTTCCCTTCGTGATGCTGACAGGACGGGCCGTCTCCCTGAGCGCTCGGCGCTCGGCGTTCCGGCTGAGTGGCGGCGGCAAGGGCTGCAGGAGCGGAGCAGTGTGACTGGTCCCTGGGCTCCCGATTCCCCCCGGGGGCACCCCCCCCCCTCCCTCCCTCCGCCTCCACTTCAGCCCCCCGTCCAGGTCCGCCTTGAGCCGAGGCCAGGAGGCCAGGGGGCCTCGCTCCGACAGGCACCAGCCAAGCCGCTCAACCGTGAGGCGCTGGCTTAAAGGAGCAGGCACAGCGCGCAACACTGCGTTTGCATTCATTCATCCCTCCCATGTCAGAGGCGGTTAGGAACATAGGGGCGTCGCAAAGGTTGCGGGCGGGGAGGGGGCGGCTCGTCCCATCTCGCTTGCTTTGGAGGCAGGTCGCTAATTGATCCAAGAATCTCGCCCAGCTGTTTCTCGGAGGACCTCGGGGGATCGGCTTCGGCAGCCTGGCTGGGGGGCTCAGGACCCCCAGGTCTCTCTGTGTGAGGAAGTGCCTCCCGTTTTCAATCCTAGGTGAACGCCCTCTTCATTTCACTGTCGGTCCTGAAAGCAACCTTCTCGGCTGTCTTAGCCAGTGACTTTCAGTGTAGAAAATGCTTGGTGTAACATCGCATTATAGTCCCCTCTGTTCAGGAAACGATGGTATACTGTATACTGTATTGTTTGTACAGTATGTATAATATCACTGCTGCTTAACTTGGCCTTTCAAGGGTCACAGTCTGGTAAATTACTTAACACAACCAGTTGTTTAATTCATTATTAATATACACTAAGTGAGTAGACTGGAATTGTTGCATTTAATTGAACAACTAATTGTATTGCTTAATTAAAAGCTCAAGATGAAGCAACACATGGCAGAGCAGGACTGAGCACCGCCCTGAACAGTATACAAATAGATGTAGGTTTGTAGGAAGTGTAATTTGTGAATTATCCACCTAGTTATTTCATAGGTGAGGAAGAATTTAACGTTTCAACATGGTCTGAAGCACAAACCAGAGGGCCGAAGAGGAAACTTGTGTGGGCATACGTTCCAAATCAAGAACAAGAGCCATTTCTTTACACGATGAGTTGTGGGAGTGGGGAACAAGCTGCCCAGCCATGTTGCTGATGCCGATATCCCAGCTGGGTGAGATCCTGGGGTCACTTGCCTCCCTGGCGTCTGTGGCCTTCCTCGCGGTCTTCCGTCCCCCTCCGCCCCTGCGCGCGCGCGTCTCTCGTGAGGCCGTGGTCGCCCCCGCGGCGCGGCTGTGCCGAGGTCCTTCCTGCCCTTTCCCCGCGGACATCGTGCCCGTCTCCGACGCGCCGACCCCCGAGTGCTTACGAAATGCTGGGGGCGTGGGACACCGAAACATAACCGCAACACCCAGAGCAGAGCGATCAAAACCGGCTGCTTGCAATACAGAGGGGATCGGTGAGAACTCCTGCCCTGAAGTCGGCTGGTTGTTTTTTAACCCCGTGACGATGGCTGTTTGTCCCTCTTTGCGCGCAAATTGTGCAACTTTTTTCATTGCAGATAGAGAAAGACAGATACGGAAATATAAAGGAGTGGAGTTTCTTTAATCCAGTCACAAACCCCCCCCCCCACCCCCCACAAGCACACACACACGCACACACACACACACACACACACACACCCCGCTAACCCCTCCACCCCTCTGGAGTGTGGAGGCGGCTGCAGGGCGTGACCGGCCCCGCCGAGCTGCAGTGCCCCCGGGGGACAGAGCGGCCAGGGCGGCTCGCTAATTGAAACGTGTCGGCGGCTCATTGACGTCTCGGCTCCGGTTTCAGGGCAATTTCAAACCGCAAAGCTGATTGCTGGTTTCACATCACACAGGAAAAAAAAAAATCAATAGGAGCCGGGAGATCAGGGATTTCTTCTTTCTACAGTGAATTTAACCCCTTGCAGAAGAGAGCGAAATCCTGCGGTTGGAGTAGTTAGGGGGAAGATAAGCAGGTACTTTCGTCCTACTTAATGGGTGTGACTAGAAAAGAAGCTTTGTTGACTGGAGCTCAGATATATGCTGAATGAGGAAGCCGCAGCTCACGGGAGATGCAGGATGTGAGTCTCCTGTTATCCGTGCGTGTCTTCGGTTTGTAGAACCGGCGTGTGTTTTATCCTGACGCTCTTTCTGTTCATTGTGTACTGCACTAACTGCTAAGCCAGCGTCTTGTGAACTGGCCCAGTGCACAGACGGGATGGGTTAACCACAAGCGTCACTAATTGCAATTAAAGAGTAATTAATTCCCCCACCTCCGCCACTGCCCGGGGCACTTGTGTTCCTCGCTGCCTGTTCTGGGTCTTTTAAAGAGATTGGATTGTTCAGGCTGATCCAAGCGCGCTTTAAAAGAGTACCGCCGCACAGGTGAGCTGCGCCAGTCTCAGGTAAGGGCTCCTGAAAGTCTGCTGTTTCAACACATGGTGCTGTGTGTACCATTCTGTGCTGCACAAACACAGAGCGCTGTCCTAGTTCTGGACACAGAAATGCAGTGTCAATCACTGTGATGATTTTCCACTGTACTAAGCGAATGAATACTCTACCAATGGGGTATTCGTCGCAGAATGCCTAACTAGGGTTACATTCAAAGCCCCTGCATTCCTGTTTCCTCTTTCTACCATCTTGTATAACCCTGGTGTTGTGTTCTGGGAGGACTCATTCAAAAGTGTTGCATTGCTGTGTAGTCCACTAATAATTTCAATTTCAAGGTGCTCCTGTTAACCAATTCTTCAGTCAAACCCGTAGAAGGAGCCACTGTCGATCCCAGGAATGTCCAGCAGTCCAGACCATCAGGGGCTGGTGTGTCTGCACGTTCATACCTGCTCGGCTCTTCACGAGCTAAACCTGCTGGTTACTCGCTTAACTAGGCCGATACAACAGCTTCTCCCAGACCTGGGATGCTTCCTCACAGAGACCTAGGAAACCAGCAGAAGTACCGACCCTCTGTGACCAGAATAGGTCAGGTTTTGCAGTAAGTAAGGTTGTGCTTTGGACTCGTTTAACTAGGTTCTGGAATTGGCCTCTGTGGAGAGTCACTGCTGCACTCCTTTGTTGAAGCTGAAAATACACTGAGTGGTTTTTGGTTTGTTGTACTCATTGGAAAGTCTGCGCTAGTCTTCTGGATGCTTTGTAAATAGTTCAGCTTAATAGGCTTGCGCAGTTCTTCTTGTTTTCCAGTTAGGTTTTGACAGAGGGGGTGGCTTTTGGCTCCGCGAGTCTGGGCCGCGGCGCAGATAATGAATCTCATGAAAAATGAATCGAGGAAGTGATAAGAGTGGTAATAATTTATGTTCCTACCGCTGTCTCTCGCTGGCGCGATGGGAAATTTGTGCCAATAACTCCCACGAACTCGGAGAGGCGTGCAATCTTTTATTGCACAAATTATTAACGACCTGGAAGGAAGAGGAAGGAAGACACAGGCCGCCTCTGGAATGGGACGAGGGCTCCCGGCACTTTATTTCCTCGCGCTCTGGCTCTGGCTGGGAGGCCCTCCTCTCTGGAGTTCACGGCAGGGGCTTCACTGGCCGGGATGTGGCCTGATGAAAGTCTACATTACAGCCCTCGACGGATCTTCGTTATGGTGAGATCGAATGAGCTCGGATGAAAGGCAGGGCCCTCCACAGCTCTGTGTTCCCCCGCGGGAAACCAGGGACTGAGGTGGACGGGTTTGGCAGACGTCTGCTCTTTATCGTGCATGTCTTGGAACTAACAGAGAAAGGCAAAAACCCGCCACAGCACCTTGATGCCATAACGCAGTCACCCCAAACAGAAGTGCCACACGCTGTGTACGAAATAACACTCTTTACTGACTTAACACAGAGTCCAAACATCGGTTTCCCTCACGCCTGCACCGGAGTCTCCTGGAAAACTCCCTGTTTCTCTGAGGGCAGGTGGTCCTCCAGTGTTGGGTCTCGAAGCCTGTCTGTGTTAAGGCCACACCGTTACCCCATGGGGGGATCAGCGTTCATACAGCATGTCGATTTTAACATGCAGATGTTTTTTTTCCGGTGCAGCGTGTAGTGTAGTCACCATAATCGCAAATGTGATCGTCACAGTCATCGCCATCATCATCACCTTCGCCTCAGAAACTGCCGAGGTGGGAAATCGTGTAGTCAGATTGTGCCCTCAGCCCACCAGGAAACCAGTAATGTGGAAATGAAGACCTGTGTGTCCCGCAGTGACAGTGACACGTCCCGTTCTGAGTACAGAGCTGTAGAGCACCCCGCTGGAAAGCACTTAAACCATCTCTTCCTTCTGAACAGTGATTTCAGGTTCACAGAGCAGAGAATCAGCCGCTGCCTGGAAGTTCTTGCCCCTCCAAGATCCTCATACAAGCCCTGGACGTCGCTTGAGAAGGAGCCTTTGGGTTGTCGGGCAGCAGATCCTTAGAAAGTTGATAAGAGATCACTTTATTGGCCAAATAGAATTTCTTGTATTGGGAATTTGTCTTTTCGCAGACCCAAACTTGCTCTTCATGAGACACACAGACAGGGAGAGGAGAAGATGGGGGTCAGAGCGCAGGGTCAGCCATTTATACAGCGCCCCAGGAGCAGCTGGGGTTAAGGGCCTTGCTCAGGGGCCCAACAGAGTAGGATTCCTCTGCCGGCCGCAGAATACGAACCGGCAACCTTCCAGCCACAGGCGCAGATCCTGAGCCACAGGGCCACCACACCGCCCCGTGTGGTGGCTCTGTGGCTCAGGATCTGCGAGTTGCGTCGGACAGCATATCCTTAGGAAAACGATTCTGAGTTGTGTTGGGCGTCCCAGTTGTACTAACTGCAGCCTGTTCTCTGGATGTCGGCTGGAATATCTGTTGACGTGCCTCTCGTTTCTCTGTGGTGGGAACTCTTACAGTGACGATGACGAACAAAAGCAGGGCTGGCCCGTATCATCCCAGTTTGTTTCAGAAAGTATGCGCACTAGTCAGCCCTTCCACTGAACTGACTGACCCGGGGGGCGTTAACTGTTTCACTTGTGTGACATTGGATGCAGAATGACTTTGTTTACGAAATGCATGCAAACGAGCACCAAACCCTGCTGTTACCTGTTCGCTCAGGCGCCCTCTTAATAGATCACGGAAAACCCACGCGAAGCGTTCAGGGGAGGAGTCGTCCGGGGAGCGGAGGTGGACGCCCTTGTCGCGGAGCTGCGCGGGCAGGAATGGGCTGGTGGCCGGACGGCGGCTGTGCGGCTTCTCTACAGGCCGGTGTCCCGGGTGGAGCTTAAGTGCTTCATCAGACCTGTGCCTCTCCTCCCCCCCGCCCTCTCCCCAGCGGCGGCGTGTGCCGGCCGCTCAGTTGTGCACCACAGGCGCCGGTGGAGGGGGGGGGCAGGGGGGGGCAGCCGCTCCGATTCCGGCGGCCGGCGCTGACAGCTGCAGACGCTGGTCTACCAGGACTCTCCTCCGGGGCCCCCGGCTGGCTTGCCTGTCCGGCGGGGGAGATAAATCGTGCTCGGAACAGCCGCCGCCGCCGCCGCCGGGGATCAGAGCCCAGGCGCTCGCCCCTTCAGATCCGCGGGGGGGCGGCGGGGCTGTGCCAGCCTGCAGTCACACCCCGGGCTCCGCGTCCTCCTTCGCTGTTGTACACGCGTGCACACCTCTCGTCTCGCCGTGTTTTTAAAGGCGTGAGGCGAGGCGCGACCAGTCGGCTGTGCGCGGCTCTCCCAGTGCCCGCGGTCCTGGGCGCTCCTGGCTCTCTGTCGGGGTCGCGTCGCGTGTGCCGCCGGACAGGCGGGCGGTGTGGGACTGTGGAAGGACCGTGTATTAAACCTGGGTGGGCTGGGCTGGGCTGGGCCGTGCCTCGGCTCAGCTGCGGGTAAATCTTTGTACTTGGAAGTGGGACTCGAGCAGTGCTCTGCGTGTTGCGTCTCACGGTTGTGTCCTCCTTGTCTACACACACACACACGGTTGTGTCCTCCTTGTCTACACACACACACACGGTTGTGAAGTAGCGCTGGAAGAGGAGTCGGGTCGGCAGTGCTCCCGAGCTCAGACTCCCCGGCAGGAGACGATGGACCCCCCCAAAAAAAAAACAAACATAGCAAAATGCGAATATTTAAGCGTTTTTTTGTTGTTGTTTGGAGGAAAGAGTTAATTAGTCCTACTGTGTCTCTGCAAGTGTCTGACCGTGGAAAAAAAACCGAGGGGGGGTGGGAGGCGCTGCTTTTTCCAGCATGGATATACATTTTACAGCTCATGTCTGAAAGGCTGGCTCCGGGCTCTAGGGGTGGGCTCTCGCTCTCTGATGGTTTTCCAGCGAGTATTTGTCAGGTCAGAGTCTGCACCGCCCGGCGGTCTCCTCTCCTCTCTCCTCGGGTTATTTATTACCTCTCTGCCCCGGCGGCAGCGCTGCGGCTCCGGGGCCGCTGCCAGCCGCGGAGCGGAGGCGGGGTGGCCGTCAGGGGGGTTCTCTACGGCCGACGAGAAAGAAAAAAAACAGCCCCGCCACAAGTGCGGGGAAAAAACCCGACCCGGGTCTTCATCCGAGGAGCTGCTTCTCGGAGCGATTGCAGGGCGGTGGTGTATAAATGTAGATTTGAGCGTCTGGTAATAAATTAGCTTCAAATACGAGAATGTATGGGTTATGATAGCTGTTCGCTGTAAGGAGTTCCTTATAGTTTAGAAACTACTGTGAGCTGACTGGATGGTAGTTTCTTTTAACTGCACAAGAGTCTTGGTATAAAAGCATGGCCTAAGATGGAGTTCGGGATAATACAATTTCCAGTTTTGTCACAGTTCTGCTCAATAATAATAACTTTTTCAGTATTTCAGTTGAACATGTAATTGAAGCACGTTTACAGAACTTCGAAGATTTACTTGTAGCCCGTACCTTTAGCTTGGCTGTGTTCTCAGGGGTCACCTGGGCTAAAAAATGATTTAAATTTATTTAACTGTGTGTTTCAGTGATATGTAGGTTTATTTTTTACCTACGTCATGGTGAAAAGTTTTTTTTACTGGTGCTGGGCGGCGTGTGGGGGTGTTCAGATTCGCTGATTCTTTTTCGAGGCAGAAATGAGAGGCTTGTGGCGCCCTGAGGAAGAGGAAGAGCAGGAGGAGGGGGGTGGTGGCGCGATGCTGGCTCTGGCCGCCTGGCGAGACGTCCCCACGATGGAAAACCAGCCGCGGCGGCAGCGCCCTGCGCGGCCCCTCGCTCGCCCGCCGGGCCGCCC
The DNA here is from genome assembly GCF_040954835.1 of Lepisosteus oculatus. Lineage (NCBI taxonomy): Eukaryota > Metazoa > Chordata > Actinopteri > Semionotiformes > Lepisosteidae > Lepisosteus > Lepisosteus oculatus. The sequence continues at coordinate 1,306,026 of NC_090720.1, read as the reverse complement.
CGGCGCCCTGGGGAACCCCTCCCCTGCGCCAGGCTCCGCGGGAGTTCCCTGACGGGAACAGATTCGTCACGCCGCTCCGCGCCGCGGCGGCGTGCCGGGGGCGTTCGGGGGCCGGGGTATCCCCTCCAGGGGAATCCGTCACAGCTGTCTCCCCGGCCCGGCCTGCGAGGCGCTGGCGCACACAGCTGCTCTGCAGCTCCTCTTCCTGCTCGGTCCTTCCTGGCCCGGCGCTCAGCGGGGGGTGGGGGGGGGGTACCTGCGAGGCTACTTCCTCCAGCCCAGCTGCCCGCCCCCGCCCCCCGACTCTGCTCCCCCGAGTCGTATGACCCTCTTCATATCTCGCTGTCGCTTTCTTCCTTTGAGATTGTCAGCCTTTCGTTTCCACGGTTTGAGCCACGCTGGAGTTTCGGCTCCCCTGGCCGGCGTCCTCCGCCTCAGGGAGACCAGGGCCTGGAAGATGAGAGATAAGGGGTGTCGTCTGCCTCTCGGGGTCTGCAGGTCGGAATCACTGGGAACGCTTTTCAACTTTTGACCACGTGTTTTATTCTTAAATGGGGATTTTCTTTCGGCCGAGCCGAATTGGAATTGAACGGAGGGTATTTTTTTGGCTGCAGAGACGTTTTCCTCTGTTTCCTTCCTTACTGGTCGTGGTGACATTATGGGTGACCTTCCTAACCCTACGGGGAGCAGAGCCAGACCTTTAGAGCCTGTCAGGAAAGGTGCAGAGCTTTCTGAAATGTCACGGTGGTGAAAGCGATAGACTCTTTCATTCTTCTCGCAAAGACTGAAAGCTGTAAGATTATTTAGCTCCGGGATAGTTAAGACAAATACAAACAACATCAAAACGTTGCATCTAGCTGCATCAAAATGGAATCAAGGGCAGTTTCTTATAGTCGGTACACTGATATTTTATTGACCAGTCATAATATAGGGAAATTCACCGTGCAAATCCCCATTTGCCATCAACAGAATTGGTCAGCCGAGGAAGGTTCTTGGGGTCTTGGGTTCATGTGTGGTCACAGCTGGAAGCAGTGACTCTGCCCCTTTCTTCTCCTGGAGCCTGTTCACCGGTCTCCGAGCCCTGGGTACCGCACCCCGCCCCAGCTCCTCCCACACGCGCTCACACTGGGCCTTGAGGCTCGGCGCGTCTCGGAAGGCAGCTGGGGTTCCTCGAGCAGCACCGGGGCAGGTGCTGTCCCGCAGGAGTGGCGTCGCGACAGGATGGGCCTGCAGGAAGGGCAGCCAGGGGGCGTCCCGGGACCCGGGATGGTCAGGCTGCCATCACTCACTACCAGCCGGGCTCTGTAGCAACCAAACACTCCTACCCAGACCCTCAGACGTGGACCTTCCACTGAACGGTCACCTGCACGTAACAGACGGTGTTCATTCTGCGTGTCTGTGCCACACTCACAAAATCTTGGTCCATTGTGAAAGAGGACTGGGCTCTGTCATGGCACAGAACTGCGTCCCCTTCTCCTGGCTGTGCTGTGGACAGAGGCCCTGTGGTGCTCTGCAGCAGTGAGCGGGACAGTGACGCGCGTGCTTTGCTGTTCCTAGTGCAGTCCTGCAATGTAAGTAAAGTCCTTGCCTGGTCACAAAAAAAAAAATCACACAGCAGTGGACAAAACGTGAGCAGGGTTCAGGGCCCTCATGGGTCCCTGTGAGGATTTTTTTTTATTTAAGATGGTTTTCACATCCTCATGCACTAACAGCACCAAGAGGAGAATAGATTGTTTCAATTGTGCTGATGGAGCGTGTTGTGTGAACCAAGTCAGAACTTAACATCACCCTCCCATATATTTTAACTGTCTTTGCGTCCCGAGGGAGCACGGCTGTTTCTTTCAGCACTAGGGTCTGATGGGGGCTTAAGTGGCCGGTGTGTGATGAAGGCGACTGGCTGGCAAAACCGATGGGAGTTCAAAGATGCCCAACATAACTGTCCTTCACGTCTGTGCTGCCCTGTCTGCTGTGAGAGTCTTCACTTCTGCTGGGTGCTGGTTTTCTCTCTCCTCGTTCGGGAGTCGCGCTGGACTCTTCTTTGTCATTCGGCGATGGGGAATTAACTGTTTTTAAAGTGTGGCTTGAGTCCAAGCAGCTGTAAAGCAGAAGGCCAAAACCTTCATGTTAGCAAGTCCAAACGTGAGCCTTCTGTCTCTCCAGGCCAAAGCTCATCTCTTCTGTAATCTTCTAGACTGTTCTGTGCACAGCACTCTGACCCATCTCAGGGTTAGGTCACGCTATGCTGGTGCCCATTTGTGGCCGGACTGGAGCATCTGGTTCAGGTCTCTGCTCCAGCAGCAGGGCTGGTTCGGGTCTCGGTCGTCTCCCCACAATGTACGGTCATGGTCTCATAGAGGTAAGCCGCCAGTATTTTGAGTCCAGTGTGAGCAAGCTTCAGCCACACTCTCCTGCAGACTGCAGTGACATAGACGCTGTAATCCTGGCCTGTTGTTTTTGTTGTCGTCTTTTGACTTGGCCGTCCTGGCGTTATCTCCATAAAGTGGCATAATACGCTTTCATTTTTATTTTATTTGCCACGAATTGACAGGCCGTACCCCGTACGTACTTTGCCGCTGCTACAGAAAATCCATTTTGTTTCCTCTCTTCTCTTATTAAGACTGACACCACAGGGGTATTCCTAATGCCTGAATAACCGGACCTGTCAAGTGAGGGAATAGGGATACGTTCTGGGGCCACTGTCTGACAGCGCAGTCGGCACCAATTCCCGAGCTTCGAGGAGAGGCGGAGAGGGGGCTGACCGCTTGTCCCTAACGGGCCCTCTTCGTTTCTGCTTCCCTTTTCGCCCTCCTCCTGTCCCTTCTCCTTTTCCTCGCGCTCCCTCCGTGCCCAGCTTGGGCGAAGAGGCCAGTCCGGCGCGCGCAGCAGCGAGGCCGAGGGGAGGGATGCAGACGCACGTGGCCGTGGACGCCTGTCACGGCGGTTTGGGGCCGCGGGCCGCAGGGGTGTCCGTCCTGCGCTGCCGCTCACCGGCTCCGCACGCGCCAGCCAGAACGCCTCCTCACGCTTCTCCCCTTCTTATCTGTTGTCCACCTGGAGGAGCATTCAGTTCCTAAAAAAACAAAAAAACAGATCTTAATAGTTCTCATAGCTCTTACACCAGCTCAGATGAGCGAGGAGAAAAATGAAGGTTAGTTTTGGAATAATTGGAATTTCCCACTAAGACAAGATTTATTTAGCCCTTTTATTTCCCATATCTTTTCTTTGATTAACTGTTTTCCAAGCTAATAGTTTAAAAATGGATTTTTTTTTTCTTTTAAGGCTGCTTACCACCTTTAATCGCATTTTAAACGATTTTAACTCGGAGGTAAAGACTTCCACACCATGTGGGGTCTGATGTGATTTTCTTTCAGTATTCGAATCAATCTGGGGCGCGGCTGAAGTGAGCTCTGTCTTGGGCTTCCGGGTCAAGATGCACAATTTCTAAAAGCATGTCGTGTTTCAGCTCGGTTTGAAAATGGTTCAGCTTCTCGCTTGAAATGAAGCAGTTAAGGACCATGTTGTATCCCAGGGAGGAAAAAAATCCATCCCAAGAGACGTTAAGAAAAGCTTTGAGATTTTCTGTTTGCGATAAATTATGTGAAAGAGAAAACATGCAAGTTGTGTTCTGCGTTTGAAATAACCTTGGGACAAAATGTTGAAAACCAAGTCTTTGGCTCAAACGCCTAGAATAATATTCACATATTACACTGTAATGCTGGAGGATACTGTAACAAATGAAACAGATTTAAGAAGGGGACGTGGTGACACTTGCATATTCGGAAAGGCTAATGTTGTACCTGTATGTCTGTAAAGTTTACAGATTTAGAACAGAGGTACTGCAGAACGTATACTGATGCAGAAGAAGTTATGGTTGTAATTGTCCTGATGCAGAAAGGGGGTACTGCAGTAATTGTCCTGATGCAGAAAGGGGGTACAGCAGTACTTGTCCTGATGCAGAAAGGGGGTACTGCAGTAATTGTCCTGATGCAGAAAGGGGGTACTGCAGTACTTGTCCTGATGCAGAAAGGGGGACTGCAGTGGTTTTACTGATTCGGTCAAAGCTTGGCCGCTTCTGTTGTCCTGTGTCAGCTGAACTGTGAACAGCGCTGAGTGACTCCACATGTATTTCTTTAGGGAGCCCAGTTATCGTTTTAGTGCCTTGAAGGGCAGCTGGTGCTTCACCCGTTTGTCCTGCATATGAGCTCCATCTGGCCCTTCATTTAAACCCCCGGACCCCGTGTCAGAGAACCCGGAGATGGAAACCGCGGGCACTGCCTTGCCCCTCGGCTAACTGCGTCGCCCTTGTGACGCCCCGGGGTTATAGATCAGGTGTGGGGAAAAACTCCTTGCGGCTTTGAGTGGACTGGGCGGCCAGGGGTCCGGGGGGGGGGGGGGGGGGGTCATCTGAAGAGTTAGAAAACCCCCATCTCCTCTCAGCCCCGTTTCAACCGGCCGGAACCGTCCCGGGACGGTGTTCCGAGGCAGGAGGGGGTGGGGGCAGGGTGCCGCTGGGCTGGGAGTCCCGCTTTCGCTCTGGGGTGTTGTGAAGGTGTGCGCCGCTGGGCACGGACTGGCACGGCACGACGTGTAAGCCCTTCCCGGGAATAAGCAGCTTTCTGCCGGTGGGGGCGGGAAACGGAGACTCTCCCCTGCGGGACTCCAAACGAGTCGAGTCTCCAGACTCCCCTACATGTGCTGAAAATGCACAGGTACGCACTGAAGTCGATTGTTTTCTTTATTATTTATTTGGACTAAAGCTGGTTGGTTCATGCCCTAATAATAATAATAATAATAATAATAATAATAAAGAACCGTTCCCTTTAAGTTTCTCGCTTCCGATCTCGATGAATAAAGTCGAAACGGGGGAAGTTTTGAAAACCCTTCAGCCGGGACAAGACGCGTCTCCTGCCGGCTCGTCCTGTTTTGTCCCCCCCACACACACACCCCCGCGTGTCGAGAAGGTGGGGTAACCCGACGCCGCTAGCGGGGTGCTCAGTCCGGGAGCCCTGCGCGCTCGGCCGTCGCGGTACCCCTTGCGCCGCTCCCGCGCCCGCCAAGCCTGCGCTGGTTAAATGGGCCAAGTTAGAGAGCGGCGGAGAGCGGAGCGGGTTTGGTCTGGGTCTCTGAACTAAAGCGTGACTTCAGAGAGATATACAGGGTTAAAAAAACAAAACGAGCAAACATCCCACCAGTACCAGATATCTTCTCGAGATTAAATAAGGAACGTGAAAAGGGAGGGGGGGAGAAGGAGGGGGGGGGGATTTTGTGATACACCTCCGGGAAGGAGAAAGATAACTTTTGTAAGAATTATTGGTGAAGCTTTTTCATTGCTTTCTGTGACAGTACGAAACGGTGCACAAGGCAGGCGCCGTGAAGCGCTCTACCCCGGTAGCAGCCCTTATAATTAAAAGTTGACTCGTGTGTGGAAGTAACCGGAGTTGAGTGAGCCCGGTGAGCCGGACAACTGACAGCTCGCAATCAGAACTAGTGGCCGAGTCCGCTCATTTACAAAAAAAGAAAGAAAGAAAGAAGAAAAAAACCCACAGAACGGGGTATCAGTTCGAAAAATCCTCTCCAGTCCCAGAGCTAGGTCGATGCGGGATCAATAAGCATTTTGACCAACATAATGTCTACGGCTGCAGAGATATCGCCACGATGTCAGGTATTAGGTGTTGCGAGAGTCAGATTAGCTGTGGGCAGGAGCGCGGCGCAGCTGTGAGCCCCCTGCGAGGAGCCGAACCTGGAGAGCGCCGGGGTCTCCGGCATGGCACGCTGTTCCTGAACTTGGACGCTCTGCTGTCACAGGGCGCCGTCGACACTGACACGGGAGGCCGGCGCCGAGCTCAAAAGTGGCGCGTCTGGGAGCCGGGGACGGACGAACTCCGCAGGGCGCACCAGAGGCAAGTTGGAGGGGAGCCGGGGGAGCTCCTGAGCGCCTGTCGCCGGCGCGCCGCTCTCGCCGCTCTCGCTAACATGCCCGCTATCAAGAAGGAGAGGCTGGAGGGGGAGGAGATGGCACTGGCCGCCTTCAACCAGCCCGAGTACCTGGCCCCTTTAAACGCCGCCGCGATGCCCGTGGTGACCCCCCATCCGCCGCCTTACGACCAGATTTTCGCCCACCACCGGGCTTACTTGATGCACGAGGCGGCGCTGCAGAACCCCCCCTTCCACGGGCACCCCGAGGACCTGGTGCTGGAGAGGTTCTCCTCCATCCCGGACTTCCAGCCGTTCTTCGACAACGGGGAGCCCTGCATCGAGGTGGAGTGCGGGGAGAACAAGGCGCTGCTGTACATCAGCAAGCTGTGCCAGGGCAGCAAGGGCCCGTCCATCAAGTACCGCGGCGAGTGGCTGACCCCCAACGAGTTCCAGTTCGTCAGCGGCCGGGAGACGGCCAAGGACTGGAAGCGCAGTATCAGGCACAAAGGTACAGGCAGGCGGCTCGCTCGGGCTCGGGGAGCTGCGAGGAGCGAGGAGGGGAGGAGGTGGCGGCGGTGCTCGTGGAGTTTGAGGTGGTGGTGTGGAGTGGAGTGGAGTGGAGGGGAGGGGAGGCTGGGAGGCGGGGGGGGGGTGCGCATCAGCCGCCGCGCGTCTCCCACTCGGGCGACGGGTCCGGCCAACTCCTGGGCTCTTCTCGGCGGGTCCGCTCCGTCGCTGGTCCCCCGCCGCCGCCGCGGCGAGGAGCTCAAGGGTTAGCGCCCAGCCGGCCGGGTGCAGCGCTCAGTTCGGGCGGGGAGAGGCGGAGAGCCGGGGGAGGGAGCGCTCCAGGCGGCTGCACCTTTCCTGTGGGAGCGCGGCGCGTGTGGAGCCCGGAGAGGGGGCGCACGGGGGGCTTCGGGGGTCTCCCCGCGGGAGCGAGGCGCAGGTAGGACAGCCTGCCCTGCTCGCTCCGCGCTGATCGGCGGGAGGGAGCGCCCCCCGAAATTCAGAGGGTCCGCCAGCCCCTTGAGGTTTTCCAAACGCGTGAGCGCGGGTACCGCGGTGCTTCGGAAACTTGGGCTGACTTTGGGACAGCGAGGGGGTCCGTGGAAATAATAAAAATAAAAATAAAAATAAAAACAAATGGAGAAGTACGAGCTGCGATAAAGGAGGACGGCTGCCGGTGGTCGTTGTGTTAGTTCATTCTTGTTCAAACGCGCGGCGGCACTGGGGGACACGGTCCGGAGCCGCAGCCGCCTGCTCGGAAGGGGGGCGGTTTCCACGCGTGAGTCTCCGCGCTGGGCTCGGAGCGAGTGCGGGCGGTCATTCCGGCGAGGCGACAGCGTGACCGGCCCCCCGCGGGCCGAGACGGACAAGCCCCCGCCGAGCGGAGCTGCGCAGACGCGCGTGGTTCGTGTTCGTGTGTGTGTGTGGTTTTTATTTTTGTTCGCCAGCGTCTTTTTTTTTTCTTCGTTTTGTTTGTTTTTGGTTTTAACACAAACAAAAAAAGTGCATTTCTGAGAGCGGAAAGGTTGTGTGACTTTCTTGGGTGTGTGTTTGTGAGGTGGTGGCCCGGGGGGGCGTGTGTGTGTGTGTGTGGGGGGGTTGTGGCGTTGAAACCGAATCCCCGTTTGCACGTACGAGGTTTATTTTTAAAAATGGGAATTTTAACAATTGTGCAGGACTTGCGGTTTTACTCCAGGAAGTCAAGTGAGGGGGTAAGACAGCTGCGTGACTTGCACTAAGTTTCTTTTAAAAAATAAAAGAGGGAGGAGGTGAAAGTGGCAGGCAGGGTCTGATTTCTCGAGCGGTCCCTGTGCTGTGTGCCGGTCGACGCGGCCGGGGGCTGTTAAACGGTTCCCGAGCCGGAAAGGCGCTGGTCGCTGCGCCCCGACTTCGCCTGCCTCTTCCTGGTTCGCTTCTCGAAGACATGTGGAGATGAGAAGCGGGTGCGCAGCGAGCGACCCCCGGGGTCCCGGCCATCACCCAGGGGCAGCGAGTTGGCTCACGGCGCGCCGCGGTGCCAGTCGGCGGCTTTCACGCCCGAGCGAATTTGGGGTGATTTTTTGTTTTTCTCCGTTTTCGTTTTTTTGACGCGCAACCTGCAGACCTCGAAAAGCGAAACCCAAGTGTCTCTGCTGCGTGCTAACTGCGTCTTCCCCTTCCCTGCAGTCCGCGCAGAGGAGGCCCGCTCATGTATTTGCGTGGCAGTTCAAGAGATCGGCTGTCGGCGGGTCGCAGGAGAACGTGTAGACGAGATATGCAATTCTCTGTTTAGCTGCAGACCTGGTTGATTTCCGTTTCCGATTCTAATCTCATTCTAAATTAGGCAGTAATGTATCTCATTACCCCGATGTCACCTGTTCGGATTTCATGTTTTTGTTGTGGTCGTTAGGAGTGTGCCTGCATTGAGGTCCTCTTCTCTTCTTCTCTTTGCAGGGAAAAGTCTGAAGACTCTTATGTCCAAAGGAATCTTACAGGTACATCCTCCAATCTGTGATTGCCCTGGGTGTCGAATTTCGTCTCCAGTGGTAAGATTATTGTTAAGACAGTGTTTAAATCCCTCTTTGTGCCTTGTGGTGCTTTATGGGTTTATACTATTAAATCAGGCCCAAGTAGCAGAGCAGAAAGAAGAAAGAACACCACTTTCCTGGCCAAATAGCTTTGCGTGTCATATTTTGCATTGTGCATCTTTTCAGAAAGAGAAAACACACACACAATGTCCTGCTAGTAGAGTGTAGTCTCTGCTGTGCAAGCAGAACACTGCAAGACTGGAAGGATGTTCAGCCTGGGTTGTGTGGGTCAGTCTGGAAGAGCAGACTTGTGCTGATGTCATTGCCTCCTGTCAGGGAGCAGACCGGGATCTGGGTAGAGGAAACACGTCTGGAGCGCTGGAATGTGGTTTTGGAGCAGCAGAGCTGTTATTAATAAGTATTGGCAATAGCAGTCATCGCATTAATGAATTTGCATCTCCGACTGTCCGGCGTTTGAGCCAGACTGCTGCCCCTGCTACATTAGCACACACCTAATTTGCAGATGAACCTAAAGCCTTGAAAACATAAAAGCAGATCTCATCTGGGCTTTGGGCTTTCAGCATGGAGGCACTATGCAGTTGGAGGCGTGAGGGGAGCAGTGGGGCTTGTCTTGGGCGTATTTCTGTGCGTATCCCTGTGGCTTCCGCGTTCTCGTGGCTGTGCTGTGAAATCAGGGCGAGATGTCTGTCGAGAGTGGTCTGTAGCAGGGACGTTCAGGATAGCAGTTTTGCAAGTTCTGTTTCCTTATAGCACATGTGCCCAAGTGCAGTTTTTTACAATAAGAATCATCATATGGCATCATAACGTTTATTTGACACTGTCCAGTATGTTCGTTCCCTGTTTTTAAAGTTGAGTGAAAGCTGTGTTTATTCACCAGATAAAGTTGGAAAAAAGTGTAATTCAGAGACATGACAGGACCTTCTGTATCCATGATGAACTGGCTGGGTCATTAGCTACTAACTCAGGTGATGGGCTGCCCTGTTTGTTGTACCCTGTTGTATCTTTAAAAGTCAGCTTTCCTGTCCATATAATGAATTATCTGCGACTCATGCTCGTTCAGAAAAAAACATTTCAAGGTTTCTATTTTCAGTTCATAATGCCTGCTGTCTTTCTTCAGAAATCACTCATGAAAGAAATAAAAAGAAAACATGCGTTCTGTCTTGGTGGACATGAAACCATAGAGGCTACAGTTTTGTCAGATTTGGTAACATCCGAAACCTAGCTGGGGAGTGGCGCTGATTGGGCACAAGCTAATTAATCAACACCCATACTATTTCGCTTTGATTGACCACAGCTCTAGTCCGGACCTTAAATTAAAACAGAGCAACAGAAACACTTCTACCACGACCACCCCCATCGGCAGCATCCCAGAACGCGGGCTGTGCCCTCTGAGGAGTGAAATGTGGAGCCTGAATGGCAGACTCGCGGGGCCTCTCTGCAGTGGCTGCCATGGTGAGTTTCTGCCCTCCTGTCACCCTCAGGAGGGGCTGCCACGCCTGTCGTCCTCACAGTGCACATCCCCCCCCCCCACCCCGCCGGGGCTGTGCCTCAGTTCCGTTAAGGCCGCCCCCCCCCCCCGCAGTGCCCAGCTCGGCCCGAGCGCGGTTCCCCCGATTGTCCCGTTCCGCAGCCCACAGTGGAGGGGAGCAACTGGACCGCTAGGAAGTGACCACTGAGGGTGGAAACAAGGGTCTGGACAGGGGGAGTGACCGCTGAGGGTGAAAACAAGGGACTGGACAGGGGGAGTGACCGCTGACGGTGGAAACAAGGGACTGGACAGGGGGAGTGACCGCTGACGGTGGAAACAAGGGACTGGACAGGGGGAGTGACCGCTGAGGGTGGAAACAAGGGACTGGACAGGGGGAGTGACCGCTGACGGTGGAAACAAGGGACTGGACAGGGGGAGTGACTGCTGACGGTGGAAAGAGGCGACCGGACACGAGAAGTGACCGCTGACGGTGGAAAGAGGCGACCGGACACGAGAAGTGACCGCTGAGGTGCATGTCACTCCGGAGCACTGTTCACATGCAGCAGTTAGAGCTGCGGGCTTGGGCCTGTGAAGGTCTGGGGTGATTTGGTTCTTAAGATGGGCTTTTTAACAGCTTTGACATAGAGGCAGCGGTAAAAAACAAACAAACAAACAATGGGCTCACGTGGAAAAAACGAAACAAACTTCCTACGCAGCAAATTCACAGGGCTTTAGTTTTCTCGCAGTAGCAGAACCATAAAAAGCCTTAACGTTCGGTTATAATTTCATGCTAAAGTGAGGCAGATTAAAACAGCGTTGACAGATTCAACCGTTTTGTTCCCATGAGTGGGTTATAGCAGTCAAGCAAAGGCAGAGACGAACAAAACAAAAAAAAAAGGATATCCTGGATCAGTTTGGATATGGTTTCAAATATTTGACATGTTGGAATTGTTTTTAGCTTGACATCTTTTATCGATGTTCTGCTTTCATGGTTAGTTGTACGTCTTAATTTGAGGACATCCGAGTTCGTGCTTACTTTGCACATGATGAGTTCTTCTCCGTTTCTGTCTCGTCGTGAGTGTAGTATTTGATGACCCTTTGCAGTTATACCGCCAGTGCACGGTGATGTTTAATTGCAACTTAAATTTTATGCTTATTTAATGGCTGCTCCTCGCTATACGTTCCTTGTGTTTCATAATTAAATGAGATTATTGCCCTTATGCCCCGGACACACAGGTAATTATGGGTGGATTTTTTTTCTGGTTGTAGCTGTAAACAAGCCCCGCTTCATTAAAATTCATACCTTTATATTATTTTCGGGTTTTTGCATTCCTTAATAAATACTCTGAACTAGAGTTGCTTCGTTGGGTACGGCCTAAAGGTCTTGTTTGTATTCTCGAACCTTTGTGACTCTCTGAATGCTAAAAGGGTGCGTAGTGTACATTTTCTTTATGTGAATATTTCCAACTTAAAACACGGAATGACAAGCATTGGAATGTTTTCTGGAGCACAGTGAGGCTATGCAAAGAAGAGGCGTTTGCATAGCCAAACAATGAAACGGTTTTGTCCCTCTCACCCCTGTGAGGTGAGGCCTGCCATGCGGGACAGGGTGATGAAGACGTCACAACTCCCAGAGCTTTGTCGAAAGAATTGCGTGTAGACACTGGACCTCTGTGTGCTCCGTTGGATGAGCTTGGCCTTCCTTCGCCTCGCTGAAGAGAAAATGAATAATTTCTCGGCCCTACCACGTTTTCCACGGGAGTTTTAAGTGAGCGTTGCTGTAACCCCTCCTCAAACAACACCCTACCACCGCCGCCGGCGCTGCCTCAGTCCCCCGAAACGCGCACACAAGGAGAGGAAGGCCAGAACAGCCGGGGCAAGCAGAGCTGAAACACATCGCCGAGGGTCTTGCCAACCTGCAGCCTGCTTGAGCTGGAGCGAGCCTCTCAGCCCCACACCCGCGCGGCACTGGTGCACAAGTCAGGAGCGCAGCTTGACAGCGGTGCTGCGCAGGGAGGAAACGTGAAATGGAGATGATCCCCGGTGTGTGGCGTTCGGCCATATGACACCGCATGAAACATCAGCGCTGCACATGGGACTACGATATAAAGAACGCTGTTTGAAGTGGAAATGTGAACGGGTCTTGGTTTTTGGCTGTTTTATTTGGACAGACCAGGGTGGGCGCTGCTGAAATGATTTCTGCTCTGCTGTTGAGCCGCCAGAATCGGTGGCCAGAATCCGTTGCAGCAAGTGCTGGAGCAGCTCGTGCCTTGTGCTTGGTTAGATTGTTGTGTGACCGGCAGCTATCGCTTTCATATTGACCTCAGTAATTAACAGCACTCTGGTGTTTCATTTGCTGTGGGCAGTTTAACTTCTGACCGTTTCTCTGTGGTCGTAACGGGATTGTTTGTTTGTTTTGCTGAATTGTTCTTCGAGGTGGCTGCTGGTGGTTCAGTATTCACTGCCGTTCCGTGTAGGCTTAAGCGAGGAGGATGTGTTCTGCTTTCTGCACTTTCTGCCTTTTCCTTCACGGGTTCATGGAGTCGGATGAAGTTTTGTGACTGTTCCTCTGCTTTTTTTCCTGTCACTCGATTTGCCTCCTCCCTCGCTTTCAGTTGCACAATCTCTCCCTTTCCCTTTTTGCTTCTCCCATTCTCTACATTTTCTTTTGTTGCGCTGTCTCCCTTCATCCCTTTCTCTCTGGATCTCTGCCTCCTTCCCCCTCTCCCTCTTTCTTGACCCCCCAGGCCTCCCCCCTCTCCCTCGCTGTCTCTGGAGGTGCAGCTGCAGACGGCGCCCCTGTGAGTTCTCTCTCAACCCACTGCTGGTTTCCTGAGAGGCGGAGAGGAGGAAGAGAGGCTACCACACAGGTCTAGCCTGGCTCAGCTCCGTGTCTTCTCCTCCCCCTGGGCTACAGCAGCACACAGTGACTGACACAGCTGTAACACACACACACACAGTGACTGACACAGCTGTAACACACACACACACAGTGACTGACACAGCTGTAACACACACACACAGTGACTGACACAGCTGTAACACACACACACAGTGACTGACACAGCTGTAACACACACACACAGTGACTGACAGCTGTAACACACACACACACAGTGACTGACACAGCTGTAACACACACACACACAGTGACTGACACAGCTGTAACACACACACACACAGTGACTGACAGCTGTAACACACACACACACAGTGACTGACAGCTGTAACACACACACACACAGTGACTGACAGCTGTAACACACACACAGTGACTGACACAGCTGTAACACACACACACACAGTGACTGACAGCTGTAACACACACACACAGTGACTGACACGGCTGTAACGCACACACACAGTGACTGACACGGCTGTAACGCACACACACACACAGTGACTGACAGCTGTAACGCACACACACAGTGACTGACACAGCTGTAACACACACACACACACAGTGACTGACAGCTGTAACACACACACACACAGTGACTGACACAGCTGTAACACACACACACACAGTGACTGACAGCTGTAACACACACACACACAGTGACTGACAGCTGTAACACACACACACACAGTGACTGACATGGCTGTAACACACACACAGTGACTGACACGGCTGTAACACACACACACACGGTGACTGACACAGCTATATACACACACAGTGACTGCCACAGTTGTAACACACACACACACAGTGACTGCCACAGCTGTACATATGCACAGTGACTGACTCACTCACAGCATACACATGTGTGTAAATACTGTACGTAGTCTTTCATGTGCCTGTGCGTGCAGGGCTGCGGGCTCAGTCTCTTTTCATTGTAGTGTGTTATTTGTTGTCTTTCTGATTTGATCCCTGTGTATAGCAACGCATAATGTGGCGACAGAAGCCAGTGAATTGCAGCCAAGGTTCTTGAGCGTTTAATCTTGCAATCTGCATTTTTCTTAGACCTAGACTTGGATGCAGTATGAATGCAGACGTGAGGCAGGGGGTTGACTGAACTCTTTACAACAAGCATGTTGGCTGGTGCTGAACTTCACTACACCTTCCAGAGCTTTTTGTCTCTAAGTGCTCTGCATTCTTCCAGAGGCTTTTCAGCTGCTCTAAATGGTCCCTACCTGGATGGCTTAAGGGGTTTTCATGCCCGAGAGGAATGGGTTTCAGGGCAGGATAGCCAGGAAGAAATCAGTCGTCTCAGAAAAGACCATTGTTGCCTGTCTGAGGTTCCAAAGCAACTGAAGTTCTTTGGACAGACAATCCAAAAGTGTAACTAGTTGGCAGCAATGAGAATTATGTTGTGTGGTGAGAACCTAATACTGCCCACTAACAGACAGACCTCATTCCAGCTGTCAAGCATGGTGGTGGGAGTACCATGGTACTGTGGATGTGCAGTTGTGTCGGCAGTTTCTGGAGGAGAATGTGATGAATTTCATGAACTGCGTCCGTCTCGCAGCTCTGATGTTTGCCGAACACCGGAGCAGCGAGCCACCGGTGTTCGGGCGATGATTACAATCATAAATAAGTAAATGAGCTGTCACTATGGGGGAGGCCCTGCCTGTACTGCAGCACGAGATGCACAGTAATTGTGTCATTCTTGTGTCACATGCTGCCTCTGGCAAAGCCTCAGCAAATTCTAAAACTTCACCTCCACACAACATAACCTGCCTGCATAATATACAGACTTGTGATAATGTAAATAATTTCTGAATGACAGTGTACAATGTACAATGTATAAAAAATACTGATCATTATCCAGCCATCTCCATGCTTTCTTAAATCAGGATAATACAAGTTAAAAGACTATAGGTGTACCTTACTAGTTGAATATATTCATTACAGTGTTGAATATGTTGAACAGTGTCTGGTGCCTTTGGTTGGCTGAGCCTAAAAGCTGAATCACTTGTTACAAGGGAGTCGGGCTCAGAACGTGGGATTCATGTGAAGGCAATGATGAATTTATTATGCAATAAAAGCCCATTTTAGGAAACAGAAATGTGGTGAAGCCGTTTACAAAATTTGTGAGGCAGAGCATTACCGAAGTGTAAATAAGAAGCTCCGTCAGGGTGGGGGAAGTGGTGAGTGCAAAGCTCATACCGAATATTAGCTGCCTAATGACTCCTGAAACACTCAGGAGTGGCATTCTCGTTGCGCAGAGTCAAATCATTTTAAAAATAATTCAAATGGGGGTAATTAGCCCTTGGGCAAGACAGCCCGCCGGCTGGCTTCTCTTGTTCCGCACACTGAGACACACACAGAGAGATACTGAGGCTTTGAAGGCCTGTTTTATACCATTACAAGAGCCTGTGTGGAAGCCACAGCTCCTCGTTGGGTACAGAAGCCTCCCGGACTGCTTGAAAACAAGCACAGGTGCCGTGAGCTTCAGCGTGCCACACCAGTCATGCTTCTCTTTTCCTGAAAAGTCACAGTGACCAGTGAAAACACCCATCCGTCCGTTATTCCAGGCGCATCCCGCCTCTCTTGCGTGTTGCGAGTTTCGGCTTCCTGGTGTGTGGCAGTAATTGCTCTAATAATTGGCTGTTTTTGATTTCCCCATGAAAGGTGATGGTTAACAATCAGGGGGAATCTATGAGTTCAAAAATGCGTCATCTTTACGACACTGCTGGGCGCAAAAGTCGGGTCACTTGGCTGCTGTCCTGAGGTCACTATGAGTTGTACAATTGCAAGCCAGCTGGGCTGGCATTGTCCTTGCTCAGTACTGCTAGATGTACGAGAGGCCAGGCTGGAGGTGGGTGATGGCAGGGTTTGCTCCTGTCATTTTCTGTGGTTTTGATTGCTGAAGTGGAGTTCTGTCCTCCTTGGCTGGGTCCTTTCATGAACGTTTTAAAATGCAGGTTTGGAATAGAACAGGCACTTCTGGCTCTAAAAGGCTGCTGTGGAGCGTTTTCACATTTAGTATATGTTTGGTTAGAGACTACTTAAAACCTGCATGAAAAAAATAGTCGGAACTTAACCATTTTACTTCTGCGTAATGAATGCCTGTTGCTCTGTCCATCTCTGGTCAGGAAATGACAAAGAGAGCCCCATCAGCAGCTGTCGGGCTCTCACCTGTGCTGCACATCTGGAGTGTTAAGTGCATGCGGTTGTTAATTGTGAATAAATCAATCACGCTTTCCAGTTTGAGAGAGAGAGACAGATAAGTGGGAGGCACTGAAATTTATTTTAAAAGCACACTGTTATTAAGTCTTACACAGCTTCCTCCGAGAGCAGAGTTCCTCTGGAACTGTTCCATCCTCTCTATGCGTCACTGAAAGCAGAAAAGATGGCAGTTTACAGAGATGCACACAGGGAACACTTAGAGGTTCTACTCAGCAGTGATCGTAAGACTTGAGAACCACCCTACATTCACGCTATGATTCCAACTACATTATGAACCACAGATAAACCATACCAATATTTTGTACAGGTAGCTTTTGCATTTCAGCATTACATTCTAATTATTTTTTTTCATTTTGAAACAGTTTGCCCCTGCGTTCCCCTTGCAGCACTTTCTAAAGATTAGTTCACCCCCCGTTTCTGCTTCTGGAGCCCTAATGAAAGCCTACTACCTCTTCCCGAATATTCTCTGCCTGACCAGTACAGATTCTCCCCTGAAACCCAGGAGAAAAGTGTTGTTATTTCAGCGGAAACCGGCTGAGGGAGAGAGGAAATCATGTTCTCCTCCGGGTTGTAAATACCCCTGCTATCTGGTGTCGTTGAAAGAGACAGCAGGTGAGAGGGCTTCCCTCGTTCATCTTGGGGTTTGGGTGAAAAAGAACCTGGCGGTTTGGTTGGTTACAAACTTCCAAGCAGCTCTCAAGTTGACGCGTTTTAAAAAGAATCGTGTTGTCGCTGAGGTAGAGTACGGGAATTGCTGTGCAGTTCGGCTGTCACGGCAGATTGTTAAATCCTTGTATCAATCAGGTATCCACCCTCTGATTGCTGGACTTTGCTGCAGCCCATCTCTTAATTGGACCACTTGAAACAAGTAATTATCAAATGAAATAATTAAGCTGTTAATTCTTTTCTAGCAAGGTCCTGCAGTTGGGAAGGATTGGAAAGGGATGGATTGGGATTAGTGCTGTGCATTAATGTGCTTGAGACACGAAGCATCTGTGTAAAATTGTATAAAAAAAGGACAAATGGATTTGTAGAGCCTTTTATATCATTTGAGCTGTAAGCCTTGGCTTGTTAAATTTTATTAACTGTAGTAAGAGTGCAAGATATGTCCTTTGTCTAGTTTCATTATTTCTTATAACCATAAATTTTATGTCCTATCATTTTAGCTGTAATTAATTTTCTGGAAGCAGGGCTCCTGTTGGATGTGTGCCGCACTATCCCTCAGTATCGAGCATCCTGCTTATTGATTCTCTGTTTTCTTCTTTGAGGTTTTTGTGTTTAAGAAGATGATGAGTTAAACGGCTCTTTGTGATGTGAGTCTTCCATTTTAAAAATAACCCCTGCCACGGCACCGTCGATACTTCTCCATGTCCACACTCCTTGAACGCTTGCTTTTGTGAGGGGCCGTGCCCAGTGTGTGAAAGGGGCACAGTGTTCATACCCGCCAACGCGCTGGGCTTGATGGGCACACTCGCCGCTTGTTGGCTTGCGGCTAGCACGTTTCCCATTAGCATTTTAAGACACGTTTTAATAAGTCGCAGTCTTTGCAAAGCATGCCTCACAGCGTGCACGCTGCCGGCCCCAGCCCAGGGCAGCCGGAGACGCCTGTCAGAGTTGGCTCTGGAGCCCCATGTGCTTTCTGGGAAATGCTCTGGGGGGGGGCACCGTGACGCCTGCTGCTCCGAGCTCCCGGGCCTGAGTACCCTATGCATTGGACCCCCCCACCCCAGGTCCCATCAGCCCCAAGGTGCTGATGCTGCGCTGCTATGGCAACCGCGGAATCTCTCCTCGGGACAGCCGTGGGCCCGCGGCAACAGCATCCTCTCGCTTATCTCTCCCTGCAGTCTGCTGCGCCTGTGAATTAAATGAAATTAGGCTAAATTAGAAAAGAAAACCCGGAAAATTCACAGCGGATTGACGCCATGCCTTTATTCAATCAGAACATGTCAGGCCCCCTCAGCTGGTGCACTGTGATGGAGATCAATGCGACCCAGTACCTCTCGTTGTGGGGGAAGCGTGCACCAACCGCACTCGCTTACAGGAAACCTGACACATATAGGAAACGGACAGAATGCACCTCTCTAATGACAGTCAGTCAATAATTAAAATGCAGCTGGATGGTCACAACCCAGCGCTGTGTGGTCAAGAGTTCCCTCACAGTAACAACAGTAATAATAATTATAATTTTGTAAGCTTTTTGGGAAGCAGTTCACAGAAGTTGTTTTCGGCGGGGCTCTGTAAAATAAAACCTATGTTGATAGGCAGGACAGCTTGGGCAGGCCCTTTGACACACACCCCTGCTGCCCAAAACAAACTGAGAAGGCAGAGCAGTGTATGACTGTATACATCTGCCCTACACTCTGCCTCACCAGGGTAAACTTAATGGATAGGGTACCACCCCAAAGAGGAACTTTTGCTGCACCGTAGAAAGTAATCAAATGATATAATCCATGTAAAAACATAACATCAAGTTTGGAAACAAGAGGAGACCATTCGATACCTGTAGCCCACTTGTCAGCTAGTAACTAATTGTAACTATCTGATCCGAGGGCTAGGCCAGCGGTCTCTTGGTAGAAGCCAGGGCATCAGCTTCAGAAACACCCCATTCTCGATTCTGAATGCCCTTCCCTGTAGTTTCTACTTGGGTCATCTGTTTCACAGATCCGGAAGAGATCCATCTGTCTTCCAGTGTCGTCGGTGCACTTTTATCAAGCCCCTCTCAGTTTGACACTAAAGAAACGCTTTTCCTTGAGCTTGTCAGAGTAGGACATTCCTTTAATCCCAGGAATGTATCCGGTTGCTCTTCACTGAAATGATTCCAGAGCAGTAGTATCTTCTATCTTGGTGTCCCAAATTGAGCACAGTATTCTAAATAAGGTCTTCAGGTTCTTTGGTGGAAGTACTGATTGAGTGTAGGTTGTTTGCCCAGTATTACATTTAAATCCTTGAATTTCCTGCTTTGCCACTTCTGCCTTGTTTGCTCACCCTACTATTTTGGTATCACCTGCACATATAACTGGTCTCCTAACTACCCCAGAACCTAGATCGTGCAGTGGGCGAGAAGCCAACCACACAGCATCTCTGTCCAGTCAGCCCCTTCGTCGGTTTAACTGGTGACAACCCGGGCCCGAACCGGCACGGAGGTCCTCGGTGGTGTGGCAGCAGTGTAGCTGAGCAGAGCGGAGTGGACCCGGCCGGCTGCACAGTCGCGCTGCAGCGGGAGACTCTACCGAGGTGACACGTTTGCTCCGTGCGGGCAGCAGTTAGTGCACTGAGATACTTCATAGGCACAGGGGCGAGATACTCAGAAGAGGACCGTAGTTCACACCTACGCGGTGTGGAGGCACGTAATGGCTTTGGGGTCGCGCTTCTTGCGAACTCCCCCGAGGGGAGTTTGAGGCGTGCGGGGGGGTGTCGGTGTGTCTGGCGTCTCTTGCATTTTTGGGCCACTCCGCGCTCACGTTTTCCACAACGCCTCCACCCCCTGCCCACCCTCGAAAAAGAAAAACATTCAGACCAGACCCCGCTGGCCGCCTCCCCGATGCGAATCGGGC
Source organism: Lepisosteus oculatus (assembly GCF_040954835.1). Classification (NCBI taxonomy): domain Eukaryota; kingdom Metazoa; phylum Chordata; class Actinopteri; order Semionotiformes; family Lepisosteidae; genus Lepisosteus; species Lepisosteus oculatus. The sequence goes on along the minus strand of NC_090720.1, from coordinate 1,286,418 downwards.
TCTGTAGCGCCGCTACCGGGTCGCCTGACTGCGGGCTGGCCGATCTCAGAGGTCGCTCAGGCTGCGACCACACGCACACGTACGGACTCGGTTTCCTCCGAGTCGTGACAGAGAACAAACGCGCTCTGGCCTCTGATCGGGTTTTGAACGCCGCCGTCACAGTGCGGGGAGTTAACGCTTAACGTTGCTTTTTCAGTATCAGGCCGCTGACTTTTAGACGTTTTTTTTTTTGCATGAATATAATAAAAAAAAAGAAATTTGCAAACACCAGAAAGGCGCACGGCGCAGCCTTTTCCTGTCGCCTGCTTCCTTTTTTACTGTCTCTGTCTCACGCTCCTGCTGTCTCGTCGCTCTCCGGAGAAAGGCCCCCCTGTGGGTCACCCGCCCCCCGGCCTCTGACCCCCCCAGCGCGCTGGAGCTGTATCAGCCCGGCGGGGGGGTGTCGCGCCACTTCTCCCGCGGGGTTCAATTACTGGAATAAAGTTCCCTTGCAGGGGCCTAATTACAGTTTTTTTTTCCTGTGCTCTGCCTTCGTCACCTATTCAGATTCCAGTTTACCTTGACCGGTATATCAGCCGTATCAGTGCGTTGACTCCCGATAGCGCTGCGCTAATCTTGAGCCGTGACAGCGCCGCGCCGCTCTCGGGCCATAGACAAACTGCCGGCCCCCACAAGCGGCCCCGTTTCTGCCTTTTCATACATTTACAGCGCGCTTTAGTGTGATCGTTAGCGCGCTGTTAGGAGGCGGTTAAAGAAGGGAGTGTGAAATACTGCCCTTTAATATAATAAAATACCTTAATTACTCTTCCGTGCACGCAAGCCCAGGTTTTAATAGCGCCGCTCATGTGAAATATGTTGCCCCCCAGCAGAGAGCAGATAAATGTTTATGGCTTTATTGTGGACGTGGGCATGTGGGGAAACGGGCGATGTAGGTTGTTTTGAATACGGTTCTGCGTAATTCAAGCGTCGGGCCCTAGTCTGCGTAGAAAAAAACAACGAAAGCAATTTTAAAGAGAAAACCGAGAACCGGGGGCCTATTTATTGTTGCGGATAAAACCCCCACACGCACACACAGATGTCATTCAGTCGTGCCTCGAGTGGCGCCCTCGTTTCTGTTTTTTTAATTGCACCGCGCCGAGCAGAGCAGAGCAGCTCAGCGTGGCACCCGCCAACCCCCCCCACCCCCTCGCGCCAAGTCTGCCCGCCGTCCCGCCCACGCGCTCACACACGGAGAGGTTACGGCAGACAGGCGCGTGACTCATTAGGCATTCGTCCCCCGGGGAGAGCGCGTGCGAGGGCTCGGGCTCGGCAGCTGCGGGGATGTCACGGGCTGCTGCCGCTCGCTGCGCATGCGTGCCAGTCAGCCGCCGAGCCCCGTCACCTCCAGCGCCGGAGCGCGCCTCCACCTCGCCATGACCGCCTTCGTTTTGTATAGCGCCTTTATAGAAGGGCAGCAGCCAACAGCTACACAAGATATGCAGCTACACAAGGCGGGCACAGTGGGAGCAGGCGGGTAAAGAACAGAACCAGTGGAGTCAAGACCCTTCTAAAGAAATGAATGAATGGAAAATGCATGTGCAGTGTTCCCAGGCAAACACATCCTGCATCCCTCTGTTCTGTGTTGGAGGGATAAAAATACAGATCCAAACAGAAAGAAAGAAGTGCAGGCAAGTAATATTATTGTAGCCCCCTTGTCTGACTGTTGGCTAACTTGTTGTTTTTGTGGGGGCGGCCTGAGATCTCTGTCCATGGGGGAGAGGAGCTGGAGCTAGACTCTCCTGCCTCCCCCCATGTCCCCCCATGACCAGCGAGTGTTTCGATCGGTGTTTTGACTCAGGTCGGGGGGGAGGTCACTGTGCAGTTCGCAGGTCGTCTGTCGAAGGCATCCTCCTGTACCCTTCCCAGCTCAGACTCGGCTCCCGTGGCCGGAGGGCCTGGGGGTGCTCCCCCAGACGGGAGGCCTCTCCCCCCCGTGCTGTCTTTGTGCAGCTCCGACCCCGCCCTGCAGGGGGCGCGGACCCGGGAGAGGGCTGGAGCTCGGCGGGCTCTGCCAGCAGTCAGTTACAGGGCGGCCGAGGCGCTGGTGGTCGACAAGAGCCCCCGGAGTGCCGCCGTCCCTCGACACAGGCGACTGGCGGGGCCTGGCTCTGGGGCGGCAGGCCTGTAACGCTCCGACTCGTTCCCCTTCCCCGCAAGGCCCTCCCCCGTTTGTGTTGAGGGACAGACAGTCCAGGTGGCGTCTTCCTTCGCTGCCGCGCCGGGCCCTGTTCCGTTCTGTCCTGGAAGACAGGGAGACACCGGGGGTGTTGTTGTGAATTCTCTGCTCGAGAATCAGAAAACGGGCCGTCCCGGCGGTCAGTGAGATCTGTCTTTCCTCGCTTTTCGTCCCCGGAGAGCAGAGCTGTAACCCGACACGAAGATGCCGGTCAGCTCGTCCTCTTGACTCAGCACAACCCCCGCCCCCCCCCGGCCCCCCACCTCTGTTCTTGCTGTGGCTTTTCTTGGCGAGGGCCCCCGTGCCCTGTGCGGCGATGTTGGACGGGCTGGGAGTGCATACTGGGTTCAGCACAGCTTCTGTAACGCGAGGCTGGCGCTGGACGACCTGGCGGTAAAGTGTTCTAATGAACCACATGCCCCCGTCGTCTCGTGAAACCCGCGCAGTGGCCTACTTAGCGCGCCGGGTGCCTTCCACCCCGGGAGGCGGTGCGCGCTCCGTCGTTCGGTGTGTGGAGTTTTAACAGGACCGCAGTTTGTAAGCGGCGTGTGTGTGTGCGTCGTGTGTGTGTGTGCGTGCGCTGGGGGGGGTGGGGGGGAGCGAGCTCCCTTATAAAAACAACCCAGGCTGAAGAGGTGGGCGGACTTCTTCACAGCTGTGCCATTCTGTTGGAAAGTTGAAGTGCGTCTGTTTTTTTTTTTCCGTTTTTCCATGGCCAGAGGAGGGTTTGACCACATGTTGAATCACGTCGCCGAGGTGCATGCGTGTGTGTGTGTGTGAGTGAAACGGGCAGGTGTGGGCTGCCACTTCTGTTTTTAATCTTCTGTTTTGGAGTACCTTCTCTCTGGTGGAAGTGTTGCCGGAAATAGCCGAGCCGCCTCCCCCAGTAATGCGTCAGTGAGAGTAAGGAAGGGGTGTGCGTGCGTGGGGAGGGGGGGGTTGTGGCTGTGTGGGTAGTCTCCCCACCACAAGATCTGTCAACAAGTCTCAAGGCTGGGAGCTGGGAGCTGGCTAGCCGGCTGCGCGGTCCGCTGTGGAAGATTCTCTGCCTCCTGCGCGTTTCCCACTCTCGTGCTGCACGGACACACGGAGGGGCAGAGCCGGCGGTCTCGGTTAGTGGCGTCTCGTCCGAGGCCGTGCGTGGCCGCGCAGTCATCCGCTGCCTCGGGATCCTGGCGGAGCCGGGAGAGACAGGAAACGCCAGCGCTGCTGGGGGGGGTGGTTAGGGCCACCAGTGGGGCTCCGTCCCCTCTGCCGGCTCAGAGAGCCGAATCCGTCTTCCGGAAGACGGCAGAATGAGTCCTTGAGCCCCCTCCGGGAGCAGCACCCCTCCCTCCCCCTTCACAAGCACACACACACTCCCGTCCCTCCCCAGATCCGGGGGAGAGTGGGACATGCGCCGCGGAGTCGGAGCCTTTTAATCGTCTCCATCCGGCCCCTGATGAATTTGATTTAATTATCGTCAGATTAGACGCCCTCTCTTTCTGCCTTCGTCGGGGCGCTAAGCGCGCTGTGATCTCTTTTTTTTGGGTATTGAAGCCCTGCCAAGCGATGCGTTTTTCCCCGCCGTTCGAGCGTAACGCCGATGACACCGGTTAAACGAGAATCATGGTCTGGGGTTGCAGAGACCAGAGAGAAGCAGGGAGCTGTACATTGATTGAAAAGTGCGTAGGGTAGTCTGAGCCGTTAATTAAAAAGAAGTCCCATGTAGCACAGGAACCGTGTTTAAAAGTGAAAGAAGTATTAATGTTTAAGAACAAAATCAGTAAACCAGAACCCACAGCAGCAGCAAATGAATTTGTCCTGGTACCCCGAGTGGCCCGTTCCGTGTTTATCATTGCGAAATGCTTCGCGAGGAAGTTGCACATGGAGAATGGAGCAAGAGCAGCGAAGAAACGGGAGGAAATTGGAAAAGAAAAGTCCAAGGCTCCCGGCCTGGAGGTTGCCAGTTCTACGTCAGGGCTGTGTCACTCGCGGGCGCGGTTGGCGTGAGGCTCACCAGCGGGAGGAGTTGGCGCGAGGGAGCCGAGCTCCCTGGAAAGAGGGTAGGAAGGCCTGCAGCAGGGCTCCTCGTGCTACTGGGCGCACTGTGCGAGGACAGCTACTCTCGGGAGCTCTGCCCTTGTAGTTTGTACTGCTCGCCACCAGTAATCGCCAACATTTTTCATCCTTTTCTTTCTCGCCGGCAGTATCGCTGACAGTACCGTTTTGTGCCCGTTCAGGGTTTTTTTTGGGGGGGACTGGGAAAAAACAGAGGGTTTGCAGATTTTTCTGCTTGGGCCTCGGTGGTTGAGTGGAAGAAACGGACGTGGCTGCAGCGCTCGGCGAGAACAGCGTGCGGGCCGGCGCGCCCAGGGAGGGCAGTCGGTCCTCCGGCGGGCACTCCAGCTGCCCTGCTGCCTGCTTGGATGGAAAGCTTGGCTGTACTGGGCCAGGGCGGGTGTGGTCTCTCCTCCTGAGCTGACTGGTGCTGTGGACAGCAGCAGCGGTTATTAGGGCTGAGCAGTTCAGGAAATCACAGGGGTGAGTGGAGAGGAAAGTAGTAAGTCGTCGGTTAAAAAGAATCGGGTGTCTTTAGAGACGCCCCCTGCCAGCCCAGGGGTGAAATGAATGTGCTGCTGCAACTAAAACCTCAAATTAAGGACTAATTTATACCGGTGCGCGTTTAAGTTTTGCTCTCGGTACTGAAACCGATGTTGCAGTGGCGCTTTCTAGTGTGGCTTTTAGAGTTAAGCTCTCTGTAACTGGGGCAGCTTTGGAAAAAAAAAGGGTGTTTGGCTAACATGGGTGACAGCAGCCAGAGCTGAGGCCGGTGACTGGGCCCAGTGTGGACTCAGACCAACCCTGATCTTAAACCCCGATGCCCCCGGGAGCTGGGGAGGACTTCCTGTAAGGCCCCAAGGCCCAGTGCCTGTTTCAAGCAGCATGCTGTTAGCGGTCTGTGCTGTTACAGTACATCCCTCTCTCTCCACCTGGCTGTGGAAGGTGCACCTCCCAGCAGCTGGGCCTTGCGGTGATGATAACTCCGCCGCAGAAGAAATGAGTCTGTCTGCAGGGGCAGCATAGCATTTGCTTCCCATATGGAAGCTGCAGTATATATGTATATTTGCCCAGTTTTATGCAGTGGTGGGTCTGCTGAAGACGCAGCTGTGGGGGCACTGCAGAAGCACGAGATCCAGAAGTAGAACAGCCCCCGAGGTCCTGAGCCACAGCTTTTTCCCCGTTTCAGAAAACTTTAACTAGGTTACTGTGCTGTGCATTCCTGGATACGCATTTTATGTAAAAGAAAAAAAAAAGTGCAACTTTTTAAATCTGCTGATAAATATGCGCCTTAATCTAATCATCCTCCGGGATTTTTCCCCCTTCCTTCGCTTTGTGGTTTTTTTTGTGTTAATGCCGCGAGGGAGCACCTGGAGGCTTTGTGCTTGTTTGTCTCCTGGTTGGTCGGCCCGGCCAGCCTCGTCATGCTGTCGCTCCGGGGAGGCCCTCGCAGGGGGCTCGGTTTAGGAAGAAAGAGATGGAAAGAATGGGGAGCAGGGAGCCTCCGAGCCGGGCCTTCATCCCGTTCTCCCTCTGTGCTTTCCCTGTTGGCGAGAGCCGAGCCGGCCTGAGTTGACCTGCTCGGGTCACAGAGAGGGACACCCCAGCCTCTCCCAGCCTCAGGGGCACACGTCTCCTTTTTTCTTGTTCTTGCTTCTCGCCGGAGACAGGAAGCCGCGGAATAGGCATGCTGGAGCTGTGCAGAAGAATACCGGGATTGTGTGGCTCTTTCTCTCTCCTTGAACAGGCTCAGCATGTGCGCCTGGTTTTGTGTGGCTGTGCTGAACAGCCCCTTGTCTGTCTGCGTTACGCCCTAGGCGGCTCGGTCATCCCTCAGGAATCTCGCAGTCTTGTCCTCGGTGGGCTGGATTCTCCCCCTTTCCGCCCTCAGTCTCCCGCTGCAGCACTGACGCCTGCAGACATCGCTGTGCTGGCAGCTGTGTCGTTAATTACCTGCAGGAGCACATCTGGCGGACGGAAGTGTTTCCTTCTGTCACAGACGATCGTCCAGCAAGAGCAAAAGCGATTTTTTGCGGGAGAAAACAGTGACAATGGGAGCTCTGGTTAATGCGGTACAGCAGACGAATTGTGCCCAGGTGGGAGAGGTACTTGTCCAGGCTGCAGACCCCTCCTCAGCAGGTGTCCAAAGCTCCATAACTTGCCTTGTGTCCCTCTGGTTTGTCCCTCGACGAAGATAGAAGTCAGCGTCACCACTCCGTTGAAAATAAACATGCAAATGTGAAAAAATAATGTGGATTCAAGACTGTAGATCAGGTTCAGGGTTTTTGTTATGTGTGGTTTGCCGATAGCCGGCAAGGTAGCGAGGCAGTTAGTGCTCCGACTACATAGGTCCCGGTACCCAGGCTTTGAGTCCAGCCTCAGGCATGTGTGTGGAGCCCCCTAAGGTTTCTTTCCTGGCTTCCAAAGAATTTTGGCTTGGTTTAAGGGGACAATCCCAGATTTTCTCTTTCTCGCTGCCTCGTGTGAACATAGTCATGAGCACTCAGTCCCTCCTTGTGTCCTGTGTGCCATGATAAGCAACTTCCTGAACATGGACTCATCCCGTGTTGACCACAAAAAGAGTACATTAAAATAAGAAACCTGTCTGGCTGATTTTCATACTTATTTTAATTTACTTAAAACTGAAACCTCCCACTCCTGAGAGGAGCTGAAGTATGGACTGACCTTTAAGTCAGGAATAGCAGGCACTGAAGTTTCATTGTCTTGCAGTTAAGAATGTTTATAACTGAACTTGATTAGTGGAGGTGTTTGATATCAGCATGATCTGTTGTTTCCGAGGACCATGGTTAAGAGCAGTTTCTGAGTGGTTGTCATCTCTTTGTCCAGTACACCGTACTTCATGGAAGATTCATCTGTTCTTCGATTTCTTGTGTTTTCAGTTTAATACATTCTTAACTTCTCGTTTGATCACAGATTTATGGAATGGACTTAATATTTTTTTGCAATTTTAAGGCACAGAGTCTCTGGGAGTGGACCTGTATTGAGGGTGTGTTGTTCATGGGTGGTTTTGATAATTAATTGATTCTTATTACTTTTATAATATACTGTCAGTTTTTCCTGCCTCTGCAGCCTAGCGATAGTTCTTGTAGCTCTCCCTGAACAGCAGTGAATGACTATAAATCATTTCAGGTCTAATGTGTCCCTTGTTGGTCATGCTTGGTAAGTAACTGTCTCAAAAGTACAATAAGGACCATAAAATGATTTTATTATATTGCTATAAATGTTTTTTTCTTCCACTTTTTTTCTGCATGGTTAATTCTGCTTGAGTACAAAGGCCCGTGTTTGAATTCCTTCTGAAGCTTGCTTAATAATTGTAATTTTATTTTTTTGTGGGGTTATAGAGTTGAGATTCTGTTTGACAAATACATGCTGTTGAACTACTGCAGCACAGGTACTTCCATGTAGGCATTTTTTCCGCCCAAGATCACACTTTAACCTTTTGATTTTAAAGTTGTTTTTATATACGTATTGAATGATTTTTAAGGAATTATAAGTAAATGGTGGACGGTGTCTTCTTTATGTGTGAATTCCTGCTTAAGTTGTCATCTAGAATGGCACCTGCCCCATAGTACGAAAATCTTTAAATCATGAAACCTGAAATCTCCCATCCATCCATTCTCGAGTTCTTCCAGTTGAGGGTTGTGGGGGAGCCAGAGTCTATCCCAGCATGCAACCTGTGCAACACCAGTCCATTGCAGGACACACACACACACACTCACACCAGTTTTCCAAAAAGCAGTTAACCTGCCAGCATGTCTTTGGACTGCCGGAGGAAACCCAGGGAGAACATGCAGACTCCACACAGATGGTACCCCAGGCACACAATTGAACCCAGGACCACAGCACTGCGAGGCAGCCACGCTAACAGCTGCACCACCGTGCCTCGCTGTGAATCAAGTGCCTGTTTGAGTGCCTATACAGACAGCCCAGCTCTGGAATTACAGCGCTAAAACTCTGCGCCCTTGTTCTGTGCTCTGGTCTCTGTGCAGAACCGCGGGCGCCTGGCGGAGAAACGGACGATCCCCCTCCCCCCTACGCGCATCCCCAAGAAGGAGCTTGCCTCCCTGTTCAGCAGCGACGACAGCGAGGAGTGCGAGCAGGCCCATGGTGAGCGCGCCGACATAAAGCAGGAAGACGACCTCCACGTCAGTATAATGAAAAAGAGGTGAGCCCCCGGCGTCAGGAGGGTCTGCCCCCGGCCCCACGACCAAGTCCGGGACGAGGCCCTTTGCTCAGTTCGCGTCTCGTCTATTTTTATCGCCGTGTCAAAGCCGCGCTGCTCTTTTTCCGTCTCAGGTGGTGTCAAATGAACGGGGGGAAGAAAAACACAGCTCTGAAGTCTAAATGAGGTTTTTGCTTGTCAGACTTTCACTGCCTCGTTAAAAAAGAGGTCCAGGGTATTTCTGGAGTCTCTGGCGCAGAGATGCTACAGCGCTTGCACGTTGCAATAGGAGTCACGATGCGTGAATAACAGAACGCGCTTGACGGAGTGGGGGGGAGATGGCACCGATGTGAGCGAGGAGCCCCTTTGATCTGCTTCCTCTTAAACTCCCGTTCACCTCCGGTTTCTTCTTCAGAGTTCGGTGGCGCGGCTGGACACCGCCAGCTGTCAAAAGAGTACCGAACAGAGTCACATGCTGCTGGTTTAAACTGCTGTATCTGTGTTGTTGTTAAAGGCCGGGGTTAAAAAAAGAAAGACATTTTAACACTTTTAAAACACAAGATGCACAAATATTTTAAAAGCACTAGCTGGTGATTCCACTATGCAGCCTGGAGCAGGAAGGCAAGCACAGCTGTTTCAGCACAAGGAGCACATTGTTTTGCATGGTTCTCTCTACCTCTCAGCTTTTAAGGAGAGGCAGTTTTGGCCTGCTGCTTGTTTCTATTCTTAGCACATATGAAGGTGCATTTCCTGTTTCCTATATATGCAGTTCGCTGTTCACTTTGATATGCCGAGCATGGCATAGTGTTCCCCAGGCAGAAAGAAGGGAAGTAAGGGGAAAAGAATATATTCAGTTCTGTTCTGACAGGAAGGGTGTAACACCTTATTGGTTCCCCTGTACTCTTCCTGGCAATTTCTTTGCAGGACCAGTTGTTTGAACGCAGCACATAGCAATCTAAAGAAGAGTGCCAAAGCCAAGGCCGAGCTCGTTCTGAACTTTGCAGGAAGTGGGACACAAAGTGGGACGTTTAGGTACAGGGGGCGCAAAGCAGCTCTTCGGAGTAGCTGCATTGCTACTGGCAGTCCAGACATACCAGAGCTTCTGAGAAAGCCACCAACCTGTAATTTACCAGAGGGCCACCAGTGATGGTGTGCACTTCTTTCGCAGAACTGTAGGCTCAGTGTGTCATTGAATTACTCACAGCTAGTCAAGCTGATGCATTTCTCGTAAAGATGACAGAGAGCCGAAGGCTTCAGAGGCGACAGAGGATAGTCTCTCTGTGCTCAAGTAAAAACACATGACTGAAATGTGAAATAATTGCTACAGTTATTGCTTATTATTTTAAAGCAAATTAATTTAAATTAATGTATTCGATTCCTATAATTGTCATTAACTACTTGGAAGTAGGAGTCTGACTCAGTCAAAACAAAGGTGTAAAAAACGAAATTCAGAATTCTGCCAATTCATTTCAGGCGCTCGTGGTTTTGTTCTCTTTAAGAGGGATCTTTTGGTGTGTGGGTTTCGCCTACATCTCTTCTGAGTATTTAAACATAACCCTGTCTGTTCCTGACACGGACAGCGCTCCGCCTAATCGCTGGAGAAGGAAAACATTTCAGTTACCCTTCCAGTAACCCTGGTAGAGTTTGTGATTAAAGACATTTGTTTGTTTAAAAATGGAAAGAAACAGTATGCATTCATGTTGTATGACAGACTGAACATTTAATTCCACAAGGAATCTCCTTCTCTTTTTTTCTCCTTTACCTAAGTGGTGTTCCCCATTGATTTCAGTTTGGGATTCCCTGATTCTTTAGAAGCTAAACAACAAGAGCTCATTGTGCGCTTCTGACAAATCGCCATGTGGCTCCTCTAGGCCTTTGCAGGCTGGTTCACTGTTGATAGCTCCACCACAATATAGGACGTGGGCGTTGTTGACTTTTTGATTGACATTTAAGACCAGAAACCTTTCCTCGATTTTCAAGACTGGTAATCAGAGGAGTAGTAATAATGAAACAAAAAACATGCAGCCACAGCCAGAAATGTAATGTCAAATAAGGCCCAGTAAATCAAGCCTGGTTGCTGCAGAAGATCTGGGTGTGACAGCATGAGAGATGGCCGTAGCCCGCCTTTTTGAGTGCACACATCGGGCAGTGATGGGGAGATTGTTAAGGTGCTCAAAGGGGAGAAAAAACAACACAGCCTGCTAACCAGCCAGAAAGCCACTGCCGGCCGTGCTCTGGCTCGCCGAGCCCTGCGAACACGAAAGGGAAGCCCCCCATTTCAGAGAGCCACTCTCCTCTCCTGCGGGGGGGGGTGCTCACCCGCCAGTTTGTGCAGACTCCTGAAAATGACTTCTAGGATATGGTAATGAGCGTTTAATTAGATTTATCTGCATGATTCGAAGCCCTCAGCTTCGGGTCCTGCGTGCGCTGCATACGCCGGAGCTGGTGAGAGTCCCGTGGAAAAGACCAGTTTGATCACTAATTGACAAACACTCCAGACGCTGGAGGGAACACACACGAGGCCACGGAGGGGATCGCCAGTCTCTCCCTGTTCTCTGCACTTACTTCATGCAGTTGTCTCCCCCTCGTTTCCTCTTCCCTCTCTCAAGCGGTCCGCAACGTACGCAGTGTGGTTTTGTGGTGGTGTGCGCTTCATGGATAACAGCCAAGCCAATCCCCCGGGATAAATTCATCCACTGGGGGGAAAAAACAAGGTTGCATGTGGCTGGGCTGGGCTGTGGCCCTTGCACATTTAATGAAAAAGAGAAAGACGGGCTTAGCGCTGGCCTTTATTTTTTCGTTTGTATTCCTTTCCGTCTTGTATTAGACGGGCTGCAGGCCAGCCGAATGGTTTTTTCCCCCGCTTCCTGCGGGAGCAGTCCCGCGCTGGGGGGGTCGGACAGCCTGTCAGCGCTGTCGGTGCTCTGATCTTCCTGTGCAGGTGGGCGTCCCGGTGACGGGGTGAGCCCAGGGATTGCATTGCTCGCCAGGCGCACACCCAGGACAATTAACGGCGTATGTTGAACATTGGATAGCTGCAGCGGATAGACGGGATTAAGGCATCTGAAAGTGTGTGACCTTCTCTTCCAAAACCAGACTGGGGTTTAATTTATCGATTTCTCGGGAGAGGTTTAAAGGAGTGCTAGCCAACATTTGCGTGTTGCTGCTGGGTTTATTTGTTCCGTACTTTTGCAGAAATGGCCTTAAAGAAAGTCAGGGTGCATTCAGGACATCTGTGCCACAGTCAACTCCCCCCCCCCCCCCCCTTGGTTTAGAAGAGCTGGGGTTTGGGAGAGATGTTGTGTAGCGTTGGGTACGATCTGTGTCGTAGAGTTGATGTATGTATGCATGCTGGATGCAGGCCAGGACCACAGGAAGCCTCACTTGATTTAATGAGGATTGTGCGTCGGTCGGAAAGGGAAATAGCTACTTACTCGTTAGCAGTAGCACAAGATTAAGATGACAAACACCATCACAACAGGCTGTCTGTTTTCGGATCCAGCGCCTTGCAGACGTTTCAGTGCGAGTGGGAAGTCGGCTAATTGAGCAGATCTTTTCCTACACGTTGTTAAAATGGAAGACTGTGTTACTCATCAGCTGCTGAAGAGCATGGGGAAGAAAGACTTAACTAAATGCTGTCCAGAGCTCAAGGTTGTTGTTTTTTATCATTGTCTGCCCAGCCTCTGTCCCATTTAAGCGTCAGATTTCCAGCAAGGAGATATGTGCTGGTGGCTCTTGATATCTTTCTTCTAATTTGATATTTAACAAGAGTTTTCTTTCCAAAAGTACAATTAGCGAATAAACAGGATATTTCTTCAGTCTTTCAAGCTAGAAATTCTGTATATGGAGTGGAGTTGTCTCTGTACAGCACATCTGAGTTGTCTTTGATAAGGGCTATTGTTTTTATCCTTAATTTATTTGCACATGTATAGTAAAATATTTAATTGCAGGTATTTCAGGTTGACTCACAACTACATAACAGTGATGAATCTGCACCAGAATAAATGTAATACTTTAAAGGGATTTTAAAACACTCTGGGGTTTTGCTTAACATAGCAGTGCTTGTCCTGGATAGCAATCAGCTTTGTCAACTAATGAAAGGAAGCCTGCCTGCCTGTCAGCGTGTCGTCTTTCCTGTTTTAAAACTTAAGGAAGCCGTCAACCTTAAACGCAGACATTTCAATCCGAGTGTAACACGTTCGAAAGGAGTTTTATAGATCGAGCTGGTAGAATGAATCTGCTTTTAAGCTGTTACTGAGTTCACCTTTAGTGTCCCCTGTATACAGTGTGTAGTTTGCCAAATGGAAAATGCATAAATCAGTAAGCTGTTGTGTAGTTAAAACTGAGGCAATCTTGGCTGTTCCAGCGATTTTTAAAAACTTCGTTGTAGACCTGGGTGTCTGGACAAGAGTGCTTTTCAAATCCTTTTGCATGAGAGCAAGTTATGCGCTTGATTTTCTGAACCTAAGCTTTGGATGTTTCAAGACGCAAAGTAATCCAACGACACACTGTAAGTATAGAAGAGAGGAATAAAAGTTGTTTCTCTCATTCAGACGTGTTTTTGGAATTTTATCAGCGGTTGCGTGAATTTGGAGCACTTTTTTCCTGGGAACTAAATGCATTAAGTTGTTTTACTTGAATCTAAAGATACAAAACTATTTTACTGGCTTTCTAAGTAAAGAAAATAATGTTTATACAACTGTTACATTTTTAAACATCTGTTGTTTATCTTGCATGTAGTAAATCTTTTATTTAACATGATGTAAAACTGTTCAGATATTAATTAATGTAGTAATTAGTTGCAGAAACGGTATTCTGTCCCATAAGGGTTAGTACAAGGTCAGTTGGCTTCCAGTCTGCTAATGATTTAAAACTTAGCCATTTCACTTTCACGTTATAGTTTTGCGTTTAAGTATTACAAATTTAAACATTGTTTTTTTTTTTCCCAACTAGCTTTCACCCTGTTCCCAATCAAAACAAAGCTACAAGAACTAAAAACAAATTAATAGTGGATATGTTTTCATACCTAATTGGATTTCCTTTTCTCTCTGCTTTCCCGCGTGTAAATTGAGTGGTCAAGAATATAGGAGTACATCTTAAAAACTCAGCGCTTGATGACAACAAAAGATCCCATTCAGTTATTCTCTCCTTGCTCAGTGTACCAACCAGTTCCCATATTTCTAGAGCGGCTAATAATTTCGCTTAGTGCACTTGACTGAGAAACTTCCATGCAGAGTTGTGTATGGTTGTAGCAGTTTGTGCTAATTCAACGAAGTAATACGTTTTCTTTACAAGATAACCGATCAAAATCCCGGCTGGAGTTCGGTGAAAACCCCCCAAAAAAATCCTTGTCCTGGCAAATTCTGACAGATGCATAAAGGTCAAGTCTAACTTATTGTATCGGCACTGGTGAAACCAGAAAGCCTTTAGCACACACAAGAAAATAACACTGAAACCCCTCTGCCTCATTCAGAAAAGCAATTTTAATATCAAGGAGATCAAATGATGAGAGTAAGGCAAGCGTAATGCATTGAAAGCACCACTAAACTTGTTATAAAGATTTTCTTTAACACCTTTGTTGCCTGGGTGCAAAGGCTGTTAATAAATTTACTGAACACTTAAAACTAATATGGAGCGCTTTGCCCTCTAATAGGCGTTGGGAACATTGGTGCCAGGTCTTCACTGTCTTACACAGTCCTTTCTTGCCCCCACTTTGTGCAAAGAAGGGTCTGACTGGAAGAGATAATAGGATGTACAATCTGCGAAATTTGATTTCTATTGAATTTCGACCTGCAAGTGAGTTGTAGAGAGGTCTTAACAAATTGAATTTAGTTGTCGGATTGTAAGAAAAAACAGTATAAGGATTACGTTGTTTTTTCTTTTTTTTTTTTACTTTTGCCTCATCAGTATGCATTGTAGGTGCATTGTCTAGTGTTGCTGTTGTAAGCAGGTGTGCACGGTTTTATTCATTGCCGCCTGTGCGATTTTATTTTATTTTATTTCCTCCTGCTTCCGTGCTTTAATGACAAAAATTTCTGTTCAACCGTCCCAATACGGAGCAAACCGGACTAGGTGGCAGCTCTTTGTGTTGTCCCCTGCATGGAGCTGTGAAGTCCAGCGCGCTTTCAGATGTGTTTCAGACAGATCGGTGTTCAAGGTAGCCAACCTTGCCAGTGATCAGTCTGAAGGCACCCCAGAAGAGTGACGAGAGACAGAATTCGCTCCTGCTATATAACCATGGGCCGTATGGAAGAGTTAGCGGGGCTGGTTTTGGAAGTTGGCGTTAAACAGGAAGAGAAAGTGACAGAGACACTTGTTTAAGCTCTCACTAGGGGTGTTACGATTGTCGCCATCGTTTCATGATTTTTTTAAAATGAGCTCCACGGTTTTGGTGGTGAGAGTTCTACGGCATCCGTGCAGTAATCTTATGTATTTTTGTAATGCAAAACAAAATAGAATCCTACCTGGTTGCTGTTCCAATCGAATGCGTAGATAATCGAGCATTGATTAAAATGTGCTGACGGCAGCCTTATGTGTCATAGCTAAGGAACTATCAGGCCTTTATATAACTTCTACCTGCTGACCCAGGGGCATCGCATCCGTCGCAGAGTTCGCCGTTAAGTGTCCCAAGAATTTGTACAAATACAAGGGACAAAAAGAACAAACTGTTTTTCTGCATTTGGGTTTTTGAGTTCCTTTGCCCATTTTTTTTTAGGGGAAAATTAGTTTCAGTTTCGCAGTGAAGTGAGTTTTTTGTTTGATTTCCCAGTCGCGGGGTATTTGAGAAAGGTGCTGTGAGAGGGGGAGTGCGGGGGGGGGAGATCCTCACTGGACACGTGGGGACGGCGGTGGGGAGGGGGTGGGGGTACGACAGACCGAGGCCGGGGAGTGCATCAGGTTTTGTGTCCCCCCCCCTTCTCGGCCTGCTGGACTGCTGCTCAGATAGCTCTTAAATCCTTGCTATAAATTCAGCTGCGTGTATGAAGAAGGGTTTAACCTGTCTGCGTTTTGCATGCAAATCGCCTATAGGGCGTTAAGAGCACTAGCTCACTCTGGGGTGCAATGGCGCTGCTTCTCAGTTTGTAGCTTGCATCAGGTGATGCTCGGAGCGGGGTCCCCTGAGCTGTACTGTGCGCCCGTGCCAGGAGGCTCTGGCAGAAGCAAGCCTGCATCTCCTCTGTAGCGCAGTGGCTCCTCAGTGCAGGCCTCACTTCACCCGGGTATGTATGATTCCGGCTTGTGCGCGCTTTGAATGGGTCTGTCTGAGCTGGGCGACAGGTACAGCTGTCCGCAGGCTGTCGGGGCTCTCCATTTGCACTGTCATGCATGGGCTGTGGTGTGGGCAGCATGTAGGTCAAGCGTGTTGGAATAAGTCTTCAGTTCTGACACCCTTTTGCGCGGAAGTAAAAAAGAGAGTTTTTTTTTGTTAACACTAACATTGTTTTTCATCCTATTTTTGTGTTAGGTGAATTGGAAGCTTGTAACAATTTCCACAGTGCAGGAAGCGCAGAGCCAGTCGGTTGCAAAGTCAGTCAAGGTAAAATCTGTTAAAACAGCAGAAGGTGAAGGGGGTGTAAAGGACAGGAGCCGGAGCACAGGGTCTTTCTGGTTTTTGACTGTCTGGGCTTAATAGTGGGACAGATTTGAAGAAGAATAGAACAAGCAGCAAAATATTAATATATATGTTAAATTCCCTTCTCTCAGAAGTTTACAGCGGCCAGTTGTGTGCGTTAACCTTTCCTCCAGTTTGGATTTGGGTGAGCATGCCATTTGGTTTTAGTTTGAGATACAGCTCTCAGGAACTGACAAACCCGTCTGTAATATTCAAATGCACACTTTTGTAATTGCCATCAGTTCCTAATAAAAAAGGGATTTAGGATTCGAGAGGTTGGTAAATCCCTTTAAAAAACGAAAGGCCAGAAAAACGAATAACAGCTACAGGTAATTAAACTCCCACTACTTGTACCCCCCTCCTCAATCATCTGTATTTATTACAGGGTAATTTTCTTGGTGTTATTGGGATCTTTTGTTTACATCTCTGAAATCTATAAAACCCTGTTGTCGGGGTTTGAGCACGTTGTGGCATAAACCTTAGAAAGCACTTTCCTGATCGGAAATTTAGGAAAGCCTGCATCTTTAAAGATTTGTGTTATTGCAAAAGATCGAGAGCAGATTTCTAGTTAATTTTTCTACCTTATTTCCCGAAAATATAATCCTAATGGGAGTCGGTGAAGGTAGCTTGGTAAATCTAAAGAAAACATGTTGAACCTCCAAAGCACAAAGCAGCACCGTACACAGGACCAAGGAGTGTTCAGGAACAAACAGATCCCTAAGCACAGTCCAGAGGATCAAGGAGTGTTCAGGAACAAACAGATCCCTCAGCACAGTACACAGGACCAAGGAGTGTTCAGGAACGAACAGATCCCTCAGCACAGTACACAGGACCAGGGAGTGTTCAGGAACAAACAGATCAGGTCGTCTCCGTCAGGACCAAGGAGTGGGAGGGGTAGAGGTGTTCTGAAGTGTGACGCACGCAAGTCCTGTATGGATTTAAATAGTGTTTTGCTTGTGTGTCGTGCGTTGTTTTTCTCCACCTGGCCGTCTTTATAGCCAGGGCCTTGGTGCGGTGTTTTGTGACATTCCCGAATTTGCTTGGCGAGGGCTGGGTGCTTGCTTTTGCTTAGCCAGGGGGATGGCTGGGGGAAATCCCAGCTTCTCATCGAATGGAAAAGACCCAGTTTCGAGACCTGTCCGCCCACACCACCCCGTCTTCATGGGAAGGATTCCCCTGTCCGTTTCTGCTGAGAAATGTGCTTTTCTTAGGCGGGCATCCCCTCCCTCACCTTCAGAAATGAGCAAATACACAACCTCACACCAGCAAGTTAGGTGGGTGTAAAACAGTTGCTTCAAAGCATGCCCTGTGCGTTTTTTTTTTCACTTTTCTGTCTGAGCGTGCAAAACCTGAAAAACACTCTGCAGCTGTGTTTGTGTGGTGAGCTGCATATGAATACAGAGTTTCTTGGGGTTTTTTGGTAGGGGGGGGGAGGAGGCAATTCTGGAATATTCCTGTGTGTTTTTTTACCTGTTTAGCTCGCCCTCCTTCAGGCGGCCTTACTGTATCCTTGTTTTTCTTTTGCCATTGCTTTTAAAAATGATAGAAGCCGCTCCCAGCAGCACAACAGTTGCAGTAATTGTGACTGTACTGATGATCTGAAATATTGCTGCTTTATGTGAGAGGCGGTAGGGGCAAATTCTGGAGAACAAGGTGCAGGGCTCTGCAGTGATTGGTCTCCGTTTTCCCCTAGTGATGCCAGCAGAAATCAACAGCAGTACATGTTTTACTGTACTTTGTCCAAGTCTGGATCCCTTGTTTTTCTTTTTGTTGCTCAGGCCTTGTGTAAATGTAGAGTATGCAGTTTTCACAGCCTTGCAGCCTCCTTAGAGGCAGAGCTTTCAAGGCAGGAAACACTATACGGGTTATATACCTGCCTGGAGCAGTCGCTGCAACAAATAGCCAAACGTAAAACGCTGTTTTATTTTTCATCTCCGGCTCGTTGGCGGCTTTGGAGCGCATGGTGCGACCATCATCGGGACGAGAGCTGCTGGAGGGCAGCTCGATAACCTCTGGACCGTCGGATGCAGACGGGCAGTTTTCGGTTTGTTTCAGATTGGTAAAATCGAGGCGGTGGTCTTAAAATAAACGTGATGCTGTTTAAAAAAAAAGAGGCCCCGTGTGTCATACATACGGAAAGCCAAGCGCTGTTGAAGCCAACTGGCTCGCACCTTAAAGGGCTGCTCCTTCCTGGACCCTGCCCTGGGCCTGGTGGCTGTCTGTTACAGTCTTGGCCTGGAGACAATAGTATCTATCCACTCTTATCGGATCCAGATAACACAGTTTGTTTTTAGCCGATACGCTGGTTTTTTGAAGGCGACGTGAGGCATACAGTGGATTCTGGGTCACCTTTTGCAGGTGCAGGTCTTCTGTGGCCAGTGCTGCTCCCGAGGGGGTTAGTGGGTTGGACCTGGGTTCTGCAGGTTCTGTAGGTTCTGTGGGATCTCTGTAATGGCTGTTTCATGCAAAGGACAAGACCAAAGAAAGGTTTTAACATTGATGCCATTGAGGTTCATATAAAAAATTTTTGGTTTGTGCAACACATCTGAAGCACCTGGGAGAGAGATCACTGTTCGTCCTTCTTGCAGGGCTGATGTAAAGTTCTGAGCTGGAGATATGGGATGCACTGCGGGGAGCTGGTTCTTAAAAAATGGTTTCACAGGCTATGGGTTCACTACATAATTTAGGTTCATACAGATGAACAGCCAAATATGCACATCTCATTAATCTCCCTGTTGTAATAAAAGTGGAAGTGGGAGTACAGTTAATTAAAGCTTCCAGTTTATAATTGCATTATGTACCCCCTCCACACACACACACACACACTCCCCACCTTCAAAGTAAAGAGATTTATTATTGCATGGCTTCAAATGCAATTAGCAGAGGATGCTAATCTCTTTCAAACATGGACCCTGGAAAGGTAATACGGGTCATGTCTTCATCGTACTGTCGGCTTCAGCGCGTAAATCTCATTATAGATCACCTTGTACAGAGCACTTCTGAGTACAGCGCATAGCCCTTTGACTTCACAGCTTATGTGATTTTGGAGTTGAGACTGGGAGCTGCCTATGTGCCCTTACAAAAGTGTACTCTGGTAAACCGTGGTAAAAGCAGGATAGATGTGTAGTAACACTGTGAAATCCTGGTACAAGGCAGGCAAAGCACATGGGAGAAATGGGAAAATCAAGTTTGGCCATGGCAAATCAAGGTAAAAGGGTGATATGAGTGAGGTAAAATGGAGGGGAAAGCATTGTGTGAACCTATGGAACCACATGGATGTGCCTGGCAGCTGCGCGTCGTCTGTCCCAGGCTGCCGGCTCTCTGCTGTGACCTCAGTGCACGGTTTTGGCTTGTCAGCTGGAGCTCTTGTCTGTAAGCCAGCTTGTTCTGCTAGCTTGTACTTCATAATCGTGTCAGACGCAGGGTTGCACTCTCCTCTGCCGGCCTTGCGCTGACCTCCGTGTCGCCGCGCTGTTTTCCTGCTCTTGTCGGACGCTCACGTAGCCGCCCTTGCAGATACGCCGCAGACAGACTCGGCAGTGCCTCGCACCGACGCCACAGTGGCAGCCGCTGGTCCTGCCTGGCGCTCGCCAAGCTTGTCGCCCCAAGTCACACACATCGCCCTGCTTGGAAGGGAGATTAGTCACGAGGGAACAGAAGCAAAACACATCTATTCAGGTTTAATGGGTTATTGCTAGGTGTGCAAAGCTACGAAAGCCATTGCAGGGCATTCTTATGACTCAGGCTCACTTGGCTGAGCATCAGCTGTGTGACCAGGAGGGTGGGGTTGTTGGGGTACCCCAGCACAAGGGGGAGGTAGGGATGGCAGGGATGGGAGAGGGGTGGTTGGGTGTGGGTGGGGGTCTTCTGCCCCGAGCATCTGTCTCTTAACTTTGCGGCGGCTTCATGTTCGTGCCGTAGCTCAGACTGCTCACAGCTGCTGAACAGGTGTTCAGCCTCAGCAAGCACTCCCCCCCCCACACACACACTTCCCCACCCCCACCTCCCCTCATTCCCCTGCAAAAAAAAAAAAAAAGCAAAGCAAACAAAACGAGACAGCTTCAAATAATTGATGCAGCGTGTGGGACTTGGCGACGCACACATCTTGTGCGGAGAGGAGCTGCAGTTTCCTCAGCGCCAAGGGAACAGCGCTTTTGTCCCAGGACAGGGTGTCCTGTTACCGGCAGGGCGGGATTCGGGCCAAGCGAGTGCGGCTGAGCGCGGGGCTCTGTCCCGTCGCACAGCTGCCGCCCCTGTGCTTTGAGCTCTGATACCCCGAGGAGGGAAGGTGTGGGGTGTCTGCGCCGCTCTGCAATGCGCATCTCTCTCTCGGTGTGCAGAAAAGAGGTGCTGAATTCGTTAACATTTTGTTGCACTTTAACAATCAACTTCCGGCCCATGGGAAGCACAGCCCTTGGATGCGTCAGCGTAAATATTGATGATGTTTCTGTGCACTTTGTGTTCTCCTCTGAGGCAGTGCTGTATGTCACAGCGGGCCTGGCCTTCTGTGCCAAGATGGAAACTGTCTATAAGCTACAGCAGGGCAGGACTTGCTGCCACAGTGCGTTTGCAGGAAGGGGCAGGGGGGCCAGGTTGTGTTAGTGAGCTCACTGGACCAATTTGACATGTGACAGCCCTGAGCTTTGCTCTGCACCCCAGGGAAAGTGCACCAGTACAGTCAAAATAATAGAAATGCTCAAATGGGTTTTGGTATCTACAGTAAAGAAACGTTGGATGGTAGATGCTGTCACTGTACATTAAAAGAGAGAACAGGAAAGACTGTACATAACTAATGACATGCCCAGGTTCACAAGGAACACCGTATTAAAGTCAGAACTTCAGCAAATTATTAGTACTGAAGTGCAGGTATTCACATTCTACAGGGCGGCTGTGGACTCGCACAACTAAGAGATTAGCAGTCTTGGACTGCAGCCCATTTCTGGCCAGGCCACGGAAACTACATTCATGTGGCCCAGGCAGCAGGGCTACTAGTGAGGGACTTTCACAGGGATTGGTCGAGGGCACAGCCAGGGCCAGCAACCACCAACGTGGTTGAAGATACAGTAATCCAGTTCAGATGTCAGAGTGGATGTCTGCAACTGTGTGCATGGGTGCATGCAGGTACTGCTTGAGCTGATTAAATGTTTGGTTCCAGTGTTTATTTTATTTAAAGTGTCTCCTTATAGGCTCCAGGACAGTGGCACATGGGTGGTGTTTTATTTGAGTTGTCAGGCTGTATTATCAGAACCGAGCTAATCACCGTTCGCTGTCATTGTGAGCCGTTATGTGTTTTGGTGTAGGGTGGGCTCTCTTGTGTCCTCTATTATGTGCTTTAAAGAAGCGTGTGGTGCATAATTTAGTACAATACAATCTGCCAGAGTTACCATGGAGAAACCCCAACAGCAAGCAACCAGAGCGAACAGAAGTCATCACCAGTCACTTCACATTAACCCAGACTAACACTCCACACACACATAGGGCTGCCAGGGTGGGCTTTGGCTGGGTTAATATTTAGGTCATTATATTGGGTTTGGCCGATGGGGATGAAGGGTATTGACAAGTTTAGCACGCGATTATGAAGATTTTCTCCAGCGCCTTATCAGACTGAGCTGTCAGGGGGGAGGGGGATTGGCGAGCACACGTGTGTGTGGAAGGGGAGGGGGGGGGGCGGCTTCATGCAGATCCTCCAGTTCGAGCTGAGTCAGGGCTCTGGGTCTTACCTCCTCTGACGCAGATCCTGACCTTGGCTGCCCGACCAGGAGCCCTTGTTCCCGGGACAAATTGGGACAGGCGAGCGAAAGTGTTAGCCTTGTCAAACGGGCCGTCCTGACACAGCTTACTGTATGTCCTCCGAAGGCCCTCTCCCCTGGGGTAATGTCCTGTTGGGTTCAGGAAGAGGGAAAGCAGGTGTCTGTCCCTTCCTCTCTGTCGCACAGGCTTGGATGAAGGCCATCTTTACTATGCCTTTATTGTTCATGCCTCTTTTTTAATATTCGGGGTTGCGGTTCCAGTTGTCGTTTGCGCTGTGGAAGAGTGGCGACTTGGAAAAAACGATCTTTTAATTTTACCTGGCGGATTGTTCCGAAATATTGCCTAAGATTGCAGATCGAGGAACATTTGTTTTTGTCATTTTAATCACATGTTTTCTGCGCTGTGGGTCTTGTCAGGGGTCAAACAGAAGTGAGATGCCTATTTTAATGTCAGTCAGTCCTAACACTATATGATTTTTTGCACATGAATGGCAAACAGTGGATGTGCATTGTGTGATCTCGTCCCTTGGTCTTTTGTTGGAGTAAGGATCTATTTCCCAACCTCTCTGGGGGCGAGGAATCGGTCTTTCCACTTGCTGAGTGCCGAGCTTAGCCGTCGCCAGTGACACCTTTCGTATCTGTGGCCCTGTGGCTGTGGGGAGTCGCCTGCGTTCTTGGCTCGGGGCGGGGCCGAGGAGGGGGCACAGGCCACCGCCCTACTGTTCAAGGGTGACATCATAAGCAACCCCCACCCACCGGCCCCCGCCACCACATCTCCGTCGGGATTAATCTGGGCACGGTGACCTGGGCGGTCGGGGACCTGCACGCAGCTTTCAGCCTTAAATGCTCCGGGAGGTAGAGTCCTGCCGTCCGTCTGTTCTGCTGGTCCCTTTCCCCCGGTAGATCAGGCAGCGTTCGTTTGAGGTATTCAGGACATGAACTCTGCAGTCATTAGCAGGGCCGCAGCATGGGAAACTAATTAAGGAAACTGTCAATAGACGATCCTGGGAGCCGCTTTTAGCGGTTTAACTAGACCAATAATAAATCTGTTGCACTTTTTTACGCCCCAAAAAAAAACGTTTTAAAGGGACAGAACATTTTTTTGTTTGTTGTAGTAGTTCAGGTGGGGGGCTGCGTCAGCATGCGTAGGCTGCAAAGGAACAAGTAATAGGTTTATTCCATGCTGACACCTGAAGGCCCCACGGCCGAAACGTTGTGTTTTCTTTCTTCTTTTTTTCAGCATGGAATTAACCTATTACTTGATTTTTTGTTTGCTTGCTTGCTTGCCTTGTGTTCCCTGCGCCCAATCCACTCCGGTAGTGATCAGTGTTTCAGTGTCCTAGTGAAAGTGTAGACTTTCCACTGTTCAGTGTAGGAGCGTAAGAGAGCCTGAAAAATGCTCCTCCCCATTGGGTCCAACGGTTCCTGTTTCACTGCTGATTCTGCAGGAGCCCGCCGGGTTAACCACAAGAACACAGTTAATGTATGTACTGTATTAATGCTGGAAAGCAATTAAGACTCCCATTGTAAAGCATTTAGTTTTATTTAAGGTTTTTCCTGCTTCAGGGTGTCCCGTAAACCAAATCCAGGTGCTGGACATTTCAGGCTTGTGTGGGTCTAAAATGATATTAAAAATGTGGCTTTTCTTTTCCACTAGTAAACCTAGAGCAACAGCCTGCAGCTAGTAAAACATGATATGGATCAGATGTGCGGTGCTGCTGCAGTCCGATGAGTTTTCCTCTGTTTGGATCCCACACCAAGGCTCTCGAATGTACTCAGGGGGATTTCCAGATACAAAAATGGCAAAATTAACACCGCCGGAGTCAGGCAAACGACACACTTTACACTCACTTAGGTTGTTGACTGGAATATGTAGAGTGCGTTTTGTCTTTTTTTTTCCGAAAATCTGTTCCTCTGGAGTGGCTGCTTTTTATTATTGACATTTGCATCCTAATGCCTTTGTTTCGTGTCTAATGTGTCAGTTTGAAATAAGAGCAGGGAAGGATTCTGCCATTAAGCTTGAGGGCGTTATTGCATCCTCGTGTGGATTGTGTAGCCTCGAAAGAAGATAAAAACTTGACACAGCCCTGCCCAGAGAGAACAAGTAAAAAAAGGGGTACTTTCCCCAAAAGGCACAGATCCTGCAAGGAGTCCCCCCTTATGGGAGAAATCCCACATTGTTTTTCAAACCCACTCTAGCCCCCCCAGCTGGTAGGAGGCCGATGCTGCCTCTGAACATGAGGGATTGTTGTTGAAAGCAAAGTCAGGATAAGGACGTACCAGCCACCAAGCTTAGGGGACCAAGGACGTAATTCACTGATATGAAGGGCGTCTTTTTAGCTGAAGTCATTTGAAAGGCTTGTCTTGGCCAAACGTGTGGCCCGCAAGCCCTTGGTGTTTGGCAAAAGCACTGAGCGTGAAAGCTCTTTGGGAGAGCTGTAAATCACAGGAGGCAGGCAGGCAAGGGACTGCAAACCCAGCTTGGTCAGAAGAAATAAAGTCTTGTGTCTGTTGTTGCAGTTTAGGCAGGCTAGCTAGACATTACCAACACCAGGATTGTAATCTGTGCTCTTGCAGACTAGAATTTTGGTTGCAGTAAACTGCAGAGACACATTATAGCTGATTTGTAAAGTCCATTATCAGAACTCCAGCAATGTAGCTGTCCTGCAACATTTTCTTCAATGTATATATCTTATTCCTTGCTGTGTTTGCTCAGCATCCTATGGGATATGCTTCTAATATTACACTGATGCTAATCCAGTATTTTGAAACGTTATACTGTTTAAGGAGATCAGAACTCTAATCAGATTTTGATAAAATACCTGCATGACACACATCTTGATACTTCTTGACAGTTCAAAGACAGGGCAGCATTGAAGTACATCAGAGCTCTGGATGGGGGAGATCCCTACTCTAATCTCTAAATCCTCGTTGCAGATCTGGGGGCCATACTGGTGCTCCTCTGGGATTCTGGGATCTGAAGGGCACATCTGAGGTAGCTGTAGGTTATAATTTATTCATATCAAAACTTGTCAGTTGATTGATTTACTAATTTAATATAAATGCGATTTTCGAAATTAGTTTTTTTTTCCTGTGATAGAAAAGGTTGGAGATGTTCATGTCGTAAAGTTATCTGTTATCCAGGCAGAACGGGGGAAGAGAGTCTGAGCCAAGAATGAAATTATGTGGTCATATACTACCAGGGAGAGGACGTTGCACCGCAACATTTAGGAAGCTTTTGTCATTGAATACTGCAGAATGTTTAAAGAGAACCTTCCTTCTTCTTTACAGAATTCCACATTCAGTGTGGAAAAACGCTCAGGGGTTATATTGTACTCCATAACCCCTTGTGTCTCAGCAGAGAGCTCATAGCAGTTCTCAGAAGCTGTTGCAGCAGACCAGGAGGAGAGAGAGGGGATTTTGTTACTTCAGAAACGCATCTGCAGCTCTTGTCCCGGCCTCAGCCTGCTGGCTATCCCTGCTGGCTCCCTCACACCTCACGGCTGCCCCCGGAGAGCAGGAAGTCCCTCCTGCCGCGTGCAGATCCAGTGCTGTAACGCAGCTCGATGCCTGGGGATTTCAGCTGCCTCTGTGCAGGTTCCTACACGTCTGTAGATAAAGATAATTGTAATATGGGGGGAAGGGATGCAGAGCACAGGAACTCTATGGCAGGAGTTTTAATCGAAAAGAAGGACAACACGAATTATCAGCTTTCACCCTTTCCTGGCTTCATTTCATTTTCCCCGTCTTCCACCTGCGGTCGGTGGCTAAACTCAAGAGTGGTGTTGGACACCCCCGCCACCCCCCTTGAACACGCACGCAAGCACTCTGCATCTCGATGCGGCCCTGCGCTACGCTCTGGGAACACCTGCGTGCGTACAAGAGCCCTCGTCCAGCACTTTGCTGATCCCGAAACATCGAGAAACATCTGAAGGGTGCTCCACACAGGTGTCAGGCCGGTAATGCTCAGCTCTCAGCGCTTGTGTGGCACAGACGTGTGCCCTTCATGCCGCTGTGAGGGCTCTCACCAGGCCCCGCTGAGTGCTGGGCAGAGCAGTGCCGTGGGCTTGGATGCATAATCGATTGAGCACATGACAATGGCTGGATCACTGCCCCATGACTAACCAGCGGGCACTACTGTAGCTGCTCCCAGACACAGCCAGCGCGCTTCAACACAAGTGCACTAGATAGGAAAAAAGCAGGAGAGACAACCCTCGCTTACACCTGTTCAAAGCAGAAGTTAAATATAACTAGAAAACAATGTGCAGTTAGTAGATCAAGAAGGAACAAACACACTTTTAAGGTTTGGTTATTGTACATCAAAACATGAATTCCATTAACAATAGAGCTCATATGGCATGTGTGAAAGCATTAGGATAGTTATAACTGGTGTATTAAGATTGTTTTCTGATATGCTTTTCTCAAAAAATGTTAGTTCTTTTTTTTTTGCTCGTTGGTGCAAGTTTAGTACAAGTGACTTCTAAGCAGACAGCATGCAACACAGTTATTACCAGGACTAAGGCGCTTGTCGTTTCAGCTCCTGGTTTGGGAATGTTGGCAGGATTTCTTTTATTTTATGTGCTAATATCTCTTTAAGATTACACTGATCTGGGCTTGTCCTGTGAACATGACATCCAGTTATTGATTGGAGGGTGATTAAAGAGAACCGATAATCACTTCACTTTAAGCTCATAAACTTCTTACACTCTCTGAATGTGTTGATTAACACATCTTAAGGTGGAAGATAAGACAGGATAAGACACAAAATTGCTTGATGCAGGAGTCTGTAGATTTTTTTGTGGCCTTAAGAGGTTCCTCTGAGGGATTAAAATTTGTGCTTACGTTATGCTTCTTAAATGGGGCGTGGGCTTATTTCACTCTGTGAGGTGCTTTCTAAGGAAAAGGCTCCTCTTTAACCAGTAAGTAAGGAGTTAAACAGACAGTGGATGAGTACAGTGAGAGAGAAAGGGTTCCTCATGTCTGGTGTCAGGGGTGTTGCTGCAGCTGACCATCAAGGAGAAACTGTAGACAGATACAGTTGAATGCTCCCAGGTCATCTGGAGACTCCCTGTCGCAGACCTGTCTGCTTAAAGAGAGAGCGAGACAGCAGTTTAGTCGGGTTTATAGACACGGAGCCTGGAAGTGTTGAAAAAAATGCTCGTGAGTAATTCCAGCGTGCCGTGTCGTCGAGGTGCTGCCGAGACCAGCGTGGGTGTGTGTGTGCGCGTGTGCGCGTGCACTCAGCCAGGGTGCAGGCCACACGCACGAAGAGGTCGTCTGAGTTCAGGGTCATGTGCTCACTGCTGGGCAGGCAGGAGCAGGTCGCTCTGCGGCTGTAGGAGTCAGTCTTCCAGCTCTGGATTTCGTTTCGTAATCTCTTTGTATATATAGATACACTGGAAAGGCTTTCGGTTTTCTTTAAATTTATTTAGTTGCAGTCAGAGGTGGAAGTTATTTATCTCAGTCATCGATTGTTTTTAACCAAAGCTCATCTGCAAAAGAGAAAAAAAAGAAATGTTTTTAATGTTTAGATCACTGTATCAAAGGTGAATTTTATTTTGCAAGTTTTGTTTTATTTCATGATGTTAAATATGAAGAAGGAATGACAAGGGTTTACCATATTGTGTTTTCCAAATGGTTTTCTGCGCAGCGCAGCCTGATGCCGGTCCACCCTGCCTCCGCCGGGCAGCCGTAAGGGGATCGTCAGAGTTTCGGCGTGAAGCGTTTCGGCAGTGTGATGGCCCCATCCCAAGCCGGCGGAGGGGCCCGTATTGATCCCGTGGCCAGAGATTAGCGCTGCTTGACTCTCCGACTGTCTGTTCTCCTTTGCAGCCGCGACAGTGATCTTTCAACAATCATCTCCAATCTCCACCACACCAGACAGCTCGTTATGCCAGAGAGTCAGCCCGGTGGCGAGATCAAGAGGAACGGCATTGACATTGGCTCAGGACCAGCAGGTAGGACTCCAGGGGTTTACACGCGCACGCCGGTCTTCCTCCTCCCCCTCCTCCTCCGTCTCCTTCGTTATCTTGCCCTGCTCCTCGCCTCCTTGGCTTTCGCTCCCATTCCTGCCAGCGTTTCACCGCAGGTTAGTTGGAAGCCATCTCTCTCTCTCTCTCTCTTTTTAATTTTTCGATTCTGTGGGCGGTTTGTAATCAACGCGCCAGCTTCGACCAGCATAAGGGCGGACTTTTCTCGAGCGGCACGGAGAATTTGGAGCTCAGCCTCGCTGCGTCAGCTCTGCAGCAGGAGGGGCTGGCTCTTCACCCCCGCTCTGCATTGTTTTGTTTAGCATGGGAAAATCAGACAATACAAATATTTTTAAAATACGCAGTCCTGTACAAAACTGGCAAGCTGAGTATTTTATTCAGGTATTGGTAGCTGTTGTCTGCTGCACGTTGGGCCCTTGGACTGTTGACATCTCCCAGAACACCCATTTTCAGTTGAGGAGTTCTTAAAATGCCCACTCCAAATAAACAGCCTTATTTCCGTGTAAGCCCATATAATCTAAACATAGGGACGGAGGTGCATTGTAATCCAGTGAGTTAATTAACATATATTACTCTGGCCTACTCATTTGCCTTTTTGGAAAAGCTAAAACTTTTTTAACTTTGCAGAAAAGTCCAGCACCCTTGAAACAGGCGCAGGACCAATTAAAAATCCTTGACAGAGATTTCCAAAACGACTTGACTGCAGAGTTAGTTTGACTTTTTTAACAACAGATAAATGCCACCTGATTGTGCACCAAGAGCCGGGAGTGAAAGCAGACACAGCGCCTGTCTTTTCTCTGCCCGAGTTGCGTCTTTCTAGATCGGCCCGTTCGAAATGTGTTAGAGCGGCTCTCTGCAAGATACTTTAAGGCTTTGGAGCAAAAACAAAAGGCTTCTTAAAGAAGACCCGTTTTAATACATGAAAAGAAAGTGGATGTTTTATTGGCGATTTTTAGAAAAATGAAAAAAAATTAGTCAAGAAGAAATTAAAGGAGTTTCCAGATAGGGAAGGCCTGTTTGTAGTTTGGCATTGGAGAATCACTTTCCAGGCTGTGTGCAATCCTGTAGGAATTGACTGTGCCCTTCCCCGCAGATATTATAATCCCTTTATTGGAAAATGAAGGATATTGCTCATATTGTATATGGCTCGCGTCTCCACGATCATGGTGTTGGTCCATTGTCTGCTTGTGGAATGTGGAAAGTAAGTAGAAGGCCTTGTGTTTATAAAATCTAATTGCTATATTGATCTGTCTTGGAGCCAGTGATTGCAGCCTGAGAAATTGAGATGTGTCTTGAAGCATGTTTCTGTGGTGGATGCAATTGGTTATTGGAGTCATATACTTGTAACACTTTTGTAACACTTTTTTTCCCAAACTTGCGTATGTTAGAGAATTGCAAGAATAAGAATTGTTTGTGTCCGGGTTTTTTCTGAGAGCCCCCTTGGAGATCTCGGCGCTGTCGTGCTGTAGCGCAGTGCACGGACGCAGAAGCCGGTCCTCCTGAGATAATTTGAGGTCCCTGTCACCGGGGATGAAGGGCTTATGTTTTAACTGAGCAATTAAAACCGGCGTCCTGTTGGCCCACTGCAAGATGAACACAAGGTTTGGGTTTGGGACGATGGATTAAAGGTGAGGAGGCGAGGCAATCCAGTTCACTCTGCGATGCCAAAGGACAGGACTCCGAACCGCGGGCTGTGTGAGGCGCTGTCCTGCCACCACTCCGCGCAGCGGGGACAGGAGTTGTAAACTGAGAAGGGGGGATTGCGGAAAACACTTTTTAATCTTAATTGAGAAAGACACACAAAGGGATGAGCGAGCCGGCCTTCCCGGCGAGGGTAGGGCTACAAATCTGACGGTTTGCGCATTAAACACAGATTTAGAGCCTATTTAAGCAGCTCGCCCCATGTCTGTAAGCAAGTCCAATCTTATCACCCAGTTTGTCTAATTCTGTCTGCCAGGGAAGTGTGAAGGAGAGGAGGGAGGGGGAGAGGGAGGATGAGACAGCCACAGCTCTGAAACCAGAGGGAACTTTTTCCGTAAAGCCCATGTTGGAATCACCCAAAATAAAACTAAAACATGGATGAGGGAAAGCAGAAATTACGAAGCAGATATCCTGACCCAGTTGCTGACTTATGACTGGCCATTTGTGAGAAACGTTATAAAAAAAATGTAATGTATATTCAGAGCTTGAATCAAGTCCTCGATGTTACAGAACAATTAATAAAACTAAACGGCAGTGGCTTATGGTCTTTTTTTGTCATTATTATTATTTCTTTGGTATTAGAACTTGGCTTAACTTGTGCAAACATATAAAGCAGCTGACAGCCAGCGCAGCCTTGTGCAGCAGTGGTCGGAGCGCAGAGCTCTGTGTCCTGAGGCGATTCCGAGAGCATGACTTGCCAGTCCTCTCCTCCGCAGAGAATACTTTTCTGCTTTGAGAGGGGACTCAAAACAAGTGCCTTTTTCATCCATCTTACAAGCCTGATGCAGTTGTTTGCCTGTGCTCACGTCATTTTGTGACATACCAGTATGTCTGTCTTTCTGTCTGTGCTATGGTTTCTCTCCTCTCTAATCTGTGTATCTGTGCCTTTCTATCTATGCTGTTTTGCACTTATATAATCTGTAAAAAGATGCTCATTCGGTGCAGCTCCACTCCTGTTACCCTTGAACTGATTAAAAAGTCAAGGGCCCTCTCTGGTATTACATTTCTGAAGTGCAAATTTCGAGTGTTCAGTGCAAAGATGGGTAAAATACATTACTGTCAGTATGGGCATTAAAGGAAGAGAAATGTTTTCTTGTATGTAAGAAGAGACCTTTATTAAACCGCATTAAAAACATTGCTTTGTCTTCTAATTCCCAAAGATTAATACATTAGATCTCACTTTTCAGACGGTAGAAGCAAACAAATGGCACTAGTCTGTTGTGAGAAATAGGAAAATAAACAGCTAAATAAAACAGGCGAGCTCTTTTTTTTCGGTGCAGACGGCAGTAATGTGGCCAGCAGAGACAGTGCAGTCTGCACAGAGAGAGGAACAGGAAGCAGAAGCAGAGGGCTGATGGAGACACACGTTAATTAAATTTGAGGGAAAAGACATTAGCGATGACCCAGGCGTCAGCCGTAAGTGACTAAAACTCCCTTAGCTCCAGCCTTTGGGATTGGATTGGCTGGGAGCTGACAGCTAGTCTGTCTGGAGAGCCGACTTAGCTGCAGCTTTGCAGTCGGTGTGGAGACTTTCACAGGCAAGCAAGGTGTTGTTTTTCAGGGCTAGATGGTGATTTTGGAGCTGGGGGGGGGGGAGCTCTTTCTGTTATTTTTCAGAGCAGAGCTACCTGCTCCCCTCTCACTTCCTGTCTTGTGTTTTCCTTGGGTTTCGCCTGCGGCAGGCGACTCTCTTCCTAATGGCCATAGCAAT
This sequence comes from Lepisosteus oculatus, assembly GCF_040954835.1. Lineage (NCBI taxonomy): Eukaryota > Metazoa > Chordata > Actinopteri > Semionotiformes > Lepisosteidae > Lepisosteus > Lepisosteus oculatus. Next base: position 1,255,216 of record NC_090720.1, on the reverse strand, counting down.
TTAATCTTCCAGCTTCGCTTTCTTTCTCCTTGAAAGCACTCTTCAGCAGCTCTCAGCCCTGCAGTTACCTGAAAGAGTGTGCTTGCATTGCCTGAGAGGTGAGGAATGTACGAGAACAGCGTTGCTGCATGTTTGCACATTGCTTTAAAAGGCAGTGGTGCTGTAAGATTTGAGGGGGCTGTAGAGTTGGTAGATATTAACCCCGTTACGCAGCGTCACGTGTTTAGTTCAAGGAATGCATCGAGACGTAATGGTTAGGTCTGGGAGCTTAATGAGTCATTTTGCAGCTGCGTACGTCGTGCAAATTTGTGCTCATATTTTCCTCATTGCGCAGTTTGTAGTTTTTTCTTATTGTTGGAAGCGCAGCCCCCCTAGTGTTAAAGAAAACGAGCCTGGGAATCCCACCTGGAATGAAACGGAAACGGCGCAGCAGAGGCTGTCAGTCCTGCTCTTCCTCTGCGGCGTTCCGGCCGCTCCGCTTCGACAGGGCGATCTCTTAGCTGGGATCCAGACTGTTTTCCTTTTCATCTTTTTCCGCCACTTTTGCAGATTTTGCATTCAGAAGCAAAGAAAAATACTCCCGATGGCACACGCTGCGTGTTTACACACACTACATACATGCAGGCACTTATGGATGTACCATCTGTATTGAACCCCCGGTACCGGACGATCCGCTGCCTGCTGGCTGCAGTCCCCCTCAGCACTGCGTAGCAAAGCATGTGCATTTCACTGTCTGTCCTGTTTCACCTCCAGTCCTGGAGCTGCAGCTGCCCTGTGCCACTCCTGTACCCTTCCATATCCCTGTGTACCTGTCCCGCCCCTGTCTCCGTCCCGGTCCTGTGTCTCTGTCCCAGCCCCTGTCCCTCCCACCCCTGAACCCGTCCTGCCCTTGTGTCCCTCCTACCCGTGTGCCTGTCCTGCCCCTGTCTCCGTCCCACCCCTGTCCCTCCCCTGCTCGCTCCGGGAGAGGCGCGATTCCAGGCAGAGCCGAGCCCTCCGGCCAGCGGAAGCGCCTCTCTCCTTCCCTTCAGCCAATCAATGGGAGCCTTTCAGCCCCAGCAGGGCCCTGCGCATACTGGATCAATAAGTTATTAGCACCATTCTGTCAGCTGTAATGTGGAGATTGATCGGGGCCGGGGCTCCTGTGCGCCGCCTGGCACTTCCCTAGCCTGATAAAGATGACAGATTAAGGGAATAAGAAAAGGGAATTAAGGAGCCTGGCTGTCAAAGCTGTCACCAGCTGGAGAGGAAGAAGAAGTGCTGCCTTTTTTTTTCCTCCGCCCCTCCTCCCCATCTTACCCTTCACCGCCGGGAAGTGGCGGTGTGCGGAGGAGAGCCGTCTTCGAGTGGCTCCGCGGGTCAGGCGCTGGCTGGGCTCCGATTCCCCTCCACAGTAGTTGAGTGGGGGGAAAAAATCGCTTTATGATTATTAAACCTTCTGGCCCGTGTGGAGAAGCAAATGTGTATATTTCTGTACTACAACCAGGAACGTTTTCTATAGAATCCAAGTGTCTTCTCCAATAAAGTTTTCTTACACACACACACAGATATATAAAACGTCTTTTAACATTCTTGAAATGCCACATCATCAGGGTGGGTGCAACACCGCTTCCCCAGCAGAAAAATAGGAACTGACTATGATGCAAGGCGATGCTTTTAGGAACAGGAGTTCTGGAGTCATAGACGGCAGTCCGTGGTGGCGTTAGGATCCATGTGTCAAGTACTGGCCTGAGGTGAAACAGCAGCATGGCTTCCCAGCACAGGGTTAAACGAGAGCACGTGCACTTTAAGAAGCAACGTTTAATAGGTATTAAAAGCTTTTGTTGTCAAGATCTCTGACAATCGGGCACGGACTCAACAAGGGAATCTCTGGATTCCTCTGTGCTATGCCAAGATCTCCTCCTGTCGGTTCTGTTTTCCTTTCCTGCGTCATGAAATGTGGTTGTTTTGTGGGCTGGAGTGGCTGTCCGGAGTGCACGTGTGTGGGATGAGCAGAGCCTCTCCACGCTGTAGCTGTGCTGTCAGAGTGAGGAGTCGCAGTGTGGCTCTGCCAGGAAGCCCTGTGGTGCTCGTCGGGTTCTGCAAGGTTGTTTTTTTTTAATTACGTTTTGTTTTGCTTCATCTCTCCTTTTTAACCTAAAAGAAGAGGTAAGAGTAATGAAATTCACAAAAATGCATGTTCTTCTTTTCTGGGAGTATGGAGCGCTCTGCAGGATTCTGTTGTTTTCATCGGCTTCCTCCCTTGTTTAGGGAGAGCATCCTGCCTCAAAATCACGCACTGAACATGTTGAAGGAGATTTTTTGCTGACGTTACTCACTGTTTCTATTTATTATTCTCTGTTGTCATCCGTTTTTTATATTATATTATCCAGCAAACAAAAGAACATTGAAGTTGGTTGAAATGTAACGAATATTAGAATATGGTGGATTAAGTGTTGCTGAAAGACTGAATCTGTAACTGTAAGAGTGGTGGAGTTCCAGGTGCACTTGTAGTCTCAGCACCACTGTGAAGTGTTGTACTCCAGGCTGCCACGGTCTTTAATGCCCAGGCAGACAGCTTTAAATGCCCACCACTCAGCTCCAGACACCCGTGTGAAGGACAGCAGACATGTGCAGACAGATATGTCTCTCCGAGAGGGATTCCGATGGCATGAATCAGTGGCTTCCCGGGACTGCTCTTGACATCGACCCAGCGTTCTGGGTACGTGTTCCGAGTCGTGGCCTGACAGCACAGGAGAGCTACAGAAGCGTGCTTTCCTGCGCCGGCGGAACTGTGCAGCGGCGCGGGGGGGGGGGCGGCGTCTGCGTGTGGAGAGCAGGGCCGCGCGGGGGTGCGATAGCGTTGGGGATCACGGTCGCGCGAGGTCACAGGAGACGGGGGGCAGGAAGTCTCATGGCTCGGGACCCCGGAGACCACCACCGTAGCTGGTGATTGGTCGCGGACTTGAGAAAGCGTGGCGCAGGCCTGGCTGTGTGCAGGAAGCTTCTGGGCCACCAGACAAAAATGAAAACGAATCTGTTTTTTACCCCCCACCACCACCACCACCACCGCCACCTCCCCAGCCTTTCCTGGAATCCAGAGTGGTTCATTTACGAGCAGCTTGGTGTCAAGGCACTAAGTTACAGATAGGAACTTTCATTTTGAAGCTCAGTGAAGCTGTCTTCATGATTCAGCGCACGGCTTGAGCCGAGCACGCAGAATAATGACTTCCCTTCCAGCTTCCAGCCCGTGCTTCTCTTGTCCTGCTGCCAAATGCTTTGTTTCCCAAAGACAAAATTACAAAAGGGAATAACTGCAGGCGGAGCAGCATTTCTTCCGTTTCTCATTCTTCTCCGTTAACGATTACAGAGTATTTTTTTAAAGAAAATTTTAAGGGCAACTGCTGTATCCAGATGGAGCAGGTTGGGTCTCTCCCCATTGCTCAGACTTGTTTTTTTGTGCTTGCTTCAGTTCCTCTTTGTTGAGTCTCATCTGGGCCGTGTGATTGCATCAGATTCAAGCGTATAGCAGCGCTCCTACAGTTGCGCGTTAGCTAATGTACTGTGACGTGGGCAGTGTGGGAAAGGAACAGCACCTTCGTGTTAGGTGTCAGCCGACACGGTGTCAGCCAGGCTTGAGCCTTCGGCCTTGATTCGTCCGCACACCGCCCCAGCCCAAAACCACTGGACCTCAGAGAACCTGGCTCTCTAGGTGGACCCCAGCTCAGAGAAGTGTAGTTGTGTGGGCCAGAGTTGTTTGGGAATGAGGCCTCTGGATAGGCACCGATGAATGCAGGGCGGTGTTAGTCTAAGGGTTGGAGGAGCAGTGAGGATGTGCAATGCAGGCCCTGCCAGCTGGATAGACAGACAGGCATGGCTTCCACAGTGACAGTGTGTAACCAGAGCTGTCTGAACTGCACAGACACACTGTGTTGCGCTGCCAGCAAACAGCAGACTTATAAGACCGTGGCGCTGAAAGGAGGGCTGGAATTGATGGCTGTGCGCACTGAGATACAAATTCAGCACCCTCCTGAGGGCTCGGATTCTGTTTTCGTGGTTTGTTTGTCTGCGTCTGCGAGTTCTGTGGTTTGATCGCGTGGAATTCTTTCCGTCTTTCCGTTCAGCCCCCCCCCCCCTCTTCTCCCAGGCTGGGATTTGCAATCGCACCTCCGCTGGCCCGGCCGGGGGCTGTGAATCCCTTCAGGAGGGGGCGTCTGTACCACCTGCTCGGGGAGCCGCCCCCGTGTCCTGCCCCCGGGGGTCACACAGCGCCTCCGCGCCCCTGCGGCTCCCCGCCCAGCTTGCCTGAGAGCCCGTGTCCCCGCGGGGAGGAACCTGCCCTTTCACGGGCAGCTGCTGCACCCATTCCCCGCCAGCCAGAGTTCTCTACCGGCCTGATCTTAGCAGCGACGGAGTAGGGTGTGCTATGCGGACAGTCTTTTCTGCCTTAGGGGTAGGTAAGAGCCAGCCTGGGCCCATTTGAATAGGCTTTGACCCTGGCCCCGCTCTCCTCAGAGTAGTCACAATAGCCCCCCTCTGGAGAGTACATCAAACAGGATCGTTAGTGAGGCCCTCTCTTGCATGGACTCCTGAAAAGGCTGAAAGACCCACATCTCTTCATGAGGAAGATGCTGGTTTTTTTCTGCTGGCGGAGAAGAAAGACAATAACATTCGAGTGGTTAAGTTTGTCCCTCGTGTCCTGTTGTTAGGAGAAGTTGGCGGCCGGCCGGCTGGGATGTCATTCAGACAACCAGAGCTTTGCCACAGCCTGTTTGAGAAGTGCAGGGTGCTTGGAGCTGGGTATTGCACAGGCCCTTGCTTGTACGGTGCTGTCGAGAGTCATCTGTGTCTCGCCTTCTCCTGCCACCTCAGTAAGTGTGAGGGGAGAGAATGAATGTGCTCACTCTAGGTTATAAAAGGTATTTAGTTTTGTTTTCATAGCTAAAAAGAAGAGATGTGGCCCTTCGCCTCCCAGAATCGCCAAATAGCAAGGGAGTAAAATGACAATGTGGAAACGATTGAAAACATATCATTCCGGCTGGGAATAGTCCTGAACAAAAGACCGATTAATAAGTATTAAATGTAGAAATCAGGATAAAAACAATCTTCTAAAATGGACAGAAAAGTGATTCTGTTTTGTGCAGCTTCACGTTAGGGCTTTTGTGCTTGACTTGAATCAGTTGTGCACAACAGGTCTGGTTCCCTGTGCTGCACAACCAAACAGAGAGCAGGAGCCTGTGTCTTTAACGAGACTTAGCTAGAAAATACAATGACAAACGGTCCCTTCCTTCCTGCTCATATGCAGCATCATGCTTTCAGTTTTCCCCCACGTTATTAGGAGGATATTGATTTTAAATCTGTTCGGGGGGATGCTGTAATTGTACACTAGATGTTTGGTGTTGGTGAGGAGTGCAGTGTTAATGCAAGGCATGTGCATTTCCATATACCCCGATGGGAGGAGAATTAAAGAGGACCTTCAGGGCTGAGAGAGAGAGAGAACGAGAGAGAGAGAGAGGGAGGGACTTGATAAGGAGATTCACAAGGGGGCTTAGCATTTGAACGAGAACCACAAGCAAAAGCAAGGAAACCTGTAAAAAAAACTGAAATAACAGGTGTTGCAGTGAGAAAGATGAAGCTGTAGGCTGGGAATTTCAAATTTTGACTGCACAAGAGTCCAGATGAGGTGATTTTTCACTTTTTCCCCCCTTTTTTTAGCAACTCTTTGGCCCCACTGAAGAAGCAGGGTTTGTCTCATGCTGTCTGAGAGCACAGAAATACAGAAAACCCTTTTCAAACGCCTCAGTAACACCTAGATTTGTCACACAGTCCTCCCAGAGCTTTTGATCAAACCTGACAGCAGATTTTAATCTCCACACACTGGATGATTTTTCAAAGGTATATGTTTATTTTGTTGGGCTCTCGTGTGTGTGTGTGTTTAATTTTGCAGAAACTAAATTCATCTGTGAATGTGAATGAGGCAGTAGTGAGCAGAAACTTAATAGTGACTCATGCTAATTCCCTCTTTGCAGATGACATCCTAGGAAAGAAGAGAGCGTATTCACCCAACAGCAACAGCGAGTGTCCTTCAGAGACCAAGAAATCCCGAAGTGTGTCGCCCAAAGGTAAGATTTAAGATTGCTTTTATTCTTATTATTGCTGCGATATTTTTCCAGAGCACAGGTTAGCAGTAAAGGAAAAGTGCTGAGAATCTAATTGGAAAATTATGAGAGCAAGAGAGAGGAGAAATCTTAAGTTGCTCAAGAGCAGGTTTTAATTAAAACATCAATTAGAGGAGAAAGGAAGGTGATGTAGTGCTGTGAGGAATGGGACCCGGGCTTTTCTCTCTAGTGTGGCACTGACGGCGTGACAGGAGGTGAGGAATGTGCCTTGTGGTGAGTCGGGGCCTGGCACAGGAGCCACAAATGTGTGTGTGTGTGTGAGCGCGTGTGAGCACAGGCAACCCCCCAGCCCCCGAGCACGCTCACTCGTGCACGCACGCACCCCTAGCACAGCTGTGTGCACGAGCACGCCCCCCTGCACTCACACACGCGCGCGCGCACGCACACACACACACACCCCCACACTCCGACACCAGGGCGGGGCTGCCCTCCGGGAGGAAGTCATTACAGCGGAAACGAATACAGGCTCTTTCATGTCTTTCATGTTCAGTTTCTTCTTGCGCTCGACGCAGTTGGAACCGGGACTCGGGGGAAAACAGAGGCACGAAAGCAAGATATTTCTCACTGTGCGACATTTGCACTCCTGCCATTCCAGCCCGAAGAGATAGAAAGTAAAAAAAAAGAGAGAGAAAAGAAAAATGGTTTTAATATTTCCTTATTCCTGTGTAAAGTACTGTTTGTTTTAAGTTTCCTTTTGTAAGACCGTGCAGCGCTGGCTGCTGAGGTGTAGCAGACACGGAGCATCTGTGTTAACCTGCACTTTGTTTGAAATGTTTGCTTTGGTAATTTGGGGTGACTGAAACCTCCGCGTGACCCAGTTAAGCACCGAACTGCGCCGCTTTGTTCCAATAGCTGGTCAGCGTAAAGCTTTTGCACTTAACCCTTTGCACACCGTCTTTTATTTTATTTTCTCTTTAAACGCGTAGACGTAGTTCTGCAGGCGTATATGTGTCTGATCTTGCAGCTCTTAGAAAATGGAGACTCTGGTAAAAACGGCGCTGGTTTTTGGAGCTCACTCTGGAAGGCCATGCTGTGGTGCCGAGGTCATGCGGTTCGGAGTGGGGCTGGTGCTTCAGTCAGCTTCGAGGAAGTGAAAGCACAGGCACAGCCTCCTTCGCGCCAGCATGGGAGGACATGTCCTCCAGCGATTTGTCTCCTCGTCCAGCTCCCAGGCTGCCTGCCACTGCAGGGCTCCGCTCCGTTCACCTGCACTCGAACCCGGCCTCGCCCTTCTCCGCGCTTGGCCGAGAAAGAAGGGTGCTGGAGGTGCTTTCTCCGACACCCAAGACCTTATCTTTAAAATCTTCTTTTTTTAAAAAAAAAGGGAAGCTTTATTTCTGACTCACTCTGTGAAAGCAGCTTGTGTGGTGCTGTAATACATCGGTCTTGAGTCATCACAGAACTTAACTTACTGCTGCAGCTACAACTTTCAGACTTTCTCACAGTGCGGGGGTGAAGCCCCTCTCTGTGGCTCTGTTACAGTCAGTTATGTCTTCTACGTGTGTATTTTAAATGCATCCGATCTTGGGCAAAGCCTGTGGTCTTTATAATGAAGTAGAAACATTTATTAACTTATTCCCACCTTGTCACAGTATTGTTTTTTCTTATGCTTGATGTAACAGTCAATTTACTGCACAAATGCAACCGACTGAACACATTTACAAAACACTGTATTGCTGAGCGGTTTGTATTCCTTTACTTTTTTGCCTTTGTATCGTTTTTTTATATATATACAACTGGAGTTCTGCTACTGGCTTTTTTTTTTGCTTCCTCGTGTCTTGTAAAGCATTCCACAAGTCGACGTCTGATTGCTTACGTTTTTAATTTTTAAAAAACTTTTAAGCACCTTGGGCTCTAAACACCTTTTACCTGTATTCGCAGTTTGTCTTGGATCATTGTCTTGCTGGAGGAATTCAGGTTGTTAAATACATAAGGAGGAAAATGACCCCAGGCATGTGATTCCAAAGTGAGCTTCTCTGGGTCCTTCACAGTGCTTAAGGCTTTTGTTGCTTATTGGAGTAGCTGTACGCTCCTGCAGCAGGTGGCCGCCTGTCTCACCAGGTGTAATGTTCACTCGGCAAAGCCCTGTCCCGAAGTGCTTCAGGGCGCCCTGGTTCAGACTCCATTCTCACTCTCCCTTTGCAGGAATGAGCCAATTATTGCCTTGGACTAGTCCAGGAGACGTTAACCTGCAGACTTAGACCTAACATGCTCTCAGCATCTTTAACTTTTTGTAGAAAATGATATGAGGGAGGAGGTGCTTATTGACTGGAGGTTCTTCTCCAGCCTTATCTTGAAAGATTACAACCATTCTTGCTTCAACCAGTATGACCGTTTCCTGCTTTCTGTCCTAAATATGCTCATGCCCTCTTATTTTCTGCATGTGGGGCTGAGCTTCATTATTGGTCTTGACGTGCTCCTCTGTGTTTTAGATTCTTAATGCTTGCATTCAGTTCCCTTGTAATTTCCTGTGTTCATGATTAGAGAGATTCAGTTCCGCTACCTTGTCCGTGTTGGGAGTTTTTCTGGATACTCTGTTGTCACATATTGTGTAGTCAGTCACGTCCTAGTAAAAAGCAGCCTTTGTGCAGCAGGTCCCATCCGGATGGGAGCACACGACCGTGAGCGTGATTTTTCCCAGGAGTTCGGCTTCAGGTCCGATCGTCTCTCGGTGGTGTAAGACTGATGTTCATAACCTTTGTGCCAGTTTTTAAACCTCAGCAAGTCCCTTGAAACAAGAGGCAGCCTGCTCATAACTCAATAACAGAACAATGAAGGACATCTCTCTATTTTCATGTTTTTAGCTGGTGTATCCCCAATGGCGGGCGGGGTCTAAGGGTTCAGAACGTGTTCAGAGGGGGTCATATTCTGAAATCCCCATTCGTAGGAGACGTGTATAAGCTGCCACTAAAGTGTAAATAACAGCCTCACTTCTTCGTTTCTGGCGACAGCATTATCACTTAACCGTCTACTTTTAAAGATGCTAAGCCTTCTTGAGATTTGACTGTCTTGTCTGACCGGGTGCTTAGTGTCGGAAAACCTGTAGTTCCAGTCAAATTTGACCGAACCCGCGAACGGAGCAGCCGTCCCCTGCGGAGCCCCGTGTCGATGCGTGATGTGTTACACGCCTTGTGTTGGAGGCGTGGCCGCTGATAAGGCCAGAGACTTGGGGACGGAGGAAGACAAACGGCAGCCCTTCTCTTCACACCTGCTCTGCCTGTTGGCCTCTCTGGAAGACGGCTTTCAGGACAGATACTAAAGGCAGAGCCTGGAATGGGTTTACCGGCGATGCTTATAAATGAATGATGATGCACACTATTTAGTCCCATAAATAATAGATGATACAAATTTCCAAGGCATTGATTGCAAGAGTGGGAGTGGAGGTCTGCATGTTTGTCGAGGGGCTGGTGGTGGTGGGGGGGGGGGTTGAAATAGGGGGCTTGTAGTCAATCAGATATCTGTTGATGGATGAGTCTGTGAAGGGGAGAGAAAACTAAAGGCAAGGTGACTGGGTCTTTTTAAAAAGATGCTCATTGTGCCGTTATTTTGTTCTTTGGCCTGTGAACGACAGAGGGGCTTCAGTGTCTGGCTCTGGTAGTGAGGCGTCGAGAGAGTCCCTCGCTCCTCCCGTGAACATCTGTGTTTTCTCTGGGCTCTGCGCTCAGCCAGTTGGTGCGCCCCAGTCGAGAGCCGGGAGCAGCACGGAGCAGGCTGTGCTAACAGTTGTGCAGCTGTAGCTGCTGTTGGTATCTGTGTGCTGTTGGCACGTATGAAGGGTCCTGAAAGTATTTCTTCATATGAAAAGGCCCCCGAGTCTCAGGGGATGAGTGAGGGCTGCTCACATGCTAGAGCTCATTTCCTTTTGAATTTTTAGAATACAGACAAACGGCAAACAAAAAAAAACATAACACTGGCCTGAATTGTGTAGCTTCTGTGTGGCGTTTTGAATTCGTGATTCTGTACGGCGCGTTTGGTAATAAATCATATAAAGCTGTACAACGTATGCGGCGGATAGGCAAGTTGAAATACATGACTTCCAGTGAGGCGCGTGTGTCACGTATGTACATGAACCCCCCAAAAAAGTTTATCATCGGAATGAGTATGACTTGAAGAAAATCCTGGGAAGGGTCTTTTGTTTCCAGTTTCCGTCCAAAGCGTGGTTTAATAACACTCCTACTCCCAGACCCAAAGGGAGATTAGGCGGTGATTATAAACCCTGCTGATGTAATGCTCTATCCCTGCTGCCTCTACCCACCAAGGACTCAGGCCGCAGGAAGACAAACCTTCCCTGAGTAAGGGGAGACAGGCAGATGCTGCTGTCTGGGCTAGGGCGACACGAGCAGCGTCTCCTTTCACACCTGGTTGACAGAGAGATTTTGTCGGATCAGGAGCTGGCATTACATTTCGGTAATGACAACAGCAGACAGAAAAGCTGCGGTGAGCTGGAATTATCGCCGGCTGAGCAAAGTAAAAAAAAAGCAAGAGAGAACCGGCTCATAACTCTGACTCCGGCGGCGGAATCCAGCCTTCTCTCGCGGCCAGCCCGGCGCCCCCGCTGTGCACGCACCTGAATCCCCCCCAGCCCCCCGGGTCCCGGCAATTAGACAGCGCTTAGGAGTAAACAGAGACACTGGCGCTGGCTGCGCCCCCCCACCTGCCTGGGGCCAGAGCTCGGGTTTCAGCGAGGACGGTAAAAATAAACCTGACGCTAAAACCCCAGCTAGTGTTACTGCCACCACCTTCTGCTGTGCAAAAGCGCAGATTTGCATCAGAGAAAGGGGACACAATATAATGCATTGCATATTAATAATAAATATACGTGCACACGTATATAGTCATCCAGAGGGTATAATATTTCTTAGTGCATGTTGCATTATCCCGGGAAGGGCAATCGATTTTGACATATATTATGCACAAGCAGGAAAAAAAAAAGACATCAGAAGAAGGAAAAGGAGCGTGCCTGTTTGATGGTTTTTATGGTTTGATAGATGAATTTATCGTCTCACAGCAGAGCGAGCACGGTGAGGAGGTTCTGACAGATGTGAAGATGGTGTTTAGTGGAGGCTGGAGCCCTAGCGGTTGACAACATGAGGTCTGACGTTCTGCCCTCTCCCCCCCCCCCCAGAGAACTCCCAGACCCCTGCACTGGAGCCGCTGGTGGGGCCGATGACCCCTGAGGAGCACTACAGGCGGATGATGTCAGCGCTGAACGAACACGGGTCCTTCGAGGAGCAGCAGCAGCGCCTCTACCAGCTGGCCAACAGCATGGGCGTCCCCAGTCACGGAGGTGAGAGCCCCCCGCGACCCCCCCCTTCCCACGGCGAGGGCCGAGGGCCGAGGGCCCGGACCAGGCGGAGCGCTTCCGCCCGGAGAAGCGCCGGCAGTGAAAGTGCTTGATCACTTTAAATCAAATTTAAAGCCTGAGAAAAGAGCTCAGCAAGCAGGCCCCGCGCCGGCCGTAAATTCCCAACCTGACTCCTCTTCCGCAAGCCGCGGAGCGAGGAGGCGCTCCGTGCCGTTCCCCCATCGGAAAACCGGGAAGCGACTCTCCGCCAAATGGTAGACCTGGGGTGTGTGTGTGTGGTTTCTCTTCACTCTTCAGGGCGGTGGGCACGGGGCAGGAGGGGGCGGGCGGGGGCGGGTCCGAGCCGGGGGTTAAACAGTCCCGCTCCGGAGCGCGCTGCCGGCGGCCGGGAGAATTCCGTCAGTCCCGACTTCCAGGGGGCAGGGGTGACGGGAAGGCAGCTGCAGCTCTGCCCATTAGCCCTGGAAGGAAGTCGCCCAGCAAAACCGGCTCTCAAATGTTTTGTGCTGCCTGCTATTTCTGGACCCTTCCAGCCCAATGTCAAAATGTCAATCAGCATGATTTCCCGCTGTCAGGGAGCAGGGCTGTAAATAACAGACCCATCTGGGGCCGAGGCTGGCGAGGGATCGATGCTGCTTCCCTAATTGGCCGCGAGCCAGCCTTCTAAATTACTGACGCCATGGCAACCACGAGCAGGCCTTGCTCCCTTCTCCCTCTTTTTCATATAATTAAATTGTGAATTCGAGGGGGGCGCAGTTTAAGACACTCATAAAAAATAAATATTACTGTCATCATTAGACGTTAGGGGTAAAAAAAAAAATATGTATATATATACTGTTTCCTTTTAAAGAAAAAAAACAGGTATGTGCGTGTGCGTTGTCGCACGGATTGTGCTTGATTTTAAAATTGATTTCATATACAGGGCTGTCATTAACCCCCCCCCAAAAAAAACACGTAGTGTTCATTTGCATTACTTTTATAGCCCCTTGCAACAGCATCAGTTTAATCAGGTCTCCCACAGGTCTCCACTCCGAGGAGGTGTGGGAGCGGACGCAACTTTCATTTTTTACTTGATCAATAATCATTTTTAATTGCCGAATCCTAAGGTGAAGATCGTAAACGCGGTGTAATTGCCCCGAGCCGACTCGCAGCTGAGTGGCCCGGTGTTCCTCGGCTCTCTCAGCTGTGTTTAGCCAACCCTTCCTCTCCGAGAAACTCCCCCGCGGTCGCATCGATGATGATGAAGATCCCCAGCAAGCTTTGCTTCCCTTCCTCGACCTTTTTATTGTTCTAACTCATTCTGTTATCTTTCTCTTTCCTTCGTTCTCTCCGTGTTGATTAACTGCGTTCCCTGCTGGCTGGGATCAGTTTGTCACTCCTTCCATTTCTGTCCTTCACTCCTGGCTTGGCCTCAAAGCCCTTTGTCCCTCTCTTTGGCATTGCCCTGGGTCTCTCTCATTCCTGCCTTCCTTCCTGTAACCTCGCGTCTGATTCGCTGTGGCCAGAGCTCCTCCTGCTCGTCTGCGCCTCTCTGCACTGTCCCGTCCTCCCCCACCCCCGAGCTCTCCGACACACACCTGTGCATCTGCTCCCTGCTGTTGCCACAGGTGTGTGTGTGGCCAGACTTCGGGAGGGCTGGCTGGAGGCTGTCTTTGTGTGGAAAGAAACATTTCAGAGAGAGAGACTTAACCCTTCAGGTTTTTCTTGCTGCTGCTTGGTCCTTGCACAGAATGCACAGCGACAAAATAAAGAGTTTTCTGAAATCCCCTCATTTTAGGATAAATAATCGTGCTGTCCAGTTTTGGAGAAGGTGCAAAATCTCATACACACTCAACAGAATTAAATGTATCTACACACAAGGCCCTACAGGGGGCGCCACTTTGTTCTTTGAAGAATAGAAAAGCATCACACATGTTCCAGGAAAAACCTTTGTTAGTGTTCTGTAACACTAGCAGAAAGCAAAGCATCACTGGTGATATCCTGCGCTGTATGATCTCAAACTCTCATAGGATCCAAACTTCCAAAACATGGATTGCTAGCTTTCTGGAAACACTATTTCTTTAGAACATTGCAATTTAGCAAGTTAAATGTTTTTTTTTTTTTACCATTCCTCTGCTCTTACTATTGGCAGTTGTGGTATCGCTCACACGGACAGATAATAAATGACATAGAGTATAAAGGATGTGCTTATTGCTAATTTGTTGAAAGGTACAGAATTTAACTTGTATGAGCTTGTATCGGCGGTGATAAAGCGATATCTTTTGAGTTATTTATGTTTAAATCAAAACGCTGAAGTTTCAGAGCCCTTTCTTTCCCTCCCTGAACGTGTCCTGGGACACCCTACATACATACACCCTGATAACACTGGAAACAGATGTGTTCAGGCTGTGCATTTCAGGGGCACAGCAGCAGCACAGCTCTGCAGCAGACGTTGGGGCAGCATGAGGCACGGGGGCCCCCTGTAACGCTAGCTATAAACACCTGCCGACTACAGATTCGTTTTCTCTGCACTTTAATTTTTTGTGGTCCTCCACGCAGTGGAGATTGAGTGCGTGCGTGCGTGCGTGGCAGTCTGTGTTTCTTGGATTGGTTCTCTCCGTTGGTATGGCTGTGCCAACCGGGTAGCGCCAAGGAGCCCCCACCCTTAACCGTAACCACCAGCCTCGGCATGTCCGGGACTGGTACTGGCTGTCTCCTGCCAGCGGGAATTCTTATGTACTGAGCGCTGTGTTTTGTTTTCCGTTTCCTTCTCACTTTCTGACCAAGCCAAAGTCCAAGACAGACAGACAGACAGACGCGTCTGTAATGGTTTCTGAACTGGTCAGCACTTTCACTTTTAGTCACTGTCATTCTGCAGATTTCTCGGTATCGAAATTCCACGTTGCAGTCTGCTGTCCATCTGCACCGAAAGAAGTGACAGGAGCAACAAAACCATCATTCGGTTTGTTGGTGTTTTCAGGGTGTTTCCGGACACCCTGGCCCATGAGCAAAAGAAGAAAAATAACATTCGATAGTTGGCTCAGACTGCTGATGCAGTTACTAAAAATGGAATGGGTTTTCACTTTTGCAATTGACAGAAAACCCGAAACTGTTTGTGGAAACTCTCGAGCGCTGATAGTCCCTCGCTGTGGGCACAGCAGCTGAACGGGTAAAGGCGGGAGGGAGAAGCGGAGGGGAAGCAAGCAGTGGGTAGTACCGTGGACCCCAGGAAGCTCAGCAAGGCTCCCCGGCTTTGTGCCGCAGTGCTGACCCCCCGCTCTGCTCCTCCCGGAGAGCAGCAGAGACAGAAAAAGGCCGCTTTTCACTCCCCACTCTCGAATCCCTACAGAGAGCCCTTTCATGCTTTTGAAGTTCAGGCCCTGAAATAAAAGGCCCGCACAGGGAAAAAGAGGTGTTGTGTGGCTCTCTGTGCTCGCTTCCCTCGCTCTCCCTGCCCCTCTCTCTCTCTGTCTTCTGTGCTTCTGAGAAGGCAGGAGGCCCCGCGCCCGCGTTGAAAGGCAGAGGAGAGGGGGCGCCCTGCGTGAAGGTGGGGGAATCTCGGAGGCTTACTGTAACACAATCCTGTCAGAGTCGGCTCTGCCGGCGGAGAGGCTGAGGCATGAAAAGCGGAGCCTGCGGTGAAGGCAGGCGCGCTGGGTTACAGGAACAGCGGCGCGGTGCGGGGGAGGGGAGACTCTCTCTGGCTCCGCGGTCGGCTCGCCGCAGGGAGAACACCTGCAGAAATCGCTCGCGGCTGTAGGCCGCACCGCCGGCCTCGGCGCCCTCTGCCCCCTGCCCTCTGTGTCTAAAAGTAGCAACAACAAACAGTCTTCGACTTCACCAGATAAGTCAATGAAGAGCAGAATTTCTCATTTACAGTGACAACCTGGGAATTGCTGTCCCATTTAAAAGGCAGGAGCTCTGCTAATTTACTGGAGCGCTAAAGCACAAAGGCAACCTGGGACATGAGCCCACGTCCTGCCGGCCTGCAGCCCATCGCCCCGAACGGAAGCGCAGAAGTTCAATCAAGTGTTAAAACTGTACACCACACAAACAAGGCTGGTTGTGTACAGTTCGGGGGCAACATGTTACAAAAAAGATATTGCTGCACTGCAATCAGTCCGCAGCAGAGTCACCAGATACTTCTGAGGGATTAAAGAAAAGTCCTACACTTGACATGCTGAAGGAAGTGAAACATTTTGGTCTTCAGCAGAGAACCTGATTCAAGTATTCACGATCCTTAAAGGCACTGGCCAAGGTGACCCCAGTGAAACGCTTCAGAATTTGTGAAACATTGACCAGAGGACACAAGTGAAAATGAAGTGCTTTTAAAACTGAAGAGCAAGAGGCTTGTCTTTACACCAAGGTTTGTGGGAGTCTGGAACAAGCTGCCCGGTCTTGTCCTTGGAACTGCCCCTATTGCTGCTTTTAAGAAACACTTGGGTGGGTTTCTGGGATCAATTAGCTATAGTACTAGCAATCAGACGACCTGGGTGGGCAGAATGGTTTCTCTTGTTTTTAACCCTAATATTCTTATGTGTTTCTAGGTAGTCCTCACTGACTCCTCTTCTCCGAACAAGTCTCTACACCGTTAATGATGTTTTAACGAGATGGTAACTGTGTAAACCTTGATCAAACGCTCGATTATTTAGGTGAATTAAGTTCTGTGACGAGAGTTTACAGCGCGACGCTGTGATGAAGGGGTTTTTGTGCTTTTTCATAGCACTTTTTCAGCACGGCCCCTAGCTTTAAAAATAATCTCCGTGGAGATGTATACATGGTCGAGCGATTGTCTGTAAGAAGTGCGTCTGTGGACGGGCTGTGCGCTGACGTTGATGTCGGTAACGGCGCAAACAGAGGTCCATTGCGGTTGAGCCTGGATCAGGCTCTTTTCATTGCGCACTGTCTGCACAGTGGGTTCTTCTTGTTCAGGGAAACCAGAGCTTAACGGGATAAATTCCTGAGTAATGCTGTTTAAAACGGTTGAAGAAAAGGTATGACAAAAGAGGGATAAGCCGAGGATATTGGAACGCTGGAGCCAGAAGCAGAAATCTCTCTGAAAACCACAGTGAAGAAGGCGAGGCTCTAAGTCCTGCGGGTTTTCTGCAGAATCCTTGCACGCCTTGTGCAGGTACACTGAGACCCTGCCGAGAGGCACAGGGATAGAAACAGGTCTCTTTATAGCCAGGTACTGGAGGCAATTGTGCGAGTGTTAGGGGAGGGGAATTTTGAGTTCAGTGTCTGGACCATCAGCTACAACCTGTTACCCTCCACCCAGGGAACCACAGAGAAAAATACCGATTCTCCTAAAAGAATGATTCCACGTGTCTGGAGAGAAAAAGAAATCAAAACTCTCCCTTAACTCCCGCTTAACAGTAACAGGGATGAAGACATGATTTGGTCAGGGTCAGGGGGTGGAATCCAGAAGAGAGCAGTTTTATCAGGAAAAGAAGAATTACATCTGGGCCTTTCAGAAGCAATCTTCCCGTTCACATCGTTTCAGGTGCATGACCATTAATCATTCCTGTCAGCGTGGTGTTCCTGGTGCCGATTTGCATTTGTTGTGGGACTGTCATGTTATGCAAACATTTTGGAAGGATGTGTCTTCTGTACTGTTGGACTTTCGTGGGTCCCAGATTGTAACTGAAACGTATTCCTGTCAAATAACGATTCTGCGCTTGTTCGGCCCGAGGTGCAGTGGTGCATTTATTAAGCGTGTCTTCTTCAGAGCCGGATGTTTCTGAAATTGCCAGGGGAACAGTATTGGTTAATCAGCTTTGGGGATGTTGTGCACCTCAGAAAGATCCCCATTCAAAGTTAATGGAATATACTGGAGGAGAGTGAGGATGGAAACACACTGGTGGATCTATTTCCTTTCTCATTGAGCCCTAGACACTGTAACATTGTGTGCAGTTCCTATGCAAAAGCTGAACGTATAAAAAAACAGACATTATTCATAGTTGCAGGGAGGCCGTTGTGTCACAAACGTTTTTTGTTTTCGTCATTTTCATTTTCCTGCTGATGTGCTGAGTGGTTTCTAACGCGCCCGCAGCGCGTGTCCGGCGCTGTGGCGGTGGCGTGTGCGAGGCGTGTGGGGAGAGGGCACACGGGGGGGGCCGCAGGCTGAGCCAGTGCGCCAGTGCGCCAGCTGTGTGCCCGCGGGGGGCACCTGGTCTCCGGCGCTGTGGCGGCAGCGTGTGCGGAAGGCGTGGGGGGCGTCGCCAGCGGGGAGGGCACACGAGCGAGGGGGGGGGGGGGGCAGCAGCCAGGGCCCCAGTCCCACAGCGCCCCGGCGCTTCGGAGCGGTGGAAGTCGCCGCAGCTGCAGGCCAGGACGGAGGCGGGAAGGGAGCGTTCCTTTCCCTTAGCCTGATTCCATTTCATTCCGTTATTTTAACAAAATTGGAAGGAGAGCGTTCGGGTTCGAAACGGCATCGACAGAAGAAAGGCCGCCTGTGGGACCCGTCCATCAGAAAAGCAAGGAAGAGATGGAAGAGGGGAGGCCGAGGAAGAAGACCCGGCCGCACCGTTGTCAACAGTTACGAAGCTCACGCTGGCTGGCAGATTTAAAACCCCGCTAGGCTGCGGATGCAACATGCTTATTTTTTTACAAAAATAAATAAAAACAATCCAGACATATAAAAAATAGAACATCCGCTGATCCACTGTAGAATACAGTTGCGCAGACGTGTGATATAAAATTAATAAGCCACGTACTGAACTCCCATTTGAAATGGCTGGGGCTCCGGGGCTCTGAGGCTCTGAGGCTCCCTGCGCCGTGCTGGAGGCTGGCTGCACGCTGGCCAGCCCCTTCGGTTACTCAGATAAACAGATCAATACCTGAGGCTCTCTGCATTAATATCTCTGCCTCTCCGCAGCCAGATCACTCATCTTTATGTGCTTGCTGGGGAGGCACCGATGTGCCGGGGGGATTTGTCAAATTAAAAAGCAAAAAAAAAAAAAGCAGGGAGCAGGAAGGATTTTCTATTTAACACCCTCTCATTAGTTGCACGACTTCCTCTCTTTGCAGGGCTAAATTGTTAATTATCTAACACTTGTTCTTAGTCAGGCTCATCTTCAGCAGGAGACAAGTAAGTCGATTCAAATATAGATCTTATAAAAAAACAAAATGTTTTTTTTAATCTTGTAAGCGTAATTGAAACGTAAGAGTTCTTATTAAACCCTCTTTAACCTCACTGGCTTTCCTTCAGACCAAATGCACTGCCTTTATTCTTTGTGATGCTTGACTGAACTGGAATTGTACAAAATGCCTTGTATGGGTAATGCAGAGCAAGTTAAATCATTGTTAAGGTGGTTATTAATGCTTTATTAATGTATTTCGCAGGAAGTGCACGCCGTCTTGTTTTTAATCTTGTTTACATAGAACTATACAGTAGGTTTTATATGTGTTGCTTAGCTGTAAGAATGAGAAATTTTCTTTTGCCTGACTTAGCTGTCTTAATAACGTACACATGGACATAAAGACCATTTGTTGTATAGCAGCCTTTAATGTTTTGGATTTTCAGTGTTGGAGTGTTGAGTGTTCTTAACACTTTCTAACAGCTGTGAGTGTTGAGTGTTCCAACAGCTTTTGCATTTATGAAATAAGCTTTATCCTTCACAGGGCACTCAGACTCGTATACATTTCCAGTCAGTAACTGTATTTGAATAACTCTAGGAAATGCATAAGCTGGTCCCAAAATTAATTTTTATTTTTCAGCAGAGGCTTTTGGGTTGCAGCACCATATCAGTATGGAGTTATACATTGGAAGACAGATTTATCAGTCTACACAAAAGAGCCAGAATGAACCCAGGAGATAAACTTCTTAAATGTCCTTTGTGTAAACCCTAAAATATCCCCCCTGTTGAGTGTATTACCGAAAGGTTTGTGACCTGCAGTCTGCACCAGGAGACTAGGCCTTGGTCTTGCTCTAGACAAGCAGGAGCCACTGTCTGTGCTGCACAGAGCGCAAGGGCTCTGATCCGTTTACTGATCCGTACTGCGTCTTTTGTGCCTCAGTCTAACCAAGGCCGCGTGGCGTCATCGAGTCTTAGACGTTTCCACGTGAGGGGTCACACAGACGCCAGATTGCTGCTGTGACACTTCACCGCCTGGCACAGCCTGGGCAGAGACCTAGTGTGTGTCTCACACCGGTCCGTACAGTGGATTATACCAGCCACTTACCTGTTTCTTCTGCTTGTCATGATAAGTGGTCCTTCCGATACAAAACCGAGATGTAACTGCCCCCCTCCTCAGTCAGAGGCGCTGTGCTGGGGGAAAGGGGGCTTCAGGGTGGACAGATTCCATGCTGGTGTTAGTGACGGGTTCAGTACAGGCCTGCGTGGTAAAACGTGATGGAAATGATTGGGGTGAATGTGCTGGGCGAGAGGGCCAGAGTGGGCCCGGCCCGGCCCGCGCCGTGCTCTGGACCGGACCGCGCTGACCTTCCGCGCCCTCTTGTGTTTGCCCGGCAGACCTCCTGCGCGCGCGCCAGGAAGCGGTGGCGGTGGTGAGGAACCCCGGCGCCATGGAGGCTCACCTGCCCTCGGCCGGCAGCTCGTCCAGCCAGCGCAGGAAACAGGGCCTGCCGCAGCACCGCGACGCACACTTCTCCGAGAGGTACGCCGTCCCTCCCTCCCCCTCTCTCCCTTCTTCCTGCCGTCCCCCTGGTGCGGCACTCCCTCCTGCCCCTGCCCCTGCCCCTGCCCCGCGTGCAGCGGGCCCGCTGTGTGTCGCTCCAGCGGTGGAAGAAGGGATCCATCCTACGTGAAAGCTAAGACAGTGTCCAAGACTACGCTAGGTGTCAAGGTTCATATTGTTTCAGTGCCCTCGGTTTCTCTTCCTTTTTAGGGCGGTGTAGCCCAGATTTCCACAAGCACATCTGACCAAATTATTTTCTTGAGCAAATATCCAGAGCAAAGGCTTGGTTTTATTTGGCGGCTGTTACTTCGCCCCCTCCCGTAAAATGACTAATCTGCAGAGCAGGCTTGGAGTTAGGACAGAGTGTTTTTCGGAAAACCCAACAAAGTAAAAACTGTTTTTTAGGGTTGGGATTTTTGCTTTTGGTGGTGAAAATAATACAGTATCACTCATCGGATTTCAGTTGCTTTTCTGCAAAGCAGGCAGTGGTCGTGGGGACTGGAACTAATATATAACCAGATGTTTTGAAGCACTGACCATGAGACTTGGCCTGGCACGTAGTCATAGCCAAACCTCTCCAGACCCTGCATGTTCCTGTTCTGCAGTACAGGACGTTTGGAGGAAAACAACATGTAGAGCAGGCCTTTACATGTGGAAAGCAGCAGTTGAGATTCACAAACATCTGTGAGAGGATAAACGTTTGGCTCCCAGATCCTGTTTCTTAAAACAGCTTAGCATGGCATTGGAGATGGGGTGCAAAAACAGCTGTAATAGACATTAAAACAACAAAATAATTTATTGTTAAATAAAAGTTGATGTTTTTCATATTGGTATACTCTATTCCACTTACTGACACAGTATTTAATTTTTTTTTTCGCTGTTGACATCATATCCTGACAAACCCATTCTATATTAAGTGCACCCTTGACTAAGTATTTGTACTGCCTCCTAGCTGACTCTAGGTGCTGCTTAGTCAGAACAGAGATGTGTTCCCTTTTCCTGGACAGGATAAATAATTCTGATTGGCACCACAATCTGGGCATGTATGCAGTATTTTAATTTGAATGGCTCAATACCCAGGCAACAAAAACATTTGCTGCATTTTATCCTAATGCAGAACGTAATTGTCTCTTTAGGGTCAGTTTAGCTTGAAGAGTGAATTCTGTAGCTGTTAGAGGGGCGTGTGACTCAAAAGTGGTCAATTTAAAATTGGTTCCGCATGCGCTTGTGAAGATGTACAAATAGAAAAAAGACCTTATTTGCCTGCTTATACTGTGAACGCTTTAGATGTTTATATTTAAAGAGGAGAGGAAAAAGCACAGAATTGGAAGACAAATAAAGTTTAGATTATGCACTGTGGGGAATAAAATTAAATGAAAGAAGACAATCTAGTTAATAGGCTTTGCCAATTCGCTTTCACAACGTTGGGTTCCTGTTCGGTTTCATCTTATTGGGACCGAGTGATGGAGAAGAGCTCCGCCAGAGCTCGGGGCAGAGCGGACGGCCCCGGCCTCCCTGCAGCCCCCTCAACCACTTTTAAACGAAATGCATGCGGCAGGGAGCGGCGGGTAATTGGCTGTCGATTATTTATGTAGTGCGGCGAGCCCGAGTATCAATAATGGGTGAGGAGAGAGGAAGCCGGGCCGCCCAGGGTGGCGGTGTTAAATTTCCATTTGTGCTTCCTGTCGGGAGCTCAGCAGGGATCAGGCTGGTCTGTGAACCGCTGCAGGTTTGCTGTACAGAATAATTAGCCACACAGGACTGTGGTGTATTAGCCAGGGCTACATACGGTGGAGGTGGGGGGAGGAAGGAGGATGGTTTCTTTTCTTTTCTCTCTCTTTGTCCTTTTTTAACCCTTTCCTGAGCTCTTAACGTCTTTACCTGTTATTAAGAAGAAAACTCCTTCCGCCCCTCTCTGGAATCAGTGGTGATATTTGAAACCCTCAAACACTGGAGTGTTCATCATTAACTCCATTTATAACTTAATGTTATAAGCTGCAAGTTTTTATTCTCCCTTTTCCTCTTTCGAAGTATCCCCATGACAGTGTAGTGGAATTGGAAAAAGAGTTTGACAAGTACACGATGAAGTAAAAACCCGTGACAGACACTCGTCTGAGCAGAAATCTAGAGTGTAGTGTTAACACGCCTGGTACAGATGCAGGTCTGTGCACAATCCTGGGGCACGGTTTCTAAAAGCGTGTTACTGGCGTCGGCCCGTGCAGAGCTCCAGAGCACGGTCTCGGAAGCTGCAGAAGGTTTCGAGTTTTCAGAAATCTCCCATGTGGCCGAGTTAGACGCCATCCGGTTGCTCTCTGACATTGCGAGAGGACAGCAGGCTTGGTTGCTCATTACACCGCTGTCTGAACGTCTGGCTAAAAGGGTTAAAAGAAGAGGCTCCCCATCCATTTTTCAAGCCGGAGCACAACCTTACATCGATTTTTCATAATTGATTATCTGAAGGCCATTAGCGCTTATTGTTAAAAACAAATCATTACGGGGATCGATAATTCTAAAGCCTTGCAAGCCATTTGTCTCGGCCTAAATGGCATATCACATTGAACAATCTGCAAGGCAGATCCTAATGTGCTTGGCATGCGAGCGAGAAGCTAGAACAGACAAGTGGTCTGGGGAAGAGAGACTCATACATTTTTATAAGCTTCCTTTGCAAATGTGCTCCTGTAGAGCCATCGCCTTAATCCCGCAGTCACATTTATAGACGCAGTCCCACCAGTCCTTTCTCACAAACGCCACGGAAAGGGAGTTACTCTGTCAAACTAACAGCCAAGCGAATATGTATTTTTGTATTCCCATAATAAAGAGAATTGCAAAACTGAGGGCGTTAGTTCATGCCAAAGGCAGTGCAGAGCAGGTTTGTTTTCAAAGGTTAACAAAGAGCAAACAAGCCGTTAGAACCACTCTTTACAAAGTGATAAAGGAAACATTGACGCTGAAGGTGCGCTTTTGGTTGTTATCAAAAACAGAAAAAGAGCTGACATTTGTTTGAAACCTGCCCTTCTTCATTCTGTCTCTCTGTGTTGTTTTTCAAAAGTACTTGTTTAAGACTAACGCCCAGGACCTGGCTGTTTGAACGTGATACTCTACCACTTGGGGGTATTGAGGATAATATTAATACACGAAAAAATGGCTTTTCTGTTCGCCTTGTAATTTGCTCTATAGGTTCTGAAAAATTGAGTGTAGTTTTATGGATATACGTATAGCATGTATAGAAATGAATATCCTAACTGCTTAATTTCTAATCTGTGTGCACTCCTGTGCAACCCTGATAGGCCTGCAATAGAAAAGAACAGTTAGACTTGGGGGGGGGGATAGAGCCTGCTGCAGAAATCACCATCTCCGCTTCATTTCTGCCTGCTGCAGAGTCCACCGAGAAGCGAAACAAATGGTTAATCCCTGCCTCATTCCTAAATTGCTTCCTATAAAACTAACAGCACGTCTGCCGGGCACGTCTCCCCATGATTACAGCTAATTACGATCGAACGGACGCCTCCTAGCCTCCGTCATGCAGCTTTAATTGACCGTTATTCATCTGCAGGCTGTCCGGGGTTGTGCGGCGCTTGGCAGCCCTGGTGACCGCGGCCCCGGCTAATTGTGAGGCCTGAGGGAGTAGGCCAGGTGATTACACACTTCACAGTGTAATTACATAAGCATCGCTTGGCTGCTGCCCCGGCTCCCAGCCGAAGGTCACGAGCTGCGTTCCCCGAGATTAATTGGAGCTGCCACTGAAGTGCAAGGCGCTGGCGGGCCGGTTATACGATTAGCATTAACATTTCAACAGCAGTGGATCGATCAATGATTTTCTTCCCTCCTCGCTCTCCTCTGCCTCTTCAGCCGCATGTGGAACGCAATTAGCCCAGAAGCAAGTGATTGAAGCAGGGGGGGAAATTAATATTTGGGGACAGCTTTGAGTCCTGATGATTATTTGTTCCTGATCATGCTTGTGTTTTCTATGTGCTACCTAGACGGTTTTCAGAATTTAGTTCCCTTCTCCCCCCGTTAGCCTTAAGCGATTTTCTTCTGCTCTCTTTGGCTGTTCTGCGCGGAAACTTAACGGCGCAGGGCTCGGCAGTGATCCCCGGGGTCTCTGTGAAGTGGCGTTGCGTGCCGAGGTGTGGAAAACAGTGAAGGCGGAGAGAAGCAATAGGATAGGTCCAGGGAAACAGGATATTCACACGCAGCTCCCCACAACATTTCTAGCACCTCTCAGCAAGTATTTGTCCACTGGCCACTGCTTTCAGAAGGGGGAGGTGGTGCAAACGCAATTAGAAATGATCATGACCCCCCCACCCCCCACCCCAGAGGATAAATTCACAATTTTTTTCATTCAGTCCCGCTTCACTCTTGTCCAAGTGCCCTCACAATGCAGATTTGTGTAGGAGGGCAGAGAAGGAGACAGTCTTTTAGGACCGAGGAAAAGAAAAACTTTAATTACTGCTCTGCTCAAGGGCTGGAAGGACCCCACCTTTTCAGAGGCTTAACGGGCAGGCGAGAGCGAGCGAGGAGGAGGAAGAGAGAGAGAGAGAGAGAAGCGTGTTAATTAGGAAGCCCTTCAGCTTGCAGTCGGAGCCCCGGCAGCAGCATTCTTCCAGCTGTCTGACTATGACAAGCTCCTATTGTGCATTCAGCACTCATTATAGGTGGGGGGGGGGATAGAGGTCTCAAAACAATCCTCAGTACAAACAGCCAGCGGTCAGAACATGACAAGACTGATGGGAAGGCCTGTGCAGAAGAGCTGCCTGAATGCTGATCCCCAGAAGGAGGGAAGTCTTAAGAAGGGCTCAGGGTTCAGATTGGCTAAAGAAGGCAGTCGCATGTAGCCTGCGTATGTGTGTGCTTGTATACAGATGTCATGTACGCGTACTGCATATTATTGCAGGCTCTCCGACGCACAGCGTCCGAGAGGAATGACTTAGTAAGTTTTCAGTGAGGTGCTGATACCTCTAACTGTCCGCAATTATCTGCACTCCCAGAGCAGGACAGTAGCACCCAGCTACTAAGAGTCGTTTGTTTTCTCTCATGTTCCCGCCTTTGTTAGCTAGGTTTGAGAATGAGGGTATTTGTACTTGTTTGCTTCTGCTAGCAGACTGATAGCTGGAAATCGGTCTTCATGCTGAATCCCCTGCCTCTTCTCTCTTTGTGAAAACATTAGTCACGCACTCACAGAAATTGCTGTGTAGTATTTGCAGATATGCAGGAGAATATGAAAAAAAACTAAATTGTAGGTTTACTCTGATGCTTCTGATGGTGGAGAAGAAACCTTCATCTGGGTGAAAGGAGCAGATCAATTGGTTTGATATGCATGTATGCAGCATCTAAGACTTGGACTTGTGTGTAAGGACACTTGTGTGTGTGTATATATAGTATATATAGAAATATATAAATCTGAAGATGTCTGTGTTCCCAGCTTTGTAGGAGAACTTCATGGACTAGCTCACCGTTTTATACTGCATGTCATGTGTGTGAAATTAACAGTGGTCTGTGTCTCTCTTCCACAGGGATCTCTCTCACCCACCCCCCCTGCTGTCACCCCAAAATGCCCCCCACATAGCACTGGGACCCCACCTGCGGCCCCCTTTCTTGGGCGTGCCCTCAGCACTGTGCCAGGCTCCAGGTAATTAGCTCTTTTCCTATTACTTTGAAAGGGGTAAAAAAATTAAGGGTTTATTTGAGATTGTCATGGAGCACAAATGGTGAGTGTAGGATGTATAAATTAACACTGATTTATGCGAAAACCCAAGATACCTAAGGGTATCACCAGGAAACAGCATCATGAGCAAATGCAGGCGCCATTATATGAGGTGACGATACAAGAAAGGGCTAAATGATATTAAATGGTCCATCAGTGTAATTAAAAGACCTTTGCTTCCCAAGATCCCCAAATGATTGAATCCGATTCAGTCAGTTTAGAAAAAATCTGTATCCTGGAGGACAGTTTTAAACATCTGATGCATTAAAACTGTCTTTTCGGAGATAAAACGCACTTGGCCTTCTTAAAAACCACATCTTAGAAGGTGACCTTGGGACCTCTAGCACAGATGCAGCCAATCTAAACTTTATAGCGATTAAAATAAAACGCAGTATGTTGTCCACAAAGAAAACGACGCAACAGCTACACAAAACTGATCTGTTCACATAACAGATGGAGTGGTTAGACGATCTTCCTTCTTTCACCCACTGTTTGCTCTGCCACCGAACAGATATCAGGCCGAGGTCTGTGGTGCGGTGTGGTTTAAGGTGCAGATACTGAGCTCCAGGAACTTGCAGAGAGACTTACTTTCCTCCTCCGAACAAAACCTGTGTGCGACGTTACCACCAGTCGCACGCACGTCTCTCGTTACTCGTGTGTGAATCTTCACTGGAAATGCCTGTGAAAAACGCCTTTCGGCCGAGAACTGGAGTGGTCGACCCCCACGGCCCCTCGCACTTCGGATTGCGAAAGAACTCGGCCGGGAGCTCCACAGCTTTCTCAAGTTCTTCAGAAACTGCTGCCCATGTAGTTTTCAGGAAACAGTGAGGAAAGTCGGGGGTGTAGAAATTTGTGGTAGTATGGGGAGCGGGGGGAGTGCAGGGGTCTTTAGACAGGCCCACAGTTTCAGAATGGAAACTTTTTTTTTAACTTTATCTGAAGGACGGGAAGCTGTATTTCGCAGAAAGAGGTTTGATTTTTCCATCACTTTCATCAGAGGTGGAAAAGGCTCTCAAGAGGTGCCGTCAGTTCTCACTTTTAACCTCCTGCGCCGTCAACATGCCACTCTTACAGTTATCTGTGTTCTCTTTGAACATCATGCCAAATATGAGGATACAGGCACTAGTACTTTAGGGCTCTACACTGAGGCATGAACGTGTTGGTACAGAGCCAGGGTGAACAGAAGCCTGTGAGCCAGTGCTCAGCTCCGGTGTTGAAAGGTGTGTTGGGAATGAGCTGTGCTGTCCTGCGAGGTGCTATATACAGCCTTGCAGCAACCAGACAGGTCTCTATACCCAGTGCCTTGTGTAATGGCAGCAGCCAGATAATAATGCCAGATCTTGTTATCCACAGGCTATGGGTTTCTGCAACCGGCACAGGCAGAGATGTTCGCCCGACAGCAGGAGATGCTGAGGAAACAGAACCTTGCGAGGTAGGGGGAGACTTCACAGCACAGAAAAAGCTCACATTTTATAGTGGTGCATCAACGTTTATAACCATGGATTCCCAGATAAGGAGAACGTAACAACTGCGGCATGCACATGGTATTGAATTTAAAATTTCAGGGGACGCTAAGCCTAAAACTAAGCTGACACGTGTTAAGCATTTTGTAATGGTTCGTATGGGCTTTTCTCCCTGACTGCTCCACTGGCCGATCCGCATAGCCTCTGGCTGGTGTCAGGCAGGCTGCTCATTATAAGCACAGAGAGAGAGAGAGAAGCAAATCACAAAGCAGTCCGAGAGAGATTTTCTCAGGATGTCTCTCACAGAGGACTTGCACAATTAAAACGTAACCTTTTATCAACGCCTAATTTGCTGTCTGATCTACCCGCAGCTATCAGATAGACTTGCATGTCCAGGCACATTACAGCAGAGTCTGGGAATTACATCTGAGCCCTTCGCTCTCTTATCTGCCTTCGCCACCTGATCTGGCTTTTCCACACTTTCTGATGGGTTCACAGAGGTCGGGCCCGGCACTGCTTCTGGGAATTCTCGTATAGATCCGGTGCAGCACAGAGCCCTTCAGACGCCACTCACTTCAGAAATGCCTCCTCTGCATGGCAAAGGCCGCGTTAATTTTTCTTTGGGGGCGATTTTCGTGCCGCTCCTAACCCCCTACGTGCTCTCCTCTCTTCTCGTCCGGCTGCACCTGTCCGAGGTTCACAGTGCTGAACCAGGCGACGTGCTAAACCGAGCCCTAGTGTAGCCGAGCCAGCAGCCACACTGGGACTGTTGCGCTCTCCCCCAGAATAAGTAATAAGTGTTGTGCAAACAGTCAGCGAGAGCGCGTGCCCACTGGCGCGGTGCTGTGCCGCCTCTCACCGCCGCCGTTGTGCCCGTGTCGCTGGCAGGCTGGAGATGTCCGCCGAGCTGCTGCGCCAGAAGGAGCTGGAGAACCTGCACCGGCAGAGGCTGATGGCCGACCCCCTGGCCCTGCACCCCGGCCTGCCCCCGGACCACCCGGCCCTGCGCAGCCTGCACGACATCCCCGAGGGGCACCCGCTGCGCGAGGAGCTCACCCGCCGCAACGCCATGCTGGTGCTGCGGCACAACAGCACGCCGCTGCTCTCCCTCGGCCACCAGGGCGCGCCGGGGAGCACGCCGCCCAAGGAAGCCGGGGCGCGGAAGAGCTCCCGGAAAGGGGGGCACCACCGGAGCGACCCGCAGGGCCCCCCGGAGGCAAAGGACCCGCTAGGGGACGGCCGGGCGCGGGACGGCTCGGCGGACGGACAGGACGAGGAGATGAAGGACTCGGAGAGCGACGCCGAGGTCGCCGAGGACCGGGCCGAGGGGCTGCCCAAGCCGGACGGCACCCCTCTGACCTCCGACCTCGGCCCGGGCAAGGACGCGGCCAAGCCCTGCGACAGCGGGAAGGAGCCGAGCGACGTCTCCGGCAGGCAGAGCGCCCCCTGCGGGTCCTTGGGGCCCGAGTCTCCCAGCCACCACCCCTTCGCTCCGGGAATCAACAAGAGCGAAGCCAAATACCTGCCGCCGGGGGCCGCCCCCCCTCTGCCACCCCAGCCTCTGCCTTTCGGGTTCCCCTACACCGCCGGGCCCTACTTCCACGCAGGTACGCCTGGACCCGTCTTTAGACATGGGGGGGGGAAGGGGCACCAAAACCAGGCTCTGGGAGTGCAGCCCTTTTCATCCTGGCTAATGTGGCCTGAAAGAGTCAGGATGCTTTGCAAGCACATACCTGCAAAAAAAATAAAACGGGTACGAGTGACGGAGAGGGTTCCTCTTGCAGTTCCACGAGTGCTTGACTGGTAAAGTAAAAAGTCAGAACTGTCTTTGAAGAGCCGGGTTTTGGGAGAGCCTTTTGCATACATGAATCTGTATTTTCCATACAGATTTACCCACAGGCAAAAGTGTTGGCACCACCGCTTGAAACAGTGCTGTTCACAATTTAGTTTATTGAACTGTACTTCAGCAGTGATTTCTGGGAAATAATCCATTCTGACATCTAAGGTACCAAAGCAAAGGTACCATGTGAGTTGTCCCAGTTCAGACAGGGGGTGCCATCAGTTCGGTCTGCAGTTTCACAGCTACCTCACTCTAGATCACAAAGCAGCAGTGTCTGCTAAGTGCACCAGTGGTTCTGTCTGCAAGGATGTAGCCTCGGTGGAACAGTATAGATTGAACTTCACAAGCAGAAGTGGAGATTTTCATTTGCAGAGTTAGCGTGCAGTAGACAGTGGGAAGTGGTCTGTCCTAACACATGACCATAAACCCCCCCTCGTGTTGCTGAACGAATGGACAAAAGGCTTGGCAGAAGACGCTGTGCCAGAAATAGTCCCCTCTTCCAATGCTCTCAACAGATGACAGTCTGTCAAAACATTTGTGTTCATTTTTAGTGTGGGAGAGCTTAACTTTTTCCACGTTTCAGTCCAGTCTGACACATTGGAGATGCTTTAAAGAGGTTTTTCTAACTTCAGACGGGATGAGTCAGTGGCAGAGACGGCAGTGTGTGTTTTCCTTTTGAAATAAAAATGAAAAAACACGATCAGGCTCCCCCATTCCTTACTCATCGTCCAGCTCGCTGACTTTCCACTCGGCTGGACTTGCATTACTGAGAGACGCTGCTCATTTAGAGCAGAAAAAAGGCAGATCCCCCCTTTTTACTGCTTGAAAAAAAAGTGCTGGATAGGAAACAGTTCTCTCTTGCTCTTTCCAATAGTCTGGATGGAGTTCTTAAGAGGAAAATGTTGGCGCCTCATGACAGTGAGAAAGTAACTAACTTTGAGGCTGAAAGACAGATCAACTCTGAGTCTGACATTGAGATTTGCTCAAGAGGTGAGAGTTAATCTTTCTGTGCACTTCTGAGCTCTGTCTTTACCCCCAGGGTCAAGGGTCTCAGCTCACTGACTCTGTCTCGTCTTATAGAGGTATGAGGAAGAAGCACTCCTTGATTTCTGTTTAAAATGACAGACACATCGAGCATGCTTAGGAGGAATCTGCTCGAGTACGCTTTAAGACTTCCAACCAAAGGAAAATGGAAAAATCATTTAGAAGATTCACATTTAAAAAACATTTTCAAATATAGTGAAGTGCCTACAAAGAAAAAAAGATTTTGCAACTCCAAAGTTTTAAGATTATTCCCTACCCTTGTGGTAACTGTAATCATAGTGGGCCTTGTTGTTTTAAGGTTGGTATTGTACATGTCTAATATACTTTGTGATCATAAATGTGCATTTAACTTTCCGATGCCAACTCCTGCCACTACTGGCCTGAATTGACCAAAACTAAGTCTGCATGGGGAACATTAGCACAGAAACAGAATATAAAATATCTACAAGATTTAAGCACTTACAGTAGGACAGGTTAACCTCGGTTTTTAAAGGGGCAGACATCGGTCTGGCTTCTCTCCGCTGTCTCCTGCAGCTGTGGCACAGTTGCCATATGAAACACATTAGCAGGGACTTTCCTGCATAGAGACCTCCCGCAGGAAAAGGCCCAGGAACTGACCCCTGCTGAACTCTCTCATAGAGGGGATCATTAATGTAGATGTGTGGTTCAGAGGAAGAACATTCTGCTCGTGGGCCTGCTGTCCATGTGGGCTCCCAGTGATTTATGCTTCCTCTGACATCCCCCAGGCGCTATGGGAGGTCTGTTTCTGGATGGGGAGGAGGCTGGAGCTGTGGAGGATATCAGCAAGTGGACGGTGGATGATGTCTGCAGTTTCGTCAGCAGCCTGTCTGGCTGCAGTGAGTACACACAGGTGAGGGGGTGGGCAAAGAACAGATGAACTCTGGAAAACCCCTCAGAATCCCACACCCTATCAGTAGCTGTCCAAGCCCCAGTCCTGGTGCATGCCAGTGCAGTGCAGTATCTGGTACGGCCTGCTTTTCTTTTGTAGGCTAAATGCGTAACTACAGAAGTGATCCTACTAATCTTTCTGGGTCGGCTGTTTTACTCTTAAGACCAGTGGCCTTTAGAAGGGATGTGAGGACCAGCAGGAATAGACAAGCAAGCAACATCAAAATATGATCACCTTTAACCAGAGTGCAACGCAGTTTTAAGGTGCAGCAAAGTGTTAAAGCTTATATTTTATTTTGTTGTTGCTTGCATTTTGTGGGAGGGATGTGTGACAGGACTTAACACAAGATGGCAGGGAATTAAGAACAGCTGTTCAGTCAAGTTCAGTGGGAGAGTCAGAAATACGGCAGCTGACAGCACAACTGAAGAACATATTTTTATTTTAACAACAGTACAGAGTAATCCTGGGGAGGAACTAAGGCAGGATTTAGATCCCTGTCCCTGTCACACACCCCCCATCAATGAATGTAAATGAATGTGCATCTGTGGATTTTTAATGAGTAAACCATCAGGGTCTATAGACACATGCAGTAGTGGAATGGACATAAAACAGCTGTTGCTGAGTGACATATTAATGGTGTGGTTGACAATGGTGAAATGGCCCTTCACACCTTTGCTTCCCCTCGTGTTCTTGTGGCTTCTTGTAATGAGAGGCAGAAAGTGAACAAGGCGCCTGTGTTCCAGCCAGCGGAGTGACGCAAGTCCGCCTTTGCCCATACAGGTCTTCAGGGAGCAGGCCATCGATGGCGAGACCCTGCCCCTCCTGACAGAAGAGCACCTGTTGAACAACATGGGCCTGAAGCTGGGCCCTGCACTGAAGATCCGCTCCCAGGTACCGCTCGCCGACCCGCGAGACCCACCCGAGCTGGACTCGACACGCACTCTCTGGTCTGGACAGCACTGCAGACCTGAGCTCACGCCAACTCCTTTAAAACAGCTGGGGTCGCTGCCGTCATAGTTTAAAAGTTAGGCGCACAGTTGCATCTCCTGGTTCCGGCAAAGGGGAACCCCTATCCTTGTAAGGTTAATGATCCGTTAAGAAAACAAGAATCATTTGTGTGCCGAAGAGTAATCAAGATTTTTTTTTTCAAAATCATTTCTGATTTAAATTTACCCAGTTTAATCACCCGCTGAACTAAACACAATCATAATGTACTAACTCTTTCTAATCTGGTAGTTAGAAAAATACTGGGGTGGGGGGACCTCAGAGATGCTGATGTACCATGTCTATGATTATATAGGGGCACACTGTAGCAATGGCAAGGCTCTGTGCTTTACTTTACAGCCATCAGGAAAGCCTTCTGTAACAATCCAGTGTGAACTGAAAATAATGTAAATCCACTTCTCAGCAGGACCGGGAAAAAAAATAACTTCTGTAATGAGGCAGCTGAGTTTCTCTTAGTTTTCCTGCTGAAGTGGGCAGACTATGCTTGCTAGCTTGAGTGCCTATTTTAATTAAGGAACAAGACAAGGGAGCAGCTGGGTAAAGGGACACTTTTGAACAGAACACCCAGCCTTGTCCTTTCCCGTGAGAGTGGCACTGTGCCACTCCGCCTGGTGGCTCTCCTGACTGTGTGCCGCTGGTTGTCTCCGCAGGTCGCCAAGCGCATCGGCAGGGTGCTGTACATGACCAGCTTCCCCCTGCCCTTCCCTCTGCAGCCACCTGCTCTGCGCCCCCCAGACCGGGAGCCCCCCGCCTCCGAGATCCGCCCGCCCTCCACGGGCAGCGTCGCCTCCCCCTACGGCGTCCTGCCCGCCAGCCGCATCTCGCCCAAGCAGGAGAACGGAAACTCTTCCTCCGCGGGAATCGGCGACATCACAAAACCGCCGTCTTAAAACAAAGGGGGGGGGGGAGAGGGAGGAGGGAGGGGGGGGGCCGGAGCAGCAGGAGGCGCAGCTGCATCCCCGCGAGCGAGCCGACCCTGAATGGCCTGCGCAGAGCCCTGACCAGGGGCACATGACCTTTTTGTTTGGACAGAAAAGAAGTTGTCACCTTCAGAAATTCTCAAAGGCTGCAGAACCCAAACACTGCTGCAGTCAGGGGTTGTGCTGGGATAAGTACAGAGACAGGAAGTGGGGTGGACGCGCGCGGGCGAGAGAGAGAGAGAGAGAGCAGACAGCTGGTCTTTAACAGCCTGCCAAAAAAAAAATGACAAAAAAAAATTCTTCTGTCAGGCAGACAGAAGCTGAAGGAAACGTGTCTTTTCCTGGGATGGCCCGTGCCGAACATTTTTGGGCACATAAAACACAAAACAAGTTTTCAAAGGGGGGGGTGGTGGCAGACTTTGCTTCGTAACGCGGTTCATCCCTTCATCATGTACAATCCTCACCCGCAAAAGAAAAAAAAAACCGGAGTTCCACAATTTTGGCAACTATGCATTCCAAAGGATCAATACCAAAGATTACAAAAAGGATGTGATCCATGTTTACAGTGGATTGGTATGGCCGGGGCTGCTGCTGGCTGGGAACGCCGGGTCCTTGTTTTGTTTTGGCTGAAAGGACAGTTTAAGAAACAAAAGGGCAGCCAGCTTTCCAGGAGCACGAGGGCACCAGCCAGTACTGTGACTCTACAGGGAGAGGGGTGACCCCCCCTCTCTGACCCGACAGCCACCAACCCTGGGATCTGCTTCCCCTTGCCTGCAGACGGGACACGAGAAGTGCCTCATCACAGAGGTGATCAGTGAGACTATGGATCACAGCTTTGGATCTCTAACCCGACAGATGTCTTTACACGCCAACGTTAACTACTGTGGGGTGAGACACCCTACCTACTTGTACAGTCATGTGCAAAACACAAACAAAAAAAACTGAACATTACATAAGTGGTACTTTTTTGTTATGTGTAGTTGCACGTATTTCTTTCGATTTTTTTTAAAACAAAATCTGACTTGCTAACTCTTGGTGGTACTTTTTTTTGTTTTATTCCTAAATTGTTTGATAAAGTTATTTCTAATGTAATATTAAAGCCCCACCTCAAATGCTGCTTCATAGCAAATAGTAAAACAAAAAATATTTATGACATTTTTTGTTGTAGGTTGACATTATACATTATGTATTCATCCCCAGAGTGGATGGTGAGGATCAATCTTTAACATAATAATGGTGCTCTTCCTCGTTTTGTCTCGTCATGGGGAAGAGATAATACACCAAGCTCTTTATGCAATTTTTTTTTAAGTTGTTCGTTTTGGAATTTCTTTGAAACGTAAACAATGTTAATTAAACAGTCTGTAAATTTGCCACCTATGTTTTGCCTACTTGCTTCTTTACAGCCCATAAAATAAATCCTGTCACCAAAACCAGTGTTCAACAGTACTGCAAAGCATTTAAATTGCAACTAACAACTACTGCATGCAGTAGAATGTGTTGCGTTTTTAGTGCCTCTCTGTATAACAGTCACATTTTTACTTTTATTTGAACTCCCGCTTCACCAAGGCCAAGCAGAAAGTGTGCCAGGGAGAGGGTGACCAGGACTTGTGAGCGCAGCACACGGGTCTTTCAGTGCAGAACAGCAGCGGGCCTGCTGTCTTGCACACTGACCTGCACTGCAGCTGCTCCCTGGTGTCCAGCTCAGACCAGGGCAGGGTTCTGACAGCAGCTCTTCACCCAGATACAGCAGAACACACACCGCCTAAGAAGGGAGCTGATCACATATTTGGTAACCACTGGGATAGTGGGACATTATGTGGACAAAGTCCTAGTGCCAAGCGGCTAAAAGCACGCGTCTCAAAATGCAGCCCTTTCCTTCCGCAGTCCGCAGGAGTTTATCATCACACCGATGCAATGGTGCCGCAGCAGTGTTAGCGTTGCGTTCACAGCAGGGAGTGCTACTGCAAACCACACAGCTCCTGTCAAGATCTGCACCCGCGATCCCCGAGCGCTCATACACCCAACACTCCCAGCCCGCCTGATACCAGCCAGCACATCGCTGTGCTCTCCTGCTTCATTGCACAACATCCATACATTTTGACAGTATTAACTGACACCTTTCAGAACCCTCATGACACCAGGTGCCATATCAAACGCCACAGCCCCTTCAAGTATCATGCAGCGCCAGGCTCACAGGACTAGACCACTTCAGCTTTTGTGGACACCACTTAAGCGACTGGAGCTGCCAGCGATGGCAGTGTCATCTAGCGAACACAGAACCACAGCCGTTAACTGCCCTCTTCTCCATGTGTTTTTATGAAAGAAATGTTCATTTGCAAAGATACAAGTTTAAATTACCATAGGCAAGAAAAAAATAAAACAATGGCAATCAGGAAATATAATACAGGAGGCAGTTGCCTGAAACAATACAAAACCACACGCAGGTCTGTAAGCCCGCGGTTTTGGTTACAGGGCTGGAGGTGTGAATGTAGCACAGGAAGTCCCCCTTCCCCCAGCAAACCTGCTGTGCAGAGGTGCTCTACAGTTCACGGAGACTGAGACAAGGAAATCTCAGTTAATCCTCATCTGACAGCACCAGGTCCTCCACCATGTCTTCGTCGCCGTGACCCAGCTCCTCCAGGTCGCGCTGGCTCAGCTTCTTCGGGGGCCTGGCCTTTGCCTTCCCCTTGGATGGCTGGTTCTTCTCCTCTTCCTCATCTGCAGGAGACAGGAACGCGTTTAACAACAAACGCAGGGAGGGCTTAAAAACCGGGAGGCCTTCAGGGACGAAAACTGAAGTGCTGTTGTGTGATGGGGGAGGTGAAAACTTGTGGAGACGCCAGACGAGAGCACAGAAAAAAGAAAAGCTGTGCAGATGCTGCTGAACCTGAAGCTTTTGAAGCCATACCTGACAAAACTGTTCTCAGAATGAGCAGAGAATGGTTTTTAATCATTAAACAAGAACTCGCAAAAGGCTGCAAGCAATCTTCTGAATACTGCTGTTCACACAGCACCTTCTGACACAGAGGCAAATCCAATTCTAAGGAGAACTGTACGAGTTCAGAGAGAAAAAAAACATTAAAATCAGAAGATCCTTCTGCCTGTGAATACCACGTGTTTACTCGTGATGGATAAACTAAAAGAAAATTTCACCCTGAATTGCCGAAAGGTTGATCGAAAAGGAAGTATGGGGGATGATGTACTGAAATCAGCCTTTTCTTGAGTTTTTGCTCCTATAATCTGACAGGATTAAGGCCATTCTTACCTGCATCGTCTTCCCCAAAAGCGTCTTCTTCATCACTGTCTCCCTCCACTTCATACTCTCCCTCTCCACCTTCCTCACCCTCGCTGCTCATGTCTGACAGGTCGGCCAAGAAGTCGTCGTCGTCGGAGGCCTCCCTCGCTCCTGCAGTCTTCTGCTGCTTGGCTGCCATGAATCAAACAAGCAGACAGCAGAGGCGATTAAGCCAGGTCGGTAGTGAGCCCTCCGCTACATTTGCTGGTTTTTATGCTCCCTTTGGAACATGAAGAATAGATTGCAGAGCTTGGAACACACAGCTCGGAAAATGGGAGACACATTTCTGACTGGCTGCTCACCAGAACACAAGAGAGCCTAAAGAAGAATGGGATGCAGAAAAAAAAAACACTGAGAACTATAATGCAGATATTTTACGATACCTGTCCACTCAGCTACGGGGATCATTGCCCTGCAAAACCTATTAACCTATCAAGAGCAAGGATGGGCACAGCCCCACGGTGTGTACAGGAACTCTGCAGTTATCACCTGGTTAAGACTTGAAACATCTAGTTTGACATCTCGATCTAATCAATTAGCTCAATTAAGTAACTAAAACCAGAGTTGGACTGCCAGAGCATCCTCTGCTCTTGAGCAATCTGGCTTGCTCATCCCCGATCTCAATCAATCTCTGTGTTCCAGCCACAACTCGGCTCTCCGAGTCTTGTGTTTCTGATGCCACTGCAGATGTTTATTGCTCTCTTCTGGCGAGCAGTACTGCACCTTGATATGTTCGACAGAGATTCGCAGCCTGTCAAGATTATAGGTTAAAGTGACTTTATGCAAGAACGATCAGTGCTAAACACACAGGCATGAGGAGATGCCAAGAAACGAAGCAACTAATTGCTGAACACCGAGATGAGGAGCACATAGGAAAACTACAGAGAAACAGCCCTGGCCCTGCTCTGACAGTGGAGATTCACCCAAAACAGCTTTGATCTTCGGTGCTGCTACACAACAGCGAGCTGCCGAGTTAAAGAGCGTTTCTTTTCCCTCACATTTATTAAATTTGCTTCTAGCTGGGGAAAGGGACGACACTTCAGAAGTTTATAATTTTGGATTCTTCTCCAAAAACACACAGGGAACCAATAAAAAAAAACAAGAAATAAAAGGAACAAAACAGCAACAATAAAAAAGAGCCCTAACCAACACTTCTCACTTCTCTTTTGATCTCACAAAGCCGTTTTCTCACCCAGCCCGCGCCACAGCCCTGCCTCTCTTGCCTGGCCAGGAGCTGGAGAGGAGAGCAGAACCACTCGAGCAGAGGAGGAAGAGAGAGGCTGTTCAAAGGCATGCCGAAACTCTGCCCCCGCCTGCTCTCTCTCTCTCTCCTGCTGCGGGGGGGCCGACAGGCCTTCGTTATCTCTGGCTCCGCGCAGGCCGGGCGGCCCCTGAGGCGTGAGTGCCGGCTCCTGGTACTGACAGGTTCCTGACAGGTTAAAGAGGGAAGTTT